>NC_134407.1:53952083-54649583 GCF_038048845.1 Mixophyes fleayi
GTTGTATGTTAACACCCCCAAATATTGTAAAATGCCCTTTTGAGTTTCTCTTGACCAACGAAAAGGTGAACAGGCTTTCCTTGCTCACGTCTTATTAATAAGCAAAAGGTGCTGGAAATCAGGGGACAGGAATATTTTGATATATATATTAATAAAAAAAGGTATAAATTGTATTGTTTAATGATCGCTCAATACTGAAATAAAATTTCCTGCAGCATCCCGGCCCCTCTTCGCCGTTGTGAGCCTCTCATGGCTTACAGACGCCATGGTTACAATGCTGGTGCCAACTTCACCTACGGCATGTCCCAGAATTCTGTGCCCGGTAGCATCAGACCGCTACAGCCGCAACAAATAGAATAGCAGAACGTTCCCAGGCGAATTTGATTTTGTTTATTTACTATGCAGGTGTACCAGCATAGTAACCACAGCGTATATGAGCCATGACAGGCGCACTGTGGTAAAGTGTAGCCAGGATGACGCAGGAGCATGGAAGGTAAAAACATATATATTAATAAATATTATACTCTAGATATTGTGTTAAGATACACTTTAATAAGACAAACAGTGGGTTTCTTTAACATTGTTACTCTACAGTCTATCTATGTTCTAGTTATCATAACTCATTAACTTTTCATGCTATTCAGCTCATGGAATCATTAGTACCTTTCATCAGAAGTCACTTCATATTGCTCACTGTCAAGAGATGCGGAGAATGTGTCTGGTTTCTCTGGAGGGTAGTTTTCTGCAGGTTTTGAAACTGTCTGAGCACTGAAAATATAAACAAATATTTAATGACAAAATGATGGATTAACCGGATGATAAGGGCTACAGGGAACCTAGTATTATGAGTTAACTGGAAATACAGGTGTATTGGTTTTTTTTTAGCCAAATTAAAAAGCTGTTGAACTAACCTTATTCACTTGAGTGAATTTGTTTTGGATGTAACTATTTTAACATAATACAATTTATAGAATAAAAACAAACAAAAGTTGCAAATGTAAAATAAGCCACCACAAGAAGAGAGATCTAAATCACATGCTCTTGTGCCATTTGTGGGCACCATAGCCAGGGCCGTATTTACAGTTCATATTATCCTAAGCATTGTGAATGAAAATGACCTGAAATAGTTATCTATACACATACTCATGTCCATCTACCCAAAATCCTTCCCCCCATCTTCCGTTATTTCTTTTGCTGGAGAATAATATGTTTTGATAAAGAAAACTGTAGCAAAGAAAGAAAGTTAAAACTGCAAAGTAAATGAAAGCACCATTAATATATTGTGTGACACCTGTCCCTAACTTGTTTATATAGCAAATACAGCCCTAACCACTGGCCTAGTTGGCAGCACAGTGGCCTAGTGGTTAGCACTTCTGCCTCACAGCACCAGGGTCATGAGTTCGATTCCCGACCATGGCCTTATCTGTGTGGAGTTTGTATGTTCTCCCTGTGTTTGCGTGGGTTTCCTTCAGGCGCTCCGGTTTCCTCCCACACTCCAAAAACATACTGGTAGGTTAATTGGCTGCTATTAAAATTGACCCTAGTCTCTCTGTGTGTGTGTGTGTGTGAGTGTGTGTCTATATTAGGGAATTTAGACTGTAAGCTCCAATGGGGCAGGGACTGATGTGAGTGAGTTCTCTGTACAGCGCTGCGGAATTAGTGGCGCTATATAAATAAATGATGATGATGTATATAAAACTTACATTTGTAGAGTCTGTGATACTGGTTTCCTTTTGTATCTGGAAATCATCCTACTACACAAGTCACGCTTTCATTTCTCCTTAATGCCTGTTATCCAGAAAAATGTGCATTTGTTAATGTATTGGGCATATTTTGCTTTCCTTGTTCAACTCTCTCCCTACATAAACTATTAAATCATGCACGGTCTTGTTGTTTTCTCTCTGTATGGTGCTGCAGACCTTATGTGACGTCCTATACATAAAGGTTAATAATAATAAGTCTCTTGCCATCCAGACCATTGGTTTTAGTGTTAGAACCCAACTAGTACCACTTCTTTCTCAATTAGAACACAATAGGGCCTATTTACTATTATTTGTACTTTTGCCCCATTAATTATCATCTGTCATTGCAGTGATAACAGATTAAATAACGGAACAATTTACAATTAAAGTTATGTTTGTACAGCGCATTCGATAAGACACTGACCAGGCAATGATGTCTTTAGAAAAAAGTAAATTCCAGGTTCTGACTTACGATCGCACATGCGCAGAAGTCACTTACTTTAATTAACACAGGGGAGAGCAGAAAGGCTGCTGGAGAGTGATCCGAATATCCCTCTCCTGCAATGCTCTCCCCAGATGATTGAATGCTAACTCTGTCAGGGTCAAGCTCCGAACAAGCTAAGCTACTTATACCACAGTGCCCATGGAGTATTATATGCAGAAAATGAAATGCCCTTTTCATGATGCTCACTAAATACTGCCATATTTATGACCTAAAACCATATTTAGTACCTGAAAGCAATCACTTGAATGCATACAAAATACTTTTTTTTTTAAATGCCGATATAAAGCAGTGCACAAGAAATACTGAAAAAAATAAAATAATATATATATATATATATATATATATATATATATAAAAATATATATATAATATAATATATTTATGAGGAGCACCGTAGGGGAGGCACTTGGGAGGAAGGACAAATCCGACTTCTTGCTAGAGGGAATGGCGAGAACCTGTTACTGATATTCTGAGAGAAGATTCTCACCTTAGGCCCTAAGGGGTTTCCCAAACCCAGTCCTCAGGGCTCCCCAACAGTGCAGGTTTTCCATATCTCCTTGCTAGAGCACAGGTGTATTCATTACTGACTGACGCATTGTAACAGATCCACAGGTGGTCCTAATTATGTCACATGTGATCCAGAAAACCTGCACTGTTGGGGAGCCCTGAGGACTGGGTTTGGGAAACACTGCCTTAGGGTATTAATGGTCCTTAATGTACCAGAGACATAGAACAAAAAAGTATATTTGCAGACAGTGCTTTTAGTTGTATATATAAACACATTTAATAAATTACAAGTGTGTTCAAAGGTGCGCCTAATATAACACACATTGCCAGGTCAGATCTGGAGAGATGACATACACATGTTGCATGCCTGTGGTTTTCATTATACAGGCATGAAGCATGCATGTGAACTAACTGGAAACCGGCTCAGGGTTTTCAATGCTCCGCCCCAGCATGTACTTCCTAATGTCTGACCATCCCGGGACTTGTAGTTCCACAACAACTGGAGAGCCACAGATTGTTTAGCGTGTCCTAAATGCAAGTCACCCTCTGAATAGTTCATGCTTAATAGCTGAAGCCATTCTTCTCTACAGTTAGCGTCTGCTTGCCGGACCTTCCCCCCTTAGGAACAGACCCCTATTACCTTCACCGCCTCCTGCGCCCCGCAGCTATCAGGCCGCCGTACAGACGCTCCATAGTCGTCATGACACCCGGGGACGTCACAGAACGCGCCGGCCGCTAGTCGCATGTCCGTACCGGGGCGCACAGTGATGACGTCACCCAGCATGTTATGCCTGTAGATTGACAGCGCTGTTTGTCATCACCAGCAGAGGGAATCGGGGAGTCTGCAGCGCAGGTAACGCAGTCATTGTACATTCATCACACACTATTCCCACTTCTAAGGGTTATTCTTCTCATAGTTGCCGACATTTTATAAATATAAAGGACACTTTGCTGTTGGGTCAGCGCAGCCTAGTATGTCCTGTACGATAATTATCAATGCAATGTTCGTCATTTCATATATACTGAATTTGACGTGTAAATGGTAAGATTTACAGTTAATATGCTGGAAAGGGCATTTTATGGTGTAGTTGGTTGATAGAAAAAGTAGGGACATTTCCAGGGGTAAACCTTTAAATGTTGGTACTGACCATTCAAATTAGGAATGGTTAATAATTATGTCTTCTCTGTCCACCTGAATTTTCAAACGTGATCCTTGTTATGGGATGATAACTACTTTTATTATTATTATAGTGTCTATTAGTTATTGTTACTCCATATATCAATTGTCCCTAACTTCCAAGGACAATCCTAGGTACTCTTTCCTTTTTTCTGGGCTTTATTGTTCAATATTTATTGAAGAGGAGTATTACAACATCACAAAAAACTTCTCTAACTGGGACTTCCATCATTGTTGTTAGTATATAACCCCCACTCTCAGAGACAAATACTTCCAGGATCATAAGCAGTAAGATTTACACAATTGGTACATGGTTTTGCTGGATGCAATATACTAAACTAAATGTATATATTGTTTGCAGATTGCCTGTTGAAAACAAAGTAGCCATTGGGACTATCTTTACCACATCTGTGGTTTGTGCTAGACCCCAAATTCGTTACAATGGTAATTAATGTAAAAATTAAACATATCCTCCCATGATGTATATTGCAGGTTGGGTTAGTAGACTACATTACAAATATTAGTTCAGCCAAAATAAATGTCTGCCTCCACTGTGTAGGTGACAGGTCCACTTTTAAAGTAATGTACTTTTTTTTTTTTTCTCTCTCTTAGGACATACATGCTTACATTCATATGGGCATTGAAAAACAATTCTAGTTAAAAGCATAGACAAAATATTTGTCCTCTCTTTAATAGAGCATCCATTAACGTTGCACAAAGCTTCCTTGCACCATCGTTTTCTATTTATATAATAAAAATTGTCATAATGCTTCTTGCAGGCAATATCCAAATTTACACAAACACTTGTGAGAAAGTTTGTGTGTACTACATTAACTTACATTATTTTTAGATGTTTAGCGACAAAGCACATTGGATTGGCTGTAATAATACTCGTTTTAAAGGTTTAAAATTAACATCTGTGTACATGGCCTTAAAGTTAACTACTGTGAGAAAAATGTACTAAAAGTACCATCTTCTTTCAAAGCTATTTATTTTATGTTTTAGAAACTAAACACAAAATGAACACAAAAAATAAAATGGAAGTTGTGGAAGATTTTGTAGAATATCATCTTTTCCTGGTGCCTGATGTACCAAGTGATGTTGAGAAACACAAGCAAATTCTGCAGCAGTACATAGAGCGGATATTGGCAAAGTTTGCTCCTTTACTGGCTGACTATATTTGGCAAAAACAACAGTTCAATCTCAAGTTTAAGTCAAGAAAAGGTAATGAAATGTTTTCATGTACATTCACACATTTTGTTATGTGTTTTTTGGTGTAGCAAATACAGAACTTTTCACTTTCTAGAATAAATGCAGAAATATTTTATTTCCCTTTATCACTCAGGTGATATTCCTGCTCATATTGGAGGAGTAACCTGTTTTGGTGATAACATAGAGGATGAGTGGTTTATCGTTTTCCTAATTCAACAGGTTACCAAGGAGTTCCCAGAACTAGCGGCCAGGTACTATGGTTCCTAATTATTGCATTTGTTAAAGGATCAATAACGCTGTTTTTAAAGTGGATAATTCTTAGGGCAGAACTGTGTTGATCTCAAGGTAGAAGAAGAAGACTGGATCTTCTATATATACATATTCAGTAAATGAGACTCTCTTGTGTTACCCATATTTAATGCAGGGTTGAGGACAACGATGGCGAATTTTTGTTGATTGAAGCAGCTAATTTTTTGCCCAAGTGGCTGAAGCCAGAGAATAGCTCCAATCGGGTAAGGACACTTCTTTGTGGTGTTTGATATCTATGCGCTTCAATGGGGCGGTAAACAAGAACGGGAAGAACAGAGGTTCTGTAAGTAACTATGACAGGAATAGAGTTGCCATGCCAACTACAGCCTTTCAGTAAATCGGGTGTTAAATCCATTTTGGGGATATTCTGCAGAATTGGGAAAAGATCACTACGTAACAGCCAGTTGGGAACCTCATTGCAATGTCTTCCGACTTTAATTTCTTTTGTGAGAAAGATTAAACTTTCCCCATCTCCGTTACTATCTAAATCTTTATCCCAAATTCATAGATGGGGTATAACATCTTGGTATAGCTTTATATTAACATCATTGACTAAATTTTCAGCATAAAACAAGTGGGAAGCGAACCTACAAACCACATTTACACAGAAAGAATGGGATGACCTATTTAGTAACTGTTACCGTATGTCCAGGTGTTAACAACCATGCGGAAATATTTATCAAAATGATACATAGACTGCACCTGTCCACCAGTAAGCTCCATAAAACATAGCAGAATCTGTCCAAATGCTGATGGCGATATTGTGGCTCCGAGAGAACCAACTCCATATCTTCTGGAGTATCCTGTAATAAAAGTAATATGGGCAGAAGTCTTTGCTCTGAATAAACCTATAGCTGGCTCTAATCTTGTCCTGTTGCAGAAACTGCACTAACCCACAATGTCCCTCTGAGCATCCCATCACGGAATTAGTATGCAGCAGGCCACGTCTTCATAGCCACTTGAGCACGATAATGGAGGATCCCTGCTCTTATTTAAAATTACAGTAGCATGACATTGACACATAGAAGAATTAGCATTTAAATGATCGCAGTCAGAATGAAGCAAAATGATTTACAAAGCCACCTCCCGTTGTCAACATCCTGCTTAAAATACAAAGAAGCAACACAATGTAAACAATAGTGCTCTGATATATGACCTGGGCTTCTGGCCCCTCATTAAGTGTCATATGTGCAGTATTGAGCAGGGCTACTTAGTCCTAACCACAGAGGATACTTATTAGCCTAGTCTAGAGTCTGTATTATGTGAGATCGGATATTAGATGAATCTCCAAATAATTTCTCTACTATTAGTCCAGTTTCTACTAGTGCAGGTATGGTTCATGTCACATGACAGTGCTTATGACTTCCTCTGCTTCGTATTTCATGGCTATTAATAAAATTGCTTAAGTCTATTCACAACTTCCCCAGTCTGACCATCTCTTTTCATTTCTGTATCTTCCTGATACCGAAAAACCTAAATTTACAATCTAATGAGTTAAATAAAATCCACCTAAAACGAACACTGTGGTGCTGGGTGGAGTTAGGTAAGAGAAATAAGAAAGTGTTTTTGCCTTTGCTTTCCCGATCCACCTTCTCAGTGGGTCCCCCGATGGCTGTTGCATTCTGAAGAGGGGCGGAGGTGTTAAAGCTGCAGTCTCAGATATCGTGGGAAATATTTCTGCTCACCACTTGTAAATGGCTGCTGAGGGGAATTTGAGCAAGATGACCAATGGGAATCCACAGTTTCTAAAATATTGCACATGTAATGGCTTTTGAATGATCCTCCTGCTCACACATATCTATCACAGCGTTACACTGTCCTGATTTTCAGTTGGGACTGTGAGACGAACCATGAAACCCTGAATAAAATGGCAGCATGGAGCAGCCCCCAAGGCGCTCCGGCTAATGGCGCCCTGGGTAGGGTGAAAAATTCACCTTACCTGGCAGTGCCATGTTATATGGGACACCTAAAGCAGTAATGTTATTCTTTAAATACTGTAATTCTGAGTGGATGATGAGGTATCGTCAGCATGACTAGTCAGCCATAGTTTAAGGGCTGTTTGAACGCTTAATTCTGCTGATCTTATCTGACCTGATGCTGGCCCATATAGATAATGTGTAGCGCACAATAAATAGTGGCTTCTGACAACACTTGATTCTTACTCCCCAGGTTTTCTTTTACTGTGGAAGGTTGTGTATCATCCCATTGCAGCAGAAGGAGGAAGATCTGTCTGACCAATCGTCCAATATAAATATATCCCAAGCTCTGCGGCTGCTCTCCGCGTACCCAGAGAACGTTTCAGCAACTGAATCTGTCTCAAAAGCTATTAAACGCCGACTTAAAGGGTATGTTCATCCCTCCCCTCAGTCTCTGATGTCCTGCTGTTTATTCATGCTTCTAATGCACAGAAAGGGAAACTTTTATCACAAACTGTTGATTTCTAAAAATGCCTGGAAATCTGGGAAGATCGTTTTGGTATTTAACAAATGAATTGAAACATTTTTTTATTTATTTTAATTAGTCTCAACCCCCTCAAACAATATAGGTCCTTATCTCAGTTTACTTGTCCTAATCAGCATCAGTTTGCTAATAATGGCTTCACTTAATGTCTAAATTGTGGAACACTGTGGGCCTCATGTAAAGTTTACATCAGATCAAGCTAAATGGTGCAGCTGGACAGACCATGCTGTGCTGCAAGGTGTGACTGTGTCATTTTATTTTCGAATGTTTGTTTTTGCACGTAGCATGTAAATACTGAGCAGCTTTCACTCTATTTAGAGTTAAGCTAGGACTCTTCTGCCTCCAAACTCTAAACCAGTATGTGCATTTAAATTGTGCCCCCGCGCCCCCCCCCCCCCCACACACACACACACACACCACCACGCCTGCATCACACCATGGTTTTAACAAGGTGAAAAATTGTACCTTCTAGCTGGATTTACTGCTAACACTATATGAAACCCTGGGGTATGTTGGCACAGAGGGGCACAGGTAAGTGTAATATTAAGCTGGTGTATAAAATCATCCAGTTATGATGCAAATATGCATTTGTAAAAATATTTAGAAAAAATAAGGCTCTGTTTAATTAAGGTTTTAACGATTATAAAAAAAAAAATGTCTTAATCCTCTGATTTTTGGTAAATATTAGTAAAACATAACAAAAATGTATTATTTTCCTGTTTTCAGTAACTAATCCCCTTTCAAATGTTCTTTAGGTACCCTGAAAAGATTAAGGAGTCTCTCCATCGAGCCCATTGCTTTGTTCCTGCTGCGATTGCAGCTGTAGTGAAGGAGCGGCCGCAGTTGGTATCGGCAGCCGTAGAAGCATTTTATCTCCGGGATCCCATTGACCTAAAATCTTGTCGCACTTTTCATCATTTCCTACCTGAAACACGTGTCTTCACATCAGTAAGAACTCTCCTTATATAATCATTAATTATATAATTCGCTATCCTCATCCAGCTTTATCCTTCATGTCTCTATAACGACTTTGATATGTTTTTATTAATGAGCTTTAGATATGTTTGCTATATACCCCCTAAATGTCTCTCATCCTCTTTCTCAGGTGACCTTTACCAAATGTTTATATGCTCAACTCAGCCAGCAGAGGTTTCATCCTGACAAGCGCAGTGGATTCGTCCTTCCTCCCCTCTCACATCCCAAGTACAAAGCACATGAGCTGGGAATGAAGCTGGTACGTTTTATCCACCCGTCATATTGCTGAGCTATCTTTTGTACAAATATAGATGTTACAATCTAAGAATTATGGCTGTAGAATCATCATTAGTTTATATTGTTGTAAAACAGTTGTCTCTGTCTGTCTTTAAAGTACAGCAGTAACCAGTAACCTTTTAGCAGTAGAGGCAGCTATTTTGTGGCGGAATACATGAGAATTTCTAGTGAATTAATCTTGTTATTAAAATGTGTGTTCACTAAGGAGTGTGATGCCAAGAAACTTACTAGTCTATTGGTATCCTGTAATATCTTTACTGCCTACATTGTGTGTAGATGGCAAGTTCATTATAATGAAAAGGCCAGAGAAGATGCAGGATGTGGGTTTCTATATTTCCATTCTGTGCTGTTGTAGCTTGGCGGATACTATATAACCTTTCATCATCTACCCTCTTCTCCTTTAGGCACATGGCTTCGAGATTCTGTGTTCCAAATGTGCTGGATCTGCCACAGAAGCCACAAAGCGACCCTTACAGAGCCCGCTGTGGACTGGATTTTTAGACACCTTGAAAAAAAATGATTTCTTTCAGGTACTATTTAATTTAGATGCAGTCTTCTCTATCTTTTTTATTATTATTTTACTAACAGAACTGAGAAAATTGCTCTATATGTTACCAATGCTTATTGTAATCCAGTGCATTGGGGAAAATCTAAATTTGCATTGATTATAACCTGTCAGTTTAAACAGAAATCGTCTTATGTGCAAATATCATTGCAGAAAATTGTCAGCTGCTTCAGCACCATGAACTTTATATATTTATATAGATATTGCCAGGTTAGTCAGTTAAAAAAATAAATAAAAATTGTATGTATTTTTGGTTGCGGGGAGGTTATTGAATTTTTTTTATTGAAATGTCCTTTGTTTTATTTTTCAAACACTTCATATGAATAGTAGCAATGCATATATATCCAAAAGATATCCATATAAAAGTTGTTCAAATGCACACTTAAGTGGTAACTCATCAGCAGCAGCATTTTATATGGCGCCACTAATTCTGCAGCGCTGTATAGAGAACTCATTCACATAAGTCCCTGACCCATTGGAGCTTACAGTCTAAATTCCCTAACACACACACACACACACACTCAGACAGAGAGACAATTTGGACAATTTGTTAGCAGCCAATTAACCTACCAGTATGTTTTTGGAGTGTGGGAAGAAACCGGAGCACCCGGAGGAAATCCACGCTAACACGTGGAGAACATACAAACTCCACACAGATAAGGCCATGGTCAGGAATTAAACTTATGACACCAGCTCTGCGAGGCAGAAGTGCTAACCACTAAGCCACCGGGCTGCCCACAGGATTATCAGTAGAGAACAGTAGCTGAAGCTTTATGCAGGAGCTAACAGCCGGCAACCACTGGCTGTCGCACAGGAGCCAGCACTGTCAGCATCCCACTTCCTGGATTACACCATGACGTAATTGTACTACCTGGTACATGAGTGCACAGTGCATAAGGGCATACATTTATGTCCTCTTGAGTTTATAAACAAAGGACTTGTTCTCAGAAACACCTGACTTTGGTGTAGTGCATGGTGGGAAATTCCAGGGCCTCTTCATAGTCTTTGTGAAGAGAGAGTATATCACCACACTACTGGGTGCACTACTGAATAAGCTCTGTTTAAAGTTTGGTTTGTACAAGTTGGATATGAGACCAAAAAGAGTGGGTCTGTACGACACGTCCACTCTGTCCCAGTTGTTTAACACTAGTAAAAGTCTAACATTCTGTTATTATAGTGGTACCTTAGAGCAGGACATTTGTCTAAATACCTTAACAGTGACTTACATTTACTTTTAGGGTGAAATGGAGGGATCTGTGCGGTATTGTGAGCTTCTGAAGAAAGCAGAGATTTACTTTCAGCAGTCAGTATATAAGCCAGACAGGTAAGCTATGGACAATAACTTAAATGACAAATAGGAGCAGTCTATGTAAAGCTATAGTACATCTATATACTTTAATGAAAAGGATTATTTACCATCAGAGACCACTTCATCATAACTGGTCTCCCATATAGAACTGGGTGTATCCGCGCTGAGAGCCCCCCATTAGAGACAGAATTGTCAATCCACAAAACAACACATTACATATAAATAATAGGGGATGTTTTGAGTGTATTTTCACCCTGGATTATTGATTATCTTAGTTCAGTAACGCTGAGCCCTGGTGAAGAAGTCTTGAAATTGCTTAGCACTCTGTCTGTTAACCTGGAGGAGCTAAAGAAAGAAGAGGCTCATCTTCCTGCAGATGAAGGTAAATGGATTACAGACAAACTCTTCACATCCTTCACCATCCGAGGGAGCGCAGCATGTTCATAGTGCCATAGCTAAAGGACTGTGTCAGGTGTAATTAAACCTATTAACATTTGAAAACAATTAGCACTTTAACTGCAAGGAGATTCTTATCATCTGTATTGCTGTAAATTTCTTTAAAATTGAAGCAGAAAACTTTAGCTTATTAACAAGTTTGAAAAATAGAGCCCTGCAGTGTGTGCATTTTTTTTTTATATGCCAGAGAATCTACTTGTCCACTTAGCCTGTTTCCTGGTTCCTAGAAACGACCCCATTTGCAGATTCTCTGGACCAGACCTGGCCAACCTGTGGCTATCCAGGTGCTGTGAAACTGCATGCACCAGCATGCTTTGCCAGTAGATGGCCAGTCAATAGCAGGAAAGGCAAGCTGGGATTTGTAGTTTCACATCACCTGGAGAGCCACAGGTTGGACAGGCCAGCTCTGGACTATGCACACGGTGGATATGGTAAAGTCATATCGAGGTTCAGTATATTGCCACTGTAGAACCAGCCCCTTCATTAATTTAATCTTTCTTAGTTTTTCTCCTAAAATACTGCTCTCTGCAGCCCCATTCATGGCTTCCATTAATCCTGAGCGAGGGGATATTGTGACTCTTTATTACATGTAACTTTTATGTGTGTTTGAATGTTTTTCTTCCATTGGTCGCACTTACAAAATCCGCTACTGGAAGATGCAGACTGTGTCCCACTAAAAATATTGTGACAAGTTTTTGTGTTACTTGCCCCTCTGACCATCCGGAGAATTGAAGTCAATTTCCAGATTGTAAATCATTAAATCTTGTTCTTCTACTTAAGTGCAAAACTAGGTACACTGTGTCGCCGAAACTGCACTTGGCAAATAACGTCCAACTCCTCCAATAGGACTGTGCACATTATTTCCTCATCTGGGCCTGTAAGTGCACACACCAACCCTTAAAAAACAGATGTATTTGAGAAAAAAAAGACCCATCACAAAAGGCCACTTGCTGTATGGATCGCACTTTTCCACATTTGAAAATGACCCTAAATTAGTATTATTTATAACTGCTGCAAATGTGTTTATTTAAAGGTATTTCAAGCATAGTACACAGTATTGTTGTTCATTAGTAAGGTTGGTAGGATAGATCTCTCTCCTGTTATACCACATGCTCTAATGCACTTCTTTGGTTGAAGATGACAGCTGGTTGGACATATCGGCAGAAAAGCTGGAGCAGATCTTACAGGACGCTGCAGGTCCAAAGGAAGCTGCTCCCCCACCATCCTCTGACGGCGAGGAGAAATACAACTTGTCAGAAGTGACAGACAGCATGAAGGCATTTATATCAAAGGTGTCATCACATGAAGGAGCAGAGGTGCCCTGGTAGGCGTGGAATCACTATGCATGTCATTCTTCTCTAGGATGTTATTGGTCACAGTTATCTGGATTTCAGAACTACCAGCTTATTTTAGCCTTGTAATAAGAGAAGAAAACAAATAGTTTGTTCTATTAATCCACTGGGTAATCATGATTTGTGGACCTAATTATCATTTACATACTAATTGTAGTTTATTTTCGTAGCAAAAGGCTTAACTTTTTTTTAATTATACATGTAGCTAAAATTGATTTTTAAAAAGCAGCATTGATCAGTCTGTCAGTGTGACTGGAACACATTATAAACATGCCTCCAGATTGTGAACATATAAGACATTTACTAGTAAAAGTTATGGTAATGACTGTCCACATCAATGAAGATCATCCTGTTCTCCTAGCTGTTAAAGTGCGTTGTGGTCTATTCCATCTATGTAATGATTTGTGAAAGTGATGGACCAGATGTGTTGGATTTGCAAGAGAACACAGGCCACAAATATAACACCGTAAAGAACAATGCAGAAAATTGTTCATTTGATAACTGCACAGTTTAATCCTTTCACTGTTCTTGGGATATGGAAAGTTTAGGATGTAGAATAGCCACTCTTACCAGTACTTGTGTTTTTATGGTATATCCAGGTATCCACCTGAAGCACCAATTACATTCGATGTTGATTCTTTCACGAGTGCTTTGGAAAAAATTCTTGGTGAGTGGTTTTTGTTTTTTTAAATGTTTTTTAATTGTATTTATGTGCCTATTTTAAAGATCTCCAGTTAAACCTGTTGTAATGGTGAACCTGCTCCCCATGTGTGGGGGTCCCACATAATGGACCCTGCAGTTCCAGAGTAACTCGTAACTGTCCTCACTCCTGGAATGGAAAGGTACCTGAACTGCTTAGATCAATACAGCGCTTAGTGCACAGTGTCAGTAACAATCACTATTATGAAAATAATACAGGACCGCACTGTATTTCTTTAAACTTCTCCAGGGGAGAAAAGGACCCCTATAGTCTTGTCATTAGAGTACTGGGGATGTCATCACTACAACTGTAGTTTTAATTGAGTTTATTATTTAATGTGAGTGATTTGCACATTGTTATGAACTTCAGTATAGATTCAAACTTGTTTTCAGCAGTGGCATAATCTGTTTTTTTCAAATTATGGTACAATTGTTTGAGCCACCAGTGGCACATAAGTTTTCCGCACTCCTTCTTTTTTTGGTTTTACCTATAGCTATAAATTCTACGTTATAATGCGTAAGGTGTTAGAGTAGGGGGCATGTTTCTTACATTTTCAACACTGCCACCACCTGTTGTCTATAAGAAGCTGTTACACAACTACAGTAACACAAAAAATGTTCATTGAGTTGGGAATATTTCCTGAAGGCTGTACAGTCATGGCCAAAAGTTTTGAGAATGACACAAGTATTGGTTTTCACAAAGTTTGCTGCTTCAGTGTTTTTAGACCTTTTTGTCAGATGTTGCTATGGTATACTGAAGTAAAATTTCAAGCATTTCATAAGCGTCAAAGGCTTTTATTGACAATTACATTAAGTTTATACAAAGAGTCAATATTTGCAGTGTTGACCCTTCTTTTTAAAGCAACCCTATACATAAATGGTCTCAGAATGCGCTCACCTTTCCTTCTCCCGACAAGCGTTTTTCCAGATGCCCCAAACAATCTAAAAGGGGATTCATCAGAGAAAATTACTTTACCCCAGTTCTCAGCAGTCCAATCCCTATACTTTTTGCAGAATATCAGTCTGTCCCTGATGTTTTTCCTGAAGACAATTGGCTTCTTTGCTGACCTTCTTGACACCAGGCCATCCACCAAAATTCTTCGCCTCACTGTGCGTGCAGATGCACTCACACCTGCCTGCTGCCATTCCTGAGCAAGTTCTGCACTGATGGTGCCCCGATCCCGCAGCTGAATCAACTTTAGGAGATTGTCCTGAAGTCTTCTTCACAACTATTGAACCTCTCTCCTTGAAGTTCTTGATGATCCGATAAATGGTTGATTTAGGTGCAATCTTACTAGCAGCAATATCCTTGCCTGTGAATCCCTTTTTGTGCACAGCAATGATTACTGCACGTGTCTCCTTGCAGATAACCATGGTTAACAGAGGAAGAACAATGATTTCAAGCACCACCCTCCTTTTAAAGCTTCCAGTCTGTTATTCTAAATCAATCGGCATGACAGAGTGATCTCCAGCCTTGTCCTCGTCAACACTCTCACCTGTGTTAATGAGAGAATCACTGACCTGATAACAGCTGGTCCTTTTGTGGCAGGGCTGAAAAGCAGTGGAAATGTTGTTTTTGGGATAAAGTGCATTGTCATTGCAAAGAGGGACTTTGAAATCATTTGCAATTCATCTATTCACTCTCCATGACATTCTGGAGTATATGCAAATTGGCATCAACAAAAACTGAGCTAGCAGACTTTGTGAAAAATAATATTTGTGTCATTCTCAAAACTGTTGGCCATAACTGTATGTCCAAACAGGCTAAGCTTCTGTGAGGCCAGATGTCAAGTACCTGGAATGAACCCCTAGAATCATTGCCTTTGGCAGGCCCCTAACCATTAGAGCGTAAAGTTCCTATAGGTAGATTGCTTGCCCCAGGATTGAGGCACATACTAGTAGGGGGTTATTCCAGAACTGACCCTGGTGCTAGATATATAGAAGACACAGGTCAGGTGCTACTGTATTGTGGACAAGTAATGCAGGTACTTGCGCAGGACCGGTGTAATGTCTGCGTGGATGACAGCCTCCAAGTTGTGGTCAAAGTCTAAACCAGAGCTCAGGGCAGACAGCTTTCCAGTGTATAATCCGGTCCAAAACAAGGATCAGGACAGGCATTGTTCCAGAGAGTTGTCAGTCAAAGGTCATGGCAGGCAACATTCTAGAGAATAATATAAATCCAAGCAGTGGTCAGGACCAGAATCTAAGCAAGAAATATTGGCAGGCAGGTGTTAAACGGGTGACTACACCTCTACTCCACACAACAGTTAAGAGCTTTCTGTACTTTAGAGTGCAGGAAGACAATTGGAATGCTCCTAGCAAGCTGAGCCCCCTAAGTCTGATTTGATGCAGAGTGAGCACCCTGTTTTCGAAGCTGCTCAGAGACATCTACAGCAACTGAGCAGCCGGGCAAAAAAGTATTTTGGTGATCGCATATTGATTACAGCATATAGATAAACAGGGAGAGTTCTGTGACTTAAGCCATTCTAATTCGAATTAATATTTTCAATGTTTTCTGGTAATTTAGGAAGATGACTTAAACGTCTCTGTGGATTTGATTGCACAGGTCCAAGTCTAGAAGAACTGGATTCAGATGATCTAGACTCTGAGGAAGACTTTGAACTGTTAGATAGCGATGAAGATCTAGATGGCGATCAGGCCACACCGCTGAGTGCAGATGCACTGGGAAGCCTGCGCTCTTACATGGATGTCATGGACAGAGAATTAGCTCAAACAAACATTGGGAAAAGTTTCACCAAGAAAAAAAATGTGGTAAGACATAATATTGTTGTGTCGTAAGTAAAAGTAAAAGCAAAATATGGTTATTGCAGCAAGTGAATAACAGACAAAACTACATTTACTTGATGGGAACGCAGGATGTTAATGTAAAGCTGGGGCTACTTATTATGTGGATGTCCACTCCTATGATTTCTGAGAAGAATGTGAGCAGGTCACCAATGCAGATTATACCAAATGTTCCTTTCTTTCTAAGCAGGGAGCAGCAGCCAATCCCGTGCCCTCTGAAGCTGACGACTCTAGCTCTGAAGAAGAGATCAGTGCTGACGTGTCAGGCCTGGCCCCTGTGGATGTGGACTTAAATCTAGTGACAAATATCCTTGAATCATACAGTTCTCAATCTGGACTTGCTGGACCAGCTTCTAATTTATTACAGAGTATGGGAGTACACCTTCCTGACAACACTGACCAGGAGACATTTGATAATACTTCTAAGCACTGACATCAGCCCAGAGGCACCCAGCTCACTATGCCAAGGTTCCTCTCCCCAGAACCCACTCTTCTGTAAGGCCAAATGAGAACTATTGCCTCTTTCTAGTTTGTATCTATGGTCTGTTCTCTATATGTGAGGAGTGGGTCACTAAACTGCCAGTTTCTCTATATTTGTATGATTTTTTTTCAGCCCTACAATTATAGCGCATTCATAATGATTATGTAAATGTTTTATATAACGTATCAATAACCTAGTGGAAGCGTTTTAGGACCCTGGAATAATTTCTGCCAACTGCTTAAGGGACTAATGCTAAAGAGTATGTGAATAGAAGCTAGCTTCCTCCATGCAGAACCCTTTCATCATGTACAGCAAGTTATTCATGGTATCCACAAGGATTAAAGCAGGATGTACAATGCTTCCTGTAAACATTATGCAACATTTTTTTATTTGTCACATGACTTCAAACAAAAAGTCGAATAGCCTTCAATATGACAGGTATGTCAACCAAGCCAACACCAGATGTGCAAAATCATAGTATGGTCACCATTCACGTATTTTCTACAGACTGTATACATCTTACACAGGTTCTCCATTACTTGCTGGAGACTCTGCTTATTGTTTATTTCCTGGAGTACAGCAACCATTTATAGGGGTTGGCAGATCATTGTGTACACAGTCTGATGCAGATGAGCACCACTGAAATGTGTTATATATTCGACCTGTAAAAATACATGTACATGGATGTAGGACTACATGAAACTATGGGACTTGTCTGCCAGGCTTCGTTATAATGTACTATATTGTACAGCACTTAGTGGAGTCAAGCACTTAAAGATACAGCTCTGTAAACCCCACAGGGGGTGAGTATTTGTGCTGAACGGTATAGACAGTGCCGTCAGTGTTTTAATTGCCGGACAGGCAAGTATAATTAATAAAATATATTGGATGGTGGGGAAGAAAAGCGCAAATACCCTTGAATCATACAGTTTATTAGCATTTTTGAACAGTAATCAGGCCTAGCAGATGCTAATACATATAAGAAGGAAGGTTATGGACTGTGATTGCAATATTATTAATGAAGATGTTTCCTGAGTCCTAATTAGATGATGGGAAATTCATATTTATGAAGTTTGCTCCATTTGAATCTTGTTCTATTTTGTCAAAGGTAAATAATGTATAGAGGGTTTAATGTACATTTTCTGTTTTTAAATATTTTTATAACAAAGCTAATAAAATCTGCAACTTGAGCTAAAAGTACCTGTTTCCTTTCTGCCTTATATAATAGATAGTGCACTACTTCAGGAAAAAGTAAGAGATCTAAATAGTGACATTTACTTTGTTTACTCTGGAGTGCATTGTTTTTTCTTTAATAAATACAGGAAATGTATGTACAGTTAGGCTGGGTAGACACTACACCTGATTGCCAATCACACGATAAAACAATATCGTGTTAATTTGTACGCTCCAACGATCATGTTTTATCATATCAAAGTACATCTTATCGTTTGGTGTTATAAACTGACTAAAAATATGTATAAACGATGTCGGGCAAATGTTGAGGTGTGTATGCATTCACCACCAGCAGTGTAGGCAGATATCTGTAGAGTCACAATCTTTGCAGCTGATGTTTATGACAGATAAAGAGCACAGAGCTGAAGGTAAATCATATAAACCGTGTATGTGTGTACACATGAATCGGCTGCTGATCGGGACTTTCAGTTGTTGGTAAAATCGTTCACGATATCGCATCAGGGTGAATTTTCTGCAGTGTGTACTCAGCCTAAGTGCTCTGTACTCATCACTGAAAGACACATCATATAGGTAAACATGTCCACAAACTGCCACAGAATTAAGTTCTTGCAGGTTGCACATTTCTTACAGACCTTTAATGCTATGTGGATACTTTCAAAGACTCATTTTATAATGAGTATTTTGAATTTTTAAGTTTTGTTCTTGATTTTAGCCCCACCTCCTTCCTGGTAACTAAAGTTGTATATCTCCCAGCAACTGTATTTTCTGTTTATTATTATTTACAGGGCGCAACAAAATTTCCGCAGCACCGTACAGAAAGCAGACAGTGGACCATACAGGGTAATACATTACAGAACAGTGTACAAAAATACCAGTACTTCAATAGCTTCAAACATAGCTAGCATAGTGGAGTTGGAGCAGAAGAAATGGTATAGAGACAGGAGGATAGAGGGCCCTGCTCATAAGAGCTTACATCCTAAAGTGAGGTTAAACAGACAGCAGGCACAATGGGGAGTCAGAGGACCGAGTAGTGGGACAAGGGATGAGAGGGGAGGAGAGCAGGAGTAAGGGTGGTATGCTTTGAGGAACAGAGACGTTTTAAGTACTCCTTTGAAGGTGCACAAATTGGTCGGATGGAGCGTGGGAGGTCGTTCCATTTGAGGGGGCAGCCCGGGAGAAATCTTGGATTCTGGAGTGGGATGAGGTAGTCAGAGTAGAGGAGAGGCAACTGCCATTGGCCGAACGCAGGGAATGGTATGGAGTGGAGGTTGGAGATGTATGGGGCAGTGGAGAGGGAGAGGACCTTGTAGGTCAGGGTAAGCAGTCTGAAAAGGATTCTGTAGGGGAAGGTGAGCCAGTGTAGGGGGAGTCTCGCAGCCGCATTGAGTATAGACCTGAGGGGGAGGCTGGTGACGAGAAGGTTGCAGTAATCAAGACAGGAAAATAATGAGAGCATGGATGATGGTTTTCGTGGCATCCTGAGAAAAAGAAGGGCCAGATGCGGGCGATGTTACGGAGTTGAAAGTGACAGAATTTGGCAAGAGATTGAATGTGGGGAGCAAAGGAGAGAGAGAAGAGTCAAGGGTGAATCCCAGGCAGCGGAGTTGAGAAATGGATAGATGGTAGTGTTGTTAACAGAGAGATCAAGATGGGATGAGGGTGTGAAAGGAGGAAAGACAATGAGCTCGGTTTTATCAATGTTCGTTTTGAGAAAACGTGAAGACATCCAAGAGGAGATGGCAAAAAGACAGTCAGATACATGAGAGAGGAGGGGGGGGATCAGGAGAAAATATTTAAAGATATGTCTAAAGAATTAAATAATAAGATGGGTCAAATAGCACAAATATTCTATAGGCCATAGCAACACATCTCTAAATTGCTTTCATTGGTCACAATGTACAGAGACAGCTCAAACCTAATCCTAATCAAGCTTGAAAAGTTAGCATCGAACTTTTGTGAAATGTGTCTTTACTACAAGAACACTTTGGGGCGCAAATGACTCCTTTGTAAGTCTTAAAAAAAAAAAGTACCCAAAAACATTGATATAATAAATACACATTTCGTATAAGTCCTTTGTGCAATGAACTTTGCAAATTTGGATACAATACATTATATTGACGCTGGCACCCAGCTGAAGTTTGATATGCAGGATTCAGTTGGACAGCTGTAGTTCTAAGCTACTAACCCTATGGGTTATAGCACATTTTGCTATTCCAGCTAGGTTATGTCAAATATGGCATTTACAATGGAATTTACTTTCATACATATAAGGTCATTTACTGTGGGCTTGATTGTGATGACTTCAGATTTATACAGTCTGTAGAACTGTGTGCTCTACCAGTGCATATGTTTGCAAGTGGGACTGCCAGGATGACAGACCTCTACCCTCTGTACACATCCCTGGTGTACTTAATCAAATCCATGCACTGTGTACCCACATCCTGTTCACTGATGTCCCCATAAAATGAACATTAGCTTTGTATAAAAATTATACCTCTCATTTTACCTAAAATCTTAAGATTAAAAAGAATGTTGATGTACTTCGCTGGGTTTTGCGGTACATTTGCATAAACTTCCAAGGAGTAATTAACAAAAATGTTGTTCGTTTTGATGTTTAAAAGATGTGTTAAATATTCTAAATGTCATTATATGCACTTGGGAAGAACTGTTCATTTCTGATTGATGTGAAGAACAGGAGCCTGATACATACAGTAAAGGCAGATACACGCCGTATTTTGTGTAAAATTGCTCTGCACATGCCCAGAAACTGACAATACGCCAGTGAGCGCAAGTACGCCCAGTTCATCTTCAAACGCAAAGGTCACTTCCAACGTCCTACAATTTCAAGGGTGGAATAGGGGAGGAAGGTGCAAATGCCCATAGACAATGTATAGTAAGCGTGTGCCAAGGTTGAGCGCATGTATCTGTCAGATTCAAGCTCTGGGCATCTCTGAGGTACGTAATTTTCAGCCGTAACACTTACACTAGCCACAGGTCGGGTGTAAGTGGCGAGTAATAGCGATGACAGTCGTGTATGTATGCTAGAACACATATTTGCAATCAAGAGCAACTAAAAATGCATTTTATGTACAGTACACACCAGTAACATATTGATAGGTGTTTCATAGGCGGTGGAAAAAAAAAGTATTTTTATGAATTACTATATTAACAGATAGTGAGAGCTTTAATATCTTTTTTTATCTTTGTGATAAAATGAGACTTGCTGTTTTTGTCGCGGGGGGCGGGGCCAAAATGACGCGCTTCACAGCGAATCGCGTCATTTTGACAGGAAGATGCCGTTTGCGGGATATTTGCCTGCTCTCCCGGGGTAGTCTGGGAGACCTACCCGAATTTTGGGAGTCTCCCGGACATTCCAGGAGAGTTGGCAAGTATGTGTAACAGTTGGTAGGTTTTTGTCACGTAGCTTCAGCACTGTTGTTAATTATAGTGTTAGGAGCTTAACGGAGACTTGTCTTGTTGCTGCTGATGTGCTGATTTTTTCCCCCTTCTGTGTAAAGAGAATCAGTTGAGTCAAAAACCTATAAAGCATTCAGTAAAAAAAAAAAAAAGTTGATTTCCATAACATAGCAACTACTGATAATAATTGCCTCAACTGCTGTCAAAGACTTACAACAAGCAGTCCCCGCAAAATATCATTTCACACTCATTCATTATTCCAAAACTGTGCAGTCCTATGTTTGTAAACAATATGGGAGATGCAGATTGTCATTCAATAGTAAATACCATATATTTTAGTGCAGTTGTAGTGTGTGTTAAGAACTATAGTAAGAGTTATGCAGGAGGTGCAGAGGAGGGGTGGTCGTTCTACCTGGAGCACTAGTACAAGAGGACAACATCAAATACTCTCCTGTGAGTTCCTATTACCCTACATCTTCAGCATCTTCATTCTCCACTGCATTGACACTTCCTAATGAACCGTTTACAAGACATGCATCCTAAGCTGCTTTTTTAAACTGTTTTAGCAGTTTTATTTTTGTTGCTCTTTGTGACCTCAATTTCAACTCATTATAAGTCAGTCCCTCAGAACTCCTCTCCCAGGTGCGCACTTTCTGTTTATTCACCATAGTTTACTAAAACACTTTGCACTTTCTAGTGAATGTTGAAAACAGTCCTCCCAAGAACCAGTAATCCAAACAGTTGTGGCAGTCACACTCTTGTGCAAATCACAAGCAATCACTTAAGTTTCTTTTCGTCCTACTTTTTTGCCAGGTCATACTGAACTAAACACTGGCCCTTCCTTTTCAACACATAACACTGTTCCACAGACTATATGTTTCAAACTGTGCTGTCTGTTGTCCAGGAAAATATTTGTAGTCTTGTACCCAAATTAGTTCAGCTAAAATCTTGGTCCTTTCATAGGCCTAAAGTCATAAAGGTAAGAGAAACTGGATTGAGCCCCAAAATTGCTGATAGTTATTTTACACATAGAAAAGACAAGTCAAAGAGAAGTAGAAGAAGAATATTGTTGTAAATAACCTCATGAATTCATCTACATTTGCATACCTAGGGCCTGATTAAGAGTTGGATGTAAATCCATTTGTGTTGCTTTGACATTCTGTTAATTTAACCAAACTTAAAACCCTTGCGTGTAAATAGCTCTTGTGGCTCCTTTCCTGTGTAGAGGAAGGCCGGGACGCTCACATGTAAGTGTAGTACATTATGGGTGTGTACATGCCAACAGGAAATGCATCTTGAGCTGGGAACACACTATTGCATTTTACTTGCATGCATGTGCAAATCCACAGAGACTGACCCAACGACGCAATATGTTTTTGATACATAGGAGCCTAAATGATCTCAGGTCTTTTACCTCCGTTGCCATATGATATGTACTTGCTACAGTATTTATTTCAAATATTTTTTAAAAAGTTATCTGTGCTTTTCTCTAAAAGGACTCTGAAAGTGTCCCAGAGCTGGTTCAACATTGCCCTTTTAAAATTCATAGTTCTTGTTTACATCATTTGTAACAATTTACCTTACAAAATGCTTTATTTAAACACAAGTCAAATCTGATCACAACTTCCCAAATGCTTCCTTCACTTGTACATTACATGTAATATTTGTTCTATTAGTCAGTTTCCTTTGACAGAATATTAATTTTATTGTTCAAATTTATATTTCAGAATTTCAGCCGTGAGAAGGACTACATTTTCTTTAAGGTCAATTTGATTTGTAATGATAATTACATTTCAGTACAATCATTGATGCTAGCTGGATTGTACAAACCCCAATCAGTACTTTACAGATGTCTCTTTCTCCATGTATATCTAGCCGTAAGGATTCTACATTGTGAATCTTCAGATATCCTCCCGATGGGCAGGTCTTAAAAGATTTGAATATATTCCAACCTGTGCCTCTTCAGGTGTTGTGAACCTACAAGTCCCAGCATGCCCTGCCAGCTATTAGCTGGCTATCTACTGACAAAGCATGCTGGGTAGTTTCACAACACCTGAAGAGGCACAGCTTAGTGAGAAGCGTTCTAGGGTTCCACAATTCAAATTTACTCAGAGGGGAAGAGAACTGTGCTGAAGGAAGTTGCAGAGGAGGCAGGAGAGAGCAGGCATCGGCTGGCCAGGTCATAGGTAAGTGAGAGAGGGGGGATTGATGGGGGATGATGATGATATAGGGGGAGATTGGGAGGTAGGGAATAAATGACATTAATGTAGTGCTAGACACACACCTAGGTGGCGCAAGAAGTGGTTCTTGTTTTACGGTTATAGTAATACACTTTGTAATACAAGATAAACAAAAAACATGCAGCTATGGTTCATATATAGATCCAAAAGGTTTTCCAGTAAAAACCAAAAATGCAGACAATGCATGAATGAAAAGGATTTACAGTGCAAATAGTACTTAATAAATTGTGTATCTGATTATCGATTTACCTGTTTGCTTCAGACCCCTGACCGCGGCCTGCTACTGACTACCTGCTCCAGTCTGGGCTAGCGCCCCCGGTTCCGTCTGCGCTAGGGCCATATTTGATGAGCTTTTACTACTCTGAGCCTAAGACCTGGGGGCATCTGAGTACCTGTGAGCACATAAAGCTCTACGGGGAAAGCGGCTGCTAAAGGTGAAGATCTCTATTCTAAATGCTCATCTAGGTGATCGTGGGCCCTAACGCAGTCACTTAAAAGTAAATAAATGTTTCCTATTAATAAGGTACACCCACCAATCAAAACTCTCAACATGCTCACCATTAAATCTAAATTAGGTAAAACCACACATGACCCTAAATAAATCACAGAGGAATTCAGGCAATTCTATAGCAATCTTGTTCTGGCCTACCCACACTGTCCCCTGGTACACTTGAGGAGTAAGTGGGAGGAGTTCACAGACCAGGACATTTTGGATGTTAAAAAAATTAAAGCAAAGCAATATTAAACACAAATTGTATGAGAAGGGGTGTCCAGCAAATCAAGCCCATATTTTCAAGGTCCTGACACCCCTAATTTGGTCATGAGGGATCTCATCTGGTATTAGGAATTTATGATTGTAAACTGCATTTTGAACACTCTTTATGGAAAACCAAACTAAGTAAACCTAATTGTATGTATAAGCTATTTATGTGCAATATTATCTTTATTTCCTTGGTAGTACTAAGAAGAAATGCTCATACAACACTTTTGTGGATGCATAGAACATTGCAACAAGTCACCTATGTGACTGTTATCTTTCAAATGACATGAGGTTCAGGCTTAAAAAAACATTAATCAAGGACAAATTGCCATGCTTTAACTAGCACTGTGCTTCAATGTCTGCGTGTACATGCCTATTTGCAGTGCTGTAACTAGGGCTGTGCGACGGGCGATCGCCCAGGGCGCAACTCTGAAGGGGGGCGCAATTTAGGAATATTTTAGGTTCATTTGGTTAAAATTGAATGACTCGGGGGCGGCATTTGTCTTTCTCACCCCAGGTGCTAGAATTCTTAGTTACGACTCTGCCTATTTGTATTAGGCTTAAATAATTTGAAGTCAAACAATGGCAATTAATGAGAAGATCCCTACTATATTAAAATACCCCTTTAAGGCAGAGTATACTGGCGTTTTATGGTCAGCCATAGTACATAGAATGAACATTGTGATGAATAGTGATCATTGATGGGCAGGGACTGATGTGAGTGAGTTCTCTGTGTGGCGCTATATAAATAGATGATGATTGATCTCTGTAGAAAATTATACATGGTATTCACATTGAGTGCTGAACGTATAACGCTACTTGCTGTATTTTATTGGAGTGATCTAGGCTTCAATATAAATGGTATGTATACTGCTTAAAGATCACTTATTCTATTCCATATTAATTGCGACGTGGCTGAATTCAGTTCAGACTAATCTTGTAACAGCCCTATACAAAGTGCTGTGGATATGTAGTCTTACTATGAAAAAAAGAAAAGAAACTACCTCTGTTCAACAGTTTGTTGGAATGATTTATTTAAACTTAACTTGCTTACATTACAAAAAATGCACTGGGGTTAAATACTGTAGATGTGTATGAGTTGGTTTTCTGCCAATAATAAATATCCTCTGACAGATCATTGTTCAGTTCCTGACTTATTATATAACAATAAATTGGCAACTATGCTGTATAAAACTCAGATTCAAAACATCAGCTGGATTTTATGCACCTCTGATGATCTAATAAAGTACATTCTGTCCTATGAAATTCAAAGTCTTATTCAATAAGGTGTTTAAGGGGAAATTCGGGTCCAAAACAACGGAAGATGTTAAAGGCAATTTATGAACTGCAAAATACGCAGACATACAGAGCATTTCATTT
Organism: Mixophyes fleayi; assembly: GCF_038048845.1. NCBI lineage: Eukaryota > Metazoa > Chordata > Amphibia > Anura > Limnodynastidae > Mixophyes > Mixophyes fleayi. The sequence continues at coordinate 53,977,926 of NC_134407.1, forward strand.
TGTACAAATGAGCCGAACTGCTTGTCTTGTGTTAAACAAAGATCTAATGATCATGAGAGTGGGGTGGGGGCATCAGGACTGTATGTATTACGTGTCACTTAGGCCGTTTATTAATGCAGTAATTACTAGACACTACAATGTCTTAAGATGTGTAATTTATCCCACAAAAAAAATGATTGAACCGCATCTGATCTTCACCTATAGCAGCCGTTTATTTCCCATAGAGCACCATGCGCTCACGATACTCAGTTGCCCTAGGTTTCTATTTAGGGATGGCGATACAAACAGAATAGTAGATACTAGATCCCTGTGCAGACACTAGGAAATGATCACCTCTTGACAAGGTCTACTACCTATGTCCGATTCAGAGTAAATGACTGGGGGTTACTGAAACACACACCAGGTAAAAAGGGATAAGCCACTTGGCACATTTATTAATTGGCCTGGCAACTAGAAGGCCGGTAAAGCAATGGATAACAAACAGAAAAAGAACTTGCCCCCACGATTAATGTAAAGTAGCTTAAGTGACTGCAACAGTACAATAGAAGTTGTGCTCGGAATAACAATGATATGGATTTGTTACACAAGTTTAACATGAAGATAAGAACAGTTGTATGATGTACAATAATGACTGTTATATAACGCTCATTATTGAGATAGGGCAATGATAAGCATAAATATTGCGAGAACTTGTATTAGCTCACAACAACGATAACAAGGGTTTGCATATAACCATGTAACAATTGTACATATGAACCATGATAAATATAAACGTGTATCAATACAGTATTACAGACCCCACTCTTAGCATGCAATCATTCAAATCTAAGAGTGGTCTTACTGTGGGCAATATTCACATCTGGACCTACAGGCGCACACTCTAAACTGGCTAATAGCATGTGAATACACACAAGAAAGGTCATACGAAATGGAAAAACACTGACTCAGGTAATTAAACAGTTGGCATGAGTCCATTATCTGAGTCTTGCAAAGGTGAGGTAGTATCAACTGGAACAGATCAGGACACCCTGCGGACAACTGAAAAGGTCAGAAGGAACTGAACTGGAATTAGCAGGTACAATTGTTTCAAAGAAAACAAGTAATGCACTCAATCGCCAGGGCCTGTATGCACGTTCACCACGCAAGACTCCTTTGCTGAAGAAAAAACATGTTGAAGCCCACTTAAAGTTTGCTGCACAACATTTGGACAAGCCTGTGAAAAAATGTGAGAATATAGTGTGGTCAGATATGAGCAAAATTGAACTCTTTGGATACCATAGTACACATCATGTTTGGAGGAGAAATGGCACTGAACATCACCCCAAAAACACCATACCAACAGTGAAGTTTGGAGGTGGGAACATCATGGTGTGGGGCTGTTTTTCTGCATACGGTACTGGCATACTGCATATAATTGAAGGAAGGATGAACCGAGACATTCTTGATAAAAATCTGCTGCCATCTACCAGGATGCTGTAGATGAAACAAGGGTGGACATTTCAGCAAGACAATGATCCTAAACACGCAGCCAAGGACACACTCAATTGTTTTCAGAGAAAGAAAATAAAGCTGCTAGAATGGCCCAGCCAATCACCTAACTTGAATTCAATTTGAAAATTTATGGAAAGAACTAAAGATCAGAGTTTATAGAAGAAGCCCACGGAACCTTCAATATTCGAAGACTATTTGCGTTGAAGAATCACACCTAAGCAATGCATGCGACTAGTTTCTCCATACAGGAGGCGTCCTGAAGCTGTCATTACCAACAAAGGCTTTGTACAAAGTATTAAATAAATTTCATGAAACATGTTGAATACTTTTTCCCTGTGTCATTTCACGTTATTACACAAAACTTAATTTATGGACATCTATGGTTTGATGTCTTTGTATGTGTGGATTGCAAGGGTTGTAGCTGACATTTGGTGTAAATTTCATTACAATAGTCACATTAATTATATATTTACTGAGAAAAACGTTGATGTGTTCAATACTTATTTCACCCGCTGTACCTCCATTTGTGTAGTGCATTTTGTGAAATAGCTCTGTGCATGTTCAGAAACGGACCTTACACCAATGAACGCAGTTGCTTTCAATTCATGTCCGAATGCAAATGACACTTACAATTGCCTGCCACTTGAGAGGTGGAACGGATGAAGGAAGAGGCAGAGTAACGTAGGCAGGGCATGAGGGTGTTCTGACGCAGATGTGGACGATTCAAGTCTTGGGTTTCTCACAAGTACACTTGGTTTCAGTCATATTATTTGCAACAGCTACAGGGCAGGTGTAAGTGCCGACTGACAGTGCTAACTGACACAGCATAGTCTTTGTTTGAAAAACTGCACATATGCAAGCCACTAGCTAGCACAGAACGTGCGCATGAAAGCAAGATAGACTATAAAAATGCATTGTATATACAGTATGCATTAAAATCATCTTTATGTATTTAATGTTAAAAAAAATAAAAAATCCATATTGTTATTAAAGATTATACTGTCATGAGTTGGTCATTTATTTTATAATATATATATTTGTTATGTGTTCTGATGTGACCTTATAGTGCACATATGCATGTGCATATACCGTAGTCTGTTCTTTCTGTCTATATACAACAAGTACAGTTTAGGCAGAGCGCACTTGCACCCAGATTCAAATGGAAACGTATCTTGAAATACGCTTGGATTTCAGTACGGTCAATTCACATGCACTTTTTTAAAACGCAACTTATGTGCAAGTTGCGGTCAGACTTGAACCAGGCTCAGCAGATACGGATGTGATGTCAGGGTATCCACATACTTTTGGCCATGTACTGTATTTCTTTCGCTAAGTAAAAAACATGAAATAGTACATTTTAAATTCAGTTAGTAAACAGGAATAATAGAATAATAGGGAATAATAGAATAGAGAAATAGTTAGGGTTAGCACATGAAAAAGGTCAGTGACAGGCAGCATTTTTTGAACAAAGAGGGCAAGCACCTAAATCACAAGAACACCAATGAAGCTTTTGTGACTCAACAACATGTTGACTACATCCACAATTAATCTACTTAAGCCCTCGCCAGGTGAAACATGTAAGGACAGTCTATGTCTAAATGCAAATAACAAACAACAGGAAAAAAGGCATTTACAGACAATAAGTACAGTGCAGTTTGGGACCTATAAATTGTGTTCTTAGCTGGGTTCTGAACTAAAACAAATACTTAAATGCAAAGTACTAGCTAATTATGAATAGTAAGGAACAAATTAGACTACAACAGGAACTGCTGAAAGGGGCCTATGTGCCACCATTTTAAGTTACAAAAATAATCAAATAAAAAATAGATATAGATTTAAGAAACCGATAAAGAGCCACTTAAGTACTTCCCTCCTCCTCCTCCCAATCAGTATCTCCCATAACTCGGTGTCCTGTTCCTGGCACGCTCCTGCTGGTTGGGGCCCCAATCCACACAGCTCTTCCCATTAGAACATGCAACATTTTACATCCCTGTAAACACTTACATTTTAATGCACAAACTCCATATGTGCTGCCTTATATTAGGTACATTCAAGCAAAGATAGATGCATGGTGTCACCAATCATCATGTGTGCTGCACACAGTTTCGCACTTTCAGAAATGACAGCTATTACCTTTTACATGAAAAGCTGTAAAATATTACCCAATTATCTTATTAGCAACTTTTTCTAGAAGCCCCAACATAAATCATCATAATCATTTATTTATATAGTGCCACTAATTCCGCAGCGCTGTACAGAGAACTCACTCACATCAGTCCCTGCCCCATTGGGGCTTACAGTCTAAATTCCCTAATATAGACACACACTCACACACAGACACAGACAGACAGAGAGGGAGACAGACAGAGAGAGAGAGACTAGGGTCAATTTTGATAGCAGCCAATTAACCTTCCAGTATGTTTTTGGAGTCTGGGAGGAAACCGGAGCACCCGGAGGAAACCCACGCAAACACAGGGAGAACATACAAATTGCACACAGATAAGGCCATGGTCAGGAATCGAAATCATGACCCCAGTGCTGTGAGGCAGAAATGTCCCTTCTTTTATAATAACTATCTCCTATATGAACCACATATGAATACTGTGAACACCACACATGGGAGGTATCACCTACATTTTATTGTAATATGCTTTGGAATAAAAAATAAAACTGAATGTTGCAGTTTAATGAAAACATTTCTAACAGTCCTCCCCTTCATTATATAGTTTAGGCTTTCTTACGTCTTAGAAGTTTAGTTGATGGTAAAAGTGTACAAACCATAGAGATAGCAGGAATACTGGAGGACAAAGGTATCGCTTATAGATCCCTACATAACTTAAATGATGAACCTCTGTGATTTACAGATACCTTAATCGTATGCAATGATGTAGCCATGATATATTTTCAAAAAGAAGTTACCCGATTTCTCTATTATGCAGCCACTTTGTCAGGGTCTGCCTGCAAGCCCCTTGCAGTACATACTGCTTTGCATGGCAGCTCCTGCCCTTTTGTCCTATTAGTGTATTGTATTGGCAGTTCCTCCACTCACCAGAGGAGCTGCTATTGTGCTTTATTGTGTGCATTAGGGGTTAACCTTCCTGTTCATTAATCATTCCATGCACCTGGGTGTGGTCCATTTAAACCTGTTGCCGCCCCCCCCCCCCAGCACACATGGCTGGTTATTGTTGTCCCATCCTGTGATGTCATATCCTTGTGCAACCTGTGGATTCTTCCTCCTGCCTTGCTCCTCTGGTTCATGCCTGTTTGGAACCTGTTCATACTTCCCTGCATTAGCTGCTTACCTGCTGGTTTCTGAACATTGGTATAATTTCCTGCATCTGCTTGCACCTGGTATTTACTACTGCTCTCAATTACCTGCTATTTATACCTTTCTGCAAATAAACAGAGTGTTTTCACCATATGCGTGACTCCTAGCTGTACTCCTGTTTGTGACCGTGACACACTTGTACTCTTATCAGAAAAAATCTTACCTCCCAAAGCAGAACCACATAATATGTTACATTATTAATGCACATCTCCAGCTCTACTATGCCTTCGATATATATCTCCCTACAGGACTTATTGGATTTTTAGGAAAATTAAAAGACAAAAAAAAGGCTTTTGTTGTTGCAATACTGTTTTCACTCATTTTATTGCATAGCAATAGCAAATTACATTTATTTCCACAATATCCACAAGACATAAATTATGCATGTGGTAACACAATCCTGCATATTAATCTAGGAGTAATAAAATACATCCATCTTTATTTTATATAAAAGAGAAATACGTTGTCTCTGAGGAAGGAGCTTTGAGTCAATGCTCCGAAATTCAAGATTATTGAGGTATTACCAGCTTATGTGGCCAACATGTTCCTAAAGTCATAGTGGTCTAGTAAACGGTTATTTAAAAAAGTTACATTACAGATAAAAAAGTTACAAGCATTGCCAAAATTACCATTCGGCATACATGGCTTGTACCTCTAGGTACTAACTGTTCTAGGCTTTATAGATAAGCCCACTCAGTGGGGGCGCCTTGCCTTGAGATACCTACAGCGTAGCTCTGGTCCTTATGGGTAAAATGAAGTTTAATTAATATGGTATTATAAAAACATATTTCCAATGGCAAAATTAAATTGAAGGATTTAAACTGGGAGTCCTGAGTGAAACCTCTCTACCTGTCCTGAAACCTGTCCTGTTTGATTAGCCAAACAATGGATGTGGATGTGTGTGTGCACATCTGTGGCCAAATGTATAAATTGCACATTTATGACATCATACATATTAAGTCTATGTATGATATTCTGACAAGGAAATACTGTTACAAACCAGGCACTTGATGAGCTATGCATGGTAGGGGAGCACCACCCAAGCAACTGCTGGAATGTTATAATTTAATTATATATAATATACAACATATAGGGTGAGTGATTGCCTGGTGCGGTGGATATTGTCTTTTTAAAACCAGGCACTTGATAGTCTAAATAGAAAAAGTGGAGTGTGGGATTATCCTGAGTATTAACTTCCTTTCAACAATGCCTTCTGCTCTTGTACCCATTCCTGTATAAGCTGATGAGCTATCGCAAACTTTGGAGGTACCCAAATCGGCAGAGTGCCATCTGGTAGATTAGATGGCATCATTTTCACTTGTAGAGCTTCAATCACCTCTTCCAAGCTGAACCACCTGGCATCTTCTATCTCTGCTCTGTTGATAACGAGCTGCATAGGAGACAATGGTCAGCACTTAGGGAAATTTACAAACCTTCAACACAAGTCAGAGGCATAGAGGTTGTACTACATTGTGTTCTGTATAGTAAAATGATCACTCTTAACAGTTTAAAGGTTATTTTTATCCCCAGAGGAATATTACATTATACTGGTAATTCAACATAATGGTAACTTATGAATACATGCCAATAAACAAATATTACATCCAGGTTTAAAACTCAGTTAAATGAATGGGCAAACTCATTGAAGCAGATAGAAAGTGTTAATTTGTTCTTCTTTACATTTAAATATAAATACAGTATATAAATATCTCCAAAACTTGAGGTTATGCAATACCAAAGTGTGGTCAAATTTGCAAATAAACCATTTCGGATTTTGTGCAGATCAGTATCAACTCACACCATTTTGCTTTTCACTTTATGTAAAGTGGAGTTTTCCCTTTATAAAAGTATTTTATTAAGAAATTACTGCTAGATGCTTTGTAAAAATCACCAAGTGATGAAACATGATAATTAGACTATAGAGCTGTGGTTATGCTAGATGGAAATCATCTTTTCTTAAACATAAAAGGACCCACAGTACCAAACCTGTAGGAGACAGTACAAATGAAAATAGTGTTTGCAAAAACTATGGACTACTGAGAACACAGATGGATAATGTTGTCCAGGCCAAGGAAAAACGAACACATTCAGACAAAGGGAGAAGTTCTATGGAGATAATAGCTGCTGCTTTGCGTACAGGCATTTATAAAAAAATAAATAAAAAAATTTTTAAATAAAAAAGTTAAATCCATTTCTATAAAATAACTGTTAATGTGACCCATCCCCATATCAGGGTCTTTAAACAGCAGCAGAGGGGGCGTGTGAGAGGGATAACGTGGAGGCTCATGATAGGTCCTCTTGGTCCCCTCCTCCATTGTTCACCTGGGGCTCTGAGAGAAACAGAGGTACAAAGGGAAAAAAAACAGCTGCAAGTTTAATTTTTATAACATTATTCCTAAAAAGTAAACAATGTCCCTACACACCATGAACTCGTTACTACATGGAGACAAAAAACACTGTTTAGGAGGCAGGTCCACTTTAACCACATATCCTAAACCAATCTCTGTGTTGCAGGTAGTGCTCACCTCTTCAGCCTTGACTGTGGCCTGACATGCCACCATTAGCGAGCTGTTAGGAAATGGCCAGTGCTGCGATCCGGAATATCTGAGGGCATCGACTACCAACCCAACTTCTTCTGCTACCTCCCTCCGCACTGCCTCCTCCACGGTCTCACCTTTAATGTAAGGAAGTTAGAAATCAATGATTTTTACAAGATTATAAGTATGTGAGTAGGAAAACAAACTGGCATTCTGTGATACGCAGGGAAATTCCCACCTCTGCAGTTTGTCAAGCGTTTGCTTCACTTCGCGCCATTTCAACATTGGATGGAGCATTCAGCATTAGTGTGTCAATAGCATAAATATCTTAGACGTCAAAAGTATATGAAACCAAAAGCAAAACAACACTACTAGTTTTTGATTAATAATGTTTGCTATTGTCTGAAGTACTTGTTTAAAGTGACTTGAAGTACCCTCCCCCTGATGTCTCCCCCCCCACTTCCCTTGTTATTATGTACATTTCTGATTTTGTTCCCAAATATATAAGTATCCTAATATCACCCATCTAGTAGTAGGAGGTGACTAAAGATTTTTGGTGAATTCATTACGAAGGTCAACCTTGGTTTCTATACCTAGCCAAGAATCAAAAGAAATTGAGTGACATTTTATAGAAATCAGTAAGATGATTTTTTTGTTTTCAATTAGACTGCTTAAATACAGTAGCAGCCCAATGAGTTGTCTAGATAAGATTGTATCACATGTGTGCTCGTGTCATGTGAGCTGTTGCATTTGCAAAAATTGTTTCTATTGCATTTATGGTAACTTGGACAAAACATTTACATGTTAAAGGTAAAGTGTAAAATGCAGACATTCTAAATAATGTACAGACAAAAGTCCGAAAAGCGAAAATCCATGTATAACTGTTGTTAACAGAATATTCTTTTCCATGTATATTTCATATTAGAAACAGTCCTGTCATTCTATTGAACGTCCAGGAATTTGTATGTTGCTTACGCATTGTGTAAAGCCTGGATTTTACAGTTTGTCTCTAACACACAGTATATTGAAGACCATGTAGAGACATTAACAGGCTTATAAAACAGGATTAATAAGACAATGGGAAAAGCTATGTGAAAAAAAATTTAGATTTGCTCTGGACAGCTAGCACATTTCAGTAACAACGTGTTAAGCAGCTGCATAAATTTGACAGAATCTTCAGCACTTGTATCCTACTACTGAATAACGCTTCCACTTACTTGAGGTGTTTACTATGACATTTTCAGCGGTAATGGTTATTGCATCGCTATTTGTGACATTTTTGTAAAAATGCTAAAATTATCACATCCACAAAGGGGCCGATGCTGAGTTCGATGCATATTCTTTAAAAAAAAACAAACCCAAAGCTCAAAAATTGCACATAAAATTACTTGGCCCAAGTCTGTGTCAGGTGTACATCAGTTACACCCAACCAGGTCATAAGCACAAGAAAAGTTTTTTAACATTTGTTTTGAATTGGAAAAACGTATTCGCTATTAGGTTTGATTTCAATAAAATAAAAACAAACCTATAATACACCAGGTATAATCTTCCTTCTCACATATGAATGCAAGTGGCAAGAAATGTAACCTAAAATACAACAATGACCAATGAAGTGAGCAGTGACCACTTCAGAGGTGAATTCGCAAACAGCCAATTGAAGTAGCCAGCTAGTGCTGGGGACCATTATCATCATTATTACTGTGTATTTGCGCCAGCCCTCAGGTGCCTGTAAGTGATACTGCTAGTGACTGGCATATTGGCATCTCTGTGCGGGTCTGCCTCAGTTCACAAGTACGTGAATACACCAGGGGTACGCCCAACGCAGCATAAGCCAAAAGTCTTTTTAGGAGATCCCCCAACAAGCAAAATAGCCACAGGCTGCTCTTTACACAGCCTTATTAAATGTCCTTGTAAGAGTTGATTGACAAAATCTTGTGTAGAGAGTGTAAAACCTGCAGTAAGTTAGAATATATCTAGTAAACATAAAACTGATGGATTATGAGGTGCAAGATTTAGTGCAATGCTGGTTTCCAGACAAAGTCACAAGCAAGAAGCAATTAAAGTAGACTGATAGGTTGGGCCACATCACACTAATTATCAATATTGGCTGTCAGCTGCTTGAGGTAATTGGGCGAAGAGGGTATCCCAGGCTGAAGCTCACATCCACTCCTGGGCTGCCCTCTTTATCCAGGAACGCCCAGCTGCTGCTCAGCTCACTTGCTAATCACCATAAATAGAGGTTTCCATTACCTTTAAGTTATATCTTTAATAAAATACCTTGTTATGAAGACCCAAAAGGTAGTCTGTTTTATGTACAATAGCATTGAGAAAGCTATATAAATGTTGCCGATGATGATAAGAGTTTATAAATCGTCAGCCAGCTGTAGTGTGTCTTATGTGAGTGTTAAGAATTTTATTCTTGTCTGTCCTTATAAGCGTTTTTGATACAATAAATGTTATTGGACTTGACCACAGTTTCCCAAATGATTGCTGCTTTCTCTCCCAAGTCAATTAATCTATGTATCCTCAGTAATAAAACAGACTTTTACAAAATTAATATATATGATCTGCTGCATAACTAAAGTCATGATTTCCCTGGTCTTATAATCACCCAAGCAATTTGTCCAAAATATAACAAATCCTTACCAATTTCACAGAAACCTGCTAGTGCTGTGTACATGCCAGCCGGGAAGCTCTCCTGGTGGGCCAACAAACAACGGTTTCTACTAGACACGAGTGTGATAACCACCGGCGTCATCTAGTGCATTACAAAATATATGGTTAGGATCAGAAAGAGCTGTTTATTAAAGTGGACCTATTGCCTATAACTCACACACAAACCAGATATATGAAAAGATAATATACAGACAAGGTATGCTTTACTGCTAAGAAAACAGCACTTTATTTCATATTTCAATTGTTCAAATATCTCTTTATAAATCTTTATATTGCAAACATTCAACAAACAATGTAAAGAACAGACCACGATGCTATCAGTGTCCTGCACTGTGGCTTGTGGGACAGCAGCCAAATGCAGGAAAGTCAGATAATCTCTAGTCACCAAGTGCTGAAAGTATAGTTCAATCCAACTGCTGGGTGAGAGGTTCACTAGTGAACTGCTTTACAAATGGTGCCAGTTCCAGAAATCTTATAGGAGTCGGTTCACAAACTAAATGTTATTATTCTGCAAATATGTTGCATGTCTGAGTGATGTTTTGTCCCAGGCATTGTAATCACCGGTGTTATTAGAGCAAAGACCCCAAATGAAGTGTCATACATAACTAAGAATTCTGCATTTTTATGTACAAGCAGAAATAGCAGCGCTCTTACTGGTTAACTCTGTATTTGCTCCTTTCAGATAACCCCACCCTTTCAAGTACCTGCTGCTAACCTGTAAATTGATTGAGCAACTTTCCTTTCTGTATTGTTTGTTTGAGAGGCATCATCATCATCATTAGGTATCAGTAGCTAACCATTTGGAGGCTCTTGGGGTGCCTCTTGGCAAGTTAGCTCTCAATTTAAAAACAAATGTATGACCCAAAAATAGGGACTTTCACTGTTTAGAGTTAGGACCACCATATCAGCACAAGCACCGTGACATGGCGGGTGGCTTATCATGCATTTGAAAATGTGTGTAACTGAGAATTCTGCATTTCTATGTACAAGTAGAAATAGCAGCTCTCTTACTGGTTAACAGCAGTGTGCTGGGGGATTTTTCTCTGTATTTGCTCCTTTCAGGATAACCCCACCATTATCTACTTTCCACCATAAAACAAAACAATATTTATTACAAGGCATAGATCATCTAAAAGTATGCAGAAGCATTGTTTAAACATATGCAATAATTACATACAAATAGAGAAATAAGGTATAACTGGATAAAATATGTATTATTTGTATATGACCCAACTTTACAACGGTGAGATATCTTGTGAACAGAGGTGGCAAGTTCCTACATTTGCTCGTAGTCTGTCCAGAAGAGTAGCATCAAAATATTCCTAGCATTTATATTTTCCTGTCCTAGGCACAATTAATCTTATAACATTTTTGGCGTTCCAGTTCCTCTAACTAACCTGTGGGTAGTAGATCATTCCATTAGAACGGCACACTCGCTTGCTCCCAGACAGGTTTTTCTGGGTGAGCTGTCCCGAATTGCTGCAGTACTGGTTGGTCTGATGCCAGCGCAGAAGGGCTTGCGCCTATTTAAAAGAAACGCTTTAGGTAAACAATCAGTAGATTAATGCAAGTTCTTTTTTCAGACTGCCTTTTGTTACTGCGGTGTATTAAGGAAAATATTTCTGCACTTACAACTAGTTAAGGAGCTGTTGGGAAATAGAAATTCTGAATTTAAAGGTTGTTTTTTTTATTATTTATCCAGTGAATTTAAGAGGTGCTTTTGTTTATTGTGCAATCATTCTTCCCCCATGTGCTGCTTTTGAGAATATGTTCTTCTGGGAGATCTGGGGGATAAATGTATTAACTGCCGATGTTTTTCAACTCTCTGCTATTCGGCGAGTTTGCAGTGAAAATTTAAAGTGGCAATGGCTTTAAAGGCGAAACAATGCCTTTAAAGCCACTGTAGCTTTAAATTTTCACTGCAAACTCGCCGAATAGCAGAGAGTTGAAAAACATCGGCAGTTAATACATTTACTCCCTGGGGTTTCAGCATGTGATCATGGGTCCCCACATGAGCGTGGTACCTTTTCTGAGTCATTGAGGTAACTTTTCAATAAGTTCTGTTCTCTGATATGTAAATAGCACTATTGACGTAGAGTTTAAAAAGCCACTATAGTTACAATGACTGCTGGAGTTGGGTACTAGTATTACCTTATGGCCAGAGGTTGCCTATGTATTGGTTTGCAAACCTATAAGTTGTCTGCCTTTAATATTTATATTAAAGGTAGATCCTTTTATATTTGCCAATGACAGCATGACGGATTTTACTCTTGTCCTTATTCCCACAAACTTATAGAAAGGACCAAACCCTTTTCTAACAGGGGTAGTCTAAGAACACTGCACGTTACATTTAAGTCATTCACTGCTCCACTGAAAGCAGATGTCTGATGCAAACACTTTGAAACATTTTGCATAGTACTTTTTTTTTTTTAAATGGAATAACTTTTTTTGACAGCCGTTGGCAATATACTTTACATTATGGATGATCACTGTCAAACCACATCATGGTCATTATAGTCAAAAAGGCAGCAACTACACTGTAACAAGTCTGGGCAAGACAAAGCTAGGCCAGCTACTCCCTTCTATAAGCTATTAAAAAAATATCTGCTCCCGGCAGTCCTGTGTTTCTGTTACAGCAAGCCTCTATACCGAAGTAAAGAATGACACATTTAAGACACTGGTATAACCCCCCTAGAGGCACGTAACTGTCCCCTTCGTTGGGACTTGCATAGAAATCATAAAGATATGCTAACCTAGAGAATGATTCTGCTAGACCGTAAATAACCAAATAAGTTTTAAAATGACTTCATTCAGTGGTGTAACACACAAATTATACAATGAGAGGGACTCAAATTATAGACAAATACTACAAATGTGGTGGAGTAAGACACCATAGAGAAAGAAACTCGCCAAACGAATGAAAAAGTGGACTGGTATCTTCAAATTGTCAAATAGATATTTGTCTAGATTACTGTGTGACTGGAGCGAACTTCCTTAAGTACTAAAATTCCACAGAACTGGTTTCCTTCACAGACAGCATAACATATATAAATATCTAGTTCATCATTTGACAAACAGTAAAGATTCCACTGCAGCTAATGAAGGCTATTTGGCCCTTCCTACTACTTTCATAATCATACTGGACTAACGATCATGATTTCAGGAGATCCACCATGTGCCATCTCCCTTATTTATATTAACCAACTTCAGTGCAAGTCAGCGTGGCAGTAGCTGCTTTTTGAAGAGTGCCAGACAGATTAAAGAAAAAGTGTCCCCTTTTCTGTTAAACACAGCAAGCACCAATGAGAAGGGGAGAGACTTTACTTATATGCCTCACTCCCTGTGTAACGAGGATGGGGTCAGAAAGGCCAGAATGACCACACTATAACTAGCCCTTGCCCATTACATAAAAGCGCAAAATCAAAGTAAACAAAAAAAAGCTTCTGCTATTAATGAAAACATCAAAAACACCTCCCTCCCCTTTTTAAAAAACACTTTTATTCAACATTCTCTTGTTTCATGTTCCTTGTCTTTCCTTCAATTCTTCTGTTTTATATATATATATATATATATATATATATATATACACACATATATATACATACTGTATATATATGTATTGTGGTGTATTTTACCTTACTATTTCAGGGGCAATTTGTATACTGGCCAAGAATCTATACACTAGCGAATCCCGACAGCACAGGGTCTAGAGAAGACCACAGATAATGCCATTCATTGAAGTCTGTGTGCAAAGATCACATCATGGTCAGCAACTGAATGACACAGTTCATGGCTTCACTGCTGCCACCAGACTGCCCTCTTAGAAACATCATATTGTCTGGAGGAGTTAAATTTATATACCCAAAACCATTCTGGAATGATAACACAACTGAACCGGCTGTGTGTGGATTCTAAACATATATTGCTTCTTCTATATAACATTCAACATAGCAAATCATGGACAGCTCAGGCCAACTATATAAAAGATCTGTAAATATTCTACACTGGTTTATACAACCACATACTTCTTTCTACAAGCAATTTAGACTCCCAAATTACAAAACAAACAAGATTCCCTTTAATTTGTATAAAACCTACATCTTTAGTGATTTTCTTTTAAAACTGTGTAATTGTTTTATCATCTTGATATATATATTATGTGAGTATATGATTATATAACATTGAGAGTAGGAGTCCTGACATACACATAGCGAATACAGTGTTTTATAAATAAAGGTAGCATGCATCGAAGTGTTAATACCCGGGATAACACAGCTCCATCTTTCCCATCTATTTTGACAACAGCCTTGGGTAGATCAGTAAATTTTCCTGAAAATTCTTTCTCCAAATTAGATTGTTCCAAAGTTCCTAGGAAAAAAATAGGAAATAAAAATAAAGTATTATCAATGCATTACATCTTATGTACCAACTTTCATTTAAAAAATAATTTCAGATGTATAAAGTTATCCACATAGTCTATGTCTTTTGTGGTCAAGCTGTCACTATAGTTGTCTAGGTGAACATTTAGGGCCCGAGTCATTAAGGAGAGCAAAGGAAAACAAAGGAGTTAGTTTGTTCCTGGAAAAACCATGTTACAATGCAAGGGGTGCAAATTAGTTTATTATTTTGCACATAAGAAAATACTGGCTGCTGTTTCATGTAGCATAAAAATACTTCATAGCTTTATTTGTACACTGAAATTTAAAGTCGATCTAGGACATGCCCTACACCAAGTATAAATCTGTCCCCACATTTTAAATGTACCTCTCCCTCCAATGCAACATGGTTTTCAAAGGTGCAAAGTTACTCCTTTTTTATGCTTTGCTCACCTGTTAAAAAAACAAAACAACTCACAGATATTAACACCACCATAAGAAGGCAATGAAAGGCACATCTCCAGCAATGGGAAAACATTTGTAAGATAAGCCTTAAAAAAGATTGTTTAGCACTGTCGTGGGTTGACATTGAATCCGCTTATCTTAATTTTCCAATTTTGTCCTGTATATGTGGTCTCTCAAAACAGACTAGATCTCCCCTCACCTCTCAATGCCATACCCTATTATTCTCAGCTGCAATATGGGAGACCTGCCGACCCCATCTCAAGATACCGGTGTCCTCTCTTACTGTCCTACCTCTTTGGGGTAACCCTGCCTTTCCTCCTGGGCTCTCCTCTGCCTTCTATGGTCCTTGAGTCACCGCAGGAGTTCGATTTGTCGGAGACCTATTATTTCAGGGGGACTTTATCTCCTGGGATGGTCTACGCTCTAAATATCAAGTCTCCATCCTAAATTCTATGAGTATTTCCAGTTCTCTCCTCGGGGGGGCTCCTCTCCCCCCTCTTAGGTCTCCCTTTGAATCTCTATGTCTCTCCTCACCCTTGGGTAGGGGCACGATCTCCTCTATCTACAGCTTAATTCTCAATGTACTTTTTCCTCCGAGCGGTAGGCATGAGAGGGAATGGGAGAGAGAATGAGTGAACACCTTTATAATACCAAGAAAGGTTTAGAAACCCATTCGGTATCAGCCCATTTCAAAACACACAATTCTTGTAAAGAAACTGATATTACTTATTTTCTAGGTTTAGATTCAATTCAACCTACCTGGAGACATAAAAATACAGATATCTTGTTGTCCCAGATGGAGATGAGGTGGATATTCCAGCTTAATAGCCTCATCCCCTATGGGCTCAACAAGGATTTTGAAATAAAATGTTTCCTTTGAAGATGCTGTTCTGGGATATTATGTGCTATAAGAGAGTCAGAGGATTGTTCAATTGATTTTATTATACTGTGAAAGTATTTATTGACATGTTTAACTTCACCGCGGTATGTACTGTCTATCCATTAGCGATATGTCATATCCGGTAGTTTTATTGACCTTGCGTTCCACAGCATGCTATGCCTGATGCATATTACTTCCTTCTTTGCCCTGTGGCGATATGTCACTTCCGGTTGAGCGATCGTGGAATTATCTGCATTATATTTATATAGACGATTTTGAGTATATGTTTACTTTCTGTATGGTCCCTATGGGTTATATTGAAGCGTTCATATTGGGATGTTATTTTTATGGAATTTTTAATAATATCACCGCGGATTGGCTATATCCAGTATAAATAGCTGGGGATTTGGAACCAGTCTTATCTCCTTGACAAAGACCGACAGACGGTCGAAACGCGCTGGGGTGATAAGACTGGTGATTGGGAGTGTGGTGAGCGCTATATCATTTATCTGTTTGAAGGCATTAAAACGGAAAGATCTTCCCGGGACTATTAACATCTGATTTCTGTACATGCGCTAAGAACTTGATTTCTGGTAGGAGCAATCACACTCCATTTTATTGTATTTGGAATTTTATTAGAGGTTTGAAGTTTTTAAAACGGTATCACGCTAGATTCTGTCTACTTTCCTTTTATTATTATCATTGGATGTGGATGTCGCGGTTGGAGAGGACAATATTGAGGTGGGAGTAACTCTGGAAGCCCTGATATCGAGAGGAGTCCTTCTGATACCTTATATGCCCATATAATCAAGAATTCTGGTAGGAATCCACTTTTACTACGGAGGTGATGGGAAGGTGTATAACACTTTGAAGGACGATATTTGCGTTATGGAACAAGTTATCCTCCACAATTTATAAGAGTGGACTTGTACTATGGACATGTTTGATATTGTATGTTACTTATGAGTACCTGTATGCGCTAAATGTCCTGATTTTTACTACTATCATTTATTTAGTACATTCTACAAAACGACAACTATAATTTGATTGGTTGCTATAGGCAATATCTCGACTTTTCAAAATATACCCCTAGGAGTGAAACGTAGCCCACACCACTGCTAAAGGAGGCGTCAAACAGCAAGGATGCTTCGTCTTATGTGTGTACCACAACACATTAGTACATCAAGGAGTAAATGTTTCTATACTTGATTTCAAACTTGTCCTCACTAACAGAGCAAGGCATGTCCATGAAAAACACAGATGAATTTATACCTATACTATAAATTTGAGGTAAACATTTTTTTAAGAAAAACAAAATAAGCTAAACCAATGAGGGAGCCAATAATGTGCAATAGGGCAAATGAGCAAGTTTGTATTATCTACTATATAAATGCCTAGTGGCGTGTGTGGGAAAAAAAAAAAAACCAAGCTGCAGCACCACCTGCTGGGCAGAGTTATACACTGACCTATATATTTCTTGAAGGAGAAGTGACAGTTGGGAGTGGTTGGTGGTTGCCGGGGGTGACAGTGGGGAGTTTTTAACACCTTAAGTAGCTTGATGAAGGATGTGGCGATGAAGATGAAGGATGAGGTGATGGAGAAAAATTATGAGGTGGTGACATGTGGACAAAACCACGTTAAAAAAGGGCGCTTGCGTCGGGAAGTAACGCTCTTCCCCTGAGGAGGCCTGGGCTAAGCCCAAATGCATGACAAGAACCCTTTTTACACCTTAAGTAGCTTGATTTGACTAGAATGCATGAGTATCATGCACGGGTTAACTTGTAATGTATATGTGTGCTACAAACATCACATGTCAGTGGTTGATCTTTTCATTATCAATATTAATTTTTTCATAACACTGCATCAGATACAAATATATATATATATATATATATATATATATATATATATATATATATAGTACACTTACCAAGATCCAAGGCAAACTCTGCGATGCACGAATTCGAGCAGCCAACCAACACCGAGTCTTCCAAGTTTAACTTGTCCTCTCCGTAATTACTGAGGATTTTCAGTAAGTCTATACTCCAGCAATGTAACAGTAATGAATTTTTAAATTGCTTGTTCTGATACAATGTTTTCTTATAGAAGAGCTTTACAGCATTTCTTATTGTTTAACAAGGTTGTTCACCGCCCAGATGTGTGCTTTAGCAGTATGTTTAATTCAATTCACAAATATTACAGCATAACATGGGCCCCTTACTGAAATATTAGAGCACACCAGTGCAATGTGCCCACTAATCTGTGCAACCCACAAAGGAAAGAGTTAAAATGATTGCATTGATATTCTGCAGGATTTTTCTAAACAAGTTAAATATTTAATAATATAATGTCAGGGAACAGCGAGCAGGGGGATCACAACTCAGTAGTTGCTATAGTACTCTTTAAATGAGATAAGCAAAAAAATATTAAGATATTAAAATTAATGGTCTTTAAAAGCACTTTCATTTTACACTGGATTTCTTCACTGGAAATATATGATTCCATTAATGGATTAGGGTACTTTTAAAAAGCAATTATTTTTATATCATTGTTTTCTCATTTATTATGTAGAAATTGATTTAGTCAAAGATCTCCCCCCTCTATTGTAGAGCACTTTTTATTATATTTTCTTATCTGTATTCTGTATAACAGTGTGTGAGCAATTCTGCCTGAAGGAGAGGGAGAAGACAGGGTCAGTACAGATGTTTAATTCAAAGAATTCATATAGTAACTACAATCATAATGTGGATAAAAAGACCGGCTCCTCAAAGAAACTTGGCTATTCACAGAACAAAAGCATTTTGTTACTTAAAGCTAAAACAGTTGCAGTCTCCTAGGCAACATGAATAAGATTTAAACATAGAATAACATTAAAGAAACAATGAATAAAGTGAATGCAAATAATTCCACGACCTGCTTTTTTATGTCAATATTTTGACTCATCAGCTTTTTAGTCATTGCCCTCTTGCTTGTGGAACATGTATGTTGCAGTTTGTGAGGCAATAAATACTGTATAAAAACACTAAAACATTTTACTTGGAGCTGAATTTTTACTTATGTATGAAAATGTTATTTGTCCTTTAACCCTTTAAGACCAGAGACAAAATGTATTATACTGCAATGTTGACGATTTTTCTGGCAGGCAAACCCGGTGTGTTGGGAGGGAAAAATTTTCGCAGCTTGATGCATTTTGCCCCAGAGGTGGTTTAAACACTACTATGACCAGACCCATTTTCAGTTTCTGGGACATACATATGTTTTGTTATATTTGGGAACACATTGAAATAAGTAATTATTTATACATTCTTTATAATGGGGAAAACAAGACAAAAATCATGAAAAATACTTTTGCCAGCAACTTACCCTGAAATGTGTGCACCTTGTTGTTCCCTGTTGTATACGATCAATAACTATGGGGCTCATTTAGAGTTGGATGTACGTCTTTTTTTAAGTAAGATACGCATTTTCATACTGAATATGCTAGTGATAAAAGCTGTCCACATAGAGCACCAATTTGTGCAAGTACTTGAGGGCTGGTGTAAATATACGCAATTATAATGACTACCAATAGTTCTGTCTAGTAGCTTCTGATTGGTTGTTTGCACATTGACTGCCAGCTGTTAGTACTTCATTCATTAGCATCACAGCAATATTTATTTAATTAGCAGCTGTCTATTAACATTACTCTTAATTATCATTTCCATATAGACTGCTGTAAAGATGATTTCCACTATATTTTCAATGGGCTTAACAACAGATGTGGAGGTGGAGGTGTATATGTATATATATATATATATATATATATATATATATATATATATATATGTGTGTGTGTGTACACATACATACACACACTCACACATAATATGTAAATGTATATATATATATATATATATATATATATATATATATATATATATAAGCACACAAATATATATATATATATATATATATATATATATATATATATATTTGTGTGCTTATATATATATATATATATATATATATATACATTTACATATTATGTGTGAGTGTGTGTATGTATGTGTACACACACACACACACACACACATATATATATATATATATACAGTGAATGTGGCTTTAAGTTTTATCACTAAGACATTATTCTCCGGTTTATCTGTATATAACCCTATTTCTACACAACATAACAATGTACAGTATTAACACGTGTACATTACATTATTAGATTCTGTACAAGTTGGATAATGCCACTTTGGCATTGAGAACATACACGTAGGCTTACATGTATATCCTACGCTTCTGTCAGGCGTACATATACTACTCATCTATACTTCAATGCTACTGCATTGTACCCATGATTCAATTTTAAATGTTGCTTGTACAGAACATGGGCGAGGGACAAAACGGTTGCTGTCATTCACAACCACCAAATGTAAAGTTTGGAAATATTAGTTACATTAAGCAATTAAGTGTCCCTTTGAAATTATTTGAAATGCCAGGCATCACATGGAAGTATCATATAATGTACATTTTTGAGGACAGTATATTGTTTGATATCACTGAGATGTAACTTACCTGTGTGGTTAATTGCTGGTGAATAGTAGCAGCTGCTGGATTTCCGAACAAGCGGTGAAAGCTTGTGAAATAGATAAAAAGATCCTGATTGCAGAGCTTGGCGACAAGCATCATCATTTTCCTTCAATTCAAACAGAAAGCTGAGAATAAACATAACAATTATATATTAAACTTACACTTAAATTTTATTTGGTCAATGAAGTGTGGCTCTCTCAGTTATTATAATTGATGTTATGATTTGTAATCATTTACGGGTTTTTTTTCTGTCAATGCTATCTTAGACATAGGCTATAAGATTTTATATATATCTATAATATAAATGTCTAGTGGCGTGTGTTAGTCTGTCTGTGTGTGTGTGGAAAAAATAAAACCAAGCTGCAGCGCCACCTGCTGGGCGGAGTTATACACTGACCTACTAAATTCTTAGTGTGTGTGGAAAAAAAAATTCAGAAAGGGCTGAAATTTGGTATACTAAGATGTTTTTAATTTGTTAATTTAATTTGTTAATTGTTAAAAGTGTTTATAAAGATTTAAAAAAAATATATATATATTTCTTGAAGGAGAAGTTACAGTTGGGAGTGGTTGGTGGTTGCCGGGGGTGACAGTGGGGAGTGGTTGGTGGTTGAGGCCTGGGCTATGGCCCAAATGCATGACAAGAACCTTTTTAACACCTTAAGTAGCTTGATTTGACTAGAATGCATGAGTATCATGCACGGGTTAACTTGTGTATATATATATATATATTGTGTTAAGCTTGAGTCATTTAGTCTATAGAAAAAAACAGGTAACTTGAGAGGTGTTGTGGACCTGAATTATAGTAGTGCGCGATTTTGCAACCCTGATGTAAGCTTGAATATACGGTAGCAAAATTGCAGCTTAACATGTATATTTTGAATTGTACACATCTTAAGATTTGTGCAACTCAAAATACTGTGTATATATGGGGCCACAGAAAGACTCGCTCTGAGCATTGATGTGACCAAAGTAAAGATACAGCAGTCATCATCAACTTGATGACAGTCACTGATGTATAAATAAATACTCTTTTTTTTTTTTTTTTTTAAACTGGTGTTCCCTTCTCCTCATCCCCTGAAATAAATAGTCAGCACCAGTGCTATATTCTGGTTACCGCTAAAGCCAGGGGACAAGAAGCGTGGTGTTCTCCTGTAAAAGTGGCAACTAGCACCAGGAAATGTCAGATTGGGCTCTCACAGTATGACACACCCACAGCATGGGGTCTGCCCGTTATAATGCAGAACCAGCAGTAGCCAGGTCAGAACAGGGCTGACATCCCCAGGAATAACTAGTCTCGTGCTAAATAAAACTAGTATTCATCCTGTCACACATTGGGCAGTGGGGGCCAGGGTAATAGTAGAATGTGAAAAATATATTAAGTAGTATAGTGGAACCACAAGCACCAGTATGCCCTGGCAGCCAGGGTTTACTGGAACATGTAGTTCCATACAATTACTTAGGGTGAATGATTTAAATCTAAAATCCATAGTACTCTTCTTTCTTCAGAATTCGTGCAACTCAAAAGACTGCCTCATCAAAATTTATTCTGAGCATATCCTGATGCGGCCGAGTAAACATACAGCAGACATCGTCAGCAACTTGATGATAGTTACTGTTCTATCTTTATTGATGTATAAGAAATGTAAATAAATAAACAAATCTTTTTTTTTTTTTTTTTTTAAACAGATGGTTCCTCGTCCCCTAAAATAAATAGAGAGCACCTATAACCTGTGCTGGTTATTACTATCAATCCCCAAGTAGTCCATTGGAATTAAAAATAAAAATGCATAACAAAACAATGGTTCTTTTTGAGGTGTTCCACAAATTAATTGGCCTTGAGGGTTCCATACGTGAACAGCCAATGGGATGCAATCCGCTCTGATAGGCTGATCCTTTATTTCCCTACATAATCCCTATGGGACATATTTAAGAACGTAGACAGAAGATGACCTATGGATTAAGGAGATAGTTGCCACCGTTACTCCCCTGAGATATACCTTGCTAACGGTGCTTAGTACACAATTATTTTTTCTTAGGATTATTCTAATTTTAATCCATTTCCTACCCGTGTGCTAACTACTTCAATAAATAGCCCCAATTGTATGTATCAGATAAACAATATATTGTCTTATGTGATAAAGGTGCACACACAATACAAAACATTCTTCTGGGGTATGAGTGAAACTTATATGATCATTTTTTCTTGTAAAACATTTTGAAATACTTTACTTATTTTTTTCAGTGAGAGAATTACCAAAATTGTTTTCTATACGACATCAGATCACAATAATGCTCTAAGGTGTATTGCTTTTGTGTACATCTGTCACATTATTAAACAAATGGTTTGAGAATAGAAACAAGATCATTTTATAAATGAAGGGTGGATTATTTTTTGCAAATCCTAAACCTATAACATTTTAAATCAGCTGGAAAGATTTCAATCATTTATAGAAATGTGCTCTATTTTTAGAATGTTTCACTCTCACTTATATAAACATGCATCTAAGTATTTGATTTGTAAACAGCATTAATATAGGAATATGTCATATTGTATACTTCCCAGCTGCCCAGATCTATGGGAGACAGACGGGTGACTGTTCTGTCTTCCCAACAGTCATTTGTGAACAGGTTGGAAGGCTTGATCCACTCACAGTGGTGAACAAGTGTCGCATGGACCTGGCATTGGTGCACATGGCAGTGTAAGGGTGTTTTCAGGTGAAGGGAGGAGGGCAGGTAGTGGCCTAGTGACGGAGAGTCACTAGAGACACCCCTGTGGTCATGGCCATGCCCACACCCATAGGAAGGTGGCCACACTCCCCTTTCACTGTGTCTTGATTTAGAAAAATTGGAATGTTAGGATGTATGATACTGGTATTTATTATTCTTATCCTATTATAATCAGAGCACTTTGTAGGCCTTCACTACAAAACCATTTATCCTAAAGTTCTATCAAATAAATACAGTTTACAGGGATTCTTGTGAATACCTGACTGATATAACAATCCTGATATAACAGTTGCTGTATTTTACAACAATGAAAACTGTGTAACCGCACCAGAAAAAAACTGCATCTTCTAGAATTGAGAAGCATTGCTTATATTCTAACATAAAAAACTCCTAATGGGCTTCAATTTTTTATCCATATCAACGCAGCCAAGGCATATCCCATCGGATTTACATATTGCCCATGTTTGCAATTATTTATAAAGCAATACTATCCACAATCCAATGCAGCAAAAGAAAAACAGATTTGAAACAATAACATTAGTTGAAGAGAACCTTGTTTCTTATCCCTCTGATGTTTGTTAGAGTTTTCCCACTATTATACTTTATAATATAGATAGCACCAACATAGTACATCTTGTAAGAAAACTATACAGGAAGCTGAAAGTACCCAAAATAACCTCTCCACAGCGCCTGCCAGAAAACACTGCATCCAACCACTTAATTCCTGGATTCATTTCCGCTGTGCTTTCCAATCAAAGGCTATAAAACTAAAGTAGAGCAGCAGGGAAGGCACAAGTCCTTCACTCAGTAACGTCCTATATCTCAAACTCTGCTCAGATATTTGTACTTTAGCAATCATTTGCTGAGAAATAATACCCATCTATGAACTAGTGTGCAGTTTAAGTGAATTTATGAGTAATATTTATCTGTATATCTTTATACCACCACTTACGTTCTTTGCACTTAAATGCACTGACATCTACCAGTTCTATTATATGAGACAGAGATTGACACGTTCTCATGCTATGGCATGATCTATCTGACAAGCAGCAGTACACAGCTCATGCATCAGTCTTATTGAATGCAAAGAATACTAGCCAGTGATACCTTAATGTAAGGTGTTATTTTTCAGTGAGCACATTATTCAACACTGCTCTAAGTTATGTTGGGATGAAGGTACAAAGGAGGACATGTCTGTATATCCCCCCCCAGTATAACACTAGTTGTGGTGCGTATTTTATGCTGATGTAAGAAAATGAGCACTGCACAGCCTGTTGCTGCACACGAAGCTCAGTTTACAGGAGAAAAGGAAATGATGTTGTCATTTACATATTGTAATTTTCTGCCACTCCCATACACACTGTAATTATGTTTTAAAATACCAGATAATTTGTCAAAAATAGCTGAATTTCACCAGATTTCTAAGCCACGTTATTTCACTGCTGGAAAAAGCATCATATGATCTTGCCCAGAACAAGATGCACTGTGAAATTCCTGAGTATTAAATGGTGAATGGGTGTTCCCTTATGGATAAAACAGTGGCATAATTTACTTAAAGATACATAAACCATGACACAATTCTAAAAAATATATGGAACCATTATTGTTCATGTTAAACTGCTAAGCATATCTGTTTCCTCTAGTATTTCAGAAATGTCTAATTCTGTCAGAATTCCTGAACTCTGTGTCTTAACCTGATCTCATGTAGATGAACCCAAGTGTACTTTTATTTTTCCTGTCCACAGCAGGTCTAGTTGCAGTGGGGGACTTTAGCATGTACTGTCTTTTTGAATGTATATAAATGTATTGTTACGTAACTTGTGTAACGCAGGTCCTTCTTATAAACAAGTTTGCTCAGTGGTGTTTGACTGGATGAATAAAGACATTGATTGAATATTTGATTGATAGAGATTTTGACAGAAGAGCTGAATTGAGAATGCTCATTCTCAAGGTGACATACATTCAGGGCCTCATTCATCAAGGAACGCAAAACGTATGTAATGAACGCACAGAAAAACAAAATTAAATTAATGTAACCTGTTGATAATAAAGTCTTGTTTTTCTTTACATAGCATACATTTATCAGGGTGTTATGAATGTCTACTGTACATAACATGCATTGTTACAGTTACTCCTGATTGCAAACACATGTTCTAGCTTACGGCATACACAGCAGTCATCACTAGTAATTGGCACTTACACCAGACCTGTAGCTGGTGCAAGTGATACCACAGAAGAACATGTACCATACAGATGTCCAAAGCTTGATTCGGATCCTACTCTGTGCGCCAGAGATTGGCACGCCGTTACTGTACAGTGACTACATGCATACGCCCGTTCTCATCCCCGTTACGCCCTGATATTGTAAGTTGTAGTAAGGGTTCTTTGTGTTGAAGAAGAATTGGATGCTGTTGCATTCACTAGTGTATGGTCCGGTTCTGGGCATGCGCGATGCGATTTTACGCAAAATATGGCACGTATCAGCTTCTACATTCCTTGATTGATCAATGTGCACGGACATTGCTATCATAGAGGACAGCAGTGTGACCGTGCTGAGGAAAAGGTCACTGCAGAAAGACGGATATTATCCGCACTATAAATGATATATTTGGTAGGGTTTCTATTGTAATTAAAATATTTTCTATTAGATACTGTTCTGGAACTACACTCTATGGAGTTACACACGCTCCAGCATACCCTGGCAGTCATGGGCATGCTTGGGCTTGTAGTTTTACAAGGGCCTGCCTGCCCAAGCAATCTATCCAGGGCTTGATGAGACTTGTAGTTCTACAATATCATTTAATCTATTTTTACTTAAACTATTAAAATGCCTCCCACTGCACCAGAGGTGCCAGAGCAATTCAGCACAGGGCTGGCCGGCCCCAGGGGGGGAGGGGGGTGGGGCAGTTTCAGGAAAGGAGAATCCCTCGTCTGCGGCTCTGTGGTTAGTGTCTCCGCCCTGAACTCTATAGAGAGGAGTTAGTGGTGAATGAAAATGTCATTACTTTAGATAGTAGGGGAGGTTTAAAATAAAACCCTTTAACACTCTTTTATTTAGATGGTTCTCTTCCCTCTGATGTGTAGGCACATTTTTAAGCAGAGCATCTGTGTTTTGTGCATTTCCCTTTTGCTCAATTGAACTTAAACCTTTATGACCTTGTAAAAGAAAAAAAAAAAGAATCACATATCTTTATGGGGGAAGGGTGGATTATTTTCAGTTTTTGTACATTTATGTCTGATGCCTTAGCTGCAAGAAGAGGAACCGGAGAATGGAGAGGGAAGGAGGAAAGGGTGATGGATTACCCCCCTCCCCTCCAAAAAAAATAACTCTTTAATTGCTGGAGTGGCTTTTTTTCACTCTCTATTTATTTTTATTTTTTTTATTATTAAAAAAGACCAACTAGGAAAATGATTTATATAACAAATCTCACATCCTAAACACTTAGTGGTCTCTTTATTAGGCCCTTTACCCACAAAACAGGCTGTGTTTCTTCATGACATGGATTCAATAAGGTGCTGGAAGAGATTCTGTTCCATGTTGACATCATCATTAGCATCACACATTTGCCATATCCCAATTGTGCTCTATTGGATTGAGATGTGATGACTGTGGAGCCTATTGGAGTACACTATACTTATTGCTATGTTCGTGGAACCAGCTTGACATGAAGTGTGCTTTGTGACATGGAGCGTTATCCTGATGGAAGTAGCCATTAGAACATGGGAAGACTGTGTACCATAAAGTGATGCACATGGTCAGCAATAATACTCGCATAGGCTGTGGCATTTAAACAATGCTCAATTGATATTAAAGGGCCTAGTGTGTTCTAAGAAAGCATTCCCCACCCTTACATCACCAGCCTGCACAATTACCACAGGGTAGGATGGATCCGTGCCATTTACGCCAAATTCTGACCCTACAATATGGATGTGGCAGCAGAAATCAAGATTAGTGTGAAAAGGTGACATTTTCCCAATCTTCATCTGTACAGTTTTGGTGAGCCTGTGCCCACCGTAGCCTGTTTTCTGTTCTTAGCTGGCAGGAATGGAACTAGACGTGGTCTGCTGCTGCTGTAGCCCATCCACTTCGAGGTTAAATGTGTTGTGCGTTCAGAGATGCTCTGCTGCGTAACACTGTTGTATCCCATGATTATTTGTCACCTTCCCGTCAGCGTGAACCAGTCTAGTCATTCTCCTCCAACCTCCCTCATTAACAAGGCGTTTACACTCACCGAACTGCCGCTCACTGAATGTTTTTTGGTTTGTGCACCATTCTCTGTAAAGACTGTTGTGCATGAAAATGACAGGAAAACAGCAATTTCTGAGATACTTAAACCACTCCCTCGTGCACTAACAGTCAAAGTCACTTAAATCACATTTCTTGCCAATTCTGGTGTTTGGTTAACAACAACTGATCCTCTTGACCATGTCTGCATACTTTTTTTATGCACCAAGTTGCTGCCACATGATTAGCCGATTACATATTTGCATTAACGAGCAGGTGTATCTAATAACGTAGCCAATGAGTGCATAAGCTTAAACTAATTGACTGTTCCTTTAAGTTGGAGGGAGATCATTTCCTTTCCTATAATTGATATTTACTGTGTATATTACATATTCTATTTGCCACACAAAATGCTCATATATGGCTCATCCAAAAACAACCTAGATATATAAAACGAGTCTTAGGCCCTGAGAAAATAAAGGGCAACTTATTTATTAGAGTTCCAAAAGGAATTCTTAAGAAATCAGTGCGTATAAACACCATGCAAGCTGACTTACCGTGTTTGCTTAACATAGGATGAGCACAGCCTGATATAAAAAGACCTGGAAGGAAGCCTCACAGCAGCACTAAACATCTTCTGCACCAAATTACTACAACTGGAAAGATACCTAAAACAAGAATACAGATACAGTAAAAAACTACAATTCCATTAAATATAATATTTAAAATAAATCCATTAATATTTGTGCAAATTGTTGTACTGATTACATGTAAAGTGATTGTAAAGAATGTTGGGGATGCACCTATCTGCATGTTGTTTTTCCTGATTACATAGTTTCCTCTTCTCAACTCCCAAGGCATTTTTGTTATGAATAATCATGATAAGTTCCAACAGAAGTAGCTTGGAACTAGGGAAAGACATTTACAGGCGCGGAGCGGTTTCAGTTACTGGGAGATAATTCTAACAAGGAAGGTAAAGAAGACAGATAGAGAGTTCCTTTGGAGAGGGAAAGCTTTATGAATGATGGACAAGTTATACTAGTTCCAACCACATCTTCTGTCTGAAAGTTCCATAGACTCAAAATCCATTAAGTCAGGAAAAGCACAATTTTATCCTTAAGAAACTATGTGAGATACATGGAGGTTTCAGGACCAGTGAAAATCATAATTAGGACAGTTTAGGCAAATGCATTACTTGCCAGACATGTAGAAATTGATTTAGAAAATAGTTCATACACAAATGAAAGCAGCTGTTCCCATCTGGAAGTGCCCAATCCCAGTAAAGGTCAGGACAATACCTCCCTTTAAGAAGCCAATGTCAGCATAATTCTTATTTGTACCAAGCCAAGAACATCTTTCCATGAATAAAAAAAATAACATCTCCCCCCTTTATCAGCCCACTACTATTTATTTTGAAACATATCAGTGTCATAGGACAAACTCCCAATATTCTCACATTTTATTTTATCAACAAAGAGCCTTCATCTTCACTAGATGCAAAGAATTGAGACACTTTTTTTTTATTGTTCTCTTACTTAGAATTCCAGGCTGATAAGCAATGAAATATTGTTTATTCATTTGAAATTTACACAGCGCATCTAGCAAAGGAACAATGTGAATTTCATTTACCAAAATTAAAATACTTGATACATGAAAAATAAACTAAAAGATGTGCTTATTTTTGTTACACACTTTAATGGTAGTGTCACACTAGTACTTTTATGCTTTAGAAGTGCCCATGTCTAATCTAGCATGTTCAGCACAGCTGAGAAAGAACGCTTAAAACACTGTCAGGGTGGGCGTTTAAAAACAATATTTTAAGTGATTAAAGCAGTTGTGCGACATCATCTCCGTTTAACTCACCGAAAATGTTCATTTCAGATTGAGAGGTTAGACTCTGCGTTTTAAAGGTATTAATACATTATAAGTACACTGACAAAATGTATTGTGGCCTTTTACTTTACTAATGGTATGGCTGGATTTCATAGTTTTATAGTAAATGCTTGTGGGCAAGCTGTCCATTAGTCAATAGGATTTTTTTCTGTTGCTGCAACCACTTCCAGGTAATCGCTACTGAAGCAGAACAGATAAAAAAAACGTAAATCTTTAAATCTTCTTGTCTACGCATTTTATAGACAAACAAATACAACTGCAGACACATAAAGAAAACGCAGGGAACAATTATTTGATCTCCATGTCATCATTTTGAAAGGTTATTTATGCTGAATGAAACACTGACCTATTACCGACGTCTGACAATCAAACATGTGTATGTACTGCTTGCTAGTCTTTAAGTACAAGATAACACAGATGCAGGTTTTCTTGGTGGGATGTGCAAACAACAATTCTGCTATTACAGCCTCTGTCCACCTGCACAAACAAACAGTTTTGTTATTTGCATCTGTAATCACATACCAATGCAATTCTAAAACTTCATTAACATAAGTATTCCAAGCAGGCCTGTGAACTAGGAGTCAACCTAGACAGGCCTGACATAGTGTGAACCAGCACCAACGTGGTTAGTGCAGGGCTGAAGCCTCTATGGGTATCGGTAGAGGGGTGACCCAAACAATAGCATCCCTCCAAAAGACTACCACACCCACGGGGAAAAGTAATGAACTATTCCCAGCACATTTAAGCTGTGTATCAGGATATTAAGGCAGAAGAATTGGGGACCCTGGAATGGTAACTTTCTCACTCCAGTGGTCCAAGTATAATAGTAAGGGGCCCCTAAGACCCCTACTTATTAAACAAATGTAATATAAAAATTATGCATGTAATGGAGCTTCACCCTGCACTTGAAAAATCTGCACCACAGTCCTTATTATTATCGTAGATTTGTAAGATGCCACAGTGCTCCGCAGCACCATACATTAGGGAAGACAAGGACATACATAAAACAGGACATGTGTAAAACAAGAACAGACAAGGCAGACAAAATGAATGGAGACATGAAAGCAAAGGGTATGGGGGACCCTGCTCATTAGAGAGCTTACATTCTAAGGGGAAGAGGGCACAGCTGAAACAAAAGGAACGAGTGTGGCTCAGAGTGGAGATTGGGATGGTTGTGAGAGTGCGTTAGTGTGAATAGTATTAACGAGGATAAGGTCACCTCTAAAAAAGAGATGGGTTTCCAAAGAGAATCTAAAGATTTGAAGGCTGTGGGAAAGACTGATTGAGCGTGGTAGGGAATTCCATGAGTGGGATGCAGCGCAGGAGAAGTCTTGTAGGTGGAAGTGAGAGGTGGTTATCAGAGACGAGACAAGGCACAGGTCAGAGGTAGATCTAAGAGTTCGGAAGGAAGAGTATTTTGATATGAGATTTGAGATGTATGCAGGGGTGTTGTTGTTGTTGAGGGCTTTGTAGGTAAAGGTAAGTAATTTAAATTTGATTCTGGAGGACACAGGGAGCCAGTGTAGGCATTTACAAAGTGGTGCAGCAGATGAGGAGCTGTGAGAGAGGAAGATCAGTCTTGCAGCAGCATTTAGGCTGGATTAAAGAGTGGATGTCAGGAATGGCAGATAGCAAGAGGTTGCAACAGTCAAGACAGGAGATGTTGAGAGAATGGATGAGTTTTAGTAGTATGTTGAGTAAGAAAAGGGCGTATTCTGGCAATGTTTATAAGGTAAAGTTTTATCGTACACCTCCACTATTGAAGTCAGCAAGAATAAATCAACTACAAAGAAAAAGGAACACAGATAGGTTAATACGTTTCTCTTAGATCACCACTGTGCACAGGATTATTAAGGTGTGTATCAAATAATCAAGAAATTAAGGCTTTGGGCCTGCAGATCTCCACTTCAAAAGAGAGATCACTCCAGTGCCATTCAATACCATTTGAATACTCCAAACATAAAAGAGAAAAGGATTGCAGATAGTATAAAACTTTTTAAGCACTTTAATAATCGCAGTAAATAAAACACGTATGTCAAATAATATAGAACAGGCTTATCTGCAATTTGAATGTTTTTAGAAGGCCCTCATAGTGTGCCAGCACGTTTCATCTCCACAAGAGTTCATCAGGGGGACTTACAGACGGACTCCAACCACTCAATGCCAAATGTGACAGGATTGACCGCCTATGCCACCCTATTTGTTGTTGCTGGGAACTGGCTGGGCTTACTTTGCCACCGTTCCCTTTCGTTATCCCAAATGCACCCTCTAACCGCAGTAGGAGGGGCTTACAAATGCTGCCACCACTGGACTCCTGATCTGCACCCAGTACCGGGTTCCTTCTGGGTAACTGTCACTGCTAGGGTACCCCCTTGCTGATGTACCTGGGCTGGTACCCCTGACCGCTTACTATGCATCAGGGTTGCTGTAGATTGATCCCCCCTGGCATATTACACTGGCCAGAGCTGCTGGGTAGCGGGCAGAGCAGTGGTGCTGGGAAGCTGGGTCCAAACCTCAGACAGCCGGAAACGGATTACATTTTGAGTCTAATCGGTAGGTCACACGATTTTCAGCATGGAAGACATTTTCATGCAGGTCTTTGAAGCAAGTGATGTTTATTTGCAGTCACACTGATTGAAGGTACCAGTGATCAGGTCAGATGGAACAAGAACAATGACCCATTTCACAAATGTGTACAAATTCTCTCTTTTATACAGTTTGGACACAGCCTTACAGGGTAAGCCAGCTACCTGAGGTCTGAGTTATTTTCAGTATCAAGATATGATATCTGTTTCCCAAACATGGATTTACATGCAATACAAAGCTAACAATATTTACACTACTCTGTTATGTGCTAAAACTTGATGCTTGCATTATCTGAAATGCAGCCACGCCAGACAGCCAGGCAAATTCTGACATGCAAAACAAAAGTCCAAGCAACTCTGCATCGAAGATCAAAAGATTCTTATATT
This sequence comes from Mixophyes fleayi, assembly GCF_038048845.1. Lineage (NCBI taxonomy): Eukaryota > Metazoa > Chordata > Amphibia > Anura > Limnodynastidae > Mixophyes > Mixophyes fleayi. Next base: position 54,010,071 of record NC_134407.1, read on the forward strand.
TCAAGATTTCTTCATTGTAGTATCAAAAAGGAATAGATAATTATTCAGAGTTTGCTCAACTTCTATTTGGTAATAACGAATACATTGACCTACTTTACTTAAATAAACTGAGGATAACAGATAATGGGTGAACATTCATTTTCACGGACCTCCTCACTGCTAGAGATCAGTTTAACACATAATCTCCCACATGGTCTGCACTGTGGCACAGTAGTTAGTATTGCTGTGATGGGACCATGGTTTTAATTCTGAGCAGAGCCCTATCTGTGTGGAGTTTGCAGTCTGCCCATGTGTGCGTGGGTTTCTTTCCATTAAAAAAACATACCGGTAGGTTAGTTGGCTTCTGCTAAAGTGGTAGACATATACTGTAACCTTCAATGGGCCAGGTGTAAATGATTATATATTCTCTATACAGTGCTCCATAATATGATCAGCGCTATGTAAACGATAATAAATAAGCTCACCAGCCACCCCACAAACCACTAAATTCAGAATAAAGTTTGAGGTCAATATTCGATTAAATTTTATACCTCTGTGTATATATTGACCCTAATTTTACAATCAACACCAATCATACTTAAACAATTCGCCTGCAAAGTAATTATTTATCTTAGATACACACCAGAAGGTTTCCTGGTCCACAGCCTTTTGTCTACCTGTTGGAAAGTTAGGGAAAAAAGGGTTAAAACATATTTATATCAACCTGTTTCATATCCACTGTTTACTTGTATTCACTAATATGTATGTTTTAATCAACTTGTTACAGATTTGACTTGGTGGAGACCATGCAAAGACCCTCTCAATGAAGTGGCCCACTGATACTGGGGCAGAGTAGAACTCAAATGCCGGACTGAAAATCCATTCTATAAACATCCCATGGTGGGTGTAGGTTAGCCATGAATCCAACCACACTTAACAGTGTCCCCCAACTACAACATCCCACATTTCACACTAACCTCTCCAAATGTAGCGGTCTAAACACTCTAATTTAAAGAAAATATGTCACCTATTAAAAAATGCACGTAGATATAATCTTCTTCCTCACTGGAATGATGGGGATGATTCCCCTCTTCTAAATAGCTAAATGAATGCATTTCTGTACCATTTCACCTGAAATCACATTAAGTGGCAATATGTATGGGTAGATACATACAGTATACAATCTCACATATAATTCTTGATCTCGGGGGATGTTATGCACTTCTAGATATGTTAATTTTCTATAAAAGGTGCACCTTTTTAAACATTCTAATACTTCTCTCCAAGAATTCTTCAGAGCGATGCCACTTCTAGTCCAAATATATTCTAATAGTGGGTGGAGATCTTACAACCTAACTCTGAATAGATCCCCCACTCAATCCAAATCATACAATCCTCTCTAGAAACAAATACTTACCTTTGAAAAACTATCACAATCTCTCAGACCCCTGGAGACTATTAAATGCTTCTGATAGTGTCTATGAGTAGATGACAATATTGGACACTGGGGAAATCTGTTCCTCACTGCTCATACTATTAGATACATGGTTAATAAAAATAATTAGGAAAAGTAATAAAAATAAAAATAGCCTAATTAGGATAAAGTCCAATACCAATCTCTACAATGGCCATATGCACTATATGGACAAAAATATATTTTTATTTTTCTATTTGTTACACCTTTTGTCTGTCACCTTCACTTTTATGTTTTTTCCTTTCATGGATTTTTAGGGGTGCGAGTAGGACCTTATGGGGTGTGTGTCACCGAAGATCTAGGGTGTCTGTGTGGCCCTTAGGTTCTGGCCCCCTGAAACCACCGATACCCTTCCTTCTTGGGGATGGGCAAGTTTGTTGTGCCCTGGGTGCAGCTTCGGCGGATACCAGGGGCAAAAGAGGCCCCCTAGCCTTGCAGCGAAGGGGGTCTGAAGACCCTTGCCCTCTAAGGGACCTATTGGTTCCAGGAGTCAGAGATTAGGGCCTTTTCTCTTTAGAGAAGGACCAGCTCCTCACTCTTTGTGCACGTTTTTGGTTTTTACACCTTTTTTCGGCACTGTTACCGTGCTTTCAATAAAAAAAATATTTATTTTCATCTTGGCCTTTTGGCTAAGATCAAGTGACTGCCTGTTAGTGTAAGGGTTTGCCAGTCCCCCTGAAAGGGCCATGGGAAACCTTGGTCTGATACCAGAAGGCCGGTACCTTGAAAGCCTGGGACATAGTGCCCCTGGAGTAGTGACCCAGGGTTACCTGAAATCACTTGGGGAGTGGTGACCCTCACTTGAAACTAATTTTAACCACTTTTTAAGCTACACATCATCTCCCTTGCTTTGACATTCTGGCTTGGCAGAACATTTTTTTCCGATCTCAGCCAGAAGGCTGGGGTCATCTTGCAAGTTCACTATTTATTTAGTTTATTTACCTCACTTATTTTTAGGTCGTTTTCACAGATTGGAGGTGGTGCAGCGGCTTTTATGTGTCCCATCGCCAATGATCTATGGGAGGTGGTGTAGTTCTAGTGGGTCCCACTTCCCTGAACCCTCTGAGGGGAGGGGGGGGGGGGGGCACAAGATTTGGTGCTATGGGGCAAGCTTTGGCAGAACCCTAGGCAAAAGGGGGCCCCCTAGCCTTACAGCAAAGGGGATACGACGACCCATGTTCACCGAAGGAGCCTTTTGGCTCCAGGGGATCGGGGATCAATAGAGGTGGGCCTGAAACCATACCCCTACGCATGTTTTTGTGTTTTACACTTTTTTGGGTGAAAAAAGCATGTTCCGTGCTTTCAATAAAAAAAAAAAAAAATTCCTACTTTTTTAGGTTCAAATTAAATTAGACATAAAAAATAAATTTATTAGATGGGAAAGACAACATTATCAATGTAGCAAAACAGAGAAATCATATAATAGCAATTAAATCAGAGATAACCAGAGGTAATTTAAACCCTTGGATTATAATATTCAGGATAAATTGCTTAGGGAAAACAAACGGTCTCACCCCCTTGTGCAGTGTAACTCCATTCATTCCTATAGCACATTAATTTTAAAGGAGTTTTTACATTTAGGGGCTCATTTACAAGTAGAAGTACTTTTTTTTAGCATTTCTGTACTGTGCATGTGCACCAAAAAATGCGTAAGCATATGTTCATAAATACATGTTTGTGAAATGTTTACCAGCATGTCCATATGCCTGGAGAGGTGGAATGGGAGAGGGAAAGCAATAGCTGAGTAAATAAAAGTGTGTTCAAGCAACTGTGACACAATTAGATGTGGATGAATGCACAGATACACCTTTCAGGAAAAAGATTTCCGATGATGGCAACGACTTTCATCAACACTAGTTAATCGTTTCTGATTAGCTGATTGTGTGCTGACTTCTCCAGTTGATAGCTGTGAAATCATTTACATCACAGGTTTATTATTTTAAGTCTTGAGATACGCCGAGTCAACATATGCACGCAAGAACGCTTTTCTTGCGCGAGTCTTTTCCTCCATACATTTGGGCGCATAACCGCCCACCTCTAAATTAGCTCAATACTCAAAACTCCATTGAAATTAATGGGCTATACAAATGAATAGGCCATAGAAATCAGTGGCGAAAAATACAGTGGTTACAATGGACGATCTAGAATATTACGGGTATCTGCTATTTTCTCTTGCACAATTTACTAGTTGCTGGAACGAACATATACATTGCCATTAGAACACAATTATACTGGTGCTTCGTCTCACTGATATCAATCAAATCTCTGCCCTGTCATCCCAGCAGTACTGCATCCAGAGTAGCATGTGTGCATGTTATATGTTGTAAAATCCTGTTATTATCATCACGGTCCCACGTCATGTATTATATCACTCTGTACTAGACATAAACAAAATGTGTCTAACTCTTGTGGAGCTACTGGATGCTCGGACAACTTCTGGCTGGCAAAGAGTGCTGGGATTTATAGTTCCACAACACTAGATAGCCACAAACTGCTCATCATCGCTGTATACAGCACAACAGTTATAGGACAGGTATATGATGGGCAATGTGGCATATTGCAAAAACTGGGTGCAAAAATAACTTTAACATTGCATTACCATATTTATCTGCCTAGTCTCATCATTGTGAGCGTTCCCAACTGCATTGTTAAAATACGGGGGAAGAACGGATAAAAGATTTTTATTTTATGGTCTCTATAGATGGACGCAGGGTGTGGTAGGAGGAGAGCGTATGCACAGGTGCTACATGGCAGGTCCCTGCTCCTTCATTTCCTACATCGGGTTATGTGGACTATGGAAGCCTTGCATTGCAAACACGGGATTGGACGGGATGCCGGGATTGGCAGGTGGCCCAGGCATCCGAATGACTGGCTGTCAGACCGTTGCTCAGCAGAAATTAGCCCCTATGCTCTCAACCAGCATTCCACTCCACAAAGGATGCTTGAGACACTTCCTCAAGGAAAGTGTGCCTGTCCGTCCCCTTCATCTGTCATTCCAGTTCTGCAGAGTGCATACACACTGCAGAATTGTAACCACATTGTACCGTCATTGAACAAGATTTTTAGTTCACTTTAAAAAATCTCGATCAAAGATATGATGTGCTTTGGAATGATAACCCTTCATCGTTCCAGGGTACACACTACTGTGATATTGGGTCAATCAGTCGTTTATCCTCTGATTGGCCCAATAATCGGCTGAAAACACAGTAGTGTTTACCCATTCCTAAGAAGAACTAAGGTCCATAAAAGTGAAATCTAAAAAACATAGAAATGGAATCCAGACCAATAATTAGGCAACATGAAGTAGCTACAGGGTCGCTCCTTCAACGAGGCCACACAGAGGAAGGAGAGAGTGCACAGTGTATTTTGACCACTTCTTGAACCATTTCAGTGCATCTGACATGGCAAAGCAGTTGAAAGCAAGAAGCGCTTACATACACTTTATTGACAAAAGTATTTGGCCACACCTGTTAATTATTCAATTGAGGTGTTTCAATCAGACCCGTTTGTGTGTAAAATCAAGCACCTAACCATGCAGTCTCCATTTGCAAATATTTGTGATACAAAATGGTTCATTAAGAGCTCTGTGACTTCAAGTGTGGTACTGTGATAGGATGCCAGCTTTGCAATAAGACAACTCGTGAAATTTCATCCCTGCTGGATATTCCACGGTCAACTGTAAGTGATATTATTAGAAAATGGAAATGTTTAGTAACAACAGCAACTCAGCCACGAAGTGAAAGACCACATAAAATCACAGAGCGGGGCAATGTCTGCTAAGGCGCATGGTATGCAAAAGTCGCCAATGCTCTGCTGATTCCATAGCTGAAGAGTTCCGAACTTCACTGGCATTAAAATAAGCAAAAAATTTGTGCAACTGGAGCTTAATGAAATGGGTTTCCATGACTGAGCAGCTGCATGGAAGCCTCACATCACCAAGACTAATGTCAAGCGTCAGATGGAGTGGTGTAAAGCACGACACTGGACCGTGGAGCAGTGGAGACGTGTTCTGTGGAGTGACGAATCACGCTTCTCTGTTTGGCAGTCAAATGGGTGAGTCTGGGTCAAGCTTTTGAATACTTTTGTCCATATAGTCACTATACACTATATTATAGTGTATGTGTTTGGTTTAAACAAGGTGACAACTTCCTATTCTGCTACAGACGCATGTTTAAAAAAACCTGACTGTATGTATTTGAGAATGCATATCAAAAGCATACTATACACAATACAGTCTATATATGTTTCTACTTGCTTTTAATATGTGTTAACTGTTCTGCTAACAGTAACACCCATAATTTCATAGCCCGAAAGGTCCTACTGGCTTCTGTTTTTGTTGTTGCATGTTTTATACACACAAGTTCAAAAGGACACCCACACTATATAATATTTGTCAATAAAAACACCAAATGAAGTGCAACCATTAAACCCATAACTGTATACATAATTTTTTTATATATTTATTACAAGCTTTGGAAAAACTACAATACACTAGTTTAGTTATCTAAATTAATAAAAGTGAACAATAATTTATAACCAAATAATAACAACGATGGTATTGAAAAGTGTACAAAATAAACAGATATGGTAAACAAAAATTATAAATGCATTAAAATGTTTACACAATTATGTGCCATGACAAAAATATATGGTCAGTGTATTAACCCACAAACAATTATTCACGTATACTCATTTATAGCAAATGCTTTAAGCGAATTAAATGTGTACATTGCTGTATGTTACTTACTTCCGTTTTCCAAAAACAACCTTCAAGCACTATCGTGTGAACCTAGAGCAGATAACAGGGATGTATGGGAAATGTAGTCATGTTGTGCGTAAAACTAACTAGTATTCAAGCGGAGAATGAAGGTTGAAAACTACATTAACCATAGTGCTATTCGGCAACCCCCGGACTTTTTAAAAAAAATAAAAAAAAAATGAAACTCTCATAACTTTGTGGTATAATCAACACAATGGGAATTGTAGATTGTTGTGGAAATTCCCCGGTGTGGGGCAAATCACAGAACTCTTTACTATTGTGTCCTAATTCCGTTACATGTGAGCAGAGCTTATTATAATAACCATGTTGAGGTTAGCACTGAGCCTACCGCTACGTATAGGAATTTTAGCGCGACTGTATTCCAGCCGCAGTAATAACTTTATGGTGCATCGTATTGTAATGTTGCCACTGCTAAACTAGACATGCTAGCTGCAGAAACACTGTAAGTAATGCTGATGTTATGAAATTAGTTAAGAGTATTAATAATGATTAGTTTCAACTTTAACATACAATGAAACATTTATTTTATCAACTTAGATTGTTATAACTATATCATAAAATGGTTGTCAACATCATAAACTATCACTTTCAGCATTTGAAAGTAATTTCCCAGGACATTACTGAGAACAAACTGTGTGTCCATCTACTAAGTCCACGTGGACCTTTGTGCACTACAGATCCCAGCTAAGATGCCCCTAACCCATCCACCTCTTCCCTGAAAACACTCTTGACTTACCAGTGGCAGGTGTGTGCAATACCTTATTACCATGATGAGTGGGGACATACATCCCATAGGACCGACTGACTGGAAAATCCCCTTAAATCGGGGGCTGCCTAAATCAGAACATTTGAAACCTATGACCAAAACATTACTGTGGTTCACCATGTTTCCCAAGTCCTGATGCAACAAGGCCTTTGAAGCTTTCAACGGTCCAGCAATAGTCTTAATACCACGTTTCTGTTCCAAACAGGCAGCTGTGTTGTTGATCTCTACCATAAGTTTTCCATTCATGCAAATTTTACACAAAAAGGAGTAGTCCATTGCCAACATTGCTGGCTGAAACTGGCAAGCACTCAGGGCCGTCTTTCCCATTGGGCATAATGGGCAGGTGCCCGGGGGCCCTGCAGCCCAGGGGGGCCCGTCGGAGGTGGCAAAAAAAAAACCTGGAAAAAAAAAAAAGACAATACTTACCTTGCGGTCAGCTGGCGATCTGGCTCCCTCCATGGTCTCCTACTCCGTACGGCGCTCGCAGTGCACGTCGGGCATGTCGGGAGCCGGATCGCCAGCTGACCGCAAGGTAAGTATTGTCTTTTTTTTTTTTCCAGGTTTTTTTTGTTTGTTTTTTTTTGCTGCCTCCGACGGGCCCAAGATGTTCTTAAGAGGGCCCTGCAAGCACTGTTACAGACACAGCTGGAAAATTAAAGGCATCACAGACCCAAGCCGATAGGAAGAACAGCTCAGCCTAATATTACACTTCAAATATTATATTAATGGGCTTGTCACGAAAGCCCAGCCTGTACAGCTGGCCGTAACTGGCATCACCTTAGTCACTTAGCAATGAATACACCTTTTCTGCCACCACAAATTATTTATTATGGTGTCCTTATGTTCACCAAAACCACTTGTTAATGTTTCACACTTAAATCACATACACATGTAGCATGAGTCTACCTGGGCTTCGTAAGTTCACAAAGAATCAAGGAGAACACACTAGATTAAATTTATTTAATCTGAAAAATGGTTTCAAGGCTTAGTTACAAAAATGAGTAACAAGACATACAATATGTTTGTACAAATAAGTTTCAGAAAATAAAATCACTACTTACTTGTTAAGATCTGGTGTGTGAGAGATCACAATTGAGGAAAATGGAACATTTCAGTCTTGATAGAACCCCTCATGAAAATGCACACGTTATTGTCTAAGGCAAAAGATTTTAAACCTTTTTTCCACAGAGCTCTCACCCCCCATCTTTGGAGTTTATCTGTCAATAAGGACAGATTAATCTCCCGAATGTCACAGGGCTTTTTGAAGTGAGCTAAAGATGTCCTGAGATCGGGAATGCTCACAGCACCTGAATTCTCACCTCAGCTCTTTCTGCTTGAGTGGCTAGATGGTTTACAACTTTGGGGCTTCAAACTCCTCCAAGATCCTATCTCTCCGTGGTCTGGCTATTTTCAACAGATTAATGACACTTGCATATGTTCAAACTCATGTCATCTAGCAAAGCACACGTTGAGATTACATTACAAGGTTACATACAATATATATTGTCATGCATGAATTCAACAGAAAATAACAATCAGTCATTAGATATACTTCAAAAGCGTCACAGGGCCTGCATCATTAGGGAGAGTAAAGCAAAAAATAAAGGAGTAACTGTACACTTTGGCAAAACCATGTTGCATTGGATGGGGAGGTAAATTTAAAATGTGGGGACAGGTTTATAGTTGGGGTAGGGCATGTCCTAGATCAACTTCAAATTTCAGTGTTAAAATAAAGCTATCAAGTATTTGTGTGCTACATGAAAAAGCAGCCAGTATTTTCCTTATGTCAAAATAATAAACTAATTTGCACCCCTTGCATTGTAACATGGTTTGTCCAGGAGAAAATGTACTCATTTTTGCCTTACCTTCCTTAATGAATCGAGCCCTACATGTTTAACACCATTCGGTATTAAATTTTAGGTTTTGAGTATTGTTCTTTAATGGACCACTAAACCCCAAAATTTACATTTTCAGATATGAGCCATCAAAGTATGTCTAATCTCAATTTCCACAGAAGCTCTATTTAAACCACTTCCATGGAACTAGAGACATGATATGCAAATAAACAATGTAAATGCCAAGTTTGTATGGCGGAAGACAGTAACTGAAACAAGGTTATAAAGTCTATTGGGCAGGGAACATATATAGCTGCAAACTTTCTCAGGCAGGCATAAGATAGCAGCAGGTAATGCAGGAGTTAAGTCCAAATATACCAAATCCAGAGGGAGGCAGGGAAAACACAATAAGGAGCAGGCCAAGATGAAGGTGCAGGGAGTTCACTGTGGTCCCAAGCAAGCTAGTTAACAGCTGTGAGTTCAGAGAGAAGCAGGGAGCATGCTCGCAGAGACTACTGAGCACATTTCGCAAAACATATGAAAATTTTCCACAATACACTTGTGCATAACCAGAAAGCCTCTTCTAGAAATGTCACAATTTAGCATGCTCAATCCAACAGGATTGGTATACTATGGGGTTGATGCAGAGTGAGTACTATGCCAGTTTGAAATCGCTCTGGGCATGCCCAGAAAAGAGGGTGCGTGTAAATGCAGGACAGTTGCAAATAACGGATGATGATGATGATGATGGCCTTCATACTTAGTGAACCGTTGGTTATTTGCTGTTCCCGAATGCTCAGCTAACACTGATTGGTGCTTTCTTCATTGGTCATGCATATATTATGCTGTTGTATGTGTGTTTAAGCAATAGGGGTTTTATTGGTACAAAAGATGGGGAGTTGTTTCTGTTGTATTAGAGAGCTTTATTAAAGCATTATTGATGTCTAATAGTGAATGTCTTTGTTACAAAAAAATAAATGGATACTGTCGTGAACATAGAGAACGTACAGTAATTTACAAGTGTTAACCCATCAGAATTGTGGGGGATAAGGCCTAAATCATAACTGCAGTGTAAATATGGAATATTAATTGAATCCATTGATAAATTGAACTACTGAAGTGTAAAATGTGAAGACAGAAAGTCTGTTGTATTTGAAGACTCTGCCCATTCCAGTGTGAGAAGATAGGAGTGTCACCTGTGGCAGCTTTAAAGAGCCCCTGCTGTGAGATATAGCCTAGCCTGGGATGGAGTTTTGACACCTGAATAGACTCTTCATCCTCAATCTGCCCCCCTCCTTCATCCTCACTCTGCCCCCCTCCTTCATCCTCACTCTGCCCCCCTCCTTCATCCTCACACTGCCCCCTCCTTCATCCTCACTCTGCCCCCTCCTTCATCCTCACTCTGCCCCCTCCTTCATCCTCACTCTGCTCCCTCCTTCATTCTTTTGCCCCTCCATTGCTGTTTCCTATCACTATTTCCCCTCCCCTTTACTTACAATACTTGGACTTCTTTCTTCTATCTTTTCTTCTGTTTTCTTATCTATCCGGCGGCACCTGGGATCCAGCATCCTCCTCTGTTCTGCCGCTTCTCACTGAATATGTCGGGCGTGATGACGTCACATTCAGTGAGAAGCGAGGAGGGAGGATGGGTAAAATACATGACTTGAGAATTATTACAAAAACAGCTGGAAAAATGACAAATTACCCCCAAGAAAAGCTAGCATCTTCCTAGTTACCTACATGAGTACATTTATAACCTGTTTACCATACTCTATAAAGGACAATACAGATATCTTACAAAGATTGAATGAAATCATTGTGAAGTCCCATTGGATTTGGGATTAACCACAAACGTGGCAACTTCCTCTTGGAACTTTTTGAATTTGTGCCGACAAAGATTTTTTTTTTTTTTATACGAAAAATTCTTCCTGCAAATAAGGGGCACAGCCATGGATGCTAATTGTGCCCCAGCACATGCAGTTATCTACTTGGGTTGATGGGAGCGAAATAAGCTCTAATGAGAAGACAATGAGGAGTTTTCAAAATACCTTGCACTTTGTCTTTGTTTCATAGATGACATCACTATTTTATGGGAGGAAATGATGGTAGTCTTTGAAAAATTCATTCATCGCTTATTTAAATTTAAAATTAACATTGAATGAGCCAGAATAAGGCAAATTTTCTTGACCTTAAAATCTCTATACGGGATTATTATTATTATTATTATTATTATTATTATTATTATTAATAATAATAGTAATGTAGATTTGTAAGGTGCCACAGTGCTCCGCAGCACCATACAGTAGGAAAAACAGTACATACATAAAACAGGGACATACAAGGTAGACAAAATAAACACAGACATGGAAACAAAGGGTATGAAGGTCTCTGCTCATTAGAGAGTTTACATCCTAAGTGGAAAAGGGCACAGCTGATACAAGAGGAGTGAGTGTCGCTCAGAGTGGACATTGGGATAGTTGTGAGGGCGCATCAGTGTGAATAGTGTAATCGGGGGTTAGGTCACCTCTAAAAAACGGATGGGTTTTCAAAGATCGTCTAAAGATTTTAAGGCTGTGGAAAAGTCTGATTGAGCATGGTAGGGAATGCCATAAGTGGGGAGCAGCACAGGAGAAGTCTTGTAGGCGGGAGTGAGAGATGGTTATCAGAGACAAGAGAAGGCGCAGGTCAGGTAGATCTAAGAGGACAGGAGGGAGAGTATTTTGAGATGTATGCAGGGGGTGTTGATGTTGAGGGCTTTGTACGTAAGGGTGAGTAATTTGAATTTGATTCTGGAGGACACAAGGAGTCAGTGTATTGATTTGCAAAGTAGTGCAGGGGATATGGAGCCATAAGAGAAAAAGATCAGTCTTGCAGCAGCATTTAGGATGGATTAAAGTTGGATATATGGGTGTCAGGAATGCCAGATAGCAGGAGGTTGCAATAGTCAAGACAGGAGATGATGACAGAATGGATAAGAGTTTTGGTAGCATGTTGAGTAAGAAAAGGGTGTATTCTGGCAATGTTCTTAAGGTGGAGTTGACAGAACTGGGAGAGAGTCTGGATGTCTGGAGAAGTCTTGTAGGTGTGAATGAGAGATGTTTACCAGAGATGAGACAAGGCGCAGATCAGAGATAGATCTAAGAGGGTGGGAGAGAGTATTTTGATATGAGATTTGAGATGTATGCAGGGGTACTGTTGTTGAGGGCTTTGTAGGTAAGGGTGAGTAATTTTAAATAATATTTGATATAATGTTAACCTAGAAACTGTTTGATTTTTATAAGATATACGGTCACTAACAGTATACTACACAAAGAAAGTTCCACTTTCCCTTCATAATAAAAGATATATCAAAAAGGGAGTTGACAAGAGCATCTGAATGTTCAAACAGGCTATTGAAAGCAGAAGAAAAGGTAGGCATCCCTCACTTATCCTCCAAAAATGAAGACAGAAGTAAAAAGATAATATTCATTGGAAATTTATTTTTGCAGTGAATGGAATGAGTTAAAATACATCATTTAAAAACTTGGGAGATACTCCTATTGGACAAATATCTACCCTTAGGACTGAACCCCCATATGAGCTGGAACTGTTCACCCAATTTGAGGGATATGTTACTGCATAACCATTATATGAGTAAAAGTAGAGCACCACTCATACAAATGCCCCATCATGGGATTTGTTGAATGACAGCTAAGAAAAATCGGATGCGTGCTTAAAATGTACCTAACTTGCTATATAAAGGGAAAAAAGCCTATGTGGGATTGCTGCTTTAAGCAACTTCAGCTAGAAAGCAAATACACGTGAGCAAGCTCAGTGAGGTGTGCTGCTATTTAAAAAGTATAGAGAACAAAGAAAAACTTAATTACGTTAAAATCAGCCAATTATTCTGCATAATATGGCAGTTGTGTAGTAGCTGTAGTGAGTGAACACCAAAAACAGAGGTACTGTTCTACTGTCTGGATCTCAGGAGATTGAATACATTGTTCTCCTAATGATCCAATCTGTGAGTTGAACCAGTAGACACCTCATATACGTAATTGGAGACCAATGTTAATTTTGTTGCCTCATCCAAATATTACTACTCCGCTTTCTATGCCTCAATTTGTGTCCATTGTTGGGCAGCAGTAAAATTTTGAAGCAGAAATTCTTTACTGTGGTTATATCACTTAGAAACAACTTATTGTATAAATTTATTTCAAATAGTGGCGCAGTGCGTCATTATATGTCATTGCAGATGTACTGAATTTTTGTATTGGAGATGTATTGATTTCTGAGACAAAATGGCATGTTGTAGAAGATTTGTTTTTGTAACTTTTGTAAAGAAAGTCCCATGCTAATTAGACCTCTTTATCTGCGTGACCAGCACATCATTTTAGCTTGAATGCACAGGAGGGGGTAGTTAGCCTTTAATCCTGTGTCTTAGAGAGATAGGAAACCTGTATCTAAATAATGTAACAGCAAGTAATTTAGGAAATCACAGATTGATGTGAATGTTGTTAAGTTTAAATTGTGTTAAATATAAGTTTAGAGAACATATTACAACCTGAAGCTATAAATTTAATGTAATATCTCAGACTTTGTGGTGGGAAAAGGGGGTTGGTTTACTTCCTGCCAACATGTCTGTCAGAAACAGTATATAAAGCTGTATTCTGTATTTTAACTGTATTATACCATCTGAACTTCTGGAGATCACTAGTACCTCAAAATAGTGTGTAAAGGTCCTTGCTAGGACCCTTGAGCAATAAACATGACTGTTGAATATTCTGCCTGATACCTATTACCTGCTGTATCCTGTAACCAACAGATAAGAGCTTACACTCTAATCCGTTCCACAGCTGCCCGGTATATAACAAAGCGTCTCTGTTTCAACGCTCTGCCCACTACCCAGCATTGCTGATCCATAGTAAGCAGTCAGGAGGTACCATCCAACCTACAGCAAAGAGGAGCTGTAGCAGCTATTCCAGTTACCAGAAGTAAGTAAGTAAGTGGTTCTAGCTGCCGTGAAGGAGCAGCGAGATTCTCCAACTGCTGTGCAGTTGGTATTCGTAGTGTTTCAAGTGTCTGGTGGTAAGATGACACCAGTAAGAGTGGTCAGTAACAGTCTGTTACTGACGGTGAGAAAGAAACCCAGATAACCGTATAAGAAGCACATCTCTTCATCATTCTTCCTCCACAGACCTGGTATGCCCATCCAGTCTCATATACAATTATACAAGATCTTAAAGTGCCAGGGCATTTCCTTGTTACTGATTGGCTGATGAATCCACACAACCTTACCTGATGGGGCTCATGGACCATCCCATTTTATATTCTGTCCAATGAAGCTTTATTTTGATAGTAATCATTTTGATGGCCAGTGTTGACAGTTTGTTTGAAAATAAATTTACTGGCCAGGTATACATATCCACAAGGAGGCTTTTCTTGCTTAACAGCAATGAGAACTGTTTCAGTAGACATTGTCATAAGGTTCATGGAAACTGAACTAAAGTGAACAATGTTCATGGGAGTACTTGCCCAGGGCCACCTTAACTACTTTATGGGCCCCCGGGCAATGCAGTGCACCGGGCCCCTAAAAAAAAAAAAAAATATATATATATATATATTTATATATATATATATGTATATATATATATATATACTAATGTGTGTGTGTGTGTGTGTGTGTAAAAAGAAAAGTGATTTTATATATATATATATATATATATAAAATCACTTTTTTTTACATATATATATAATATATATATATATATGGGCCCCCTTAACTTACCATAAGTCCCTTCTCCTTTTTTCTGCACCGCTGAGTCTCTTCTGCGCTCTTCCGTGCTGTGCTCGCAGTGAATGCTGGGCGTGACGTCACGAGCACAGCACGGAAGAGGGGTCCAGGGAGGGAGCCGGATCGCTGCTGATTTGACCGCAAGGTAAGTATTTTCATTTTTATTTCAGGATTTTTTTTTTACAGAGCTGCCTCGGACAGGCCCCCTTGCCTGCAGGGTCCCCCGGGCACCTGCCCATTGTGCCCAATGGAAAAGATGGCCCTGTACTTGCCTACTTAATCCGCACAGAGAAGGGTTTTGTTGCCTTAACTAAAAATGATTCTCTATGTATTTTAACTCTATGGGGGGTATTCAATTGTTAGCGTTAACGGAAAAAACGAGCGCTCAAAAAATTAATATTGCGCGAGAAAAGCGTTAATACGGTAGTTTACTCGCAGAATTTCAGCTCGCCGCTCGGGGAGCGGCGAACTGAAATTCCGCGAGTAATTACCGTATTAACGCTAAGATTTTTTGAGCGCTCATTTTTTTTCCGTTAACGCTAATTGAATACCCCCCTATGAGGCAATACAATTCAGAGCAAGGTGACACAATGTGTCTCTGGAGACACATTGGAGGGAATTCAATTGGCCACGTTACTTTCAAAAGTAAAGCAGCCTACGAACTATTACCGATATAACGGTAATAGTGCACATAATTACCGTTAATACTGTATTTTAAATGCCAGCTTTTTACTCGTGGCTGCAGCTAGCAGGGTTAAAATTACTGTATTAACGGTAACAGGTTTAGCACGGAGTTACTCTGGGGGGAATTCAATTCCCCCCATTGCGTCATAGTTTTTACAGAACTCTTTCCTCATTTTCTCTTGCGTCACATAGAGGTGCGCAAAAAAATGAGCAGAGATTTCTTACCGTAATAGTTTGCAATATGCGCATCTGAAAAGTGAGGCGAAGTTCAGCGGCACTTCACACTGAACTGAATCTGCCCTATGTGTTGGCTTACAGGACAAGCCCTATGTTTATAAACAATAAGAATAACAGGCCCTCCAACATAACCCTTTCCACATGGTAGAATGCGCTTGGATCGCAAACTTCCCACTCAGTATAATGTTGGAGTTTTCTTTGGTGAATTCATTAATTGATGATAGAAAAAAAAAACATTGTGCTTTTCAGTTAATGAATTCGGCCCATGTGCCTACAATAGTAAATTAAAGGGAGAGTTCAGAACAGTTATATCCGTTACACTGATTGATTGTCAGGAATGTAGTAGACAGAACATGCTACTGATTAAGGAATGTACAGATTACCCTGATACTATGTTAATATTACTACTAGTAGACTTTACTAGTGAAGACTGAGTGCTTGGCGGTTACATACTTTGTAGACACTAACGAAGTGCGCAATATTAATCAAAAGACAACCAGTTATGATTTTGTTGCACAGACCAGACGTGTAAGAGCCGAGTGACTTCGCACATACCCGGAACATTTCGGGAGCAGAAGTTTTTGGCGCATGCGTAGTAGCCTCCTGGATTGCGCCTGCGTTGGTTGTCCGGGCCAGTGTGAGGAGTCTCACGTAGGACAGACTGGGGGGCTGGAAGAGCAGCTTGTAGAGGGGGGTGGAGGGGACAGCGCTGTATAAAATACGGGCCGGAGCCTTGGGCTGACACTCTGGTGGGACTGGGCACGGACAGAAGAGGAGAGTGGCGCAGCACTGAGCTCATCCTGATTTACAGAAGTGACAAGAGGTGAGAGCAGTCACTGCCTGTGGGACACTCACTCACACACTCACCCATGCAGATCACTAAACTTTCACTCCCGGCTCTGCCGTTACTTACAGACCATTCCTCCTATGCATTATTATCCCATGCTTTGCATTGAAAGCATAAATCAAAACCTTACATCTCTGCAATGTATGTTCTCCATATTTGGGTGGAAATTATATGATCATACGTAATTCTCGTATTGTATTTGGTAAGAGAAATGTATGGACACTGATTGCATGTTTTAGTGTCATGACAACTCTTGTTGGACCTGGGCAACTTTACAAAACCATTAGCCTTTAAGTATTGAGTTCTTCTGCTGTTGGTGACCGCTTTGGCCATTGGATAAGTAGATGTGAGATGTTGTACAAAGTAGCTAAATAATCTCTTTCTGCTTCTGTCACCTATTGAACTGACTGAAGTGTATTTCTAGTGTTTAATCACCTCTGACTAACCAGACTGTAATGATCTCTGGTTATCAGCAGACTAATCCAGATGTGCATTTTAGTAAACTCTACTTTACTCCTTAATCACACTGGGATGTTGTTGGCTGGTGTGGCAGAGCAATGCCGGCTGATTCATTGTAGTCCTCTGCAGGAGATGGTTACTGTGCAATGCTGTAGTTGTCTCTTATTGGTTTCCCCGTCTTGCCAAGCACTTACCCATCTAGTGTGTGTGTTAATGTAATACAATGCCAACATGGGCTGTATTCCTTTTATTCTGAACAGTAGCAGCAGCAGCAGTCAAGTCTGATAGAAACTTCTAGTCTGATCATTACGTTTCCCTCTTGGCAGTTTGTAGAGATTGGGATATAAACCGTAGACCTATTGTAAATGGAGACGTGATGTGCGAGAAGGCAGCAATGCTGGAAATGAGCGATTTTCTGTGGAATATAGAAGGGCTCTGGGGGTCTATGTGCAGAATGACATTCCCCAGCTGGGGGAGGGGGCTGTATAGATATATACGTGGCAGAGGCTTCCACAATCAGCCTTACTCCAGAAGCCCTCTCCAAACAAGCTGTTTCCGCTACTTTGTTTACTTTTACACTGATTTATACAAAGTCTTCACTATTTTGTTAATGACCAGGATGTCTTCATTTTCTTTTTAATCTTTAATCGCGTATACCTTTAGAATGTCTTGTGTTTCTGTAGGAGGGTAGTGTGATGGTTGAACTGTTGCCAGTCTGAAATTTATTTTTATTTTATTATTGGAATTGCTTTTTGCAATTTAATTTTTTCTCTTTAAATACAGTAATACTATGCTGTATTTCACACATATCCATCACTTAGTATTTTGTTACACATAATGTTTCAATAGATTCTCTCCTTCTTTTCTGAACTATTTAATCGTGGTATTTTGGTATTCAATGTTGAATATTAATTTCTGAAATAAATGTGCCAAAGAACATGTCACATCTGGCTGAATATAAAATGCCAGTACTTTATATGAAGAGGTGGTTTGTGTTTTTTGTTTTTTTTTAAATGTTCATTTTTCCATTAGATTGTGCCTATGTGTTGTCATGGCTGTACTGATTATTGGCTTAGTGGTTGCAACAACTGGATTTCCAAGGCAGCACATCTGTAAAACTCATGATGCTCAAATTTAGGAGTAGTACTCGGCCCACCAAAGGGGTGTGGCCAAGACCCTTTGATACCTCATGACTACGTGACTTGTACAACTCCAGCAATGGTTTACCATGGAGATGGGCTACATGTAAAATGCATTCTATAGCTTCAATCTATTGCATTATGTTCATTATCTGTGATTTAAAATATGTGCTTTGTTAGGGAATTCCAGTAACAAGCATAAATCAACATAAAATCTGACTACTTGTCAGACATTTTAGGACTGATTTAAGATACATTGGTAAATAATTGCCATTAATATTGTATGCTAGCAGAAAAATACTGTTCTGTTGCAGAGGGTTTTTTTTATTTAACTTTTTTTTTTTATAGCTAAATCTAATCTCTAGAGTGAAGGTGGTGGATAGGGAGGACTCCAGATGTTTGATGCTGAGGTGTCTGGAGAAGATATTGTATTATGAAGCAATAGTTTCAGCTGCAGTGTTTTTGGTCTGCAAGCAAGATAATGTCATCCTGTACCCAACATATTTTTCATACACTTTGTTTAGCTATAACATTTTTTTATGAACTATACAATGGGGGGTAACTTTACTGTTACTGCACCTTGGGTCACCCTCACCCCCTACCGGAAGAGATCCTAAGGTAAGGACGTACCATTACAGAACGTGTAATGGCTACTCAACCATAGTTAGTTAATGCTAAATAGGGTGGGGACATTATTTTATTTATTTACATATGGCCTGCACTCCTTGCTGTGCAGCTATAGGGCTTGACAACCAATAAGGATTTATGTGTTTGAACTGTGGGATAAGCACTCCCTGGAGTAAATGTCAGTAGTAATCTAGCAGTCTGCATTTCTGTCTGCACACTTCAGCACAATGTCCCACACATCAGGGTCCTTGTGTGCTGGACAAGCCACATTTGTTTCTTGAAGCTAGATGGCCGTAATTGTAGCTCGTCTAAGCTTGACTTTTCCTGTGCAGGTGTTTGTATACACGTCACCTTCTTTTTGCCTTTAAATACAACATACTTGTGTATATTATTATTATTGTTATTGTTATTGTTATTATTATTTCATTGTTCTTTATCATTTTACATCAAAACTGAAGGCTAGCATTAAAGGGCAATACAGGAATGTGTAACTTATGTAGCAATAGCCTGCAAGACAGTATGAGATATTAGTCTGCCCTGATATGCCTACCAGAAAAGGGGTTCTTCTGGCTGATGCAATATTAAACTGGATATAGAGGATTCCCATAAGTCTGTTGTATATTTGTACTCAATTTTTTTACTGGAAGTCTTTTTTTGTTTGTTTTTTGCTTTAAAAGTGTTATTTTCCTCACACTGTAGACTTGAATTAGATCTTTTAGGTGAATGTGTACAAAATATTGTAAAAATAAGTCAGGAGTCAGCAGGATCTTTTAAGGAAACCAGGGAAGATATGCATCAAATTACCTTAATGGAAATTATTTCCAAAGGTTGTTCATCATTAGTGATTTTAGGCACATTTGCTACTTAGCTTATGGAAATTGTCCAGACATGTTTACATAAGGTTTACTATGTCCCTCTGCACATGGAGGAAAAGCAGTCCACAAATGGATCCATCCATCTGAGCACCACCTATGAATGCATACCAATGAATTTATATTTGCTTAAAA
Organism: Mixophyes fleayi; assembly: GCF_038048845.1. NCBI lineage: Eukaryota > Metazoa > Chordata > Amphibia > Anura > Limnodynastidae > Mixophyes > Mixophyes fleayi. Next base: position 54,029,678 of record NC_134407.1, read on the forward strand.
TAGAAGCACACAGAAAATCTACTTATGCAGTCTTATGAAATGAGCATTCACGTTCTAATTTTTGCAAAGCAGTAAATCCTCATTTCCAATGGGGATTTTCTGTGACAATTTAAGTGCTTTTAAAAATTGCATTTCATTTGAAACTGTGTCCCCAAAAACCACTTTACTCTACATGTCTGCGTTCAGAAAGGACCATGAATTAAAAGTTGATCCACAATGGAAAGGCATCTGGTAATATTAATTTCCCCATAATATAATACAATAATATTGCACCCTTAATATAATGAAAAATTTAATTTGCCCCATAAGTTAATTATAAACTTATTTTGATAAATTTTAATAACTTATTTGGCCCATTAATAAGTAATGATTGCATCCATAATGTATATGTAGATGGTGCTTCCACTTATCTTCTGAATGGCCATATATTTCAGCATGTTTCAGCTATATCTCATCTCTCACAACCACCTCTTTTGTTCTGGCAGTTTTCACAGCGTTTTGTCAAACAGCAGCTTAGTTAACCTGTCTGTTTGTATTTTGATCATGTTAAAAATCAAGTTGGTGATTTACATAGTGGTGGTTTGTTGAACTATGGTTTTCAGCCTTTTAACTTGCAGTTTGGCCTTTAGTATAGCCAGGCCCAAGTGTCTCCATCAAGTACTTCAGAGTTTGAAACCTAAATTGTGTTTCATTATCAGCAACGTAAAGCAAATGTGCCTAAAACATCCATCTGTCTCCTCCTGAATCGTGTTTAAACATCAGTTGCATTGTTATAATCTACTATCGGACTCTATTTATTTTTATTTCTATGAATTTATAGCCAGATTTGTCTAAGACAATGCTTTTTTATTTGTAAAGAATTCACAGGCTATATATCAAATAGTATAATCTTTTCTGCCTTAAACTGTCTTCCTAAACCTATTTTTTTTACCCGAGAAGTACTGATGAAAATATAGCTTTCATTAAAGTATACAAGGCTTCTATTGCTGCAGGGTGTCCTTGAGATTCCTGCTAAATTCCAGCATGCTTCTAGAATAAAACTGTAATCTTGTTCAGCTGAACAGAATTGTCGTGATAAGATGACTGAGAGTAGCCACTAAAAGCTTTAGCAGCCAATGGGTAGTCCTTATAAATAAGTTACCTAGCATTAAAATAAGGTATTCACAAACCACAGAATCCAGTATGTCAATGTGCAGAGTACTAAAGATGTCCATCCAGGGTCATTCTTCCCTACAGCTGTGCCACTGCCTAGCTGCTTACAGTTAGCATGTTGCTTGCTATTCATTGTCTTGTGTAACTTAAATGGAGCCTTCTTATACCCTACATAAATTAACTTCCCCTTCCCCTACAGAATCCTTTTCAAACTCCTCACCACCACTTACAAGGCTCTCTCCCAGTCTACTGCCCCTTATATCTCTAACCTCCTCTCCATTCACACTCCCGCCCGCTCCCTGCGCTCGGCCAATGATCGCCGCCTCTCCTCCACTCTGATCACCTCTTCCCACTCTAGAATACAAGACTTCTCCCGAGCTGCCCCCCTTCACTGGAACGACCTCCCTCGCTCCATCTGTCTCTCACCCAATCTGTGCTCCTTCAAGCGGGCACTTAAAACTCACCTGTTCCTTAAGGCCTACCAACCATCCACTTAACCTCTCACCTCTTCTGTTTCTCCCCTGGCTCCTTTTTACTCTCCCCTTTGCTTCACTGGCTCCCTCTTGTACCTTATTTTGTTTACCCTCCCTTAGGATGTAAGCTCGTATGAGTAGGGCCCCTCTCCCCTCCTGTCTCCACACCTGTTCTTCCGCTCCAAATTTACAGTATTGCCTGCCTGGAGTTTCTGAAGTTCTGGAACTTTGTGTTTATTGTTCTGTATTGTTTTACCCTGTATAGTGTACTGTTTGTGCTGTGTACGGCGCTGCGGAAACCTTGTGGCGCCTTACAAATAAACGATAATAATAATAATAATAACTGGATGTTTGTCTACCTAATAGTTCCATTGTGCATCATAGAACTCCCTACAGCAAATGACTAGATCCTGTGCCATAGGTTATATAACATTTACAATGGAAAGGCAGTCCTTACCTATGGATACCCAGACAAGCAGGACAGAAATCTAGTAGGATTTATCCTCAGCTGACATGAGAAGACCAGGCCTCAGAGTGTGGATGTCTATCAGCAGGTAGTGTGTGTCACTCTCTCTCATTCTTGTGGGTTTGTGACTCCTGCCAGGTTACATCACTGGAATGAGATGAATCATCTGTGGTGATTCAGGATAGTTTTGTAATTGGTTATTTCCTCCCTGCTCTCATATGAGCTAGGAACCACCACTGGCCCAATACGTGCCCCAGGGCTGAACTGGAAGGGTAAGCTTTTTCAGGGACACAAGGAGACACGGTGGCTAAGTGGTTAGCACTTCTGTCTCACAGCACTGGGGTCTTGAGTTCAATTCCCGACCATGGCCTTATCTGTGTGGAGTTTGTATGTTCTCCCTGTGTTTGCGTGGGTTTTATCCGGGTGCTCCAGTTTCCTCCCACACTCCAAAAAAAACATAGTAGTAGGTTAATTGGCTGCTATCAAAATTGACCCTAGTCTCTCTCTGTCTGTCTGTGTGTCTAAATTAGGGAATTTAGACTGTAAGCTCCAATGGGGCAGGGACTGATGTGAGTGAGTTCTCTGTACAGTGCTGCCGAATCAGTGGCGCTATATAAATAAATGGTGGTGATAATGATGTATTGAAGCCCAATGCTGTTCATATTGGTAGGTAGAAAACAAGGCATTGGTACAAAAGAAATCTAGGAGATTCATATAAGAAACCACTTTGCCATGCTTGCACTGTACATGTGGTCAAAGAGGAGACAACTTTTGTTGTGTGTGTGTGTGAGTACACGGAAGTGGTATATTTACTAAACTGCATGTGGAGATGTTGCCTATAGCAATCAGATTCTAGCTGTCATTTTGTCGAATGTAGTAAATAAATAACTAGAATCTGATTAGTTGCTATAGGCAACATCTCCACTTTTTCAAACCTGCAGTTTAGTAAATATACCACAAGATGTTTAGAGGACTGGAAGGAAGAAGTAAAAGTCTTGCCTGTTCACAGGACATAACCTCATACATAAAAATAATGACAACCCAGAGAAGCTGTTTGTTAGCAAAGCTGTGAAGAGCAGGTCCATTTTTGAAGAAGTTTCAAAATGTAGAAGACCTAGAAACTAATATGTGTCTTTTAAAACGAACATGAGGAGCCTCTGGGCAATTTTCAGCCAAATACAGGCTTGAGCTGTGTAGACGGAAAAGCACTTCTGTGAAATATGTTCAGAAGAGTCACATGGTCAAAGAACTCCTCCTCTAAATAGACTCTGGTTTTCTGTTTGAAGGCGAGTAATTAAGGCCACAATTGGATACTACTTTATAGATGCAGCAGATGCAAGAAATATAATGCCAGAAAAGAAGAACTATTTGTAGCAGGATGTCAAGGACTCGCTATTGCACACGTATAGCACTGTGACTTGGGGGGTTACATACTGGTAACTGGGTGCCAGAAACTCAGGATTTCAAAAGTCGTCTTGGTCAGGAAGCATGAACATCAGAAGTATCTAAGGAGAGAAATAGCAGTAGAGCGCAATCGTGACATTTTCTAGTTCGCAAGTCTCCCATTCAGTCTTCAGCTCAAAGGATCTTCATGAAAGTAATGACTGAGATTGAAGCCTTCAAAAATATTTTTTCGGCACATTCTTCTACGTGCTTTCCAGAAACAAGAATTCTTCTATATGAGGTACCTCATGTTGTAGTGGGGCTGATAACAGCCGGCATAACGGGGGGTGAAATAAGCATAGTTTAATTCAAGCACTGAACTTCCTTATAATGCAAATCAATGTAAGAATGGGGAGTCCACAGTAGGGACTTCTAGGGCCTTTGGAAAGCCTAATAAAAGAAAATCTGTTCCAACTGCAGAGAACTTGAAGTATGCGAAGCATTGAAGACTGCTCAACTCTGGTATTCAACAAAAGCGTTTGAGTAAAACCAATCTGTTTACCTCCACAACAAACTGGAAGAAATATTTTTCATTGAACCTCGGAGGTCTACTGGCAGTAGATGACGTCCCAGAAATGGTATTTCAGCCTAGCTTACCTTACCCTCTTTCCCCTTGTTACTGAGGGTGTTAAGGAAAATATAGAAGGAAATCAATCCTTTATTGCCACATTTTGGCAGATTTTGCAAATCATGCTTGACGCACAAGATATTGAATACTGTACTTTACCCCAGTTATTGTGGGAATCCACTTTTAGCCATGACTGCATTGATGTTGGACACACTTAGATGCAACTGTTGTTCCCTTTACAGTGAACCCTATCTGACATCCTGTGAATACTGCCAACCTTTTCAACCCTGCTTCGCCAGTACTTAATAGCCTTGATGTAATACACAGCAGCTGTGTTTACCAGTTTTATTTTGAGTGTACATGAACAAAACATCTTTTTAGTTCTGGGATTCTCTTTCATTGGGATTTGTTTTCAACAGGTACATTGTGTATACTTGAACTGCTCAATAAAAAATGCCATTCCATTTAAAACCCTCTAATATTTTGCAATGAAGTAACATTTTAATGAAAGTGTATGCATTTATATGTGTGTGTGTATATGGATATTTGTGTATGGATAATATGTATACACACACAGTACTGTGCAACGTTTTTGGTAGGTGTGGATAAATGCTGCAAAGTATCAAAAACATAAGTGTTAATAGTTTATTTTTTTATCAACTAACAAAATCAAAGTGAATGAACAGAAGAGAAATTTAAAGCCAATCAATATTTGGCTTGACTACCCTTTGCATACAAAACGGCATCAATTCTTCTATGTATGTTCACACAAAGTCAGGGATTTTGTAGGATTTTAGTCTGGTATGATTGGTTAATCATAAACCTAACAGGTGATAATGATCATAATTTACATATGTAGGATGAAACAGTCATTAACTGAAACAGAAACCGTTATGTAGGAGGCTTAAAACTGGATGAGGAACAGCCAAACTCTGCTGCAACGGTGAGGTTGTGAAAGACCGTTTCATGTCACAGGTCACACCATGGCAAGACTGAGCACAGCAACAAGACACAAGGTAGTTATACTGCATCAGCAAGGTTTCTCACATTCAAACATTTCAAGGCAGACTGGGATTTCAAGATGTGCTGTTCAAGCCCTTTCAAAGATGCTCAAAGAAACAGGAGACGTTGAGGACCATAGATTATTATTATTATTATTATTATTTATTATTATCGTAGATTTGTAAGGCGCCACAGTGCTCCAAAGCACCGTACATTAGGGAAGACATGGACATACATAAAACAAGAACAGACAAGGCAGATAAAATGAATGGAGGCATGAAAACAAAGGGTATTGAGGACCTTGCTCATTAGGGAACTTACATTCTAAAGGGAAGAGGGCACAGCTGAAACAAGAGGGGCAAGTGTGGCTCAGAGTGGAGATTGGGATAGTCGTGAGTGCATTAATGTGAATAGTGTTAGGTCACCTCTTGAAGAAAAAAAAAAAAGAGATGGGTTTTCAAAGAGGATCTAAAGGTTTGAAGGCTGTGGGAAAGTCTGATTGAGCGTGGTAGGGAAGTGGGGAGCAGCACGGGAGAAGTCTTGTAGGCGGGAGTGAGAGGTGGTTATCGGAGGCAAGACAAGACGCAGGTCAGAGGTAGATCTAAGAGGACAGGAGGGAGAGTATTTTGATATGAGATGTGAGATGTATGCAGGGAGTGTTGTTTAGGGCTTTGTAGGTAAGGGTGAGTAATTTGAATTTGATTTTGGAGGACACAGGGAGCCAGTGTAGGGATTTGCAAAGTGGTGCAGCAGATGTGGAGCCGTGAGAGAGGAAGATCAGTCTTGCAGCAGCATTTAGGTTGGATTGAAATGTGGATATATGGGTGTCAGGAATGCCAGATAGCAGGAGGTTGCAAAAGTCAAGACGGGAGATGATGACAGAATGGATAAGCGTTTTGGTAGCTTGATGAGTAAGAAAAGGATGTATTCTGGCAATGTTAAGATGGAGTCGACAGGACCGGGAGAGAGTCTGGATGTAAGGAATAAAGTAGAGGGTGGAGTAAAGTGTGACACTAAGGTAGCGGGCTTAGTTGACTGAAGAAATTGTGGTGTTTTTAACAGTGAGGGAGATTTAAGGGCAAGTGGTGACTCTGGCAGGAAGTAAGATAGTAAGCTCTCTTTTGGACATGTTAAGCTTTAGGTAGCGTTGGGACATCCATGTGGCTATAGCAGAAAGAAAGTTGGTTACACGAGATAGGAGAGAGGTCAGGGGAAGAGATATAGATTTGAGTGTCATCAGCATAGAGGTGGTACTGGAGGCTGAATGAGCAAATTAGTGGAAGAGAGGGAGCGGAGAAGTTGGGAGGGAATAGGGTCGAGTGGACACGTTGTAGGGTGAGATGATAAAATGTATTAATTTCTTAATGGAAGGTTTTATGTAAATTTATATACTCTGTGTGAGGCACTCAGTATGTGCAATTGTTTTATTTTTTGACACAGGTGTAGATGCTACACATTTATTCTAAATTTGCTATTGCATTTTATTGAATATTTTATGTTATTGGTACCGTTAATTATTAAACAGAATTAAACCACTAAGGTCTCAATTATTAGGAGCCAGGATACAATAGCAATTAATGAATATGTATTAATTGCCAGGATAGGTAAGATCAAAATTTATATACAATAACTGATTGGAGACATTAATCAATGTAGCATAATCAAGCTAAGACTGTAACGTCAGCCAATGAGCGCATAACCCCTATTAACTAATTGTTTTATTGAGGGAGGGATACCCTTTGTTTATGCAGTTCTTGCAACATTGGAGTAGAGCGCAAATCCCCCCCCCCCCCCCCTTGTATTTGGCACACCTATGGAGCTGCCTATGCATGTCTTTATCTTGATCAGATTGGTCTTAGCCAGTGTGGCCATGGCTCTCTTACAGGTATAGTATTAGTACAAGCATGGACACAGTTTAAACACATCATATATGAATACATATTATTTGAAACCTGGAAGGGAAATCCATGCCTGGTTCCAGTCTATCCTTGAATCTGGGGACAAACAAGGAAAAAGTTCTCCTAACCAAAGTCCATACTTTGTTGGAAATGAGGTGCATTCATGGGGGGCTAAAATGAATCCCTGTTTTGTCACATGATGTCCAAAGAACTTACTAGCTCCCTCTGTACAGTCCTCCTCAGGATGCACTGATGGAACCAAGCAGAGTGGTAAGAGACTGCAGCTTGGCCTGTGCACTAAACCACATGATCTCCTCCTGTTTGGTAACATTAATTTGTGACAAATTGCACCCTGACCCATTCACATGGGACAAGCAACAGATTCTTTCCTTTGTAGCTGTGAAGGTAATGTGTATGCTTGAATGGCAACTTGGCCAAAAAAACCAAACCTCCTTATTTAGAGTTGACCATAACATTCACAAAGGTATATGTAAAATTATATTTACATTGAGATGTGCATTTGCTATGCAGATAAGTGCAATCTATTCTGTGATTAGCTATTTTGTGGAAAGGCTGTCTAGTATCCTTCAAAGGCGTTACTGATAAGTCTACTGTTAAGAAAAAAATATCTTCTCAAGATCACCAATCTTGAGATTGTCTTAAATATCTGCTGTTCTGACAGATTGTGTTATATTTTTCCATCTATATTTGCGATCTCTTGTATTTTATTTTTCAATGTATATAATAGTATGCAGCATGTCTGTTTATTCGCTTCTAATAAACATTAGGACTCATATACTAGCATTGCATTTAGGTGCAAAGTGTGCACTGAACTACATCAACCAGTCAGTTAATTGCTTTCAGGGCTGCCATCAGAAACTATGGGGCCCAGTACTAATTAATCTGGCAGCCACTCTCCCCTCCCTCTTTGCCATACATGCTCCACCCCTCCCCTCATCAATTACATACGCCCCATCACAGTACATGCCTCCCTTTTCTCCCCTCTATCCCTCATAACCCTAAACGCCCCAGCATGCTCTGGGCCTTCCCTTCCCCATATAATCGCTCTAGTTCACTTACCTTGTCTCTGCGATGCGGTGGCACCCAGACCCTGATAGACTGAGAGCGAGCCATGCAGTGATGTCACCGCGCTGCACTCCCAGGTTATTACTGCCTGGGAGCCGCTGCAATCACAGGCAGCTGGGCTAAGGGGTCCAGACAGACCAGGTTGGCCCTGACAGAAGGAGGGATCTGGTCGAACCCTCTAGTCTGACCGGCCCTCTCACAGCCATACCGGCCGTACCCTCCCTGATGGCGCTCCTGACTGTTTTTACTGTCTAACTTGTACTAGACAGATGAAAGCTGATTGGTTGCTGTGGGTCACAGTAAATGTACAGAACTTAACCCTTTTGCTTTTAAATTGGAAACACTATTGACAGTTTTTTTTTATTTTCTATCTTCAGTCACCATAGTGTTTGTTGAAGTGGCTAGATCTGTCCGTACAACCATCTATACATAGCAGCACATTTTACACTGCTGTTAGAAGTTGTTTAATAGAATACATTTTTATTTTTATTTTTTGATGTGGTGTCTTGGATGTGCTTATGTATTACTAGCATGTAGGCACCTAAATTATTGTCAATATTTACATTATTCTCCATCATATAGAATGTTGTGCTTGTAGCAATTAAACGTAACTCCGGAAATTCTAACACTGTTGACAAAGTAATATATTAATCTACCCTAGGAAAGACACAGGAAGCCAAGTCGCATTTTCTGCATAGTGTACAAATATTTAATAAAACAGTTTCAGCAACTCATTCAGTTTCCAGAGGGGTCTGGTTAATGGTTAGTTGTATATTTAGGAAATTCTGACTTTAAAAAGCTGCAAAGATATCAAATATTTATTAAGAAATTATCTTCTATACATCTGAATCGGGGTATATCTGGATTTTTATTTTTCATTTATTATTATTAATGTATACAATTTCCTTTTCCATTTTTTTGTTTTAATTAATGCTAAAAATGTGTTTACCCATAAGAATATTGTATCATGAGTGCTTTTTTTTTTGAATGTCTGTTAGCTAAATTAACTGTGTAACCAATAATCTGTAACCATTGTGGATTGTGCTTGTTTTATTTCTGTTTATTTTGTTCTTGGTGTGTTTTGTGTTTGTCTGCACATGGTAAATTGTCCCATGTGGTGATGGTACATCCTTGCTTTTAGACCATTTTCATTCTATAGTTCCTCCATACATATGTCTTGTAGTATACATGTTTCTAACTGGTACATGGCACTATGATTGTGGAGTAATTGTGTAGTTTGGTAACTGTGACAGGATGCACTGCCTTTGCCACCCTGTCCGTTGTTGCTGGGAACCGGATGGGCTTACTTTGCCACCGTTCACTAAAGTTATCCCAAATGCACCCTCTTTCCGCAGTAGGATGGGCTTACAAATGCTGCCACCACTGACCTCCTTACCGGCATCCAGAAACGGGTTCTTTCTGTGTAAATGACGCTGCGAGTGTACCCCTTTACTGGTATACCTGGGCTGGTACTCCTGACCTCTTCCTATGGATCAGGATTGTTGTGTATGGATCCCCCCTGGCATATCACACTGGCCAGAGCTGCTGGGTAGCGGGCAGAGTGGTGGTACTGGATGCTGGGTCCAAACCTCAGAAACAGCCAGGAACGGATTCGATTTTGGGTCTAATCTGTAGGTCACAGGATTTTGAGCATATAAGACATTTTCAAGCAGGTCTTTGAAGCAAGTGATGTCTATTTGCAGTCACACTGATTGAAGGTACCAGGGATCAGGTCAAATGGAACAGAAGAATAATTTTCAATACAAGTCAGTGCTTTTTATACAGATTTGGATACCGTTTCACAGGGTAAGCCAGCATCCTTGAGGTCTGAGCTATTTTTAGAATCAGATTGCAATTTGTTTACCCAAACATGGATTTACATGCATTGCAAAGCTAACAATATTTACACTTATCTGTGATATCCTAAAACTTGCAGTGATTTCCTGCATCTTGTACTGGACCCTCACACATCAGAATGTCTAACATAAGATTAACATGGGTCCTTTCTTCAGACAATTGCAGAAGACACATTCCCAAAGAAAGTCACAAAACCCCATGCAAGTCATTTCCCCACATCAGGATACTCAAAAGACTTCCTCCACAAAGGCTTATTGTATCAGATATATACCTCAGAAATCATGCATTTCCTCTAGCAAGGTTAAAACAAACAAATTTCTTCCCCTGCTCTCAGAAATAAAGATATCTCTTTTACCAACATACCCACAATATCAAAAATAAGTACATTTGCGATTTTATATAAATAAGCACCCTGCGCTATTTCCTTTAAATAAATTTACACCATAAGTTATTTATAAGTGATCCATTCACAGTAACTATGAGAGCATTTCTTAACGAATTAATTTTGGACAGTCAACAGCTGGATGGTGTACAGTATATAAAACCATTAAAGCTGACTATTTTGTTTAAAAGAGTTTAATGTTTATTTTTATTTTTTTTAAATTCTTCATGGAAACCTAGATAGATTAAACAGTCTCTTTACAACATGAGCAGTCTGACTGGACATTATTTTCTTTGGCAGTTTACTGTTTCATGTGTCATCTAGACAAGAGTGAAGCCATGTTTTGTTTTTTTTTCATTCGATTTGTATGATCTCGGTTAACATTTCCAGTAAGTGGAACATTGATATGCTACACTTTTGCAGCATCTTCCAAAAGTGGCAGGGTTTCTTGTTTGTTTTTGTGTGGTGTGTTGTGTGGTTTTTTTTTTGTTTGTTTTTTTAAATAAAGCTAAGCTGCATTCCCACCTTAAGTGGTGAACGTTTTTGTTCACCAATGTAAAATGGCTGCAGAACGGGGTGGAGAGTGGGAGGATAAGTGAGAGAGAGCACAGATTTTTTATTTTTTAATTTTGAAGACTATATTAAAACCATTTTAAATTGTTCTGATGGGAAATCTATTGTTTAGGACTACTGTTTTGAATTTGTTAACATAATAAAGCTGCAATTTCAAAAATGGCTAACCCCTGAAAGTCAGGGCTGTGTAACGCTGCAAATGTGGATGGGGCATTGTGGACCAATATGAAGACACAAATACAGAGCTTGTGGCTTCTTATCTGTCCTCCAGTCTACAACATCCCTGCAGGCCTTTTAGAATGGTGAACGATAATTCCAATGGCTAACCTGGAGTGCAGCTTTAAACTTTTTTTTGTTTTGTTTTGTTTTGCTGAATATTTATAGTAGAATAAATACCCACACTCCTGTATGTCTTGACTATGGAGCCCCTCTACCCAGCACCCTTCTAGTTACCAGCATTCCAGAGCTGCTGCAGATCACAACTCAATCTGTCCTGTGCTAGTGACAGGCTCATCCTGCGCGGTCAGCGGCAGCACCTGCCTTTACATAAACTATATATGGAGTGTGGCCAATGTACCAGCTGCAGGTATCTAAGCTGGTAAATGGTGAGGGCATGACTTGGCCTCTTTTACAAAGCACCAAACAGCCAAGGTGCAGTGCAAAATCTTATTTGTGTGCCTTAATTTGCGCAAGTGTGCCTACGTTTCCTTTACAGGGCATTGGTTTGCAGAGCAGGTGGCAGCATTTGCAGAAGTTAGGAGTAGGGAAGAGACGAGGACAAGTAGAACAGAGTAGGTGCATCTATATGCCTAGTTTTGTGGAGCAGTAGATAAATATGATTTCAATGAGACAAAGTGTGGAGAGGGGCGTTCCTTGCAGTGCTGAGGGGCCTGCAGCATTCTTACTCTGCTGAAAGACTTTTATATTTGCACCACCTCTTGACTGGCAGATATTGGGTCTTATCCTGTACTATTAATATGATGCATTTTGCTCCTTCCAGTTGCGCTATAGCAGAGAACACATTTCTAGGCACACTTTGCCTAATGTTAAAAAAGCAAACTAAAAAAAAATCTTCATACACCCAAGACTTTTGATGTGACATTTACACTTTTACATGCGTCTCTTTAGATTTGTCCATCTCTCCGCAAATCCAGACACTCTTCTACTAGTTTGGTCCAGTGTATATCAAGCGGCACTCTTTGGAGATGCCTCTGACAACGAAAAGTATATCCACCAAAATCTAAGGCCTTTAATATACACAACTACTTGTGGTGTTAATGCAGTGTTAGGGTTTGTCAGACTAAATATTCATGTAGTAAAATGCAGTTTTTTTAAAAGTAATGTGTACAAAATGTAATGTCTTCTGTTTAGTAGCAAGACCTTGTGATTCCTAAATATTTGGAAGCCCTGACATTTCTATGGCTTTTAAGTAGAAATACTCAGTGCAAATGAAAGTCTTGGTGAGTGTCCAACTTTATAAGCAGTGAATTGTGGCAGTATGTTTTATGCCAAAATGTGTGTTCCTGTGAGCTCTCCAGAAAAAGTTGGCTTCTTCTAACCAACTGATTTTATTGTTTTGTAATGTGAGGTCAGGTTTGCACTATATTTACACTCGCCCCCAAAAGTGTTTAAAGGATTTTTCTTCTTTGAAGACTTTAATTGCATACAGCTATATTCAAAAAGTGATTGGTATTTCCACGTATTGCAATATATCATAGACCAACCAATGTTTGTCATCCCCGATTTGGTTAATGAAGTTTCAGAAGTTTTAATTAAAAGAAATTCTGGACTTCCCCTCTCACTATACTGAACATTTCTTAAAGCATTAGCATTACTGGTTGGGCACAAAAATTACTTGGTGGTTCACTAGTTAAACTTTAAAAATGGTGATCTATTAGTACTTATCCTTGCCAACTAATGCGGTTGGGTGAAAAGTTAGTGTCTTATGCATCTGGCAGCTTGTTAATGTCACAGGGATACAATGGCTTAGCTGACTTCCTACTCTGTGTGAACTTGGATTTCATGCCCAGCCTCCCCTGAACTTCGTTTGGGTAATGCAGCTCAGAGGGGGTGGGACGCCAAATCCCTTTTTCAAGCAGAGCTCATCTTAGACGTGGGAGCATCAGTAGAAAGTGAATTATGGGGGTCAGTGGGGGCGTACTAATAATATTTAATTAGAAGTACCTAGTTATTTAAGTGTAGGTGCAGAATGTATCTAACTGTTAGGGGTATCTAACTGCTACAAGAAGAACTTGTCATTGTGCCTCATATTATGCTGACTTTCGCTGGGATGCAAATACATGATTATTTTTGGGATGTTTAAATGCATGAGAAATTACTTTTAATGCCAAATATTATATGATGTTGATACATCAGAAATGTAGATACTTGGTCACACTGACAAATACATGGATAAGGGTGATTTTGCTGAAATAACAGACAACCTGAAAACCAATACAGCCCGGTTCAAACACAGCCTTGGTTTGAGACGAAGGGGGACCTCTGAAACGTCGCCTTGTAAAGACACTGTAATCTGTGAAGGTTTATTTTCCACCTCTGAGTGAGTTTGTCATATGCATCATATTCGAAGTATTATAGATGGATAGATAGAGCAACTTTGTGAACATATAACTAGTTAAAATATTTTAATTGCATTCCATTTTTATATTGCAACAAAACAAATGCCAGCAAGGAAAGGGGGGGGGGGGGGGGTCATTTCTCTTGGCATCTAGAAGTTGCAGGTACAGTAGAATCCTGACTATGCCAGCTTGGCATCTGTTAGAAATATAATAGGCTTGTGGGGGTGGATGGCTTTCATTTTCTGCAGTGGAAATGAAACTGCTGTTGCCACAGACTCCCATTGGCATTAAGTAAATATAATTAAAGTAAAGTAAACATAAGAGAGAAGCTTCAATAGATTCCGGCTTCTGACATACTGCATCAGATCCTGTATGGGAAGGCGCTCTCATTTTCACATCTATACTGCTATCAGCCCATGCTAGTTTCTGTTTTTATCAATCTTGACTCTGCAGGAGAAATGACAGTAAAGTGTTATGTGGCAGATATTGTACAGCATTTATCATCCAGTATGCTGTCAGTTGTGCTGTATGCATGCACATTGCATACAAGTAGTGTACAAACTGAAAGAGAGACTACAGTGGACCTGCCCATGATGGCTAACTCCATCAGATAGTAAGAAATAGCGGTTACTAAAAGCATTGGTGGCGTTTAGGATGGGAAGGAGGATGAAGGATAGAATTTTCTGAAAGGCATGTTTTGTGCACACATTTGTAGTTGTTGAGTGCCACCTCTGGGTTTAAAATGCAGATTGCTGATTTGCTTTGAGTTACTATTGACCAACAATATGCTGCCTTCTACAGCACTGAATGCCCACTCCTGTTCTTTGCTGTGAGAAAGCATCAATCAACACTTTAAAGATTGAGAAACTGGAGGAGAGTGTAATTTAGTTGTTCAAAGCTCAGGACAAAAGATGCAGCTCTAGAGAAGGGTTGAAGACACACATGCGATGTGTCCAGTCCAGAGACAAAAGCTAGATTACTCGTAATATATGGGATAAGAGCAGAGGTTGCAGAATTGTGGCTGTTTTAATATTTAAATTATCATGCATGGTACAAAGAACAAGCACTGACAGAGGATGTGCAGTTGTGGTGATGAGCTTGGTAGCTGAATAATGGATTGAAGTGTTAGACGTTTGGGGAGACTGCAGAAATGTGCAGTAAAGAAAGCTTTTATAAGAGTGAAACAGGATATGGGTGATATCAGGTGTTAGAAGAATGTGTTTTGGAGATGAAACTTAGAGCAGAATGGCCAGTGATTGGATGTGTGGGATGGAAGTGTTCCTAAAAGAAATGTACTTAACCAGGTCTACTGCTGTATCTTGAATGCAGTGGGGTCCTGATTCATTAAGACACGTAAACACTGATACATGCCGTATTTTATGTAAAATAACACTCCACGTGCCCAGAAACTAACCATACGCCAGTGAACACTGCATCGTCCAGTTAATCTTTGAGGGAAAAGGCTACAGCCTATGATATTTCCTGAGCAGAAAGTGGAGGGTACTGAGCGTATGCATGTAGTCACTGTGCAGTAAGGATGTGCTAAGGACGGGCGCAAGCGACAGAGCTCAATTCAAGCTCTGGGCCTCTCTAAGGTATGTGATTATCAGTCGGATCACTTACACCAGACTTGTAGCTGGTGGAAGTGCTGAGTGATAGTGAATGAGGGTCGCGTGTGTTTGCAATCAGAAGTAACTGTAAAATATTACTTTTACGTTTTTATGGAGGAAAAAAAAAAGAAACAGAAATAATAAAGAAAATAATTTGTTTTGTAATTTAAAATCCATATGTGTATGGTTGTATCCTGCAGTGTCTTGTCTTATAGTGCAGAGTGTACCTAGACCATACATTAACAGATCCGCTCCTTGTTGAATATGGCCAATGCATATACACATTTAGTAATGAATCAGGCCCTGTGTGTCTTCAATAACATTCGCTTACATTTATTTTTTTCTATCTTTTTAAATGTACATTTGAAAGGATTTAAGAGTACATGTTAAATGCTTTAAAAGCAGCCATCATATGTACAGGCTCTAACATAGTTAAAGTTTAGATTTGCCTGCAATTTTTAATTAAAGAAACCTTTAAATATTTTACCATATTTCAAGCAAAAAATCAAACTTATGCAGGGGTGATGCTATGTTTTCTCATTAGTTTGGAATGACTAAATTAAAGAACAGATGCTCTTGGCATATCCTTAAGTTATGTGTGTGCTAACTTTTACAATGTACTTGGACTCCAGCCGTGTGCTAGTTATATAATATTGTATTGTAGAGAAAGGAGGTACATTATTTCACTCTTTTTTTGGCATTCATGTTAAAATAGGTTATATAACACATGATAAACTATGTAACAGTTTGTATACTGTAATTCAAACTATTATGACCCCACAGTGTATTTATTAGGATGCTCACGAAAATGGGAGGTTTTGTAAACCTCATTTCCTAAAACCGATACCTGTGGCTTAATAGAAGGGACAGTGGCAACTGTTACCGTTAACATAGTTTAATTGGCCGTAGTGATTTGTGGTATTGAAATGTGTAAGTGCAATGATACTCACCATAGCTATATATTGTGAATGTAAAATGTTGAATAATCTCCAGTATTGTGTAAAAAAGAAAAATAATGCTGTGTCTCACAGCTGGTGGAGGTTCTCAAATATCACTGCTCAGTTATGAGGGTATATTTACTTAATTGTGGGTTTGAAAAAGTGGAGATGTTGCCTATAGCAACCAATCAGATTCTAGTTATCATTTATTTAGTACATTCTACAGAATGACAGCTAGAATCTTATTGGTTGCTATAGGCAACATCTCCACTTTTTCAAACCCGTAGTTTAGTAAATATATCCCATGGAGTGGATGGAGCCCATCTGTTAAGACGGGACTCGGAAATGTGTTGTGTGTTTTTGTTGTTGGTGGGGATTTTTTCCGCTTTTAATTGTGATTCTTACCGTCTCTGTAGGTTTACAATGAAGGCCATGAAGATCCTCTACATCTTGCCCGTCTTGGTTCTGTTTTCCTTATGTCAAGCACATACAGACTTTTTCACTTCCATCGGTAAACCTCCTTTCTCTAAATACTGTTTTTTTTAAGAAGAAAAAAGCGTGCGACTCCTAAATTACACACAAGAATACATCCAGGATGCAAGTAAAATGATCATGAAAAATATGTAAAGGCTTAATAAAAAATTGTATCATGGACCTGTGATCACACTCTAAATTGCTTGATAAGGACAGATGAAACTTGGGCACCCAATTTGCATGTTTCATATATATAAAAAGCTAGTTATTACATAATGACAGCCTGGCTACAAAAGGCTCGAATTTTAAAGCATTAAAGCTTTAAGCTACTATGGTGCTGCTAAATGTCCTCTTTACACATAGAAGCTAGCAAGAATTTATGGTGTAAATCTGATTTATATTTTATTTGCATTCGCAGGTCATATGACAGACTTGCTCCACACTGAGAAGGACCTGGTAATATCTCTAAAAGAGTACATAAAAGCAGAAGAAATTAAATTGGAACAGATTAAAAAGTGAGTTTATGCTTTTGCCGTACATACTGGTCCCTGTGTGACAAGGCATTTTGTGATCACTATATATTACATCATCCATAAAATGTCTTGATAATACCTGCTTACTGCATTAGGATAAATTTGGACATAAACGTATGTATGGTGGCTATGTGGTTAGCAATTCTGCCTCACAGCACTGGGGTCATGAGTTCAATTCTCGACCATGGCCTTATCTGTGTGGAGTTTGTATGTTCTCCCTGTGTTTGCGTGGGTTTCCTCCAGGTGCTCCGGTTTCCTCCCACACTCCAAATACATACTGGTAGCTTAATTGGCTGCTAACAAATGGACCCTAATCGTCTGTGTGTGTGTCTGTGTGTCTGTGTGTATGTTAGGGAATTTAGACTGTAAGCCCCAATAGGGCAGGGACTGATGTGAGTGAGTTCTCTGTACAGCGCTGCGGAATTAGTGGTGCTATATAAATAAATGGTGATAATAATAATATATGCAACACATTATAGTACTATAAAGATATTATTTATTTTTAAGTGTTCTAAATATCTTGAAAAGGAAGTTAAAAATTTTGGTGGTCTAGGAGGCAAATTCATACGAAGACCCTATATGCATTCCAAACACCCACAATTTGCAAAATCCACCCACTGGTTATTATTTATTTATAAAGCACCAAAAGTTTGAACAGAGTTCACAATTTATTTCTTGTCTGGGGTTTTCTTCCATTTATAAAAAAAAACCCAAAACCCAGCTGGAATGACAATAATTTGCTCCGTGAGGTGCCGCAATGCTAATGACCTTACTAAGCAAAACAGAGCAACTTCGCTCTGATTGGACAGAGCATGGGAATAGTTGCTCTGTATTGGCTGGTAATGGGGACTAACCACAATGCGCCAATGGAGTTTGTGTGTGTGTGTGTAGCCAATCTGGACAGATTCAGTTATTCCATGTAGTTTTGGGTTCTAGTTTGTAAATGAAAGAGAAATGGTATTTTGATCCCTCCTGCTGCTTGTACTGTCTTTGTGAGCTGCTGAGTCTATCTCTAAAATGAATTTTTGTTTTCAGATGGGCAGAGAAATTTGATGCAGTGTCAGAAACTGCTATACAGGACCCCGAGGAGTTCCTGGGTCACCCAGTCAATGCTTTCAAACTAATGAAGAGACTCAACACAGAGTGGCTAGAAGTGGAGAATCTGGTGCTCAAGGATGTGTCAGATGGTAATGACCTAATTAGTTAATTGCAAATGCCGTGCAGCAAGGCAAAATATTCACATACACTTTTGGTATTTTTAAAATGTAATTTTCTTGCATCATGGAATGAAAATTGCTTCATTTGGGAATTCTTACCACAGATCAGTGCAAAATACTCTGTCAAGTTTTACAAACAAAAAAAAAAAAAAAGACGCTTTTCCTAAGAAATAAGGAGAGCATTGATTACATAAATACTTACCTTCGTGTTTTATTACTTCGTAGAAGCAACCTTGGCTGCACTTACATCTAGCAGAGATGTTCACCAGCAGTGAAAAACAATTTTCAGATCATTCCACAGATTCTAAGAGGGCTTAAGGTCTGGGCTTTGGCTAACTCGGGCCTTTATTTTTTGTAGGCAGCAGCAAGTTTTCAAGATTTGTCTGTCACACTCCATCCATTTTTACAGGTTTTACAGTCTCTGAAGCAGCGAACATTTTATGTGAGCTTTCTTCAACCGTACGGTGATTTAGTTTTTTCCTAGGCAATAATCGATTTACATAAGTATTCACCCCTTTTACTGTGTTTTAATTTGTATTTATCTTTTTTTTTTTTACAAAGTATTTTGCGTTGATCCGTGTAATACTTCCTGTATAAACCAATTTGGCTTCCATGATGTCAGAAAATGTGAAAAAATGCTGAAGGGGTGAATAGTTGTTACACGTATGGTGTATGTATAGAATATACACACATATTGCACCAATTGGTCTTTGTCTGCCATAACTATTCTGTGTTTTATTAACAAACTATTTGGGTTTATTGTATTCTATGTTTTAAGGATTCATTTCCAACCTAACTATCCAACGTCAGTATTTCCCCAATGATGATGACCAGAAGGGGGCAGGCAAGGCTTTACTTCGTCTACAAGACACGTATAACTTGGCTACAGACACCATCTCCATGGGTAACCTGCCAGGTAATGCAGTGTATGTATGTATGTATCTATCTATCTGGGACATTTAGGTGCCATAGTTAAGTAATTATATTTTTAATTTATGAACATTGTATGTGAGGGTGGGGGGTAGTAGCTACTATTATGTAATTGGACACTCAAACATTAGAACTTGCAACATAGAAGTATTTAATTTAAATCAAAAGGCATTTTTTCTAGCTTGATGTTTAAATTCTTTTTATTTCACTACTCTGCAAATCTACTGGTTTCATTTTAAGTACTAAAATGCCTTCTAAATCTGTATCCTCATTTACATTCTATGTTGCTGGCATTAGGAGGGTTACAGAGTAGGCATCTTAAATGTTAACCGTTGTTTGTAAGAGTTCCTAACTCTGACTACTCATAGGTGTAACGCACAAAGCCACACTGACTGCCGGAGACTGCTTTGACTTGGGAAAGGTTGCCTACACCGAAGCTGACTACTACCACACGGAGCTTTGGATGGAGCAAGCTCTGAATCAGCTGGAGGCTGGAGAAGAATCCTCCGTGGACAAGGTCTTGGTTCTAGATTACCTCAGCTATTCAGTGTACCAACAAGGAGACTTGGACAAAGCTTTAATGCTAACCAAAAAGTTACTAGAGCTAGGTAAGTTATTTGTTGGTGCGCATTACAGTCTAATAAAGGTTTTTCTAATCTGAAACAAAAACGTAATGGCAATTAATCCGTTAGGTCGGTTTCACATTTTCTGGGGGGGGGTTTGTATGTTGGCACTAGGGTGAATGTGTCACAGCATTTTGGGTGCGACGAGTGAAAAGTCGAAAATGTAATCGGAATTCTATGTGAAATCTACTTTGTGTTACGACTGAAAGTGGTTGGAAATCGCATTGATGCAGTACAGTTTCAAAGGGGCAGTATATATATATATATATATATATTATTGAGATCAGAGGAGCTGAACTGGAATTGACAGTTTACTAATGAATCAATCTCTATAGAAGGTATCCTTGCTCACCATTTAGGAATAGTTATGAAACACTTTCCATTGATAGTAAATGGATGTAATGCAGCATTGTGTGACTTGTACATCATAATTTGAACTAAATGTTCAGTTCTTTTTGCTCCATTCTATTTGATTATCTGTTTAGGAAAGTGTTAGATTGTAATCTAAGTATATAAAATATTCTTATGACGATTTAAAGGCTGACAAATTATTGTTTCTGACCTAAAAATATTTACCTTCCGTCATATTCAAATTCAGAATTTGTATATATCTTATTATGTCACACCGCTATATTGTTGATTTATTTATTTATATATATATATATATATATATATATATATATATATATATATATTATACAGTCACAAATACAGCACAGCGTGACTTTGAAAGAAATGTCTCATCAGCTTTAAGTCTCTACCTAGTCTCGCAGCAAGCACTTGTACAGCATAGTGGTTAGAATTAGTGGCATGGGTTGATTCCAACCAGGGCCACCAATCTGGATTTTGTAGGTTCTCCCGGTTTTTGGATAGGTTTCCTTCCACTGTCCAAAAACCTGCTGATGGGTAAATTGGCTACTGTAAGCTCCAATGGGGCAGGGACTGATGTGAATGATTAACTGTTCTCTGTACAGCGCTGCATAATATAAACAAGCAAGAATAAATAAATGTACTGGTCTGCTCAGAAAGATTGTTCTTTTACACCTTAAAATGATGGGCTTGGTAAAGTTTCAAAATGGCTTTTTATCCTATTCTATATTTCAGTTTATATAAATTAGGTACCCGTCGTTCCTGGTTCTGTGTAATTAAATGTTTGGACAGTTGAAGGTCACTTTCAAACCCTTTTACAACTAGTCTACAGGATATCTATATGGCTTAGAACACTGCATTTAAGGGCACTTATAATTTGAAACAAACTTCTTTGGAAAGTGATTTAAGCTATGTAATACATTATGTTTTATCATTGTATTTACCAATTGAAGCATAACCTGATTGTAGTAAAGATCTTTTGCAAGTTCTAACAAATTCAGTCCTCTCTGACTAACATGTTGACAGTTTATGTAAAGTATTGTTAACCCCTCAGTGTATTAAGTTTTTTACATTTACCTATTCTTACTCCAATTTAACTTGTAGATCCTGAACATCAAAGAGGAAATGGCAATCTAAGGTACTTTGAATATATCATGGCAAAACAAGCAAACCAGTCCGCCACGTCCGATTCTGAAGGCGTAGAGGTTACAGAAAGGAAAGGTCGGCCCAAAGATTACCTGCCTGAGAGGCAGAAGTATGAGATGTTGTGCCGTGGAGAAGGTATTAAAATGGTAAGAAAACAAATAAAGTGTCAGAAAAGGATGGTTGGCTTATAGCACTGGCCTTACACTGTATAAGCCTTACCCTTTCCTTTATCTAATCTTCTTTCATCTTCTTTGTCTCAGACTGCTCGTAGACAAAAGAGACTTTTCTGCCGTTACTATGATGGGAATAGGAATCCTATATTCGTCTTGTCTCCTACAAAGCAAGAGGATGAATGGGATAAACCTCGCATTGTTAGATTCCATGATATCATTTCTGATGAGGAGATTGCAAAAGTCAAAGAGCTAGCAAAGCCCAGGGTGAGTAATGGTTGCTTTCATGTGTAGCTTATGTTCAGATTGTGAGGAGTTTTGCTTCCCCTTGACCATAGATAACTGCTATGATCTTCAGTGTCCGGTTGTCTCCTGACCGCACAGTCACACAGGAGTGTATGGCCAAATTGGACAATGATCCTGATGTTTGCTTTGAGCAACGGGATCGCTCACCTAGCTTTAATGACACATTTATAGTTCTAGTGAATGGAAGCAATTAAACACATATGGTATAATCATATTGCAGATGAATACAGCGTAGATCTAACACAACTGAAAATAGCTTCCTCTAGTTATATCACTCCTGTCAGATTTCTTATATATTTTAAGCATGCTTAATATTTAAAAGAAAAAAATTTGTGAGTTGCTGTTAGAATGTATGAAATCTTATGTAAGGCTTCAGATATGTGTAGTCTTATAATTTTATAAAATGTTTTTAACATTTTCTAATGTTGTCTGTTTTTTTATTTGAAGGAAAACTTTGGTTAAAAAAAAATAATAAACGTTTTCTATCCCCCAGTTTATCAATTTGCAAATTATGGTTGTTTACTTTTGCCTGCCTGATGGATTACATAAAAGGCTAACAAATTTTATGTTAATTTGATTGTATTCTGACGTTGAAATTCCAGATGACCTTTCTAAAATTTAATATGTTGGTTGCGATGGAGTTGCATTGACCAAAAAGGTAACTCAAGCTGTTTCTTGCACTTTTTGGTTGGACAGTGGCCCCACGCACAGATCATGATTAGGGTCATTGTGTAACCCTTTTTCCTATCTGTTTCTGGTCTGGTCCACATACAGGAAATCAGCTGGTCATATTTGGTTGTTGACCAAACTGACAATTAAACTGGTGTGGCCATCTTAAGACCTCTGCAGAAAAGTGAACAACCATGATTTGCAAAACATATATATTTAGCATATGATGAGTATATCTACCAGTTTTAATTTTAATATAGCTTGCTGTCCACTTTCATACCTTAATGTGCATCCAAAGGGCTTCTGATTGGTTGGGTGAATGCTAGCTAATGTTTGTTACAACTTATGTGATTGGTTGGCTTCACAGTTGAGGCGAGCCACCATATCAAATCCTATCACAGGAGTCCTGGAGACTGCACACTACAGAATTAGCAAAAGGTAAGATCAAAGTGTTCTATAACCCTCTGTGTAATGCATTTCTTGGGGTAGGCAGTGATCACTACATCAAAGAATTGACATAACAGGATTTAGTTCCTGCTATGTCAGTTTCATTCAGGAAGCGTCACTGTATGGGCAGAGTTATTTTTCCTATTTCAGGCTGTTTCTTTGGGCTTCCCCCTCCTCCTTTTCTATCCAGAAAATATAAGATACAGGCTGCTTCTTACAACTTTTAAAGAAAACCATCAGGAATAGTGGATAGTAAAATGCGCTTGATCACTTTGGATCTGCAGAATGAGCAGGCATCACCCTTCGGTTCTTCTGGAATATGATATTTTAAAGAACATCATCATGAATTCTTCATTTCAGATGATTGGTTCACAGCATGTAAAGCTTAGTCATCATGTTCATAAAGACTTGAGACATTGTAAAATCACACAAATGGTGTTTTTAATCAATACTTTTTTTTAAGTTTATTATCTCACCATGCTAACCAGAAGTAACCAAGGTTCTATTTGATTTTTGTCATGTTAATAGAAGGAAAAACAGAAGCCACCATTTTATTTTTATTATTTTTAATACCCTTGTACCATGAGGAGCTACTCTATTTTGATTGCCTTCCAGAAGCCTAAATAAACCTTGTTTTCTTTTAATTGGAACTAAAAGGACTTTTTGATACTCTACACCATTAAGTGATACATTTTCTGTGTCTCAAACAAAAAAGTGAAAGGACGTTAAGCTGCTGATCAAATATCAATTATCTTCCTGAGGAGAACCGAACTACCGCTTGCTTAAGACTAAATTCACCCAAACCAATCAGAACCAGTGGCACGGCACATATCACGCCTGCTCCCAAATTAAACCCCAGTCCTTTCTCTTTTTGTAGCTGAAACGGGCTACAGTTCATGACCCTCTGACAGGACAATTGACCACAGCACAATACAGAGTCTCTAAGAGGTAAGGTAAAGTCCTATAGACTTGGACATGTGCATTGGTGAGAATACTAATCCAGAGCCATTTGTGTCATTGTTCCCAAATTGTTAACAATGCAGCTAAGGAATTGGCTAAAGCTGGGTACACACTACAGTTTTTTCATCCAATGATCGTGCGAGCATACGATACAGGACTGTAATGTCTGACATCGAATTAGTTGATCATGTTTTATCTATAATGTTGTCTCCTTTTTTTTTTTTTTCTTCTCTATGGTTAATTGTCCACTTTGTTGCCAAGAACACGAGCGTTGTCTTTATTTGAGCAACTCATTATATAACGATAATCCTACTTTGTGTACAGTTATGAAAACAGTTGCCGAACATATTCTATACACGAAGCAGAACAAAGCAATGAATGGCAATGATGGTATTTCCTGGTCCTGGATGTTTGTGGGCCCTGAAGTTCAACCCACTGTGTAAATTGCTTTGCATATTGCTGCAGGAACAGCAGATGTCTGTACAGTGTTTATGGAGTCACAATTGTTTGAGCAGATGGTTATGACAGACCAAGATCTGACTGTAAACCGTGTAGGTGTGTGCGCATGAATTGGCATGTTCATTGGGAATTTTAGTCGTTGGTAAAATTGTTTCAGATATCACATCGGTAGAAAACTTCTGTACTGTGTACCCAGCTTAACTCTTCAAATTGTGGCATTTTAAATTGGCAGACCTGTTGTCATTGTAATCGCAGAATTTTCTCTTTTTCTAATCGTTTAGTAGGACCTACTGTAAGGGATTCTATTATGGCTGGGGGGGGCAAAGTTTTGGAAGCCATTTAATTTATAATGGAGACTTTAGTATGTCTGATATGTGGAGGTGTTTTCTACATACTGTTCCCTCACTGTAAATGTGTCCCAGGTAAAGCTTAATTGGATGACAGTGAGAGTAGGCATCAGGGCTCTGTGTTGATCTCTAAAACATGGGAACTAATTGGGTTTTTGTTTTGTTCCCTTCCACTGAAGACTCCAAGGACTTTTATTATGAATGAGCTTTCTAAGAATCTTACTTATTCAGACAATGTTTAATTATTTAGACTCCTATTTCCTTTCTCCCTTTGTTTTCTATTTAGATTTTAAACCCTTTACTTACTTCTGGTTCCTGAGTTCATAACATCTTTTAAATCAGGCTTTTTAAGCAGAGTAACCCACAGCAACCATTGAGACATCAGACGTTAGCTGTCATTAATCTAGTACATTTTCAGCTACTAAATCTAATGTCTATTTGCTGTGGATTAGAACACATTGGGTGCGATTCAATTAGATGCAAGTTGCCTCTTTTTTTTTTTTTTTTTTTCTGGTGAAATGTGACAATAGTAATTCAATTACAAGCCCCATGGTAATGATGGCGTCTGAAAATAGGACTTAATTCGCACATTTTTGCTCACTCCCCTAGGAGTTGCAAGCAAAAAAAATAAACCCTATTTTCAAACATCATCCTAACCGCGGGGCTTGTCATTGCATTACTCTTGGCACATGGAAAACTAATGTGTGAGGCAACTCTCATCTAATTGAGTCTCCCCCATTGAGTAGCGGTTTGACTTTTGTAATGGTGCTTTGGAAGGATACGATAGTATGTTTGTTTGTTATTATTTTAATTTGTATCCTGAAAACTTGGGCGCTACAATCTAATCATGTTTAAACAATGCTCACAAGCACTTACAGTCATTTATTTGTTTCTGGGGTATATGCATGTCTATATAAAGTTTACAAGTGATATCTTAGATCTTGCTGAATGTTTAACAATGTGATGACCATATGTACTGTATAAAGGGCTTCATTGAGAATATCAGAAATGGGCACGTGAGGAGCACTGAGCAGTTTTTATATAAAAGGAAATCTCACTCTCTTTACACTATAGAAGATTGGGGTGATCTTAGTCATTTGTAGTGTTTATTATTTATAGTACAAAATGAAGAGTGTTGCAGATCATTGGCTATTGTTTAAAACTGTTAATTTAGCCTCCTTGTTAGCAAAAGTTCTATCAGCCAGTACATAAGAGAGTTAAACACATTCAATTTCTATTTCCTTGAACATTTGTCAGTCTTGCTGTCCTAAGCACTTTATTTCAAGGCGGTACTGAAAACTAAACTGGGGAATAAAATTGTACTATTGAATATTCTATATAGTTACATTTTCTTCTGGATATAAACACCAGCTGCAAAGCTATGTTTTATGACTTACAGGCTCTGTTATGATGAGATGTAGCAGAACTTCTAACACCAGTCTGGGCAATATGCTGTAACTTTATGTATGCTGTGAATCTTATTTTGTAGGAGTGTTTTCTGTGGCACAGACATAGTGGATTCCTTGTGTATGTAGTTCCATCTTGAGATCTCTTCTATTTTAATACTCTACTTTTGGCCTACTCTGAATTACAAAGCTCCCTTGTGCACAGTACGTGGCAGAATAGGTGGAGTAAACCATACTCCCTTACTTAATGCAACAGGGCAGCCTGTGATGTCTCATACATGCAGAGTGGAAAGTACTGCTGTTTTCTGCTGGCATTCTAGGAATTCTGACTCTCAAAAGGGTTACTGTACTTTTATGACCGTCACAGTGCATATTCCAGCTCAGCCTCTTCTCCTCCTCCCCCGGCATATCCTTAGTTTCTACACTCAGTTTGCTATACTAACAAGTTTGTGGAGTGGTATGAAAAGCTATGGTTTAGATTGATATATTTACTTGTGTTTACATTATCTACATTTTAGCACAATTATTTCTCAGATGTAATCATAAAGTCTGGTATTGGGAAAGCTGCAATTCACAGCACAGCTGCGGAATGTAAACCACTTTCAGCAGTTCACTTATTTTATAATCCACAAATAGGCTATGTAGTCCCTTCATTTGATCGACAAATTAAGTTCTGTTCTGAAGTTTTCATGATTTAATATCATGTTTTCTTGTTGATGTGCGACTAGTCTTAATTTAAGATTAAGTTTAACTACAATCGAGGAACAAAATATAAAAAAACAATTTGGAAATGAATACTATAAAGTGATGTATGCAAAAGTCCTAATGTCTAGTACATAATCTACCATGGCTTAGATGGAGACCTGGGTGAGGGATGAGGAGGACCACTCAATTTGCTGATCTTTCCATAGGAACAGTGGCTAAAGTAATGTTAGCAAGTATGTTTGAGGAACAAACATCAAACCTAGAGCAATTGTGCAAAGGTTTTTTGCTTTTTCTTTTGTCCACTAAACATGACTGAGC
The DNA here is from genome assembly GCF_038048845.1 of Mixophyes fleayi. NCBI lineage: Eukaryota > Metazoa > Chordata > Amphibia > Anura > Limnodynastidae > Mixophyes > Mixophyes fleayi. The sequence goes on from NC_134407.1 coordinate 54,056,784, forward strand.
ATTGGTTAAACATGCAGCGCAGACAAGCACATTTATTGTGTAATCATTTTTTTTTACATCCGTTTTAATAGAAAAACAAGCAGACCTATACCATACAGTAAATTGGTACAATAAAGCTGTCTCACAAAAGGCGTGTGTATGTGTGCGTATAAACTTTTCCGTAAACATAGTTTTTGGGTGTGTTTTTTTATTTATTTTGTTATGTAAAATAAATATAAGGCAACATAGAGTGAAAAACAGGGGTCATTGGGAAGGGGGGGGGGAGGGGGGGAGTGGCAGGACTATGGTTCTGCCAGGAGTGGTTTAGCAATATGAGGTATATAGTTCCAGTGAGCTTGGAAGTATAGTGACCCCTAGAATATTGTTCAAAAGCAAAATTTGCCAACAATGCAGGCTGGTGGTGGCAGTAGGTGTGAGGTGTGTGTTGAAGGTATACACTGGGTCCCTTGTAATGTGAAGATACTGGAAAGTGTGTGAGTGTTGCTGTGCTTCCTACACAAGAAGCAGGTTTAGCATGAAACGTCATGGAAGCGCATAATTAAAAAATAAAAATATTGATGGAATACATTCAGTGTTGGACTGGGGCATGAAGGGCCCACCAGGGGACTGCAACGCTAGGGGCCCACCAGAGAGGGTGTGGCCAGCCATCATAAAGGCGAGACCAGACACTAGAGGGGGAGTGGACAGCCCACGAAGGACAGATAGCACCCATAGGGGCATATTCAATTAGCTTTCCGGTCCGCGGGATCGCGCCGGAACGGGCCACGTAGTCAATACACGGTACCGCAATAACGTGGATTTTCGTTCGCAGCCCATAGGGTTGTGAACGAAAATCTGCGTTAATGCGGTACCGTATTAACGGCAATAGTGTGCAGGATTCGCGGTAACGCACGTTACCGCGAACCGGAAAGCTAATTGAATATGCCCCATAGTGTAGTATATAAAGAATGCAGTGTGTATATAAAGAGTACACAGTCTTGACCTGCACTTTAGATTGGGCAGAACAGTCACCAAAAATCGGGATTGTCCCACTAGAATCAGAACATTTGACAGACTGTCCTACCTGTTCTTGTCACCACATGTGGCTGCTGGTTTCTTTAGTTGCAGCTTGTCTGGACCCTGGAATGTTGGGGGCCCTATTTTGAAAAAAAAATGGGTACATTTAGAAAATTCCAACCAGCCCTAGCGTTAAATCAATAGGACCCACAATTAATAGTTAGGCCTTCCTCCAACCCCAACATTAAAATAATAGTATTCATATTTAATAAATAAACCTATCTCCCTCCTCCAAACAAGCCCAGCAATAAATTAATAGCATGAAAAAACACACTACCGCGCAAGTGCAGAGAGCCCAGACGCGGCTCTCTGCACTTGCGCGGTAGTGTGTTTAACACAAGTGTCGCCGTCGGGGGTCAGCCGCATGGAAGCTCCGCCCTAACAGCGGAGGGGGCGGAGCTTCAATGCGGCAGGGCCTACCGGTGGATAGCCCTGCTCCCTGGCAAGCCAGTCTGAGGCTGAATACATTTTATATATACAAATACAGCCTATATGGCTACCAAAGCCCAGTAAACGAATTCTAAAATGATATTGTGAGGGTATTGTGTCCCTGCAGTATTATATGAAACCTCTCCTACTGTACTTATCCAGGGAATGATGACCTGTCTGCTAGGCACGTCCCCTAATCAAACCATTCTGAGATAAGGTATTTGGATTAATTGAAGTGTTTATACATTAGCCTGAACCATATACTCCGCTTCTATGAATGCTCACCTGTCACATTTGATCATTTAAGAAAAGCTTTCTCTGCCATTTGCTTGCAGGAACATAAAGCTCTATCTTTCCAATGGAAATGCATAAAAACTCCAGGAATATCAGAGTTAGTCAGAGGATTGCCAAATTATAAGAACAGAGAAGCTAATGGGGATTAGTCATGGCTAATCTGACAAATGTATGCCATATGGTTTGAATAGTTTCTGTGTTTGGACACAGATGAGTTAGTAATGTTATATGCAGATGGAAATTCGTTGTCTACTTTCATAATTTACATATACCCAGTTTGTTTTCATCTTGTAGATACGCCATTTGAGATATAGCCCCAGGTATGCAATTTAACGTATAATGTGAAGATTCTTTAAATATAGAAGTATCATTTCCCCTCTCTCCTCCTGACCCCCCTTTTCTCTCCCCCTTGCTTCACTGGCTCCCCTTTGTGCCTGTTCTGTTTACCCTCCCTTAGGATGTAAGCTCGTATGAGCTCGGCCATCTTCCCTCCTGTTTCCATACCTGTTCTTCTGCTCCGTCTTTACTGCATTAGCCTGCTTGGAGTTTCTGAAGTATTGGTATTTTTTGTTTATTGTTCTGTACTGTTTCATCCTGTATAGACTACTTTTTATACTGTGTACGGCGCTGCGGAAATCTTGTGGCACCTTAGAAATGAACGATAATGATAATAATCATTTGTTAAATGTTCAGTTTGTTGTCACAAATAAATGTTTGCATACTAGTCTATTAATGTACATCGGAGACATGGGCCATAATCTCTCTCCTTACTACTCCTTCCGTCCTTCCTTCCTGTAGATCACTATAGATGCAGAGCTACTTATAGCTCAGACACTTGTTCCCTTGCTACACTGCATTGTGAGTTTCTTTTTCACAAGTAAAAGGCAGAACTACAAATGATCACATTTACCTAAAGTGCTTAGTGAAGTTTTTTTTCTTTTCAGTGTGTGGGAAATTGTCACTTTACAACATCATGTTTAGTATTCTGTCTGCTACTGAAATACATCTTAATTAGCACTTGTTGAGTGAACATTATGGGAGCTTGTCCAATGAGTGAGTACTGTATGACCTGCACTGAGGCAAGCAATACACTGCATTAATGCACAATTCTGTTGCTTAACCATCTATTGTTAAACTGAAGAGTCTGGCAACAGCTTTGTTTTAAACCAGTCTGGTGACAAAGAAGCTGTTACATTGAAGTCTATATGTATTCAAAGCCACAACATTGACCTCTGAAATGGCACTATGCGAGTACAGACTTAAGAACTGTGATGGGGCGTAGTATGGGAACTAATGAGCAAGGGCATATAAGCCAAGAGCTATCATCAACATGCTTTATAATGACCTTGCATAACCTTATCCAGGTGACCTGTGCCAACCCCTCACATGCCCTGAGCCTGGTAAATGACGATAACCGTTGTTTGGCTACTTGCATGCAGCACATCTACATTGTCTTCACTTTAATTAATTAGCAATAGACAGCACAGAGACTAGTCAGATAAACACAATGCTAAAAAAATAAACATTTTATTAATAATTAATGTGACTTTGATATCACATCCATATTTATTAAAAAATTACATCCATATAATAACACAATAAAAATATTTTCTTTCTGAATCCAATACCTGTAATAATTTATGATAATAGATATCTATATAGTCAATTAATTTAGCCCAAATGTTTAATATCCCATTAGGGTTTTGTTGCCTAGAGTCCAGATGACAGTTTTGTACTAACTCCAATATAATAGGTTACTCACAATAACCCTTCTATATTAAAACGTGAGCTGTTAGTCTGTGTCTTATTGCAACACTTGGAGAAGATCACTTAAGTTCTACAATGTGTCCACAAGAGGGAGCTCTAAAAAAAAAAACTATTGAATGCAATCGTATTATATGTAGATTTTACTGCAGCCCAGATTTCCTTTAATTGCATGGAATGGTATCTGAAGCATAAACTGTGCATCCAAAAAATAAAATGTAACCTCTCAAGCACTATTTTAGTGCATGGTCTCTTTACAACCCACACCTGTGGAGGTCAAAAGTTTTATTTATGATTTATCATTTGGCAGGTTTGCGAATAGCACACTAAAGTAATAAAAACTGCTGGTGAATGGTTTAGGTCTCTAACAGTTGGCTGCTCACCCGCAGCCTTCATCATCATCACCATTTATTTATATAGCGCCACTAATTCAGCAACGCTGTACAGACTTTTTTTTCACCCATCCATTGTGGGCTTAGAGCTGAGATATTTTGCCCCTCCCCTATTCCTGGTTCTACTCTCTCTCCCATTTCCTGCTATATTAGTGTTGTAACCAAAATTGATTTTGCATGTCCTGCAATATTCCGGGTACTGATATATTCTGGGTACTCGCTGTTTGGCATTGCACAGTATGGGAGTCTTGACTTTTTGCTGTATCTGAATGTGCGTTAAATTGTAATTCAACAAATTCCATTGTGCTATCTGCTACCATGTTCTGGGAAGCCTATGAAGTAGTAGTTAGGGAACTGCATATTGACGTATAATATCAGCCTAGAACTAGGAGCTAAGGAGGGCCCAGAAAAGCACACACGACCCCACAATCTGGAATGGTCTTAATCTGAATTAGAGAGGCACTTAATGTTTTACTATAACGTGATGTTGAATGAAAGCTGGTGTGGGCGGAATATAAATTCTATACCATAAAGAATAAATCAAACCCCTTATTTGCACACAGACTTGGCCATTTTTAGATGGCCTCCATCCTAACTGTAATTAGAGAAGGGCAAATCCATTAGATGTTCAGATCAAATCTGTGAATGAAATGATGGTTTTTACAATCTCCACTCATTGGTTCAACAACCTGGGGGTAAATGTATCAAACTGCGAGTTTCTGTCGGGTTTGAAAAGTTGAGCTGTTGCCTATAGCAACCAAACAGATTCTAGCTGTCATATATTAAGTACATTCTACAAAATGACAGCTAGAATCTGGTTGCTATAGGCAACACCTCCACTTTTCATACCCGACAAACTCGCAGTTTGATACACTGACCCCCTGGAGTGAGGATTTTGATTAAGTTCTGGAAACTATTACACTCTTAAAAGCAAACCAAACCATAGGTCCTGATGATTTCTAAGCCTCTGTTTTAATAAGGATTGAAATATGAACTATAATTTTACACCCCAATTCTTGAAACCTTTGCCTTCTGATATGGAATGGGCAACTTTTTGTTCTGTTTTTTTTTTTTTTGTTGTCAGAGGCTTTTAAGAAATAGACCTTTCATTATTCATTCTATAAAAACTTGAGGTCTCCCTGCATTGGTACTTAGTCTTGATACAGAAATGGTTTTTGGCATGGTAGGATGAGGATTTTTTACTTCACCCTGTAAGTCAAGAAACTTGCCAGCTCCTTGTGCCCACAAGTGGAGCTCTGTACTCCTGCTCCACCACTGTAGTATAATTGGGTTCTTACTTTTTATAACCCATCCCTTTATGGAATAATACCAGATAAGGATATCCGCTGTCCCCTCTATTATTTTTGTCATAGTGTTCAAACCCTTACTTAATCACAGAAGTGCTGCTTGCAAATGGTACAAGGGCACCATATTGTTCCCAATATCTTTTGCTGATGATTTGGGTGGGGTACGAATTTACGGAGGTGATAAACTCACTTGCCCGACTCGTAATAAATGCTGACTGAGCTTAAGAATGACAAAACAAGTCCCCGACAGTGTGCTAAGAAATCACGATCAGCAGTAATAACGGCAGCCTGTTTTGACGTCCATTAAATTGCGACCTGTATATCAGTATTTTTAAAGTGGCAATGCCGTGTCCCTAACCCAAACCTTATTCCTAACCCTAAGCTTTAGAGGTAGCTCCGATGAGAAGTGACATTGCCGCTGTCTTATGCATTGAGAAGATACTCCAAATCCAACATGTTGGATTGTGCTAGAAACCACCTGCTAAAGTAGGAGTTTCCGTTTGGTAATACGCAAGATGAGACCGGAGTTTGGCCCTTCAACCCTCAGATCGAATTTCGGGAGTCTACCGGAAAGTATGGCTGCACTTATAAAGTCCTATATCCCAGACAATGCATGCACAGGATGTTCCCATCGGCCTCTTCTTGCTGTTGGCATAACTGGGGGGGGGAGGCTACACTTCTATGCTTTTCTGGTCTTGCCCATCCCTTGTCCCCATTTTGGAAGACTATTTTGTTAATATTGAAGTGACCTCTTTCTAAATCTTTGGCATACATCCGCTTTTAGGACTTGTATACCCACAGATGTCCATAGCTCTTAGCGCATTTGTTATAAATAGAACAATGGGGTGGGCTACAGTGGTACAATGCTGGTTCACCTATATAGGTCCACGGAGACTGGGTAGTTCCTTAGTCCCTATGTAACCAAGCTCACATAGCCTTGTGGGTGCCTATTCTGTATAAGTCACCTAAGCTATTGGTTCTGTAACAATGCTTTCATTTGCCTCTTATACTCAGCCTCATTACTGCGTTGAAGTTATGCATTACGTTATCTTATTTTAATATGTGCATCAATAAAACTTTAAAAATGTAGGCGGCTTGTTATCAGTGTAGATGCTTTGTGCGTTATGTCATTGTGCATACGTTGTACATATAATATACCTTTTTGAATAAAATATATGGGAAAAAACTGATGCTTGTTTGAGTAACATAATAATGTTTCCATTTCCTTTTACCCCAGTGCTTGGCTGTCTAATTATGAGGACCCTGTGGTTGCTCGGATTAACAAAAGAATACAAGAATTAACAGGGTTAGATATGTCCACTGCAGAAGAACTGCAGGTAAGTTCTAAGAATTTTTCGGGAATGCACAAATTATCATTGTAGGCTGAATACAGTAAAGGCACATTCATGTAATTGTGCCACGTATCAGTAGATATGCCTCTAACGAGTATATCTTGTGTGTGCTGGAGGGCTGGTGCAGTGATGATGGCGACTATCAGTGGCTGCTTCCGATTGGCTGATTGTGTATTTACGCCTCCAGCTTATGGTACTCAGATGGTCACAACTTCATATAGCTGCTAATGATTTATTTGCATTATTGCATTGATAACCCCGCCCCCTTGTAGCAGATTGTCCTTTTCATTTTAGCTGATTATTCAGATTAACGATTCCAGAACTCTTCCTGAAAAGTTGTTTCTTGCATGTGAGCATTTTGAAAATGCAACAGGATATTGATCCTCTACTCATTTGGCAATGTATTAAAGAACACTAGAGAATGTTGGATGCTGTAAAGCTACTTTTATATGCACTGTGAATTAAAAAATGATTCTCCTCCAGCTCATCTCAGAAGGTTCCCTTGGTGTTCAATAAATACTGCTAATGAGCACTTGTTTCAAAGCTGTGTTATAGAAGACTCTATAACTCTATAGAAGACTGCCAATTAGTACAAAACATAGCAATAATTGGTTTGGCATTCTAATTTCATTCATTTTAGTAGTGTGTAGAAACTGGACAGATTTTGGAAGAATTTAGCATTGGCCACCTTAAGGTTTATTGCAATATATGAAATTATACTTCCTTGTTTGCAATAGACTGTACATTTTAAAGCAACTATAAAGGCTTCTAACATATATTAGTATTCTTTAACAAACGTGAGGGTAGAGGACTGATTTCTTGTATGCAGCATGTGGCCACACCATTGTTGCACCCCAGGTTTGTTTTAATGGCGGTGGTGAGCACTGTATATCCCTTTCTGCCACTGCATTGCAGTCTGATAATCCCATTCACATACTGGATGCACATTGGCTCTTATCACAGTTCTGGTAACAAAGTAACTCAAGCATACAGGTTATTCTGTTATTGATTCTTTTAATGGCTGCACCGGTTACCTTCACTTAGTGATCTTAGTATCACATTGATATCTATTCACTCTCAGTCCGCACTGTGTTCTGCTTCTCATAGGTGGCCAACTATGGTGTCGGAGGCCAGTATGAGCCCCATTTTGATTTTGGAAGGGTAAGTGCAGGTTTCACATTGCACAGCTAAATATTCCCATGGTATTGTCTTTTATCTCTTTCAGGTGGCAAATTATGGAATGGGAGGACAATATGAACCCCACTTTGACTTTGCACGGGCAAGTAACGCTGTGAGGTCATGCAAGCAGCACTCTCACCTCTATGCTCTTACATATAACTGCAAAAGCCTATGAGCTGTTACTCTAGTGGAACAAACTTAAACGAGAAACTGAGCTGAAGTTGATGGGAATGCTGTTTCAATGATGCCTCTATTCTTGTGTGTCATAATGCGTCTTAAGTCAGTATTTTAAACTGTTCTAGTAGAGCAATGTATAAAACAACCACACTACAAACTAGAAAAATAATACTGAGAATACTTTACTTGCATGTGCAATTGATTTGCAGTTTTTAGTAATTTTTTAGTATATCTCACTGTGGTTGTTGATGCATGGGATGAAATTGTTAGTTTTTGACTCTCCACAAAACCTTTTAATTAAAAATCAGAAATTATGGTGTTTTAAGGTTTTCTTCAGACTTTAGTGAATGTTTGTGTAGTGTCAACTGTCCTTTTATATCTATGTATTCTGCATATGTTTTTAAGCATGTTTCTGACGTATCATAAATTCTATTCTATACTTTCCCAATCATCCCTAATCTGGTAACTGTTGTTCGGAATGTCCTTACAAACCAGATTTTAACATGTCCGATACAGGAAATGAAATCATTCTTCAGATTTCTGTGGTTACAAGGAATGTAAACGTGCATGTTGCTAAAGTAACATTTATTATTTCATACTAATGTGTTCTTGTGTATTCCACAGAAAGATGAACCTGATGCTTTTAAAGAGCTTGGTACAGGAAACAGAATAGCTACCTGGCTATTTTATGTAAGTTGGTGCCGAAGAACTAAACATTACACTTGTATTCCTTTATGTTGCCATGTTTGACTGATTCACCCCTCACATTACATACAAATACAACATACCGCACAACTGAAACTTTGAACCAACCAAATTGTCCCCAATCGTGGTCCAGAGCCTAAATTGTAATGATGCTGACCACAAATTGAAGTTTATTTACGAGCGTGCAAAACATGGGGTAGCACAAAGGCCATGATGTCAGCACCTTTGTGGGTGGAAAAGTTGTCATCTTCTACTGGGAGTAGCTGGGCGGAACAGGGCTGTTCCGTGTAGAGTGCGGGAAATGCATGAATGTGTATAGGTTTACCTTATGTGCAAAAATGAGAGGAGAGATCTCCAGTACTATTTTTGGAAAAGAAAAGGGTTTTCCACTTGTATTGTGAAACTTACTTAAAAACATAAATAAGGCTAAACCGAGCAGTGTCCTAGGGGGAAAACCATATTTGCTTAATTTTTAAACTTGCCCTCTAGGATATCCCAGAGGGGAGGTGTAAGGGACAAGCACGGGGGACGCAGTTTATATCATTACGCCCCACCCCCTGGTGCGAAAAGATATAATTGGCGTCATGATGACGCCATTTGCATCTCATAGTGTCATTGGGGGCTGCACACTTCCAAAGAAAGGGATGCGAGATCCGGGACTGTGGTTTACACTGCCGGGAGTAATTCAGGAGTCTGACGTTCTGGGGAGAGTAAGCAGACTGAGAACAGGTGAAATGAATGAATGCATCCAGTCATACTGCAGGCCCACAAACAGTAGGTGCAAACTGATTTTCTGGGGGCAGTTTCCAAGACTAGAATGTTGTGTGCATCTGTGAGTAGATGGGGACATGTTGTTTGTACAAAGCTCTCCATCCACATGCTTTTACTTTCATAACCAGCCTTTAATTTTATGCTCCTGACAGAACAATGTATGTTCAGTTCTCAGTTCTTCAATTCCTTATATGTAAAGTTGCATACGTCCCTTCTTATTGGAAACTTTTTTTTTTTTTTGCTATTGGGATATTTCTGTTTTACTGGTATTGTAATCTTGTAAGCCTCCCCGCCCAATTCTTTAAGAAAATCGTATCCCTAAATTATAGTCTGTGTAGAATATAGCTGAGTTTATAGCTTCCATCCTTCCAGTATTTGCACTTTAAGGAGTTTATAAATACTTTCCATACATTTGCTTTGATGCATTTTTATGTGTTTGCCGGTTTCTCTCTCAAACATTAAATAATTAGCATCCAAGTCGCCGTCCATCGACATCCCAGGTACTGCGGGAAGCATTGTGTGCAAGTTCATTTTGAATTGATGAACGTTTTATTTCTTTGACAAGTGGAAAAATGTACCTTCAAGGGGATCGCCTTGTGATCTAAACATTATATTTAGTCTGTCAAGAGGAGGCAGCAAAAAAAATGAAATGTGTCATTCTTGCAGATGAGTGATGTGGCAGCAGGTGGCGCTACAGTCTTCCCAGAAGTAGGAGCTGCGGTTTATCCTAAAAAGGTACAACTATCTGAAATAGTATCCTGTGACCGTATTTTCATTCTAGGTTGCAAAGTCCTTGATTATTTTATTTGCTACTAGTAGAAATTAAGGTGTTTTTGTTTTGTTTCTTGCATTAGTCCTGCATTAAACAAAGCTTTTCACAGAGGTTTTTCTAATGCTGGTTACAGATGGTATTTATTTGGCCCAAATATTGTAGTTTAGTCATAATTGCCAACATTGGCAATTGGTGTTTTGGGAGGGGTGGGCATGTTGGGGGCTGGGTGTGTCATTTGTCCCCGCCTCCTTAACAGCAATCAATTGTTTGGACCAATTACAGCAGGGGGCAGGACCACGATCACGGTGAGATTCACGTAATAAGCCACGCCCCCACCACCTTACTATTGAGCTGTTTGGTAATCGGGAGGTTTGTTTACTATCCCGGGAGTGCGGTAGGACTCCGAGAAATTCAGGAGTCTCCCGGACATTCCGGGAGAGTAGGCAACTATGAGCTTAGTGTTGCATATGTTATGGAGGATATACTTGGCTGTAGACTGCTAAGATGTATAACATAATGTGTCTGCAGTTGGTTGATAAATAGGCTGTCATTTCTGGCAGTTGGGAAAGCTCTCAATTATTAAAGTCGATAGAAGACACTGCATGTTATAAAAGTAGCTCTGTCCTAATGGTATAGACTCTGCATGTTATCTCCATTCTTATTTCATCATGTAGTTTCACAGACAGACTTGTTCTTAGTACTACTGAAAAAGACCACACAAAAAGGACTTTGATGTCATGGTTAGAAGTTAAAAGTGGACATGTCTGCTAATAAATGGCAATTTACGCAAGATCAATATCCCCGTGTCCTGGGAGTAGCCTTCCATGGATTTTAAAATACAAATGAATGTTTTCCTTTTTGTATCAACCTATAAAACATGCTTTCTATTGGTGATTGTACTATTAGGGTATTTTAGATTCAAGTTTTAAAATACTGCATGTCTCTGAAAAGGTCACGCACAGTAACTTATACTGGCACATATGTATATTTCTAGGGAACCGCAGTCTTTTGGTACAATCTGTTTGAAAGTGGAGAAGGAGATTATAGTACAAGGCACGCAGCTTGTCCTGTGTTAGTTGGAAATAAATGGGGTGAGTATGTGGATACATCTATCTAATATTACAGCCTGTTAGAACTCTCACACATACATATCTGCATGGTGTCGGAGTGGTTCAGTTAATTAAATTGACTCATTTCTTTTTGTATTGCAGTATCCAATAAATGGATTCACGAGCGAGGTCAGGAGTTTCGAAGGCCGTGTAAATTGTCTGAATTGGAATGACCCAACCCTATGTGAAAAAGAGAAACGCATCTCAGCCACAAAGCTTTCCAGACTGTACTTTGCCCAGTTTGCTAGCAATGAACTATAATGCCGTAGTCCGAGAAACCTTGGGGGAGAATCCTTTGCGGTGGACACGATCCATTATTTTTATTAAACCTATCTAATATGGAGATCTAAGTGTAGACAGTATTGCTAGTATACATTGATTAAAACGGGAGGTCATGCCATGCAAAGATCTGAAACCCTCAGGCAAAGAATGTCCCAACCTTACCTTTGTGCTTTGGAGACCCCAAGAGAAAATATAACAATGCAGAAATGTTTCATTGACCACCCACTTGGTGCAGGGTTTGTTTGTTTGTGTTTGTCTTTCATTCTATCTTCTAAAACGTCAGCACGTGGTTAAGATTTTCTAGGTGAGATTTATTTTTTACAATCATGTAATATATTGTGAAATAGCCTTTCTTAAAGTTTTACAAATATCTGATTTGAAGTTTAATAAAAACAAAGAGCCTAATTAGGTGTAGCCTCGCTGCATTTGGAAAAAGCTAATCGAATGTTGTATTCCTGGATTGATTTCTGATTTTCCTGGTTCCCTAACAAGTAATGGTGATTATTTTAGATATATTCCGAAGGCATTGAAAAATTATTGCTGTGTCTATCACCTGATAAATGTATATTGCGGACAATTTGAAATGCAAACAGGAGAAACTCTCTTAGTATTTGATTATTTTCTTTGACACGTGAAAATTGATCAATCCACCCTTAATAACGTACAATAATCAATTCATTTTAAAGTTGTGTGCAGTATGTTAGTAAAAGTATGGGGTCGAACTACACACTGCCTTAATAAATTCTGTACAGCAGGAGTACAAAAACCAGTAACATAGAAATTGTGCTTTATATTACATTGCTGCTCAAAGTGTTGGCAGTGGTTACTGGCTTTTGTTCTGTTTTGGGGCACGTGGTTGTGCCAACAGAAAATTTACATTTTGCTTTTACCACTTTAAAACTGCCCCAGCCAAATTGTGTGGGGTTTTTTGTTCCACCAACCCCGCCCCCATTTAATTTACATGTACCTGCACAAACTACATGGACTCACTCCAGTTGAAGAGGTACGATTATGGTCTGGTGCTTCAGTGATACGTTTTTGTAATTCAAAATCTATTTTTGTGTCAAAAAAATGACCTATTTATAACCCTTTTTAGATGACTGTTTTTGTATGTGTCTATGGGGGTTAGGGAATGTGAAGTGATCTTTATTTAGATAACTCAATGTAAGAACAATCGGTTCAAATAGTGACATTTATGTTGTCGTGCACTGCATCCTTCCCCTAATTACATTTCTTTACAAAAAAAAGTGTTGTGCTTTCTGTGAAGAGGCAGATTCCAAAGTGTAAACAGAATGTACCAACTGTTTCTGCATGACTAATAGAAGATTAATTGTGAAACAGATTGGTTAGATAGACAGAATGGACCCAAGTACAGGGGATTTTGATATCTTGCACCTTCAATCTACAGTTTCAGCGTTTGCTATGTTGAGCTCTCAGTGGTTCCGAAACTACTTAGAATTTTTGGACATAAACTGGTACAGGAGGTAAATAAAAATATTACCTGTACCTTGCTTTAACAATACATCGTTCTTGAGCAGAGTCTGTGTGTTGGGAAATACTTTCACCAAATACCAACAAAGTGCCACCTGTGACATGAAGCAACAGTTGGTTAATTTCTTTAGAGGGTAAATCGAATGTTCAAGGAAATGCAAACAAAGTTCATCATTTAAAGGAAAATATCCACACAATACCAGCAAAAGTAGTGGGAAACTGAGACCAATCCGAGAGCAAGGCTGGCACATTTATTCAACATGAACATGCTGCTTAATGACATCATGTCTCCGTCTTGCCAGTCAGCTGCGCACGTCTTCAGGCACACTGTGACTGTTTACTGAGAGGAATTGCAAGTCTGGAAATATGGCAGAAGTTGATAAATTCTACTCCACTGAAAAAAACATTTTCACAATGGAAGCAGCCGTGCAAGCAGCAGAGTAAAGGGCTGTAACTCTAGTGAGTGAACTGCATTTTTATTTCAAAATGCAGCCCATTTTTACATGTACTTTCAGTTTGTGGATGTTACAACATTGTTTTTATCAACTTTTAAAGGCCTGTTACTACAATAGTTAGTGCTGGAAAAAGTAGTAAGAAGTATGACTGGGCTAAAATAGACCTTTTGCCCCTGCCAAAATTGCATTTTACTGCTACGTTTCAAAAGTTCCGCACATAAAAGTACAGCAGACCTAATCAATGTGAATGACCCTGGGTGTCCTGGTCACTAGGGTTGTCTTGCCAAATTTCCAAATTCAGGTTTTATCAAATCGGACAGAAAATGTCTAGACAAAAAAAAAAAAAAAGATATACATGACCTGCTCTGATATCTGAATACCTTCCTTAATGCACAATCATACATTTTAAAAAAAAAGCATATACAGAGAACAAACGTCAAACCAGTATACCAAGTGCCATTATTTGTATAGCAACACTGACTGTCACCATGTGCTGGAATATGGATCTCCAATAGAGAAGAATGAAAATTTTGCATTTGGCTGCAGAATTTCAAACATCTTGTAAATAGAATTTAGGATTCTATTGATCAGATTTGCAAAGCACACTAAAAGCATGCCTAAATTATGCATTTGGAAACATACAGCATCAAACACAACCGCCATAAAAGTATCATATTTTACAGTGATGTTTGAAAAAAATACTCTTTCCTGCTTGATAAATGTAAACGTATAGATTCAGGTAAGTTTATAGACCACCATTACTATTGGGATGTAATATTCTCTAGACTTGGAGATAACACACTGTAAATTTAACAATATTTACATCAAACTGATTTCCCAAATCACTTGCTGTTCCATTAGTCAGACAGTTTCTAAGACAGGATAGACCCCTTGCTGTGCATTCAGACTAAAAAAGATTCTCTGAGATGAAAAGACTTACTTCGCATGGGTTTCCTGCTTTCAGATTTTACAAAAACAAATTTCGTCCAACATGACATATCACTACATTTCCAATACAAATATACAACACAATATAAAGAAATCAGTACATTTGCAATGATATACAGCAGCGCACTGTCCCACTAATTAAAATAAATTTCTATAATAAGTTATTTATATGTGATTCAGCCAAAGGGAAGTAGAGCATAGAGTTGATGATGCAATTTGCATGCAGTTATATTTTTGGTCACACAGATATAAGGTCCCACAATAATTGACACACGCAAAACAACACTATACATTAACTATACTACAAAGCCAGAAAATTAAACAAACCTGGACCCAATGCAAACAGTGTAGTGCAGTGGTTCCCAAACTTTTGCAGCTGGCGGCACCCTTAGAATCTCCAAATTATTTCAAGGCACCCCTCCAAAATAATAACTGAGCAGTCCTGTTTTAGAAGTAGTTGGGTCAAAAAATTGTAATAAGTATTTAGGTCACGACAGAAATACTTATTTAGTTGTATGCAAAAATGCCCCTCTGCATCCAGACACTCTGCCCTCTCTGCATCCAGGCACACTGCCCCCTCTGCATCCAGGCACACTGCCCCCTCTGCATCCAGGCACACTGCTCCTTCTGCATCCAGGCACACTGCTCTCACTCACATTGCCCCCTCTGCCCTCTGTCCCCTCCTCTGCCCTCTCTCACGCTGTTCCCCTCCTCTGCCCTCTCTCACGCTGTCATCCTCCTCTGCCCTCTCTCACGCTGTCACCCTCCTCTGACATCTGCCCTCCTCCTCTGCTCTCTGTCCCCCTCCTCTGCCCTCTGTCCCCCTCCTCTGCCATCTGTCCCCCTCCTTTGCCATCTGCCCTCCTCCTCTGCTCTCTGTCCCCCTCCTCTGCCATCTGTCCCCCTCCTCTGCTCTCTGTCCCCCTCCTCTGCTCTCTGTCCCCCTCCTCTGCTCTCTGTCCCCCTCCTCTGCCATCTGCCCTCCTCCTCTGCTCTCTGTCCTCCTCCACTGCCCTCTGTCCCCCTCCTCTGCCCTCTGACCCCCTCCTCTGCTCTCTGTCCCCCTCCTCTGCCATCTGTCGTCCCCCCTGCCATCTGTCGTCCCCTCCTCTGCCATCTGTCCCCCTCCTCTGCTCTCTGTCCCCCTCCTCTGCTCTCTGTCCCCCTCCTCTGCTCTCTGTCCCCCTCCTCTGCTCTCTGTCCCCCCTCTTCTGCCCTCTGTCCCCCTCCTCTGCCATCTGACCCCCTCCTCTGCCATCTGTCCCCCTCCTCTGCCATCTGCCCTCCTCCTCTGCTCTCTGTCCCCCTCCTCTGCTCTCTGTCCCCCTCCTCTGCCATCTGTCCCCCCCCCTCTGCCATCTGTCCCCCTCCTCTGCCATCTGCCCTCCTCCTCTGCTCTCTGTCCCCCCTCTTCTGCCCTCTGTCCCCCTCCTCTGCCATCTGACCCCCTCCTCTGCCATCTGCCCTCCTCCTCTGCTCTCTGTCCCCCTCCTCTGCCATCTGTCCCCCTCCTCTGCCATCTGTCCCCCTCCTCTGCTCTCTGTGCCCCTCCTCTGCCATCTGTCCCCCTCCTCTGCCATCTGTCCCCCTCCTCTGCCATCTGCCCTCCTCCTCTGCTCTCTGTCCCCCTCCTCTGCCATCTGTCCCCCTCCTCTGCTCTCTGTGCCCCTCCTCTGCCATCTGTCCCCCTCCTCTGCCATCTGTCCCCCTCCTTTGCCATCTGCCCTCCTCCTCTGCTCTCTGTCCCCCTCCTCTGCACTCTGTCCTCTTCCTCTGCTCTCTGTATACTCACAAAAACGGAATATCAGTTTCTACTAAACCAACACCCAAGATTGCCTGTTATCTACTGTTTGCCTAAAATACATAAGTCCATCACCAACCCACCCGGCCGACCCATCATTTCTGGTATAGAGTTGCTCACTACACATCTCTCCAGCTACATTGATACTTTCCTACAACTGGCAGTGACCAACCAAAGGAGCTATCTTAAAGATACCAGACATGTCCTACAAGTTTTACAAAACATAGATTGGCAAACTGGGTATTTACTCATGGCATGTGATGTCTGTTCTCTGTACACCATCATAGATCATAAGATAGGATATGAGTATGTACAACATATCCTCTCTACAGAGACAGACATTTCCCCAGAGCAGATTCAATTCATCATGCAGGCCATTGATTTTACTTTGCTCCACAACTATTTTTGGTTCAGTGGAGGCTACTATGAACAGGTTCGCGGAACTGCTATGGGCGCGAAATTTCGTGCCCAGTTACGCGAACCTGTTCATGGCCTATTGGGAAAACACCACCATTTGGCACAATAACCCATACAGTCCATACATCTTGGGTTGGCACAGATACATAGACGACGTCCTGTGCATATGGACGGGAACTATGGACATGCTCCAAGAGTTCCTTGGCTATCTCAACAAGAACGACATCAACCTCCGGTTTACTGCCCAGATCAGCGATACTAGGGTGGAGTTCTTAGATTTAGATATAGCTATCATAGGCAATCACATTCAGACCAAGACTTTCTAAAACCGGTGGACTGTAACTCTTACATTCCAGCAACAAGTGGCCATCTGAAAAGATGGCTCACCAACATACCGAAAGGCCAGTTCATCCGCATCAGATGGAACTGCTCTAACTTGGCGCTATATGAGGATCAATCCAAAATCCTAAAAGAGAGATTCCTTGAACGGAATTATGATAGGGATACCATCAATATGGCATTCGAAGAAGTTAAAGGGATAGATAGGGACACCCTTCTTCTATCCAAAACGTCCACCACAGATGCAGACGACTCATTACCACCAGCACTTATCACTAAGTACAGTTCCAATCATAGGGAATTCGAAAATATTGTACGGAGACATTGGCACATATTGCAGATGGATGACCAATTGAAGGACATCCTTCCAGATCACCCTAAGATCATTTATAAAAAATCTGACTCTCTTAATACAAAGTTAGTGAAATGCTGTATCCCCACCACAAAGGGAGAACAACAACAAAGCTGGCTTAAAGAGAATAGTGGGGGTTTCTATTTCTGCAACAGATGTCAGGCTTGTACCATGACCAACCATAAGGGAATGAAACCCATTACCACTTTCAGATCCTACACTACAGGGGAGTCGTATAAAATCAAAACCAAAATCACCTGTGACACCATGGGTGTGGTCTACCTGCTGGAGTGCCCCTGTGGCCTCCAGTATGTTGGACACACCATTCGGAAATTACATGTCCGCATCTCTGAGCACTTACGGAATATTAGGAACAAGTTAGAGAATCACACCGTATCTGCTAATTTCCTTAAACATCACAATCATGACCACACCGCCCTCCAATACATAGGGATTTGTAAAGTTACAAAACCTTGGAGAGGTGGTGATTATGTATCACTCATTTCAAAAGAAGAAGCCAGGTAGATTTTTAATCTTAAAACCCTGACTCTGAAGGGACTCAATATAGATTTCGATTTAGGATACTTTTTGAAATCATTAGATCCCTTTCTCATCTATTGTCCTCATTCTGCTATCCCATTTTACCCCTATAACTGGGGTTAGTCTGTACACTATTTGTATATCCATTCAGGGCCTATTGGGCCTAATTCATCATATACTATGTTCATGTATATATTCATAACTGTATCTTGTCATGGTTACATCCAATGTAATATATTGTTTTATTTCTGGCACCACTCACAATTACACAGAGACTTTATTGATTAACTTGCTTCAAGTGGTCTATGAAAATGTCCGTTGTCTTTGGAAAGTATACTTATCAAAAATGAAAATTGTGTTATTCATGGCACCCGATATGTCATTAATAACAGTCACACTTTTTTACGTTGGGATGTACTATATTCATTTTTTATTACATTTGTGCAAGCGACAGACTGTTATTCATCGTTTATACAATATCCAATCATCTGATGTTCACGCTTCATTGCTACCAGCTGAGCCTCCGGTCAATTAAGTGAAACCGTTGCCACCTAATTGAAAATATCCGGGCTCCATAAAAACTGGAAGGAAGACCAGTTCCATTATAGCAATCCCTGAGGAAGCTCATTGGCATTCTGGCCACGAGCGAAACGCGTTGGGTTAACACAGCCACTTTACTGATTCAGCACTGTTAAATATTGGAAACCTGTTTCTAGCATGCTAGACATTCATCTCCAGCACACCGACTAGGCATTCGCTGTCCGCGAGGAATACTAAGAGCGTGCATACGCCACCTCCGTCATACACAGGCTGTGTGTCTGCAATCTGCACCATCACACAGGCCAGAGGTAAGAGACACTGCCGCACCACAGGAGGAATCCTCGCTCTGTGGAAATCTATTGTCGAGCGCCACAAAGTAAGTCACTCTGGATCATTTATAGACATTTTGGGACATGTGTTTTACATTGGTCCATTGGACAATACTCTGTTATTCATTGCCACATCGTGCATGGGCTTTAAGGTCCATTCAGCGGACCAACCGATGTGTCAGGATTTTTTATGGGACATTTGTTTTTGCTATCAAACAATACAGTTGGAGGACAGTTGGTTTACATTGTTATAACGGACAAACTGATCATCAAGTTTCATATCGTGCACGGGCTTCACAACCCAGTGGATTACCGATGTGCACGGACTGATACAGTCACCCTCTACCTCTCGGTTTTAGCCGTTGTTTGTTTGTTTTATATATTGTGTATTTCAGTACATATGCCAGTTTATTCTTTTTCCGGCCGGAAAGTACTCTGTGCACACCATGTTGTAATAAATAACATAAACAACCCACTCTGCCACATATGTTATACCTACCAGCGCCCAGAACCTGATATACATTACCAGGCTTTAGAGAAGCCTTGGTTCAGACCAGCTTATAATAATTTAGATCCTTGAGATCGTTTATACCTATAACCATGCATGGTCTTGGATATTAAAGCGAATTGGGGGACCAATAGTTATCTACAAGTTATCTACAAGTTCTTTGTTTGTGGCTTCATTTAGGCCCACGTGGCTTTAGGCTGCACTTGCACCATAGCAATGCTGGATCCCTGGGAAAAAACTATTTTAGAGTGTAGTTCATGGGGCTCCACTAAAGGGAAAGAGTAACTTGGTTAAACTTTTAACGTGTTTACTGAAGCTTTAAATATTCACTGTGGTTACCTAAGCAATGCACAGAACTCAGGCACTTATGATAAGTCTAGCTCATAAAATGGCTTAAATTACTATGTATAGTAATAATAACTAGATACTTAATCATATTTCATAGTAGTAAGTCACTGTACTGCTTCTGTACTTTGTCCCAATTGTTGATGATTTAATAACCGCATAAATAAATTATTAAATAAGAGTAACTGTGATGCCCTATTGCCCAAGCTGATTAGGACAGTAATAAACTATTGAACAATACATCATCACTTGAATAGCTGACTTGTTTTATGTTATTTATAGCCAAGCACCAGCATTAATATTAGCTTGTAGTTTGGGTAGGATTGAAGTTGCTAAGCCCATGCATTTCCAAATAAAGCTTCATCATGAAAATCTAAGAACGGGAATACAAGAAAAGGCTATTAATAATCACAAATCAGTGAAATTATATAGGGATATTTTAAAGGTGTTTAATTTTACAAAGAGCACCTTGCGGGGATCCCTATTGAACACTGGGAGCATGTTAGACTCCATGCCTCTTGCTCAGTAGCGTCAACTACTAGCAGGTATACGTCCATTTTTCCTAGGGAGTTTATTACACAATACTCTGACCTTGTCATGGATGGTGCTGGAGATCTATCACCCCATGATTTGCATCCTAACTAGCAATATGGGTGGATGAGCTGGAATCAAACCAGGCCCAGCTCCTCCAATGCCTGCTGGCCACTTGCCTGCATACTACTCAAGACTCTCTGACTCCGCCAGTACATGTTTCTACTTAGATTGTACTGACCGTCATGGTTTATTACTTTCTCCAACTTGCGCATACCTACTCCAGACAAATTTGGATAGCACATTGGTTGAGGCATCCCTGGCAATTTTGTACCGGATTCCCTGTCATCACTATTTACATCAGCAAGGATAGATACTCTATACTCAAGAACACACCTGCACACACTGGCATTGTATGGGTCAATTTTTTATCCTTTGATCCTACCACTAATTAATTATCCACTCCTTGGGGTGAAACCAGCACAGTCATCTCCCCTATTGGGCACAACCCACTAAGCAGTGGACAGTCTAAGGAGCATTACAGATAGATATATTAGATAGATAGGTTTTCTTTTCAAAAGTGGCCATATCAGTTATGCAGACCTGTATCCAAGTAAATAAAAACAAAGACTTGGGGGTATGGCTTGTAGCCATCACAGACTGATGCACTTCCATACAGTTCTGTAGTAAGCGGTGACTTGATCCCCAGAATCCACTGATACCCTTTTTCCAACTATCGGGGCTATCTGACTACCAGTCGCTGTAAACTAGGAACTAACAGCATCTATGTCTCCCATTGGTGTCCGCCATCTTGTCCGCCTATCCGAGGCATACTGTACCGCTACATAATCAGGACTTTGGTCCATTACTATGGAGCTCTCTCTGTCTGGGACCCACTGCAACTTCTCCAGCGATATTACCCCTACATCCGGAAGTGATCCTGTTGCCCCACGAGAAATTCCGGCAACAGGAGTCCCTGAACTCTGCTACTGGTTTTCCACCATATGTCTAACAAGTATCCATCTTGGATTTTGGGTAAAAACCCACCAGGAGACAAGTGTGACTGTTTAGTGAATATCATATCTCATCTTGTATGTGACTATAGCTTGCTCCCTACTACTATACCACAGATAACACTCCCTCAAACGTAAATTTTCCCTTGTACAGCAGAATTATCATCAAGGCATATTTCTGATTTCACGGTCCATGCATCCTGCCCCAGATAACATTGTCTAGCTTTATTCTACTCTTTGACTCCAGTGCCCTCGTGGCCACGGGTGAGAACACAGCTTTACAGTTAGGGCCTGAGTCATTACTGAGAGCAAAGCAAAAAAAGGAGTAACTTTGATCCTGGACAAACTATGTTACAATGCAAGGCGTGCAAATTAGTTTATTATTTTACATGTAAGAAACATACTGGCTGCTTTTACATGTAGCACACAAATACCTATATTTTTACATTTTTATACACCAACTATAAATTTGTCCCCACAATGTACATATCTCTCCAATACAACATGGTTTTGCAAGGTGCAAAGTTACTCCTTTTTATGCTTTGCTCTCCTTAATGACTCAGGCCTTTAGTATCTATGTCTGGGGTGAAAGTGCTGCAGATTCCAACCTAACTTACCAATACAACTTCTAGTGGAATCACTCAGTGACAATCTCCTCCCATATAAATACTGTCGCCTGTGAGACCTACTCTCCTTTCCTGACACAAGTGGGGCCATCACCCACACTATAAGTGCTCGCCACTAACCTTCATTTATGGCCAAGGCCCAGATGCAGATCTTGCTCTACCCTAGTCCTAAACTCATCTTGGATTTCGTGTCTATAACTCACACACAGCACAAATCTTGGACACTGAATAGTCCCTTACTCCAAGAGTAAATATGCTCCACCCTGAGCTCATGAAACTGATCCAAACAACAATTCAATCTGAAATGCGTGCTGTTATACAGGATCTCAAAGCAGAAATATCTTCAATAGGCTCTTGCACTGACACTCTTGAGCAAAAAGTAGACGACATATGTAATTTCCAGAGCTCTGCAGACTGTGAGTTTTCTGCATGGAGTTTGAATCCATGAAAGAACACCTTGAAGATGTTGAGTACCGCAAAAGCCAGAACAATGTTCAATTCAGAAATTTCCCCGAGTCTGTTGATGCAGACTTCCTGCCAAATTACCTGGAAGGTCTATTCCATTAATGTCTCTCAGATACTCCGACAGAGTTTTCAGTTGGACAGAGCTCACAGTGCACATAGAGCAAAACCCCCATCTGATCAACCTCTGAAGGATGTAAGAGTATGCATCCACTACTCTAGAGTGAAAGAACAATTCCTAACATCAATCCGAAATGCTCCAGTAATCTCTTACTTGGACCGCAACTAGCAAATATACCAGGATATTGCACCTTCCACTGAATAAATTTAAGGAATTTAATTAACCAAAATTCATGAAAGCACTATGAAACCACAAGAGTCACTACCGCTGGGGGTCCCTTTCCACTTCTCCATATCACGTGAAGGCATCTCATATAGGATCAAAACCGAAGAAGAAGGCCTTGATGCACTTAGACATTGAAATCCCACTAACTCCTCCTGCTACTTCAGCTACAACCTCTTTCTCCAGGAAGCCACCCTCACCTGAATAGTCCAAAGCATAATTTACTCCCGGGACCAGTCTGCTCCTTATTGTATAAGATGACTTACACAACAAGTGAATGGGCAGAGAGACTTTATAGTAATATCGCACTTTTTTTTTCTTTTCTCTCCCTTTCTCCTTTTCTTAGTACTATGCATGTGTTTTTTCACAGGTGCACCATTTTAGCCTTATTAGGTCTGGGGGGACGTAGCCCCATGTATCCCCATCTTGCACTGCTCACTACTGTCCTCTCATGGAGCACTCCTGTACTCCCACCCCATCTTCCCCCTCTAAACTATTTTCTATTTTTCCCTTCTCTTTCTATCCCCTAAAGCCAATAACTCGCAGGTTCTTCCCTCTCTCTGTTCATCCCCTCCGGTATTATTTGCATTTGCAACCAAAATTCCCAGATGATGTTTATTGATGAACATTTTGGTAAAATGTTATTGTTAAAAACTTGTTTTTACTGCTATTAGATATGTTTTCAGACATGTTTCCCATATGCTTTAAACAGTTCCAAATACATTTACACCTCATTGTTTCAGCTTTTACAGCGGATTCTCTTGATCAACCTCTATATCATTATTCTTATCTCTCACTCACCTTCTTTGTGCATGGCTCACTCTACTATTGTAAGCTACATAGTTATCATACCAGCTGTGTCTGGCCCTCTCAGGTCCCATTCACCAATCAACACAACCCCCTCCTTAGTCTCTGGCACAGGTCCGCAGCCCTCCTGCACCCCCCAGGGACACAAGATATGCCTACAAGCTTGCATTGAAGCTGGTTTCTGCTAATCGGTCTCCAGCTTCTCCCTTTCCCCTCTACCCCTTCTTCCCATACTAACGCTTTCCCCATATGTCATCATTTTTCACCTGCCTACTCGACACTTTTCTCTCCCTCTCAAATCCCAATTATGGCTCTGAATGATAATAGGCTGAATTAGCGTCAAAAACAGACCACGTGCTTCAGCCCCAGAACAATCAATAAGGGGCCTCAAATCAGCATTCCCATTTAAATGGCAGTCTTCACATTTTTGTTATCTTGGGGTTTCTATCGCAAGGTCCAATGACCAGCTATTCCAATTGAATTTCCCCCCTCTTATAAATAAAATTAAAAAAGACTTGGCAACCTGGTCGTCCTCCAAATTCTCATGGTTTGGCAAAATGAACATCATAAAAATGAATGTTCTTCCCAAAGTACTCTACCTGATGCAAGCACTTCCGATTATAATCCCTCAGAGATTCCTTGACAGTCTCCAGCGCTTGATACGCGACTTTGTCTGGGGAGGTAGGAGACCACGATTTAAGCATGCTCTTCTTTATAGGCGGAAGCATCAAGGAGGGGCGCAATTGCCAATGCTCCAGGGTTATCTTCAGGCAGTTTTCCTCAGCAGGATAGTGGATTGGACCAGAGGGGGTGACCTCAAACAATGGGTGGTTATTGAAAATGAATTTAACACAACTCCGCTAAATGTGGTACCTTGGTTATCTAAGATACCCAGAATCCTCCACCCAACCATCGGTCCAACCTTAAAGGTTTGGAAGAAAATCCGTTTTGGAAAAAGCATCTCAACCTTTCCTTCACCTATCACCCCCTTCGTGTTCAATCCAGACTTCCCACCAGGCCAATCGGGTTCTGACTTCAGAAGGTGGTCTCGGGCGGGAATCAAGGGCCTCGGCCAGCTGGTGACGAGTGGTAGACCTCTCTCTTTTGCGGACCTACAGTCAGCTTTTTCGCTTCCCTCCTCTGAACATTGGAAATATGTTCAAATCTTTCATTACATTAGTTCTATTGGAGGAACCAGAACTCTTAACAGACCTCCAACTCCATTCGAAAACCTATGCTTGTCCAAATCTGCTCCAGTCCATATTATATCTGAAATTTACAAAATATTGATGGAGGACCAGTTCAGCTCTCCGCCTCCTTTTGTTAGATTATGGGAACGGGACCTAGCGCCACATATAACCTCGGCATCCTGGCAAAATTTTTTCACAAATACACACTCCTGTTCACTAAGCATCTCAGTAATAGAAACTCACTATAAGCTCTTGACCAGGTGGTACAGATGCCCTACTCTGTTACATAAATTTAATCTCCAGTTATCTTCTTCCTGCTGGAGATGCTCCCGTTCCCTGGGTTCTTTAATCCACATTTGGTGGGAATGTCCACTTATTACCCCATTCTGGAACAAGGTCATTAGATTATCCAGTATTATTGTGGGACATGAGGTTCCCAGGGATCCTGGCTTCTGGCTACTTTCATACTCCTCTACTCAATCCTCAAAATATAAAAAATCTCTACTAAAACATCTCAACAATGCGGCCAGGGCAGTTGTACCGACGCGCTGGAAATCCCGAACACCCCCTCTGATTATGGACTGGTTCAACAGAATTGACTATTATATGTCCATGGAAGACATCATCCTCTCAGCTAATGACAAATCCACAGAATTCTTGGCCACATGGTTTTCCTGAATTGAGTTTAAAAATTCAGAGGATTTCAAGATAGTTTGTTCTTTACCTGTCTGCGCTTGTTAGCTCCCCTCCCCTCTCTTCACCTTCCTTATGTGTCCTCTATCCCCCCCCCTATTTCCCCTTTCCTTTCTTGTTGTCCATCTTTGTCTCCCCTTCCCTTGGGGAGTGTTTTTTCTTTCTGAGTCTGTGCCTTATTACCAATTTAAAACTTTTGCGTAGTGAGTTATGTCAATGCTCCGGGCTATTGATGGTCCATTTGTTACAAGTGTTTTGTACTGACAGTATTTTTTCCTAATGGATCATTCTTTTGGTCAAGTTTGTAATAATTCTTGCACACTCGCAATGAAAATAAAGAATTTAAAAAAAAACAAAAAACAGACCACGTGCATATAGTACTTTTACAGGAAACACTTTGCATGCTCCCACCCCAACCCCATGGGCAAACGCTACCTTCACGTTTTCACATTTTCTACTCGACCTTGGACAGTAAAAAAAAGGGTACAACCATATTGCTGCATAACACAGACCCACCTATAAATAGAAGTCTCTATCTCTGGCAAATTAGGGAGATATGTAATCAATGGAATGATTTGCCAAGAACCAATTACATTAGCTTCAGTATACACCCTCAATATGGGACAGGGTGCTTTCTTTGATGATTTCTTCCTAAAACTTTAAAGGTAAAATCATAGTCGGAGGAGTCTTCAACGTAGTGCTCGACCCAACACTTGATTGATTTACAGATCTGTCATTCCTGCCTTGGTCAGGGCCGGATCAACGGAATGGAGTTGTTACGGACTTACCTTATCCCCGCCGCTCCGTCCAGCCGCACTTCCGCATTCAGGACCATGTGACCGCACCCGGAGGCGGTCACATGACCACAACCTAGAGGCGGGGATTTTGAATCCCCTTCTGTATAAAAACCTCACTCTGACACTCGCTGAGTGTCAGAGCAACACTTACCTGTTCCTGGCTCCTGCTCTTCGTGGATTGCAGTGTCTTCCTGTTTCCAGTGTCTCCTGTGTGCTGATCTCTGCCTGTTTGACTTCCCTGGCTCTCTAATCCCTGTGTACCGACCCGGCTTGCTGACCATTCTCCTATTCTTGTGACCCGTGTACCGAACCTGGCTTGTTGACTCCGAGTTGCCTTCTGATTCTGCCTGACTCCAGTCCTGTGTACCGAACCGGCTTGTTGACTCCGCTACCACCGCTTCACTCCGCTGTACTACATCTTGAGGCGAACCTGGGGACCGCGACCTGCGACTCCTGGCAGCGAAGCCCACCCCGCCTTGCGGCGGTTCTTGGTGAACACCGGGGAGATCGTTAGACTCCGCACCTCAGGTAAGCCAGCGCTAATCAAGATTAGTAATATAGTATCCAGAATCTGTTACAGTTTGCTCTGACCATGGATACCACAGCTAAAGATCTGTTGGAGCATTTAGTAGGAAGGATGGATAAACAAGAAGCTAACCAAGAGCAACTTTTAAAATTCCTCAATAGTCTATCCACTCGCTTGGATGTTGTCCAGAACACCCTAGTGGCTGGTGGATCACCTGGGCCGGCAGTGGCCCCTGTACCTCAGGCAGCAGCAGCAGCTTCTTCCTCGCAGCTACGGTTACCTAACCCACCTAAGTTCGATGGAGACCCTAAAAATTGCAGAGGATTTTTAAATCAATGCTCCATACAATTCGAGCTTCTACCTGGGAACTTCCCCTCCGGAAAAACGAAAGTGGCCTATGTGATTTCGTTATTGTCCGGTCAAGCTTTAGCATGGGCTTCCCCCTTATGGGAGAGGGACGACCCCATTCTACAGAACTTCAACCTCTTCTTGTCCACCTTCAAGAGAATATTTGATGAGCCAGGAAGGGTGTCCAATGCCGCTTCCGGCTTACTACGACTCCGCCAGGGAAACCAGTCTGTGGGGCAGTATGCGGTCCACTTCAGAACCATGGCCTCTGAACTTCGCTGGAATGATGAGGCTCTAGTAGCTACATTCTGGCAGGGCCTTTCAGACCGAATCAAAGACGAGTTGGTATCCCAGGAACTCCCTACGTCTCTGGACGACATTATCTCCCTCTGTGTCAAAGTTGATTTGCGTTTCAAGGAACGTAATTCCGAGAAGGAACAGTCGCGGCGTAGCATGATTCGCTTGGCCCCCAACTTCCAAACCCCTGTTCTTCCCCCTGAAGAGCCCATGCAACTTGGGAGGACCCGCCTATCAGCCGAAGAGAGGGAGAGGAGATTTCGGAACAAGTTGTGTTTATATTGTGGAGAGAGTGGCCATCTTCTGAGTTCTTGTCCCAAACGCTCGGGAAACGACAGGGCCTAACGAGTTCTGGAGCTGTGTCGTTGGGCCTCTTTTCTCAGTGTCAGTCAGTTCCCAATAGTAATGATTGCCTGTCTATTCCCATTTCCCTTCAGTTAGGACAAAAGACCTTCCCGCAGTCGGCTCTTCTAGATTCCGGAGCCGCAGGAAATTTCATTTCTGCCACAGTAGTTAAACAATTCGCTATTCCCACACAAGCCTTGGAACAACCCATCTCTCTGATGGCCATTGATGGGGGAAGAATCCCTGAGGGGTCCATCTTGGTACGCACTATTCCTCTTCTACTTCAGATAGGAGCACTTCATCGGGAGAAGATTTCTTTTCTAGTAATACAGAGATCTACCAACCCAGTCATCCTAGGACTTCCTTGGTTTCGTGCCCACTCTCCCACCTTGGACTGGAAATCTGGTCACATATTGTCCTGGGGACAGTCCTGCTTCTCTCGCTGCCTACAGAGAGTGGTTCCCCCGAATAGTCCCAGACGTACCCGAGAATTTCCTGTGACTCTCCTGCCTGAGCCATATCAAACCTTCTCTGATGTTTTCTGTCAACAAGAGTCCACTAGACTTCCTCCTCACAGAATCTGGGACTGTGGCATTGATCTGATACCTGGTAAACCCATTCCCAGGGGCCGTGTTTACCCCCTTTCCCTCCCGGAATCTAAGGCTATGGAGGAGTACATCCAAGAAAATCTAAACAGGGGCTTCATCCGCAAGTCTGCCTCCCCAGCTGGGGCTGGCTTCTTCTTCGTAAAAAAGAAAGATGGGGGCCTCCGCCCTTGCATTGATTACAGAGGCCTGAATGCCATTACCGTTAAAAATCGGTATCCACTGCCACTGATTTCTGAACTATTTGACCGGATCAAGGGTGCCACCATCTTTTCTAAACTTGACCTCAGAGGAGCGTATAACCTTATACGCATTAAGGAGGGGGATGAATGGAAGACGGCGTTTAACACCCGAGACGGCCACTTTGAATATCTGGTCATGCCCTTCGGGCTATGCAATGCCCCAGCCATATTTCAGAGCTTTATGAATGAGCTGTTTCAAGACCTCTTGTACCAATCTGTAGTCATCTACTTGGACGACATTCTCATCTTTTCTCAAGATCTAGCATCTCATCGTACTCATGTATTGGAGGTCCTCTCTCGTATCCGAAAAAATCAGTTATTTTGCAAATTGGAGAAATGCACCTTCGAGCAGAGACAAATTCCCTTCCTGGGATATATTATTTCGGGCACCGGTCTACAGATGGATCCCACAAAATTGAAAGCCATACTTGACTGGCCCCAACCTTCAGGCCTTAAAGCCACTCAACGCTTCCTAGGATTCTCCAACTATTATCGTCAATTTATCAAGGGGTACTCCTCTCTCGTGGCTCCCATCACAGCATTGACCCGCAAATCTGCTGATGCTGGTATTTGGTCCTCTGAGGCTATCCAAGCCTTTATATTATTAAAGTCTCTCTTTTCATCCGCACCCATTCTTCAACAGCCAGATTGTTCTCGTCCCTTTGTCTTGGAGGTAGATGCCTCTTCTGTTGGCACAGGAGCCGTACTATCACAGCGAGGTTCTTCTGGAAAACTTCATCCCTGCGGATTCTTTTCCCGTCGCTTTTTACCTGCTGAGAGGAACTATGGGATTGGCGACAAAGAGCTCCTGGCCATCAAATTGGCTCTCTCCGAATGGAGACATTTACTAGAAGGAGCACAATTCCCTATCACCATATATACCGACCATAAGAATTTGCTTTACTTACGCACTGCCCGATGTCTAAATCCTCGACAAGCAAGGTGGTCCTTATTCTTCTCACGCTTTGATTTCAACATCACTTTTCACTCAGGATCTAAGAACACGAAGGCAGACGCCTTATCTCGCTCTTTTGATCCAGCTGACATGGAATCCTCGGAAGATAAGAAATTCATTGTAAATCCATGTCAAGTATTGGCAGCTACACACCTGAAAAAGGGCTGTCCTCCAGGCAAAACATTCATCTTGCCACATCTACGCACCCGGCTCCTTCACTGGGCTCATCACTCACTCTTCTCTGGGCATGCCGGCATTCGCAAGACCTGGGACTTATTGTCCCGAAGCTACTGGTGGCCTTCCTTGCTGGAGGATGTGAAGAGATTTGTTGCTGCTTGTTCCAAATGTGCTCAACACAAGACCTCTAGGAAGAAGCCTTATGGATGCTTGCTCCCATTACCCATTCCTGATTACCCTTGGTCACAGATCTCCATGGATTTTATCACGGACCTTCCCCCTTCCAAATCCTGTACTGTAGTGCTTGTGGTCACGGATCGCTTCTCTAAAACAGCTCACTTTATTGCTCTCAAAGGCCTTCCTTCTTCCTCCTCCTTAGCCGATATTTTTATTAAAGAAATATTTCGCCTCCATGGCTGTCCTCAACATATTGTCTCCGATAGGGGATCACAATTCATATCAAAATTTTGGCGGTCTTTTTGCAATAAATCCGGGATTAAGCTTGACTTCTCTTCCGCATATCATCCCCAGTCCAATGGGGCTACTGAGAGAACCAACCAAGAATTAGAGAAGTTTCTAAGAATATTCATCTCTAGTAACCAAGACAACTGGGTGGACCTTCTCCCTTGGGCCGAGTTCGCCCATAACAACCATTTTCATGAGGCCATCTCTAACTCCCCCTTTTTTGTTCTGTATGGCTGCCATCCTAGACTACCCACCTTCTCTCAAGTCTCATCTTCTGAAGTTCCAGCAGTGGACTCTCTGGTTCGTAACTTCTCTGATATTTGGGAACAAACCAAGACAAACTTAAAACAAGCAACCACTCGTTCCAAAAAATTCTACGATAAAAGGAGAAGAATGACTCCAAGTTTTGCAGTTGGTGACAGGGTATGGCTATCCACCCAGAACATTCGTTTAAAGGTTCCCAGTAAAAAATTTGCTCCCAAGTTTATTGGCCCATTTGCTATATCTGAGATTATTAATCCCGTAGCCTTTAGATTGAGTCTGCCTCCCTCCTTACGCATACCCAATGTCTTCCATGTCTCCTTGTTAAAACCGATGGTAACCAACAGATTCTCCACCTCATCCAGAACTCCTCCTCCTGCTGTGGATCGGGATCAAGTTGAATACGAGATTAAAACTATCCTAGATTCTCGTAAAGTTCAAGGTGCCATACAGTTCTTGGTGGATTGGAAGGGTTACGGCCCTGAGGAGCGCTCATGGGTAAGAGCCATTGACCTACATGCTCCCCGTCTACTTAAATCCTTCCATAAAAAATTTCCTTTGAAACCCTATTAGGTGTTCGGAGTCCACCTTTATGGCAGGGGGTACTGTTACGGACTTACCTTATCCCCGCCGCTCCGTCCAGCCGCACTTCCGCATTCAGGACCATGTGACCGCACCCGGAGGCGGTCACATGACCACAACCTAGAGGCGGGGATTTTGAATCCCCTTCTGTATAAAAACCTCACTCTGACACTCGCTGAGTGTCAGAGCAACACTTACCTGTTCCTGGCTCCTGCTCTTCGTGGATTGCAGTGTCTTCCTGTTTCCAGTGTCTCCTGTGTGCTGATCTCTGCCTGTTTGACTTCCCTGGCTCTCTAATCCCTGTGTACCGACCCGGCTTGCTGACCATTCTCCTATTCTTGTGACCCGTGTACCGAACCTGGCTTGTTGACTCCGAGTTGCCTTCTGATTCTGCCTGACTCCAGTCCTGTGTACCGAACCGGCTTGTTGACTCCGCTACCACCGCTTCACTCCGCTGTACTACATCTTGAGGCGAACCTGGGGACCGCGACCTGCGACTCCTGGCAGCGAAGCCCACCCCGCCTTGCGGCGGTTCTTGGTGAACACCGGGGAGATCGTTAGACTCCGCACCTCAGGTAAGCCAGCGCTAATCAAGATTAGTAATATAGTATCCAGAATCTGTTACAGGAGTCCCCTGGGCTAAGGGGGCCCCCATTCCCCCGTGAGGCCCCCCCCCCATTAGCAACCTGGCCCCCCTGTTAGCCGACCCCCCCAAGCGCTTACCTTCTCCTGTCACTGCAGTAAGCTGCTTACTGAGGAGATCTTGTGTCACTCTCGCGAGATCTCCTCAGTAAGGAGATTACTGAGCGCCGGAGAAGGAGGACTGCAGTGACAGAGCCCCCGCCCCCGTCCCAATCAGTAATTCTGCTGAGCTCTGTCAAGGGCCCCCTGGATGCCCGAGGCCCCTGGGCTGTAGCCCAGTTAGACCTCGGGTTAATCCGACCCTGGCCTTGGTAGATCGTCTTCCAGTGGCCTCATCTCATTTTTTCACTCTCTTTTCATTAAACATGGCCAAGTGACCAAGAAACTGCACGAACTTAGATGGGAAGAAGAACTGGGTGAATCTTTCAGTCCTTAGGACTAGTCCTGAATACGCATGACTCAAAATTTTAAACATCTGGAGAAAGGTCTGACACTTAATCGCACTTATCAGTACACATTCCACAGAATATCTCTTATAATCTCTTCCCACTCCCAATCCCCAGCGACCTGAAAACACAAAACTGGACTGGTTGCATCCTTCTAGCGATATGTCTCATCGCTTTTAATTGGAAAAAAATAGATCTCCCACTATTCATTCTAATTTCTTTTTTCTTCTATAGCAGAGATGCACCTTAACTTCACCGAAGGTCTTTCCACAGACTTTTGTGTCATCAGTCATTTATGAAACGTTAAATGTTATGATTCAACAACAACATCTTGCAATTTTTTCCAGAAACAAATTGAGGTTTCAATTATATGGTTTATATGGATGGATTTGACAAAAGGCTATGTAATGCGGCAAAGGAACCCCTCTTCATTAACTGTAGTTTTTCCATTAATTCAAGACATATTGGTAAACGTATTAAAATGATAATAATTGCACAAGGATATTCAATGCACTGATTATACTGGGCACTTCAGCACTGCAATGGTTAAATACCTCAACTGCCAATATGTGCACCCACGGTCATTCTAGGGTTAATATTTTATAGTAGAAGACCAACGATCTCATACATAGTGTAATACTATTAAAGTAACAGTTTATAAAGAAGAATTATTAGTAGAGTAGCAATCAAATTTGTCTTGTGTAAATTTAGGGTTAACTAGTTATAAATGAGTGATTTAGGGAGTAATATGATATGATTAAGACCATTAGTTAAATTATATAAATTACATTTTGATTTCTGTTTACATTAAATGTATTAATTTCTGGGATGTGCTGTATGATATTCACCACTGTTGTTATTGTGTAATCAATACTTTCCATTGCTATAATCCTTAATATAATAAAACACATATTTTTGGTTGTCTGCATAAATCTATCAGAATAATTATTGCCGGGAAACTATAGGGAAGGGCTTCCTGAATCTCTCCTCATACTTATATCCATATTTTAATTCACTTATATTAATATAATGCATTGCATATAAAATGCTTACATTTTTTTTTATTATTAAAAGCCCTCACAACTCCCTATCTTGTATTCAGTGGCGGATCCAGGGGGAAGGGGGGGGAGGGGGGGGGGGGGTGGCGATCAGGGCGATCGCCCCCCCTAGCAGGGGTTTGCTGCCGGCGGCTGTGTTTTAAACACAATCAGAGCAGCGGGGCAGCACACTGTCACTGCCTAGCTGACCTGCACATACTGTGCAGCCACTGGCAGCATTAGACATCAGAAAGGGGGCGGGGCCTAAATCGCCCCCCCTAAAATCGCCCCGGGTAAAGTTATTGTCTAGATCCGCCCCTGCTTGTATTTACCATAAGTGTAGTAGGCACTAACTGCTCAATAATACCTAGTGCAAGGGTGTTACATACATACACACACACACAACTTCCTTCACCTTTACCATTCCATCTTAACTCCACTACTCATCTCTCATCCCTCATGCTCTCCACCCCGTCCCCACCAACTTCCCTCCTACCCTTACTACTCCCATTTATTTAAAATGATACAACCCACTAATTAATTTATGCATTTATTGTGGTTACTATAAATATATTAAAATTTATAATGTGCATCAAACAATACTCAACCATGCTCTAGCTTACTAGATAGATATATGTACAAATGTTTATTTTAATCACGCAACCTGCAACCAGATGTAAGTGCAATGTTTCCTATTTGTAAAGCCTTAAATAAAGAGATTTAAACAAAAAAATAAAATAAAAACAAAAGGTTACACAAGACTAACCAGAAACAACAATGGAGAGAAGTGAGCATGAATGTCACATGCTTTCCTGAACCAATAGTTTTTGGAAGCAGCAGAGCGGTAGTAAGCAGTATTTTCATTACAAGGGACTGAACTTGCTCCCTGCTCCCTCTGAAGTAGAACCATATTTTGTTTGAGGTACAAGAACAGCAACAATATCTTAGTTCTTTATCTTGAGGCAGTTATAACTGGTATAGACTTTTGTATAGAGTTGCACTTATTGAACAGATAATTTGGTCTCGCTTAAATCAACATTATTGTTACCCTTTGACACAAAAATATATGTGCCCTGTTCTCAGGTATTTTATCTACTAATATGCTACTTGTAGTAACTACTCAAAAGGGAAAAAATCCAAAGTGGAGTATTTTGCAGAATAAATATTCTACAATCTAGGGGCCTGATTCATTAAGGATCTTAAATGAAGAGATATCCTTTTTCAGTCTCCTGGACAAAACCATGTTACAATGCAAGGGGTGCAAACTAATTTTCTGTTTTGCTCATAAGTTAAATACTGTCTGTTTTTTCATGTAGCACACAAATATCAACTTTAAATTTCAGTGTACAAATAAGCTATCAAGTATTTGTGTGCTACATGAAAAAACAGAGAGCATTCAACTTATGTGCAAAACAGAATACTAATTTGCACCCCTTGCATTGTAACATGGTTTTGTCCACGAGATTGAAATAAGATATCTCTTCATTTAAGATCCTTAATGAATCAGGCTCTAGAACAACAAGACCAGAATCAGACTGAGACCAAATGAGGTCTTAGTAGTTAAATATTTGCTTGGTTTTACGATGTTTTGTAACAAATCATCTCAAACATACAGCAGGAGTGTCCCTATTTTATTCAGCTGAAGAACATGCATTGTTTCTAAATTACTATAGCTCCTTTGGCAGAGAATTTGTCATCCAAAGACACAACACTTTCTCATCTCAGTTATAAAGGTAATGTGTATTTTTATGTTACCAGACAGAGATATATTTAGATTAAACATACCAGTTTCGAAACTAGCAAATGAGGACAACGTGCTATTAGCAAAGTAAGACAGCAACCTTTATTCCTATTAACAGTGCAATAAAAGGGTAGAGGGGCCACATTCAGCAGATAAAACTGCAATCTGATCTACACAGCTACCGAGAATCTATATTCATCAGTATTTTTTGCTATCTGTTTCTACCGGACTTTGTCCTCTGAGTCAGATCTCTAAGCAAAATCTGAATGTTCCACAAACTGCCGACTAGAACTCACTACCAGTAAGAATGTGTTGTATATCACCTTACATTTCTCAATATCTGAAAAAAGGTTGGGTTTTAAAGATATCCTAGCATGGCTCTAGTGGCACAAACAATGTTCTAGAAAATACATGGTAGCAATCGAGGCAGCCTGGGATCAATATGAATTTTATAATTGCATAACTGTTTATAATTACAAAAAAATAGTAATCCGGAAAGTATTCACAGCGCTTCACTTTATCCACATTTTGTTATGTTACAGCCTTATTCCAAAATGGAATAAATTCCTTTTTTCCCTCAAAATTATACACACAATACTCCATAATGACAACGTGAAAAAAGTTTTTGGGGAGATTTTTGCAAATTTATTAAAAATAAAAAACTAAGAAATCACATGTACATAAGTATTCACAGCCTTTGCCATGAAGCTCAAAATTGAGCTCAGGTGCATCCTGTTTCCACTGATCATCTTTGAGATGATCCTACAGCTTAATTGGAGTCCATCTGTGGTAAATTCAGTTGATTGGACATGATTTACAAAGGCACATACCTGTCTATATAAGGTCCCACACTTTACAGTGCATGTCAGAGCACAAAACAAGCATGAAGTCAAAGGATTTGTCTGTAGTTTGTTTGTTATAGTTTGTATCAATTGCTTAAAAAATACCTGCTGATATGTTATTACAGATAGTTTTTTTTCTTTGATTAAATGTATTGTTTTAAATTATTACTAATATGGATGTTAATGTGCAACCACTCTTATGGTCAGAGGGTCGCCCTGTGCAGCCCCTGAAGTGTATAATATTGTCCACCACTAGAACAGATTGATCAAACCTCATGTCTGATTAATTTCTTTGTTAAACAGCCCTCTTGCATTTTGTTACTAAATAACATACAAGAGAGATGCACTACACTACCCATCAATAACATTATCTTCTAAATGGTGCAGCCATTGTTCACCAAAACTGGATCCTAATAAAGGACATCATAACTGGGAACTTTTGGTGTTTTGCTATGAAAATTACAGTAAACGAAGTTTGAGAAAAGATAATATTCAAAATGTAACAAACATATTAAAACATAGTGATCATTAAAGCTGTTATTAAAGGTCATTAAATTCAACTAGCCTCCAGTCACAAGTGAGAGCATAATAAGAAAATGAATATCCTAAACATTCAACTTCAATATCTTGAACTATTGGTCAAATCCACCCACTCTCAACAAATGCTCTCCTGGGTGGAAGTGGTAAGAAGCGTGCTGAATGTTCTTCTGTCGTTGCATATTGAACGAGCTTTGAGATGGTTGAATAAACATGACTCTTACAGAATTTCGAAAGAATTTGAAAAATGTTAGTACAGATTATGTAACTAATTCAGTTTCATGTCTTGAATTATCCACCACCATAAATGCCTTCTTGTCCTCCTGCCACCTGCCTAGACTGCCCAGATCTACGGCAGTCCAACTAAGATATTAGATCAACAGAGGACATCAGCCAGGGCACAAAGGACTAGAAGACCGGCAAAGCCTTATTCATCTTTACACGCAAGTCCTGTTGCGTGCCGTATCTTGCATGAGATTGCTCTGCGCATGCTCACAAAACGACTTTACGCCAGTGAACGCAATTGCAATTCATGTCTGAATGCAAATGACACTTCGACTTGAAAGCCGGAACAGGGGGAGGGAAGGGGTGGACGTACATAGACAATGTAAAGTAAGGGTGTGTCGAGGTTCAGTGCACGCACATTCGGCCTCTTTAAATTCAGGGCATCTCTTAGGTATTGTTTAGCTGTATCATATGCACCAGCTGCACGGTAAGAGCCAACTGATAGTGATGACTGACACGTATGCATGACAGAACATGTATTTATAAGTAAGGGAAATGATATTTATGTACAGTACGAAAGTTTTCAATTCCTACTCGGATATCTCAGGATATAAAATAAATTATTCTAATTCTGAAACTTTCCCATTACATATCCTGACATTGATACACATCTTCTATTGCAAAAATATCTTTTTAATTGGAGAACTAAAAAAAGAATATATTTGGGGATATACTGTACAACTTCCTACTCTTCACAATATAAAGAAAACTTTCCCACCCTCTTTTCTGACATTCAAAAGGCTGCATGTGTGGTTGTAAAAATAAATAACCTTTCCCAGATTTTCTATGTACTCCAGACCATCCCCTGGTTCCCCAAGACACTCTAAAACAACTACAATGATTTATTAATGCATTTATTTAACAAATAAACCACCTAGATTGAAATCCCCCCTCCCCTTATTAGATCACCTGATGAAGAGGGAAGGGGACTTCCGGACTTCTTTATATACAACTACGTTACTCATCTATCGCGACTAATGGCCTGGTTTACCCTCCCATCCTCTGCTAGTTGGCTTCAAATTGAAACTGTTATCACTGGTATAATTTCCTTGACTTCCGTTTTGAATTCCACTAAACTCTCTAAACCACTGCTAGATCCCATTATTCATTTTTCTAGCTCTATCTGGTTGTACTCCGTTAGAAAAATGACTATCATACCATCCGTGATCATTTTTGACTGGAATAATACTGATTTTCAACTAGGCTCTCCAGGGCCATCTTAACAACATTATGGACCCCCGGGCAAAGCAGTGCACCGGGGCCCCTAGATATAGATATAGATATATAGATGTATACAGATAAAGATATAGATATAGATATATAGAGATAGAGATACATAGATGTACTTGCTCAGTGACCATTGTAGGTTTTTTTTGCAGGTTTTTTTTCTTTTTCAGGATTATTTATTCTCATTAAGAGCCGTGCCTATGGGGCCCCCTTGCCCGTGGGGCCCCTGGGCAGCTGCCCATTGTGCCCAATGGAAAAGATGGCCCTGAGGCTCTCCCCTCTTTTACAACCATCCCTGGCTGTAAAGATATATATATATATATATATATATATAATTTGGGAGAAATTTGCCACAGTGCGGTTTAGTAAACCCGACATTTTAACAGCTTTTTCCAGCGGTTATCAAAACCACCACAGGGGGTAAATGTATCAATGTCCGGATTCTTCAACTCCGGCGAGATCGGCGTCTTCAGCGCTTAAATTTAAGGCGGCGCTGCCTTGTAAAGGGAAGTTTCCCTTTACAAGGCAGCGCCGCTTTAAATTTAAGCGCTGAAGACGCCGATCTCGCCAGAGTTGAAGAATCCGGACATTGATACATTTACCCCCAGATGTACTAAGTGCCAGACCACACAAAAACCACCTGTTTTGTTATCCCCACATTCATTATCGCCGTACTGATTTTTTAACATGGTAAGAATACAAAGTGGGACATTTATCAAGCTGCAGCAACCGATAGAAAGACCACCATAAAAAAAGAGGTGGGATGAGTCAAACCGCATGCAAGCTGACTATTCAGAAGATAAGAGGAGGCACAATACTGTAATCATGACGGCAATCCTTATTTAGTGATTAAGAGGGCAAAAAATAATTAATAATGATCTAAATGGGGAAAAATAATTTTATGAATATATTAGGGGGAAATGAATGCTTGATTATATTAAAGCTGCAATATTATTTTAACATTATATTAAGGGGGCAATATTATATTATAATTATATTGTGGGGTATATTGTGATTATATAGTGTAATTTGATTGCTAATGGGGGTAATAATAATTTATTATTATCATGGAGTGGACTCTATTTATAGTGCCACTAGTGTTTACTATAAAAGATTAGAGAGGCTTCATCTAGTATGCCAAAGCCCTCATTTCCTTCTGTTATTTTGCAGTTCTCCTGTAGAGATCCTTAGTATAAATATGCTCAAGGCAGGCTGCAGCATGCTAACAATAGTGATTCCAGGGGAAGGACTCTGACAGATGCGCTAGTCTGAGGAAGTGGGAACAGCAGAATTCTTCACTGAGATTTTTTTTTTTTTTTGCAATGACCTATATATAATTTGATGCATTTCAGCAAGAACTTACTGTGCATTGTGAGCAAGCGATAGCTGTATCAGAACTAAGACCTAAACAGATTGTCGATGGATGTACAGTATTAACAGATTTTCTCTATGGAGCACCACTGACAACTGCTACCTATTATAAAGTGCTCATAAGCATGGTTAACTATTTTGGCACAACTAAGAGGTCTCTCTGAATTTAAAGATAGGGTTTACACAGAGATATATTACTGCAAGATACTTTACCACCTAGGTAAAAACAACACAGCAACCATTCATAAACTATATATCAAAAACAAAATACAAGTATCCTCAAATACTTACTGCACCGACCTGACTATATAAAGTTTGTCTACATTATTAATATTAATATTATCAATAATGATCACCCATAGTTATATATATGTTTTACCTGCTCTTCAATTCCACCACT
Organism: Mixophyes fleayi; assembly: GCF_038048845.1. Lineage (NCBI taxonomy): Eukaryota > Metazoa > Chordata > Amphibia > Anura > Limnodynastidae > Mixophyes > Mixophyes fleayi. Next base: position 54,096,231 of record NC_134407.1, read on the forward strand.
ATGATTGTTGTCACAAGTTATACAGGTCACTCTATATTCATGCAAGCTGCTCTCTCATACTGATGTACTAGCACAGTGATTATCAAAGAAGCAGTGCCATTTAAGTCCTATTTACACTTTCATATATAGCTATAAAAAAAACTGACATGCTATGCTTTGCTATTTGAGCTTTTAGTCCGATATCAAAACTCTTTGCATATTGGTAAAAAGCTGTGGTGTGTGTATTTTGTGATTGTGATGGGGGACGACACTCCATCCCACTCTACTTTTTAACAAAGCTGAAAGGGTAAGTAAGGGAAACACTTAATGATGCATTACACCTTCAGGCTTCTTATGTGACAATTACAAATTTGGGTGTTATTTTCTCTTTAAGTTAAATCAACTGCATAACTGCCACCTCTGCCCAATGTATCTGTCTATCTATGCCCTCCTGGTGTTACACTAATACCAATGCCCTATGTACAGAGAAAATAAAATATAAGGCGAGAAATATTGTGACTATACAACTAAAGTATTCTGGACATACTAGATGTATTTAGCGGAATCAGTAGCTCACAGTCTGACTAATCAGCTCCTGGTCAGACTTCCATCAGGGCCAACCTTTGAACCGAATGTTCTCTGTATTTTTATTATTGCAGTGACCTCACTTCAGTTACCATTTCAGTGTGTAAAGTCCATTCTCAGGCATTACTGCTGCCTCACAACACAGAGATCCCGCACAGCTGAGATCTCAACACAGAATGAAGGTGATTATTAGAGCCATTGTGCTTTGTTTGGCACTTAGTATAGCTACTAGTACAGACGATGCAACTCAAAATAGCACCACCAACCAGATCCCCCCTGAAGATTCATCCTCAGACTGGGGTATTGGAACAATACGGGATGGCTTTGAGGCAGTCAATGGATATTTTGACTCCTTTCTGGAACTACTTGGTGGAAGAAATGGAGTTTGTCAATACAAATGTCGATATGGTAAGCTTTTGCCTCATGATAACACAAGTGATGACTTTATTATCAGAGCACTTATCTGTTATAGAGCAACAAAGTACAGATTTGGGGCCTGATTCATTAAGGATCTTAAGAAACTTCTTATTTCAGTCTCCTGGACAAAACCATGTTACAATGCAAGGGGTGCAAATTAGTTTTCTGTTTTGCACATAAGTTAAATACTGACTGTTTTTTCATGTAGCACACAAATACTTGATAGCTTATTTGTACACTGAAATTTAACGTTGATATTTGTGTGCTACATGAAAACACAGTCAGTATTTAACTTATGTGCAAAACAGAATCCTAATTTGCACCCCTTGCATTGTAACATGGTTTTGTCCAGGAGACTGAAATAAGACGTTTCTTAAGTTAAGATCCTTAATGAATCAGGCCCTTGGTGATCATTAACTGTTTAGGTTTTAAGAATATTTCTACTAGAGGTGAGCAAAATTATCAAACTGTTATGCGAAATATTCACCTCTTTTGCATTTGGCAGCAAAATGTTCACATTCTGTCCGTTGAATTTGGCCTTAACTATCCCAGTCTTACTCTAACCACAAAGCAGAATGAAATGACTGTTGTTCCACTTCTATTCATAGACTATAAATTCCGCAAAATAATTTACAAATACAATGCAGAAGGGCGTTCAGCGGGATGTCAAAGAAAAAGCAGAAGAGTGAAGATTGAATTGCGGGATGAGTCAGTCAAGATAATTAATTTACTGGCTAAAGAACTATAATGCTAAAAAAAAGGGTTTATTTTCCAAACAAGAAGTAAAATATATTATTAGAAAAGTACTGGTTAGTAATGGCAAGCTACAGATTATGATAATCTGGCCACTTGGTGTCACTGTTTCACTTTTGTAGATATGTGTAATTGTCTACATTGCACAATAATTCTTTATTCCCCTCATTGTTTAACCTATAGCACAGTTGCAAGGAGATCATTTCTAAAATGTTCTAGTAATAATATTAAATGCACCTCCATGTTTTCAATTGCTGGGCAGGTGTCCTAGTAAACCTCATATCTCTGAAATATATCGTCCATAGGAATCTTCATGTGGACAATATATTCTTACTGTAAAGTGAACCTCCACTCCAAATAAAACCAGTCTGATTTAAAAGAACTACTGCAGTGCAAGCAATGTAAGTAGGCCGGCTGTAAACCAAGTTCCCAAGTATCACAGACATTGGGCTGTTGTTCAGGAACATGGTGTAGTGGTGATAATCATCATTTACTGATTGAGGCATTTCACTGTCCATTGCCCTCTCTGCATATATTCTGTTTATTTATAATCATTTCAAATGGTCCAGGTCTAAAGTCATGAATCATAATTTATTATTTATGATGAAGTGTTACAGAGGTGGCAGCCATTTTGTAGATTAAACCAATATCCATGAGAAAACAACCTATTAATCATACTTGCCTACTTTTCCCTTGCTTTGTCCGGGAGAGGGGCATGCCTGGAGGGCGGGAGGGCATGGGGCCCCGTCCCACGACGGAATTGCCGTTTTGTTGCGGGGCCAAAATGAGGCGATTCACAGTGAATCACGTCATTTTTGGGTGCCAGGTGCGGAATGCGGGAGCTTTTCCAGCTCTCCCGGGAGTCCGTGAGACTGACCTGAATTTCGGGAGTCTCCCGGACATTCCGAGAGAGTTGGCAAGTATGCTATTAATTCATTAGTAACTAGTGACATCCCTACCTCACAACGGCTGTCTACATTGTGCTTATTTTTATGAAAGATATACAATTGCTTTGATCATGTTATCTTTATTAAGGTTAGGATTCAAAATTGTTCATAGCTCACCATATGGTGTGATTAAGTTGGATAAATAAATAGTTTTTAATGCAGTAGGTGGGACATTGCTCAGTGCTCTGTGGTCCAACAATGCCTAATCAAACCCCTGCTAATTTGTGACTGAGGAGACTAGAAAATTGGTCAGACCATATGCACGAAGGTGCATATAGCTAAATGACCATTTGTGCAGTATTTGACCATGTTATGTGTGGACAAATCAGTCTTTTGGCAGTCAGTCAAGATCACTACATTGTACCATGCATACAGTTATAATGGTAATTTATGTTGCATAGTGATGTTTTCCACTCAGTTGCAAGCATATAAAATCACTGGCAAAATAAGGAGAGGAATTCCATATAAAACATAACCTTCATTCAGTGCAATAAATAAAATCTCATATTTTTTTTTTATAGGAAACGCCTAAATGCAGCAGTTAGTAATTACATATAAGATATTAGCAATGCTTTTTAGCTAATTAGCAATGATATATCCCCTCCAACAGTCTCAAACTTCAGTGACAAAAAGGAGTTGAGCTTACTAATTTTGGGGCTGTGGACTTGGTAAAATAGTGTTGTGACTGTGCAGATCAGGGCGTGGTCAGATTGTGTCCCACTTTGTCCCCCTATTGGGACAAATGCAGTAACACAGTTGCTACCTTGACACTCTCCAACAACTTTAATATTGGGTACCATAGAAACATATTAAAATGGTCTAGACAATTAAAAAAAAGGTAATGGATGCATCATGTAACTTCTGAGACTATGGTTTGCAGAAGATTGAGCTGATAAGGGTGTAAAGAGATGAGGCACAGATCCAGTACTATGTACATATTCTTTCCTGTGGCAAATGCCGTACTTCCCTATCCGCTGTCAGATCTAGAACACATAGACTATCAGTACTTTTTATATCTCTGAAAACATCTGCCAAAGTTCTAGATATGTAAAGGCACAGTGTTGTAGAACCAGACCAGGGATTTTGTTAACAAATATTTAGCAATAAAGTTTCACAATGTTTCAAATTCGTTTGCAAAACTGGTCAGATAAAGAGTGCACTCTAACTATGTTATTTTAGCTATGTTACAATGAAGCTCTGCTTTTAATATTTTTCTGTATTTTATTTTATTCCAGGTAAAGCCCCCCTTCCCAGACCAGACTACAAGACCCCAGAACCCAATGGTTGCAGCTCCTATTTCCTTGGTCTCAAGGTACCAGAGAGTGTATGTACCACTAACATCTACTGTATTCCCAGCACGAACCTTAACACCTTTTAATTCCAACAATTCATAACCATCAACTTTCTGAAATATCAGCAATATTTTTAACCATTTTTAAATAAAAAGGAACTATAGGTAAAATATTCTGTAAGAAACTGTGGCCATACCATCATTTTTTTTATTTTTAAACAAATTATTGCATTTCTGTACAGTGACCTCAATATTCAATAGAGCCACAAACGTTGCAATTCATTTGTTTTGAATCTAATCATTTTAAAATAGATTGCCCATAAATTAATTATCACTTCAAATACAATTTTTATGTGATAAAGCAATGAGAAATGGCAATGCACGTGTAATGTAGGAAGGGTGTTGGATACTTAGGGGTATATTTACTAAACTGCGGGTTTGAAAAAGTGGAGATGTTGCCTATAGCAACCAATCAGATTCTAGCTGTCATTTTGTAGAATGCACTTAATAAATGCTAACTAGAATTTGATTGCTTGCTATAGGCAACATCTCCAGTTTTTCAAACCCTCAGATTAGTAAATATACCCCTTAGACCAGTGATTGCTAACCTGTGACACTCCAGGTGTTGTGAAACTACAAGCCCCAGCATGCTTTGCCAGTAGATAACTAGCTGATAACTGGCAAAGCATGCTGGGGCTTGTAGTTTCACAACACCTGGAGTGTCACAGGTTAGCCATCACTGCCTTAGACTTTAGTTGTATGATTACAATTCAGCATCAATCCAATTGAAAATTGTCCACCTAATTTGAACAAATTATTAATAGTTTTGTCCATCTATGGTGGTTGCACATATAAAAGAAATACAGAATAGGAATAGAAACACTCATGGGGGGAATTCAATTGGCTGCTTTACTGTAAAAAGTAACGTGCCCTGCGCACTATTACCGACATTACGTTAATAGTGCACTTAATTACCATTAATACGGTAATTTTAAGCCTGCTTTCTGCTCGTCTCTCAGGGAGCCGCAAGCAGAAAGCAGGCTTAAAATTACCGTATTAACGATATTAGGTTTAACGCCGTATTAGTTGCAGCTGGATTGAATCTGCCCTATGGTGTGGAAATAATCATGAGCACAATATACTAATATTCTAACAGAATAAAAGACTATTTACAGTATATATAACACTAACAGTAATAGCCCTATCGGTCACAAAAAGAAACAAAACAATATGAAATTTACTGGGATTCTCTAAAAAATGAAAAGTTAATCTCATTTAACCAGCATGTTGCCAAAATTGTAAATGTAAAAACAAATCAGAAATTAACAGTAGTTGCTAAATGTAATAAAATAAATAGATAAAGTACATTATTTTATGGTCGTGTTATTACCTTTAGGAATTGGTTCACAATTTAAGTAATCTGCCAACATGAGTTAACAGCTAATTATTTCCTGTGACATTAGTTGTCAGACACAGTCACTTAATTTGCAGGTTGTTTTAATAAATAATCTTCCAATCCTGAAATCCTGTTTTAAGACAGTGTAATTTTTCATAAATGGCTAAATTTATTCTCCACCTCAAAGTCACCTTTACAATCTCCGCATTACATCATATAGTTCAACCAGTTCCTCCTTTAAATTTAATGTACATACCCATGAATATTCATCCAACAAATGTAATATCCAGACAGACTATCATAATTCACTTCAGCGATAATGTATGTACTGTGTACCTATAATGAAGAGCCAAGAGGAAGATGTCCCAGGCAACAAGTTTTGGGAGGCACAAAATTATGGGAGTTGGTCTAAAAAAACGTCTACTTTCTTGTTTCAATAGTGTACATTAGTGTTTTTTATCACATTCATAGATTGATGAAAAATTACAATATTTCTTTTTTAAAGTGCACCAACACCAAACACAAATGAATATGGTAGCTTGTACAAGTGTTGAAGGAAGGGAAGAGCTGTATTTACCAAAAGGGAAACTAGGCACCTGTCTAGGGCAAATCAGTTTAGAGGGCAGCAAAGATATGGGGTTATGTCAATTTTGTTTATATTTTAATATTCTTTTTTGCTACCTTGTCCATACCAACCACCAATATATTACCCATAATAATAATCTAGTAGAGATTGATGAGTATTGACATAAGCCTGTGTATGGGGGAAGTATCCAATGCCTTGAGCAATACAAGCTGTAAATACAGCCCCGAAGAAGGGAGACATTTGTGTTCCTGCTCCAGGCATCAGGATGTCCTGGCATGCTGCTGTGTACATACATTTTTATTTAAAACAGGAAAATTTAGATTAATACTTATGGACAAAGTTAAATAGAAGTAGAACAGCATGTAGCCTTTAAACAGCCCGAGCCAGAGTCAGAAATAACACTTAATATATAAACCCTGAAATATAACTTAGTGATTCACCAAAATCTTTAGAACTGACAGCTCAAATGGGCCCACTGTAGAACCAGTCAGAGCTTATTTAGCCCAAACCCCACAACCAAACTCAGAACAAATGTTTCTAAAAGTACCAATACAAAAACACAACCCAGACACCCTGCAGAGGAAACGTAGACCAAGAGTAAGCAAGGAAGACTTGGTGAAGGAAAATTCAGGAGCAAAATCCAGAAATAAAACCTGAGGGTATCTTCAATCTAAGTGATACAGCACTCTTAGACCCTCAAATAAATCTACTAAGTTCTCACCCTCCCATCCACTGAACTAATTTGAGACCTACGTTCATCTGCAGAAATTCATAAGCAAATTAACTTGTAAAAAAATTCTTCATGCAGAATAAGATAATAAGATTAGCATCACACACCACAACTTTCACACCTTCCCCAAATGTCCATACCAATCTAAGATTAAAATCAATTTTCTTCATCCATCACCTCAAAGACTTCCCACCCACCAACGGCGCAGTATCAAGACTCTGCCCTTTATTTGTATTGCCGCTAACATTCTACATTTTCTCCAACCACATCTGTATATTCAAACACAATTGACATGTTTCTTTGTACTGTTTACTCTACCACTGGAGCCATCACTGCAATTACTGAAAGTTCTTATGATATCTTCCGATAAATAAGGGATAAGGATAACTCAAACCAAGTCCGAGCAGCACACAAACATACTCAAAAGGCAGCGTTAAGAGTATCCTACATATATTCCCATTGACTGGTGGCTTAATAGCTGGAACTAACCCTGAATCTTCAGTGGAGGCCCTCCAAGAGGATTGTTATTATAAATTAAATACTTTTAAATACATATATATTAGAAGTATTCTTGGAATGACATCTCATTGTAGTGAAACACTCTTAAATGATGGTTCTAACCATATTTCTATATTTTGGGCTATCCCATTTCTGATTCCTAGCTCTTTTTTATTACCACTCAAGGTGTTCCCTCAGAATTTCTATGAAGAGTGTGTGTTTGTCTGACCCATATTTCCTGTATCTACTCTCCTAGAAGTCTAGGGACCATGCTGGGTTCTTGATTCCCATCCTACTGCACTCTTGCATTTTGGATCATCTGCATTACTAGGCCTTTGCACACTCAGATAAAGCCTGGGTTATAAAGGGGGAGGCCTCCACTGAGGGCATTCCCTGAGTCATCAACTTTGGCTGCCTAGGAGCTTACGCCCAACTCTGTCTGTGACTTATACCACTGTGTTATATGCTGTAAAGTTTTGGGATGCTGATGTTTACTGTAAATGTATGTATTAATTCCTCCTATGTATTAATAGGTGTTCTGGTGTTTGCACCCTGACTGATCTTAACTCTGCCTCTATGTTACTTTCCTTCAACAATCTATGCTTAATCTGCTATCTCACTGCTAGAGATTTCTACAAATATCTCCAGGTAAGGGCTTTCTTAGTCTCTGCACTATGCTCTAACCCATCTGCCCTCCACTCCTTTCTTGTGGATTCATTAATTTCCAAAGGGGGAGCAATCTCCTGGTGGTACAATCTCCACAGTAACCCCCCAGATTTAGTGAAATTACCATGTATGATTTTGGAAGAAGGGGTTGTGTTGTGCTGTGGAGGTGGAGGAGTGGTTCTCCCTTTTTGCCAATGTGAGATCTATGTCCAATTGCTCCAGTTATGTGAAGACACAATATAAAGTGGTACCTTGACTTTTTTGAATTTCCATCATCCTCTTCTTTCTATTTGTATTGCAATCTTCCACTTCTCTGGCATGAAGGGAAATCTGATTTATCTGGATCCCACTTTGGATCTGTTTCATAGCTTTACCCCTGAATAGAGGAAAGTGTCTAAGTATGTTATCAGTCATATTGTACTAGCTACCAAAGCCATGACAGCCCAAGAATAGAATTCACCTAATTCACCTTAACATTATAAGATTGTAGTTATTGAAGTACAATCCTGCTGTAAGATAGACTTCAGCCTATTTGGGAGACACCAGCTCTTCTAGAATGGCAGCAGGTAACAAAGGGCCAACCACATCAGTGTACGGCAGGCTCATGAGTCAATGGATTGCTATGGGGCCCGTCTGCACTGCGCACTATGCATCCATAATAGATACGCCACTGTCTGGCAGTAACACATGATGGTGATATAAAAGGGGGAGGGGGTTTAATTAATTAATTGAAATATTTATGCCTTTTCTCCATTTGAAGTGTTGAGTAGAATATATATCTTAGCTGGTTTGTTCTCTTTTTAAACCCAATTTTAACCAATCCTATGTTTTCTAAATTCAGCCCTTGCATCAGGTTACACAATAAGTACACATTAATTTGGAGTTGACAATACATCACTTAAAGTACTTTGTTGTTTACTTTTAACCTGAGCCTTTTATATCAAAGAAATACAATCTAAAATCGATGAACAAACAAAATCAAATATTGACTTAAGATACACATTGGCTGTCTTTATTACATGTTTGTGATTGTGCAAAATGGTTCTCTGGGCTCTCTATACAAGACTTACCTTTCAATCTGCAGTGGTTCCCTTGAGGACAGGTCACTGAGTGGCTGCCTCTGTTTAGCTTTTCAAACAAACTGGAGTTATAAAAATAAACATTTATGTGTAGCTTTCCAGGTGTCTACATATGTATTTGACTAATTACTAAAATATGTTTAGAGTAATAATTTTATTATGTTTTGGAGATGTAAAGCAAACACCCAGTGAGATAGAAAATAGTCCCCTTTATCAAAAATGTCGTCTTTATGAAAGTTCTTGCAATAATAGCCATGGTCCACCTGAGATCAGGGGCCCCTGACATCTCTTCTACATGACAAACCCTGTGGGCAGCCCTGCCTGAACATGCCATCTGATGGTAGTAGGGGGCTGCCCTGTAGGCTGTCTTTCAGTAGCACAAACAGAGATTAAATTGTAGTTAACAATAACATGTTCTGCTCCTGCTAATTTATTAAGCCTAAGCTACTTTTGCAAGCCAGTCATACACAACTTCTTAGCAGTCAATTGGATACAGAACCAAGCTAAAATCAAATTGGCTCTCAATGAGTTTGAGTTTAGTATGAAAATTACCGGTACATGCAAAAGGAGCACAGCAATATTTTTAAGAAAGCAAGAGCAACACGTATCATGACAAACTCACCTGAGCCTGCTCGATGTCTGGGTGTGAACGCTTAATCAAAACAAAACCACTTGGTCTATCTACAAATTATTAAAATTCCCCAAAATGCTATTTTACAATCACTATTTAACTATTCTGCCACCTCCAAGATTTGGTTTCAAAACTAAGACATTGATGAATAGTTTGGTTACTCCCTGGCTTATCTCACAATACAATCCCAACTTAAACTAAATAGAGTTATTGTACACCAAAAAGAACATCTATTTAGTTCTATAGCATTTATAATAGCCAAGTCTATCTGCACGTGGACCCATTAAGAGCAATAAGACAGAGTATTATTAAATGGAGTGTCATTGTGGAGGCCCAATTAAAAAAGTTGAAATAAAGATATGACTGTAAATAAATAATTTTTTCTTAGATAAATTGCTTTAGGAATGTGGCCTATAAGCCCCAGGGGTGGTATAACTAGGCTAAATACATCTAAGGCACACAGTCTTGGGAAGCCAGCTTAGCATATGGATGTCCATTTGATAACCCAATTTCCTTCCTGCCATCATATATGATGAAGAAAGTCACAATGCTTAATGTATAAAACAAATGACATACAATAAAATAGCTGCAAAACAATTTCATAAAAAACAAGATAACAGAAACAGTAAACTAATGTAGTTTTCATGTAACTATTGCCAGGGAAAGCAGAAAAACGGACAAAACCTCAATAACAGATTGATACCCTTTTACTGATGAATTCTAACATTACACTCAACCTCTTAAAACCATTTCCCCCTCAACCCTCCTGCCTTGTAAGGTCACTGAGAGAAGGCTGTGCATATCATAATTGGTTCTAAAACCTTTTTTATTGCTCTGTATTCACACATTTTTAGTAATGAATTCTAGCAATTAAATATTTTTTCACTAGAACATTGTAGAAATATAATGATCAGTCTAATATACCGAACATGGTTTTATGCACAAATACAATACTGTAAATCTTTATAAAATGTAGGCCTATAGTTATATTTGACAGATTTGAAATAACGCATTCCTCTTATTATACATACATACAGGAACCATCTCAAATATGGATTGGGAATCATATGGTTTTGATATACTTATTCCTTTATAAATATATAATGACCTGGAGAGATCCTCAGTCATTGTCCTGTGAAGTCATGACATCTGGAGGATGCCATATACTTAATCTTACATGCTGGTCTTATCTTATATCCTGTAGCATAAAGTCAGGCCTCTCTGAAATATACATCAAACAACATTATTTGCAGGCCCCATTCCCTAGGGAATTCCGCTCAATGCTGACCAGGCTAGGGCTGAGTGACATTGGGACACCATGGTATGAGTTTCCCTCTGTTAAAGAGTTATTCACAATTATGCAAACACGTCCTTACTCTATACATTTGCATACCCCTCTCCTCCCCAGATCCATCTCTCCAGTTGTAAGGAGACAGATTTCAGATGGTACCAACTCTGCATATGGGCGGTTGTGTGCTATTGTGTGTGGCCCAGCGCAGTGCAAATTAGTTTATTTTATGCTAAACAAATGGCCATATGCACCAGCACCTGTGTATCAAATTAGTGAAAAACTTTCTGGAAAGTTAACTCCAGCCAGAGTATAGGCTCTGTCAAAGTGGTGCAGGAACATTGTGGTGTCAAAGTTGCAGACACCTCTGCATGAAATAATATTTCTCAATACATGGGCTAAACACTACATCACAGGGCAGCAAAATAATATTTGGAGGTGGCATCAATGTAGTCCACCCACCTCTGCATTCCAGGATCTGGTCTCAAGTTCTTGTGTAGAATTACATTTCAGTGCTGTGAAATTTGTTGGTGTTAAAAGGACAGATATCAATAATGCTTGTTGTAATTCTTAAGATATCTTAAATCTGATTCAATTAAACATGTTTAATTCATACTAACAATGACCCAAGAGAAAATAAAAGAAAATAATTCTTCTGAACTTCTCAATTGTAAAAAAATAATAAATTACTGAAGCACAGGCAGCTGAATAGAGCGAGTGGCAAGGACCATCGGTCTTGCCAGCGTTTGCTCTCTAATAATGTGATTAAAACAAAAAGTATCTATTTAAACATCATTTTGACAACCATATGTTTTTCATGAGTTATGTAACAACAATAGTTTTTATTTAATTTGTTGTGCAAAACACATATTGAATATGATCCATTCAACAAAAAGGTATCCCTTGCCACTAAATGACATTTGATTGCTGCTTATCAAGAATAAAATAAGGTGTCATGGTAAGCCTCACTTGAGCATGTGTGACCTGTAGATGTGAAAGGAATAATCAAAACAAAACCATCTGGTCTGTCTTAAAATGATTAAAATCCTCCCAAAATTATCTCTCGCCCTCACTATTAACTACTCAGTTTTCAGTGTGTGTGTGTGTGTGTGTGTATGTGTGTGTGTCTGTGTGTGTGTGTGTGTGTGTGTGTGTGTGTGTTAGGGAATTTAGACTGTAAACCCCATTGGGGCAGGGACTGATGTGAGTGAGTTCTCTGTACAGCGCTGCGGAATTAGTGGCGCTATATAAATGAATGGTAATAATAACAATTAGTACACTCACAAATTATGCCGCCTACAGAAGGCGACAAGGACTGGACAATTCATCAGTAGAGAAACTCAACCCCACAAACTGACAATTTTTAACAATTTTCATTATCATTTATCTCCTTTATCATTTTCTCTTTTGTGTTCTATGGTCATTTTAGTTCAAACACCTTTCTATTCAGAAATTCATAAAATGTAATATTTCTCTTTTGGGAACATAATAGAAATGTAATGTTACATCCAATCAATGAGTATATAAACATATGCATCTGAGACACGAATATATGTTTATAAATTATTTGGGAAGTTGCTTGATCTCTTTCTCTTTTTGATAAGGTTGGTATCTATGCATGACACATGTTACCATGTTTACTGATTTACAAATGTATACAGAGACCTCCTCAAATATGCATTATAAAAAGTTTTGCTTTGAAGCATGTTGATTCCTATATAAAACATAATAATAACATAATAATACACTTGGAATGACACCCCTAGGTCTCCAATCCCAATCGGTTCTCCTGGCAAAAGGAATTTCTGAACTCTTTCAGCATGTGGTGTGGGGTTCCATAAACTATTGTTGACTGTCTTCTGGACACAGGATTCTCTTGCATAAACAATTCAAATTAGATGTCAAGAACCAGGTCTCTAAAGTACATTATTATATATTAAACCCTGGTTTACTTACCGACAGTTACTTCACAAGTACTCATATGTTTGGGAGTACTCATGACCACATTTGAATATTATTTTTTTAACACCGCATTATGCCATAATCATTGGACAAAGCCAAACTTAGTTATCAAGCTATCAGTTCTTGTAAAAGTGAAACAAGGTGAAGGAAATTATAGCAATTAAAAAATATATTATAAAATTATTGAATTTTAGATTTAATTACCTTTGCTATCTAGCTGCCTAAAAGCAACTGTCCACATTATTCAGGCATTTTTAAGTTTAAATTATACTGCTGAACCATGGTGATATTCAATTATCTGTGGTTAGTCTCAGTAATCAAAGTTAGGACAATTATTTTAGTAGAGGCATAATGATCTCCCAAACCCCTTACCTGAACATCCCAACTTTTTAATCCCCTAGGTACGTTGTTCAGGTTTCTGCTGGAAAGCACAATTTCTTGACAGGATGCAGCAGACATCTGTCAGCAGTGTCATCATAAAGGTTGACACCATCAATGTTTAGGGGTCTTTCACTACCGCTTTACCTTTTTTCGGGGGGTTCACATGTTAAGAAAGTCATGAACTGTGCAATAAAATAGGATAAATAAGTATGAAGGGTGCTGTTCCCACCATTATGTTATAAAATGTTATTGCTGCATTTAAGATTTCAGAATGCATCACACCCTAGTGTGCTAACACTGTGCTACCCCATGCAATAGATTGTACTGGTAAAAGCGCAATGCATGAAAAGCACATACTAGTGCGTCACTAAAAAGCGGCTTAGCTTTAATACAATTTGACTCATTTTCCCAGTACATATATATGTGAATCAACCGATAAAGTACCAGGGCCAACAGTTTTCTTACTGGGACTATGAAAGCTAATTGCACCGATGACCTAAATCTGAGTGATGATGGTTTTGCTGTGACTTGAAATAAGGTCCTCCAGCTGATTTCATCAAGCATTAGAGCACCACAGATAAATTGGGTCCTAGAAGTGGCATCTCTATAATTCAGGCAAATAGAATGGGGAATTACTTTTAAAAATAAAACTTAAAACCCGGAATTAACATATGATTGCAGGCATTAAATTAGTTTTAATTTTAGGTACAGGGAAAATTAATTTTATGGCTCATTACTAATCGCTAATCTGCCCTTCCTCTCAGTTGCACCCTTTGCTAGTTAAAACTGATAGATCAACTCACATTATGGGTGCCCATGTGAAACTTCCACATTGATAATATTGTTCTTATTTCTTAAATCCACCTCTCGTCCCCTCTTTTCAGTTGGATATGGGAATCCCTGCTATGACGAAATGCTGTAACCAACTTGATATTTGCTATGATACTTGTGGGGCAAACAAATATCGCTGTGACGCAAAGTTCCGCTGGTGCCTCCATTCCATCTGCTCAGATCTGAAAAAGAGCCTGGGCTTTGTCTCCAAAGTTGAAGGTAAGTGCTAACCTATGTCTTGGCATTTCCTAATACTGTATTGCCATTCATACATCCAAAGAGTACATTCATTAATTGAATAGAATATATTTATAACATGAGTTTACAATCTTATCAATTGTGGAATATTAATTACTTTTTTAAATCTTGGGGCAGTTTACTTTTAAATAAGATAAGTGGTGTCAGTAAACCAGCAATGCATTAAGCCTGAATAAATACACAACAAAAGCTGTTATAGGTCTGGTACTTGTTACAGAATGTATAAATCTGATTGGCAGATCGGGGTGGGGGAGCGTAAGTGTCTCTTGCTGCTGTGTCATGTACATAAATTAGACATTTTTATAATTCAAGAAAAAAAAAGCTTTCAATGAGCAACAGATCCATATTATACATGTTTCATCCAATAAATTATAGGACAGATTAGGGCGGGCAGACAATTTCCACACAGGGAACTACACAGACGTACAGTACATTGTATTGTGCATAACTGCACCTGTATATCTGTCTAGTACATACATACTTCTCAGTTTGGCCCAGATGTTAGTGTTAATGGTAACAAAAATAAAAATGTAACATCAAAGTCCTGTATACTAGAATCAGCCCCATCACTGATTTCAATGTTCTATTTCCTCCAAAAATACAGCTTGTTCGATATTTATTTGTAACGTAAATAACCATTGAGGGTATGTGGCACTATTGTACATTGTGTTCTGATTACATTAGTATGTGTGTGATGAAAAGGTCTTTCCCAAATAAATTTCCACCTGGTGAGTACAAATTGCGTCCCATTATCACTTTATACAGACAGACAAATAAACGTGTAAAGATCAGGTCAGTTTGTCAGCTCTGCGCCCACATGTTAGAGCAAGAGCTGTACCCTAAATACATCCTTTGGCGCAATCTTAAATATTTTGGGGTGTAGATTCTGGTACTATTGAGAATATAATTGAGATCCCCCTTATTGTTTTGACTGACAGAGAATAAAAGTCTGAGTATTGAATGCAATAATGTATATGGGCTGATCATGGATCACTCCCAGTACTTTCAGCCATTTATTCCTAAAAAAAATGTATAATACTTAACAGTAGCGTTTTTGCTCTTTGTTCAAAAAACATAATGCATCTCTCCTGCCTTCTGTGTGTAGAAATATATGGTACAGTATATATGACATATGCTTTACCTCCCTGCAGCCTGTGAATCAGTGGCAGACACAGTCTTTAACACTGTCTGGACTTTGGGATGTAAACCTTTCATGAACAGCCAGAGATCCTCTTGCATCTGCAATGAGGAGGAAAAAGATGAACTGTAAGAACGATGAAGCGTTCGTCCAATCATCTTGAAGTGTTGCTGCTGGGCACAGCTTGGCATTCAGTGGATACTACAGAGTATTACAGCACTGTATCACTATTCACCCTAAGAACACTGAAGCATTGCTCTAATGGGCCACTGTTCATAAACTTCTTTGTAGGTTAAGAATACATCTGGACACTAAGGTTAAGTGATAGCAGGTTTTTTGTTTTTAAACAGTGGAACGCCTCCTAATTCCAGATTCCTGGGCTGGACTTGTTTGTCTGAAAGTTGCTATTCTGCTCGCAATACTGGACAAAGATGTTTTCTGTACTGCATTGTTCATCTGTTTTCACAATATTTCCATTTTCAATGACCGCTACCATATATTTATTATGAAATAATTCTCCTTAGGACATCCCATTGACTATTTAAACTTTATAAACCTTCTATTAATTATAACAGATAAGAAGTAGAGGCACAATTACTCCTATCCTGAAATCAAGACTGTACAAGGTTGTGGTCCCTTGACCCTAATGGGTATATTTGAAGTTAGTAGGAGGATTTGCACATCCCTGCATTATAACAGCATTGAGGTAACAAATCAGTACAAAGAGTTGAAAGAACTTACGTTATGTGGATGCAGGAATTCCTTTTTTTATTAAGTTAGAATCAATAGCGAGCCATCTATGATGCCCTATGGAGTTTATTCATTAAGGTTTGTAAATAACTGTCCTATCATGAAATCGGAGACACAGCTAATCTATAGATACATCTCACTGAGTGATGCATGACTGAATGGCCAAACTCCAAAGCTGTATTTAGACCAGGATTCAGTAGTCGATGCCCCTGATTGTTGAAGACTCTGAATGCTCTTCTAGGCAAAACTGAAGAGTTATAACCTAGATGAGATGAGACAGTCAATCAATCCCTAGTCATTGAGTAAACACAATTTATATACTTGGGGGAATTAGCCCCAGATTTACATTTTTGCTGCTTTAGGACTTTTTTTTCTGTACAGTCCCCTCCACCACCACAAAAGCCCTGCCTAGATCTAACCCCCAATTCCTTTCATATCTGTAAAATAAACGTGGAAATCTTCCAACTCACACTGTGCTCAGGAGCATGTTTTCAATGTTTGAAATGTTAAATAATGATCAATATACAAAAATAGGAAAAACACCAAGGGCCTGATTCATTAGGGATCTTCAATGAAGAGGTATATTATTTCAGTCTCCTGGACAAATCCATGTTACAATGCAAGGGGTGAAAACTAGTTTTCTGTTTTGCACATAAGTTAAATACTGACTGTTTTTTCATGTAGCACACAAATACTCAATAGCTTATTTGTACACTGAAATTTAAAGTTGATATTTGTGTGCTATATGAAAAAACAGTCAGTATTTAACTTATGTGCAAAACAGAAAACTAGTTTGCACCCCTTGCATTGTAATATGGTTTTGTCCAGGAGACTGAAATAATATACCTCTTCATTTAAGATCCTTAATGAATAAGGGCCCAAATCAATAAGTGCAGCCCCTCCGCACTGGGGCAGTTCCACAAATCTAGCTTTGAGGAAAACAAGCATATTATGTCATGCACCATTGTAATAATGGGGAACCTGGTTCTTCACATATCTAATGAATCTATAGCAATGTTAGTGCACCTGTCATTTACACACAGAGGTGCCAGTCAAAGTTTATATCATTTTAATCAATTATGTATGCTATCTGGAAAACTTGAGACTGGAATCATCCAGATAAGGAGTTCTTTCATAATTTGAAGTAACATGCCTAAAATATAGTAATATACATTTTAAAATGATTCCTGCATCTCCCCACAATGCCCCAGACATTCATCTGCTTAGTAAATGGTTTTGCAGGGCTTCTCACAGTGATTGTTGGAAGAAGCAGTTTGCGATCATGCCTGTGTGCACATAATTCTTGCCAAAGAGCAGATAATGTTTCCTTATTTCATTCTGATTTTTGGAATTCCCTGGATAAGAGATCTCAGTCCGGCATATCCAATGAGTCTTCTAAATACTGTATAGCTAATTGCAATACATAGTAAGTCTAAATAATATACAAGGCAGCTGTACTTCTTGGGGTTTATCTACCAAACAATTACAGAAATGTATTGTCTTGTACATGTCCTTCCAGCAACTTATATATATTGGGATCAAAAAACAATGTAGTAGTTTGTATTTTGTATTGAGAACAAAATAAAGCGATGACCCATCAAGCACTGGTTACATGGCTCACTTTTGCAAGCAAATGTTACTTTTAACTTAATCTTTTTATACATTCAGTTTGTATTTTGAAACCTGGATTAGACAATGTCTTGACTTTACACTAGTAACATTGACCCGGTTATTACCCTCTATGAAATTGTTATTGAACCGGTTAAAATAGCACACAAAGAAGTGTCTGCATGCCTGTGTGTTTGTAAGTGTAGGTATTAGTATTGTACGAGTGTGCATAGACATGTGCTTTTCTACAGGATTGATAAGTGTGTGTTTTATACCAGTGTATATATGCATGTAAATGACTATTGGTGTATTATAAACACACTCATAGACCTCTCATATTACAGCGGATTTTAATATTTTTAAAATAATTTGCAATGCAGGTACTGTGTGCAGACAGTATTGGTTAAGACACGTTAGAGAAAGAAAGTCAAACACTAAAAGGCTTATTACAATAAGGTAATGGGGAAGCAAAGTGCAAGTATGTTTAACTTTGCTCTTGGCTGCAGCCATAATTTAGTAACACGTTTCGGAGCTGCACATGTTTGCTACATATTCTGAGCACTCTCCATTTACATTACTATACACTAATGATACCGATTGCTCTGTTACACACACACACACACAGACACACAACTTACATAAATACTGAAGAGATTCACAAACAATAGGCAGCCTCACAATCATCCACTGGAAATGATACACATGCTATTATGGAGAAGGGGGCTTATATATAATTTTGCAGTATAGTTTTGCTGTACAAAGAGTAACAAAAGAGGGTGCGGCAGGGCCAAGCAATGTAGGGTATAGGTTGTGTTAGGAAACTGAATGTCCATGGACATGCTAATGTGCCCATGACAAGAGAACTTCTTCTGTCCATACAGCTTTGCTCATTTGCATTGGTATATAGATTTAACAGAAAAAGTTGGTGCAAACAAATGATTTATTGTATGTGCAGACTTAGTGCCCAACGATTGCATTAAAAACCTCCAATCAGCCGACATCCGACCGTTTGGTCAGATATCGTGTGAGTGTGTATAGTGACACGATGATCTAAAGTCGTCCCAAAGTGCCGATCATCGTTTCATTTGGTAGGTCGTACTGTTTAATATTTTCCAACCAACCACTGACCGATCATGTAGTGTGTATGCACTCATGCTCATGATCTCCATAGTGTTTACAGAGTCGTGCTCTTTTCAGCCGATTCTAGCGATGAATGTCCCAGTGAATAAATGTAGAGGGTGCTGTAGAAGGAATAATTCATTTGTTCGGTCTGAGACAGATATTTAGTTTCAGAGCCATAGAAGCTAACGAAATTCGTTAGGACATGTGAATAGCTATAACAAGGCGGTTTTAATCAGTGTGACAATAATGAATAAATGAATGAATATTGTGCTGTCATTCTCTGAAGACTGGAGGACCAGATGAAGACCACAGATCTGAAGGTAAATTGTGTCAGTGTGTATGAATCACTAGACTGATCAGACCTTCAGTCGTAGGTACAATCGTTTGAGATAACATGTCGGTCAGAAAATTCTTCAGTGTGCACCTAGCCTTACCCAACTAAAATGTTGTTCCTTGGTCCATAAATGAAAGTGTAAAAGAAGAGTTCCAGCCACGCTCCTATAGTATAACAGCCCTCACCCAACAAGCAGAATCACTGGTTTCTGGTGCCCGAGACATCTGACACTCTTGGTCACTTAACTCCTGGTGATACAGTAAATATCATTGTCCTGACCAATTTTGGATCTCAGAGCTCTTGATGTTGTGACAACCGTCTAAATTGTGCTCTCAAAGCAAGATGATTTGAGACGGAGCATTGAGAGTCATCAGTCTGCTGCTTCTTCCTGACATTGGGGGTCTCAGACAAAGGACCACCAACAGTCTGTAAGCTGAGTAGGCCATGTTTTTTGTGTCTGGAACTCTTCTTTAATTATTTAATTATTACATTCTTAGACGATTGTACCCTATCTTTATGGTCATACCTCATTTACATGGTCTCCAACTTAATGTAGACAAATACAAAGCAAGGTTAGTTATACACGTGTAATTAAACTTAATAATGAAAGAAGGCATTAGCAAATTTTTGATATTACAAACATAATATCTTAGCTTGATAACAAACCCAACCTACAACTAAATTTAGCTCACATATCTATATAATAAATACTTTTTTTTTCCTATAACACAACACATAGGCAATGCCTATAATTGACTTGTGTTTTCTAACCATCAATCAGAAGCATCTAGTGTTGAACTGGACAGTAATGATCCCCTTGGAAATACATTTGGGGCACAACCAGGCAAAAGTTTAGATATTATTTCTAGTTCACAAATATTATATTTTAAATACAAAATGACATACACAATATAGATTTGGGAGAATAGTTGTAAGACATTGTGAGAAACTAATGCCCAGTATGTGAGAATGGAAGGGAAGTCCAGTAAGTTTCTCAGAGGCTGACATCATCTGGATGTCAGTATAATATCTGCAGTGTAGTCTACTCCACATAATCATACTTTGCAATTGTAAACATGCAAACATTACTTATTCAAGAATAGACAACCTTTGTCACTTTTGTAGACAGCTTACATTATTTTGGCATTGACAATACAACATAAGTTATGCAGCATGTGCATTCAGGAAAATTAAAGAATGCCTATTTTTGTCTAGTCTCAATGTTCCATCTAGGAAAGATGCCACATACTGATTGGTTGAGAAAAGGGCACTCTACCTCTGAGATATCACAAAGGTGCAGAAACAGAGCTACAAAGCAATGCTCTAGCCTGAGGCCCACGGCTGTTTAAGAGGCACCGCCAGTTTAATTAAACAGACGTAGCTATAAAAAAAAGGTAAGTGAATGGGAATGATAAAAAAAACCAATGTCTTATAAATTAATTTATTTCCTACCTGATGGCCTTTATTTTTTTTCTATAAACCAAGTTGGAAAAACACAAACAATGTATCAAAGTAAAACATTGGCAATATCCTGGACATATGTTACACCCATTGTAATCAAATGAAAAATAGAAACCATAAAATGTTTTAGCTTCATACATCTGGTGCAAACATTAATGTGCCAGATTTTGACTTCGTACATAGACTGTAAAATGTAAAAAATACGTTTATGGGTTAGATAAATAAACACATGAAATCAGGCAATATTTTTAAATATAATGACTAAGAAGATGGAAAACCAGAATCAGCATGAGGAGGCACATTATGTACAGCACTGTGAATCTAGATGGGGATAAAACTACTCTTCCATATCTATTATGATGGGTCCTCCAGTGAGGAGATGGTTTGACAGATGACTTGTTATCTCCTCTGTATCAGCTGATCTGCGCATCCGGCGACGGCAGCCTTGAGCACAGCGTGATCGCTCATCCGTGGCTCCACAGACCAAAATCTGGCAGTGCAAGAACACCTCCTATATAGAGGGAAACAATAATACATACATTAGGTGTATTTACTGAGAGCTGATGACCCTTAAGAACTGGTCTTGTTGAGGTCCCAAACTCCACTAAGAACACCTAGGTGTGTCATTAAATGCCATTCAAAATGTAATTGTATATAGACCCTAAGTCCAGGGACAGTCCCAGGTTTCAATATTTGTCCATGGAATAGTCCTTTCTTTTATATTGATCGTCAGCACAATCAAATACCTTTTATTCTGCATTTTAGATACAATTCTTGTCATCTATTCCCATTCTCTAGGTTTCATAAATTAATATTTACTACAGAAATATCACACGTATGCATACACGTACATATGTATATATATATATACACACATACATACATACATACATACATACATAGATATCTATCTACCTATCTATCTCTATAGCTAAATCTATATGTATCTAAATCTATTTATATCTCTTTATCTTTCTCTCTCTGTCTGTCTCTCTGTATATATGTATATATAATTTGTTTTCTTTGTGAGTAGAGATGGGCATTTTGTGGGCAGCAAAAATATTCATTTGACTTCAGGTCTATTAATTCTTTAGGAAGCGATGTGACACCATGCAGACACACACTTTGTGCTTCAGTGAATTCACAGGCTGTCTAGTTGGATTTTGCTTGTGCTGGCACAATGTCTGCCTCCACTGTGTGTGGTTGGCAGATACACATACACTAATCCCTGTAATTCTGTCTATCAAAAACTCTACTTATCTGTCAACAAGTGTGTTGAGCCTCCAGACATCACAAGTATAGTTACACATAAGGTTCTGCAGAGTACACAGTGGTTAGAGCGACCTGGAGACACATCATAGCTGAAGGGGAAGAGTGTGTATATGTTTGTTGTTCTTTCCTCGGCTGTCAGGTGAGACACTTACTGTTGACATTACAGAGATCAGTTGGATAGAATATCCAGTTAAGCTTATTTATTAATATGTATTTTCTAAACTGCAGTCACACCCAAACAAACACAACACACAAATATTAAAATACTAAACCATTGAACATATCAATCCACCCAAACACTGTATAAGAAAAAGTACATCTCTAAATGAAATTATTATAGTTTTTAATCAAATCATTTTAATTTGGCACCAACACCCTCTTACACACACCCACCTAAAAAACAAAACACCTTCCAATGTTAAGTACTATAATTGACTTCACATATTCCTGTGACACATTACAGAATTTTTTCCAGAGAAAATATTTACAGGCATTATAAATATTATTATAGCTATATATCTTGAGTTTTCCTAAGAGCTTCATAACATAGGTGCTTGCTTCCTGCTAAATATATGGCATTGGCAATAAAGGCGCTTGTATTTCATAAAGCATTGACCTAAAATGTGTACTGTATCCCTTGTGATGATAGTACCGATCTATATCCAGAGACCTTAACTCATATGCATAATGGTCCGCTTTTATAGCTTAGTGCCATTGTAAATACCAAATTAATGTCAATAATTGGATTGCACCGCACCAAGTAAGCCAAAATACTCCTTTAAAGTCTTTCAATAATGGGATAATTTACCCATAATACTTAATAGAGGGTGCACTCACACACTATTAGAAATCAGTATTACTACAAAAGGAGAGGAAAAAGTGTGTCCAAAGAGTGAGGCACTCAAAATGGCCATAAACTTTTAAAATTGGTATATCTTTATTGTTATTATTTAAAAAAACACAGTCCTTTGAAGGATTTATCTTTCCTGATACCAAATTAATGTATCACAAAGTCTGGGCTATTAGTACTACTGCGCATGCATGAACCAATTAGCCAGGTACATTTTAATTTTAGGTTTATTATTGGTTCTGTGGCTCTGCTTGCAATCTTTCATTGTCTTTTTATTAGCTACTCCTCTACTTTACCATATCTGCCCTGGCTGTGGAACAACATTGTCTCTCACAGCTTTGCATTCCATCACCATAATTTACCATTATAGGTTTTGCCTGGTCAGTGATCTTCCAGGCAATACTA
This sequence comes from Mixophyes fleayi, assembly GCF_038048845.1. NCBI lineage: Eukaryota > Metazoa > Chordata > Amphibia > Anura > Limnodynastidae > Mixophyes > Mixophyes fleayi. The sequence goes on from NC_134407.1 coordinate 54,119,449, forward strand.
GCTGGCAGCGATAAGAGGACACCTACTGCTTCGCCAACCAGCTCAGAATGCCTCTGCTCAGGCATGACCTGGTATTGCCGGGGACACACATTCACAGTGGAAATGGTCCAAACTTGGGTTTTCACTTCCACTATCCATTAAAAAAAATGATAACGTAAAAAAAATATTAAAAATAAATAAACAATTCCCCGTGAGTCAGTGGGGAAAAATGCTGTATTTAAATACAGTATTTTACCCTTATTATCCCCTGCTATCACCATCAGGAGATAGCAATTAGAGCACTGCTTGTACCACTGCTGTCCACTGTAAATAGCCTTTCACTGAAAAAAACGTGGGAAACCTTTTTACCAGTAGTGACCACTTCATATACTGTGAGAAGCCCTAATTCAGGAGAAAGAGCTCATCTCCCATTGATAAATAAGCCCCCAATGTCTCTCTTTAAGAATGCAATTCTCTATGTATAAATAAGTTAGCACATACTTGAAAATAACAACATTTACCTTGTTATCCTTTCCCACAAATTTAAACACTGGAACCTGAAAGTGTTTGACAAGATGATCTTTTGATGTGTACTGTTTTACAGCATCATCTGAAACACACCTGGAAATAGAGCATAAACATATTCAATCTTGAGACCACCTTTAAAAAACAAGTGACAGATCATCTTATTTTTCAATAGTTGAAAAGTTTTGCAATCTAGCCCAACTCGGAGTGAAAAGCAAACTGTAAAGTTTCATACAACATCATTTCTTCCACTTCTTTATTAATGGCCAACAAGGTGCAACCATTTGTTTATACAGGTTGATACAACAAAGCACACTGCAGAGTTTTGAATACTTAAGACCAAATTTTTAAAATGCGGAGTGAGATCAGAAATGGTGTTAACAATGGCATTGTTAATGAAAACACCTTAACTACATAGTCACAAACATCTAAACCACTGATGTACAACATGTGCCACCCACAAGGCCATTTTGTGTTTTAAGGGAACACATACAGGGAGACTTGGGGCGCAGGGACAAAAATAATACAGCATTTTTTCTGTCCCTGCGTCCCTGAAGTTTTGGGTTCCTAGGATCTATCTCACATTGTACCAGGTCTCATTGTGGCTGTGCAGGTCCAAACTGTAGTGAGACCCAACCATTCGCCAGTGAGGACAGTCTGGCAGTGAATCAGATCAAATGAGCTTCACTGCCAGAGAGTCCCTGCACTGCTGTGGAGCTTAGGCTACCGAGTGAAGCTAAGAGTCAGATTTAACAAGTATTGTGGTGGTACTTGTAATGTCGCAATACCTGCTTTGCCATTTCCATCTCCGGATTCTAATCGCCACCTCGGGGGTTCTAATGATAAATAGGCCACTTTGGCCAACTGTATGGGAGGAAAGGTAATTAATGTGCAGGGGAATGTGTTGCTATGGTGGGCGCATAGTAACTAGCTCTGCGGGTGCTGTGGGTGCATGAACACTCCCAATTTTTGCACTGCCATGAATTGTATCTATGTACAGCACTTTTTTTCAGTGCTATGGAGAGGGGCTGTTGCTATGGGAGAGAGGGGTGTCTGCAGGGTTGGGGAAAGGTGTTACTGCAGGGATGATGGGGGTGAACGTGTTACTGCAGGGCTGATGGGGGGGGGACGTGTTACTGCAGGGCTGATGGGGGGAACGTGTTACTGCAGGGATGATGGGGGTGAACGTGTTACTGCAGGGCTGATGGGGGGGGGGACGTGTTACTGCAGGGCTGATGGGGGGGAATATGTTACTGCAGGGCTGATGGGGGGACACTTGTTACTGCAGGGCTGATGGGGGGGAACATGTTACTGCAGGGCTGATGGGGGGGAACATGTTACTGCAGGGCTGATGGGGGGGAACATGTTACTGCAGGGATGATGGGGGGGAACGTGTTACTGCAGGGCTGATGGGGGGAACGTGTTACTGCAGGGCTGATGGGGGGGAACATGTTACTGCAGGGCTGATGGGGGGAACGGTGTTACTGCAGGGCTGATGGGGGGGGGGGACGTGTTACTGCAGGGCTGATGGGGGGGGGACGTGTTACTGCAGGGCTGATGGGGGTGAACGTGTTACTGCAGGGCTGATGGGGGGAACGTGTTACTGCAGGGCTGATGGGGGGGAACATGTTACTGCAGGGCTGATGGGGGGGGGACGTGTTACTGCAGGGCTGATGGGGGGGAACATGTTACTGCAGGGATGATGGGGGGGAACGTGTTACTGCAGGGCTGATGGGGGGGACGACTTGTTACCGCAGGGCTGATGGGGGGGGAACGTGTTACTGCAGGGATGATGGGGGTGAACGTGTTACTGCAGGGCTGATGGGGGGGACGACTTGTTACCGCAGGGCTGATGGGGGGGGAACGTGTTACTGCAGGGATGATGGGGGTGAACGTGTTACTGCAGGGCTGATGGGGGACGACGACTTGTTACCGCAGGGCTGATGGGGGGGAACATGTTACTGCAGGGCTGATGGGGGGGGAACGTGTTACTGCAGGGCTGATGGGGGGGAACATGTTACTGCAGGGCTGATGGGGGGGGACGTGTTACTGCAGGGCTGATGGGGGGGGGCGTGTTACTGCAGGGCTGATGGGGGGGGAACATGTTACTGCAGGGATGATGGGGGGGAACGTGTTGCTACAGAGGGTGTGGTGCTGCTACAAGGTGAAGGTGTTTCTATAGAAGTGATTGGTGGATTGTGTTACTGTAAAGGTGATGGGGTTAATGGGTTACTACAGAGTTGATGGAAGGGAATGTGTTAAGAGGATTGTTGGGGAGGGGACACAGGTGATGGGAGGAATTGTTATACTACAGAGGTGGTGATGGAGGATGTTGTTACTGCAGTGCTCATGGAGGATATTGTATCACAAAGGTGATGGCATAATGTGTTATAGGGGAGGGCAGAGGTGTGGGAGAAATGTGTTGCTAGAGAAGGTAAAATGGGTTAATACAGAGGTAATGTGTTACTACAGAGATTAGGAGGGAAAGGTAACCCGTTACTACAGAGGTGAGGGAGACTACATGTGTTGCAAAGGGGCTCCCTATGTGACGGAACAGGGGGTGTGGCCACATCAAAATGAAGGTGTGGCTACAAACAAGGGGTGTGCCTAGTACTTGAGTACTTGAAGTATTAGGCTACCCATTTTCCCCCCTGCTCTCCAAGTACCCATTAATTGCCATGAACTCCAATGGCTATGCAGTAAACGTGACATACCCCCAAACTTTCTGACCCGCAAGACCAAGCTGTTCGGACAGTCAGTCCCAATTTGAGACATTAGTCCATGTTAAATCAGAACAGTTGGGAGGTATGTTCAATTCATTACAGTCTCCCATTGTGGACCTCAGATCAAAAAATGTCATGAATCCCTGATCAAAAGTCATGTTTTAAGATTGCTGCAGTCAAAATGAAAAAAACTAGCTTAAAACTAAGAGGGACTAATGTCACCTCCAATTTGAACTCCAAAATGTTGTGAATATTGTCTTAAGCAAATTTAGTTTTTAGAATTTTTCTAAAAAAAACTCCAGGATTCTTTTTTTTTCTTTTTTTTTAGAAAATAACCCACAATTCACCCAATTATATTAACTTCTAGAGGTGAGTGAAATTTATCCAGAATTTTGTGAAAATTGAGTGAAGTTTAATCTTTAAGTTTCGTTTTGCCTCATCATTCCATGGAATGTCATTTTGTAAATTCTCAATTTGTCACAATCAATTCAATCGGCGGTGTGGTGTGGTTGGAGCAGGACTGGGGTTGGATCACAGCCCTGTAATTATCTATTATAATACCATTTAATATATTACTGACGTATACACTATATATTAGAGCTGCATAGACCAAACCAGATTGTAATCTTGAGGGACAGTTGATAGGTATTTCCAACTCTTCAATTCCCATACAAGATGCACAAACCAGTTAGTGGGGGCATGTCATATGTCAACAGGAGAGAGAGTTGCAGAACGGACCTCACTTTTTGGTTTCTAGCCATGCATCATGCTGACTATGTGCTGATATCACAAGCCAGACTCTCTCTGGTGGTGTGGCACTGCTAGCAATGGGACAGGTAACACTTATTGTCAAATTCCACTGGCAAAACTTGCAAGATTTCGTGGTCAAATGTGGAATGAGGAGAAAAATGAATAATTGCGAAAATTTTGCTCATCTCTATTAAACTCTATTTTCTAATTTAGTATCTCAAGTACAGTGATGGCTTCTATTACCATATACAACCAAGTACTATATGAAAAAAAAAAAATGCAACACTTGCCCATCCTGGATTAAGTAATATTTCAGAATTTCATCATTTTTGGAGGTAGGGGTCGCAAAACAACTCTCCACCAGGGTCTCCAGGCCATTCACACGCATCAAAGGTTCAATTCCAAAGTACAGGGAATCTCTGAGCTTGAGTACGGGCAGAGTCTCTTTGTAAGGCTTGTCAAATTCCTTATCCTTAAATATCTCCAGGGTGAAGGGGAATGTTCCTCTGTTGCGCCCCATAATTTCCAGCGGTGAGTTCTTAAGGTTGGGTACATAACCCTCAGAGATGGTGTAAAGTCTGGGGAACTCGCATGTTATAGGGATTAGAATCTTGCTTGTACGAATTATAATGTCCCCATTACTTCCTAGGGTCTGCTTGGGCATTCCTGTCACTAGATTAGTAGCAATGATCTTATCACTCACTACCTGTAAGCATGGGGAAAATGTAAATAGGTGAATTTAAGCAACACACATTTAAAATACAAAATTTGTGATTCTTGGCTTTTACCGATATCATATTTTCTTCAAATTTTTATCTACTATTGACCATATCTGAATTCACATTTAAATGAAACCTGAGGTGCCAACATGATCCAAATATATCATTACAAATTTGCTACCAAAAAACAGCTCCATGTCGCTTTAACACTGTTTTATAACTCAGTCCAAGCACACGGACCTTGTAAGATGAGGGGCTATGGACAGGCCATGGTCATTTATTTATTTCCTTACAATATCTATGTGCACAAAGTGATGAGTTTTGGTGTGGACTTATGTGAACTGATAGTACCTTATACAGGGCTAAAACACCAATTTGTCTGAGGTCTTTTTTCATTTCTTCAGTCTATAAAACTGTGCCTTCTGTTGCTGAAGAGAAACATATTTTTGATTGTTTCCTTTCACTTCACGCACATGGGCATTGTAAGGAAATGGGTCAATGACTATTGTTTCCTACCACTTCAGGCAAATGGGTGTTGTGAGGAAATCAGTAGCTGTGTTGTGAGTTGTAGAGTTATTTGTTTACTGTGTTGTACTGTTATACTATGTACTGTCTTGTTGTTTACCCTCTGTTCGGTGCTGTGAACCTCATGTGGCGCCATATTAATAAATAATAATAATAATAATAATAATATGATGGATAAATGACCATGACCAGAAAAAAATTAATACATGTACCTGTCCACAGCTGCTCAAAGTCTGTGGGCCCGAGTCATTAAGGAGAACAAAGCATAAAAACAGAGGAACTTTGCACCTGGGCAAAACCATGTTACATTGGAGGGGGAGGTAAATTTAAAATGTGGGGACAGATTTATAGTTGGGATAGGGCATGTCCTAGATCAACTTCACATTTCATGAAAAAACAGCCAGTAATAAACTTATGTGCAAAATAATAAACTAAGTTGTAACATGGTTGGTCCAGGAGCAAACTTAATTCTTTTTCTTGCTTTGCTCTCCTTAATGACTCAGGCCCAGTGTGCATGGACTGAGTGATAGGCAGCCATTTTGTGAGCTGAAGCAGTATTTATGTTTCCATGATGTCAGTTTGCTGTCAATATTGGTTCAGCCCACAATATGGCAGACCATGAGTAACATGTATTCTATATTGTGTCAAACTAATACATATAAAAAAGTTAAACCCTGCTACATTACTTGTTTTTCTGGTTAAAGAAAACATGTTTAACATTGTGGTAAACAATAGGCACCACAATAATTAAATACTACACTAGAAGACATATTTTCAAATAATTTATACAATGCCGAAATGTAATACATTCTGCACGTTCATTTGGCAATGACATTAACTTTTAAATAAAGTATCTCACATATAAATAAATAATATTTGGCACTTTCCTGTTATCTGGAGCCATTTGAATAAACAAACAAAATACAACAGACATTTAAAAATGAATTTAGTCACTCTGCCTTCTACAGAAAGAGAGGCTGTGGCATTTTTGAAAAAGAAAGGAATACTGGCAGCTAGGATGCTGTGTCAAAGAAATCAAGAAATGAAGCTGTACTTTGGTTTGTGTATTTCCTGGAATTGTAGATAATCTACTTGTCGAAAGAAGGTCAACATCCGCCGGGAAATTGGTTCACCGACAGTCGTCTACCATTCGTGACAGCCGTTCGCTTCTTCTATAGCTGGGCCAAGGAATTGACATCGATCAAGTCATGCAAAGAGGGATTGGGCACGAACAGAAACACAACCGTTGACTGGAACAACTACATGTGAGAAATCTGCGCCGAGTACCTCAATCGACAGCCAAAACAGAAGATCGGAGGCGAAGGATTAATCAAAGAGAGCTTGTTTACTAAGCGTAAGACCAATGCCAGCCGAGTGCATCCTCAGCAGTGGATCTTCGAAGGACTCTGTCGGGAGACGCACAAGTGATTTTTGGTAAAAGTGGATGGTCGTAGTGCGGAAAATTTAATGACGGTGATTTTGGACAATATCGCAAGAGGCTCTATAATTTACTTGGATAGTTGGCACACCAACAAGACGGAAGAACTGGAAAAGCCCGGATTTCAACATTTGACACTGATGTCTGTACTCAGAGCATTGAACAAATGTGGGGATTTGCTAAATGGTGGAATAAACGACAGAGGAACAACGCAGCAACATTTGAAGTCTTATTTAGCCGAATTCATTTGGAGACTGGAAGTCGGAGAAGACAACGTATTTGAGTCACTTTTGGATGCAATTAAAATTTTCTGGTCTCCGAAAAATAAATTAAAATGGCATAAATTAAAAAAAATGGCTCCAGATAACAGGAAAGTACCTAATATTTCATTATAGAAAGAGGACAGCCATGAAAACATATATTGATCTGATAAATAAGCAACGTGTAACATTTGGTGTATGACAAGAATGTATACCACTGTCGCAGTTACGTACGTTGATGACTGTCCCACAAGTCTTCAGGGTGAAGTTGATATTGACGTGTGTGCCGTTGGACACACCCTTGCAGGAGGAATTAGAGAGGGACAGCTCAAGCCCCCCAACTAGATCCTTTGGGACAGAGACCTCTATGGAGCTTGGTTTACATAACACTGGAACTGAAAACAGAAGCAACGCAAAAGAACACTGAACAATACTGGTTAGAAAAACTTAAGTGGTTAAAAATAAACTTTTACTGTTCACTGTAGCTCTGCAGTATATACCACGGGAGCAGGGGATAGATAAAGGTCACACATCCAGAAAATGCAATTTGTGATAACTTCTATCACTTTCTATTGTGGGAATCCCTGGAGATTATTAGAGGTAGGATTAAATGATCCATCATAGACAGAGCTTTGTAACTGAACAGAACAATCGCTCTCTGTGCAGGTCAAGGCCTCCTGCTACTTTCACACCAGTACATATTGAACATGACAGGGGCTCTTAACTATGTGTGGAAACAGTCAGGGTGCACATTACAGCTTCAACAGAAGAAGACCAACAACTTGAATAATTTTTTTATTTTCAATTAAAAGGAATGTGTCAGGTATCATATAAAGATAACACAAGAGCTTGGTGCTACTTCAGACACCAAAAATATACAGTACCAGGAGCAGGGGAGGGCTGGCAAACTCATCCTGGGGGGCAAGACTCGACTCCGCAGCCTATTTTAAAGGAAAAAAAACCCAGGTGGCCCAGTGATCCAGCCCAAGGTAGCCCATTATGGGACAGGCCCGGGAAGCAGATGCCCCCTTGCCCCCCAGCCCAGCCTGCCCCTGACCAGGAGCCGGTTCCTATTGCTCACAACACAATTTTTTTTTTTTTTTAACATTGGGAAAAGTACACTTAAAAATGTGCTTCTCCTCTAAACTGCAACAACAGCGATGCAAAATGCTTCCCATTCAAAGTGTTTTACTAGACCCAATCTCAGTCAACTCAGAGATGGTGTTGGCAATATTAAGTTCTTTTGTGGAGTGCAATTCAAAAGGATGCAGAGCAGGGGTGATCCTTGCATGGAGTAGGTGCAACAGTGCTTTTTGCATAACGTGAGCTTTAAAATTAGATAAAAGTGTAGAGAGAGCTCATTTTTTAGGGGCACTCCTTGCTGTTCCTAGGGATGCATGGTCATTTCTACTCTGTAAAATGAATTGATTTTTTTATTATTTTTGTCTCAGCCAGTCCCTGTTTTACATATTTATTTGTGAATATTACAAGATGCCTTTTTATCTTGAATCAATTAGAATTCTGGACAGGGCTGGATTTACTTCATTGGAACCTAAGCCACACCCCAGTCATTAGCCACACCTCTTTTACATTCCATAGACCTGTTCTAGTAACACAGCAGAATGCATTCACGTTACACTACACCCATTGGATCACATGGCCTTATTTACATTTGAAGCCACCTCCTCTGTTGCTTAGAGGTATTTCCTGTCTCATGTAAGTAGCACATAGATTGAAGGGTGCAGGACATGACAGGTGTAACTGTTATTTTTAAAGGAATAATAAACATATAATGTAAATGCATTTACATGTTTTTCCATACCTTGACATGAGTGGTTGTCCTCAGACAATACAAGCCCCCGCGGGCACTGGCACTGATATGTATCACCAGACTGCACACAGGTGTGACTGCAGCCTCCATTATTGTTTTGACAGCTCTCAATGTCTATTAGGAGAGATATTACACTGAGCTGGTTAGAGATTCACAGGTTCCACTCACAACAGAGCATCACCAAAATGCCCCACCCTTCCCGCCCTCCAACCGCGCGCCCCCTGCCCGGGATCTCCCGGAATTAAGTTTTAAAAGGTTGGCAAGTATGGCATTACATACTTGTCAAAACAAATCCTAGCCACCCAATCCTGGTTAAGTTTTCATCTACGTGTAATAAATCCCGTTTAAAATACTTTCACAGATATTTGTATAAATAGGTATGTATTATAGACAAAGTGTATTTAATAAATAATGTATTTACGTTACTAATTCTGTAATTAACCTACTGCTTCAGAGAAGATACAATAGTTTCCCACATTGAGCAGTGGTTGTACAGAATGTACCCATATCCTCCTGCATGGTTTTAGCAATCAGCACATTCCAGTGTAACATCGCCACCTTTGGAAAAAATATTCTGAGGTTGGAGATGGAACTTACATATGGAAAACAGACACCCATGAGTTTGTGGAGTTTAATAAAAGTCCACCTTAACAAAGTACAGGGGAATTTTTGCTAGTTTAATATATTGAGTTGTTACTTAGGGCTAGATTTCCTAAGCTGCGGGTTTGAAAAATTGGGGATGTTGCCTATAGCAACCAATCAGATTCTAGCTGTCATTTTGTAGAAAGCACTAAATAAATGAAAGCTAGAATCTGATTGGTTGCTATAGGCAACATCCCCACTTTTTCAAACCCGCAGCTTAGTAAATCTAGCCCTTAGTTTTTGTGGGTATCATTTTGCACAAAAAATGATCACTAATTGGCTAATGGCACAGCAATAGCCTGACAGGATGCTTGAATTTAACTCCCCATTGAAAGTTGCCACGGACTGGCGGGATTGGTCTGTGGCAATTTCCGGTTTTAGTGTTATTGCCGAGTAACCAGACACTCAATCATTATTACAGCTTAACACTTGGGGAACATTTTACCCATAGCAACCAATCTGATTCTAGTTTCCATTTTGCACTACCACCATTCCCACATATTTATATGTAAGACAATTTCAAGACATGTTTTCACATTGGGGTTTCCATGGTAACCTAGTGACAATCATTGTATAATGGACAAGATAAGTCACCTTCACATGTTTTCCCATTGCCGCTAAGCACCCGTCCTGTTCCACAATCACAGCGATGGGAGTTCTTCAAGTTGATACAGACCTCACTACAACCACCATTATCTTGCTCACATTCATTTTCATCTGCAATAGGTTTCAAACAGCAGTTAATGTATGTCCTATAGCAGTGATGGCTAACCTGTGACACTCCAGGTGTTGTCAAACTACAAGTCCCAGCATTGCTCGGCCAGCTATTAGCTAGTTATCAACTGGCAAAGCATGCTGGGGCTTGTAGTTCCACAACACCTGGAGTGTCACAGGTTAGCCATCACTGTCCTATAGATTCACCTTGCCTTAAAATACATTGTTATAGAATATACATTTTCTTTGCAGTGCTGGAATTGAGAAGCATGTAAGACATAAATAGCAGATAATATATGGGGGGGGGGGGATATGGTGTCTGGTAATTGATGAGGTGCTATACGTCTTTGGGGCTTATGCATCAAGGCAAAGATAGAAGAATGAGCAGCACATTCCCAGAATATTAACATTTATATTCATATGGAGACACAATAGAAATAAAAATTCTACTCAAAAGCTTACCAGTTAATAGTGAAAAAGGATAAAAACTCAGGGGCGTTCATATGCAAGTGCGTATAGTAGCGGCCTGCAGATGCAAGTTAGGCACATCTGATTGAGGTGCACCATATTTTTGGTTACACATATCAGATGTGTTCCTTAACAGACAGAAATGTTGCTCCTTCACAGGACAGGTGTCGCTTTCAAGTTTAAGATGATTGACACATCTATACACTAGATATAAGGCTTGCTATTACTTAAGACGCATGTAGTTGAAAAAAAACAACTTGGAATGTAAGTTGTCTCGAGCAGCACTCACTGGAGCCTGCGTGACGCGTGTGTGACAAAGGGTTAACCAAAAACAACCACCTGGCCGGTCTAAAATGATTAAATCCTTCCCTATCTATGCCACACACTAGCTTTACCGTACCAACTATGCCACCACCAAGGTTTTTTTTTTATGAAGAGCGGACACTCTTTTTTTTAGGAAGCCTTCGGTTCTCCCTTAGAACTAATCTAGCACAATATTCTTTAGTCAGAGTTCACATAAACCACAATGTTCTCCCCGGTTTTCAAATCTGTAGCGTTTTGACCAAACGTTTGCGTGAATTCATAAGAACACAGAGACTTGAACTTAATAAGTGTAATTTAATATGGAAAATACATCCACAATGCCTAAGATAAAACAGTTAGTAAAATGACATACAAATATAATGCAATTGTTTCTAATAAAATAAAAAGTATAAAACACAGAATTGATAACTCACGTATGATCAAATTTCTGGTGCTGGGAGAAGCAGAAAAATGGGACACTCTTCAATATCAGATTGACTCCCAAAAGTGAACATATTCTTAGAAGTATACTACAGTTTTAAAGACTGCGGAAGGGCCCACAACCCCCCTGCCTGTGATGTCAGAACTGAAAGGTCTATGTAAATGCAAATTAGGGTTTTATGACTACTGTGGACACAACTTCTAAGTCAGGTTTTAAATACCCTATCCCAACTTATTACCAGAATGGCTTACAAACATGATTTTACCTCCACACCACAGGCCATAAGTACCCCTTCATCTGCATACCACACATGCCTCTGGTAAGTATGATATTGGAGAAAATTATATGATATTTTACTGTGACCATATTCAGCTGAATTTGTCAATAAAGAGATATTTTCAAAGACTTTCACTTTGCGACCTGCCGTAAATGATACAAGGTTCCACAATGGATTAGGGCTCTTATCTACCAGCACCCTTTGGGAAGTTTAACATAATCAAACATATTGATTTAAAAAGCTCCTCTGAGCCGTGTCACACCATTTCTAGGAATTAATTCAAAAACACATATTTGCACATTTCTATGGCCAGAAATTAGCTTGCACATGACATAAGTATATAGATGCATATTTCTGCAAACGTGCATTTGTTACATTCAACTCTAAACATACATAATCAATCAGTTTGGGGTGGGAAAAGTAGTGTCTGATTGATTGGTGAGTGTTGCAATTTTCTACAGTGACAAAGATCACGATTTGCAGCAGACAGTGCCCTAAACCCGGCATATTGTTGGCAAACGTTTCAGGAGGTTCTAACTATGCCAGGGGTCAGTGGTGCAAGAAGACATGCCAGCCACATGCCATATATTCAGGCGGATATCTTTCATGTTTGTTGTAGATGGACACATTAGTGTATGAGCCCAGAGCGGTGCATTTTCTTGGATAGTGTGTCCATATTTATTCATTCAATATTTTGCATGCAATTTTGACAATTCACAATAAACCCAGTTGACAAAAAAGCCCAGATTTACTGCAGTATAACCTGCAACATTTAGTGGTACTGGATTGCTGCCCATTAGAAAAGAGATGTTACATCACACACCTTCCCCAATCTATATAATGTAGCAGTTGCAGTGGCCTGTGTATTGTCTAGAGGGATTTCTATTTAAATGTTATTGAACCAGCAGGGATATTTATTTCATTACTGATGTCGCACAAAATTCAGAATGTCTTTGTTTTCAGCCCCTTTCTCTCATTTCGCTTTCTGTCTGTCTTTTCCTTAACAACCCTCTGCTGTCCTATTTGTCTTGAAGTTACCAGATTTCTATCATGATTCAACAGGAATAAATGAATAGATCAGGAATAGCTGCTGGCAGATGATTTTTCCATTGTGTAAGTTAGGGTGGCTATAAATCAGAAAGTATTCAGCTTCTCCTTTACTGGCAAATGGAAAAACTAAAATATTCTTGGCCTTACCAATATAGTGTTAAAACCTGCTCATCCTTTATCTCCAGAAAGGCTGCTGATTATCCACTTAGCTTTAGAAAGTTTCCCTCCATATATCATGTCTGCATGAGATGGGAGTTTAATGACTCTTGTTGGAACAGGTAATGCTCCAAATCAAATTGTACACTGACTCTGAGCCATAGAGGAATGAAATAAAGGAACTCGCTTCCAAACCGTCGTCGCTTTACCCTGTTACTGTGTTTCCATCGAGGGCACTACTGTATTGTCAATCAAAGACTAAGTTACAGAGCAAAAATATTACTACTGGTCAGCTTGCTACAGTTCATATATAACGTAAATAACTGAATAATGAGAGACAAGTTCCACCTTCATAAAACATATAAAAGTATTTGAAACAAAGTAAAATTCCTACATGGCTCCTTTTGTTCGTTAACCTTCATTGTTCAATTCATCATCATCATCATCATCATCAACATTTATTTATATAGCGCCAGCAAATTCCGTAGCGCTTTACAATTGGGAACAAACATTAATAAGACAATACTGGGTAATACATACCAGTGGCGGATCCAGGGGGGCGATCGCCCCCCCTAGCAGGGGCTTGCTGCTGACGGCTGCACAGTATGTGCAGGTCCGTTCAGCAGTGACAGTGTGCTGCCCGGCTGCTCTGATTGTGTTTTAAACACAATCAGAGCAGCGGGACAGCACACTGTCACTGCTGAACGGAACTGCACATACTGTGCAGCCGTCAGCAGCCGTAGAAATTAGAAAGGGGGCGGGGCCTAAATCGCCCCCCCCCCCTAAAATCCCCCCCCCCCTAAAATCGCCCCGGGTAGAGCAGTTGCCTAGATCCGCCCCTAATACATACAGACAGTGAGGTAGGAGAACCCTGCTCGAAAGCTTACAGTCTATAGGACAATGGGAGTTAGAAACACAAGGGCATGTGCTACATCATATTGCACAATGGACGAGCCAGACTGCAAAGGTAAAAGTACTGAGTGGGCTGTGTGTGTTGCAATGTTGGTCAGAAGGTTGTTGTCTTGCGTTAGCAGTGTAGAGGATGGCAATAGGGTAATCTAGGTAAATTAAGATGATGATTGAGGAATATCATAACCTTGTCTGAAGAGGTGGGTTTTCAGTGAACGCTTGAAGGTTTGAAGACTAGAGGAAAGTCTTACTGTGCGAGGGAGGGAATTCCACAAAGTAGGTGCAGCCCGGAAAAAATCATGTAACCGAGAATGGGAGGATGTGATGAGAGTGGAGGAGAGACGTAGATCTTGTGCAGAACGGAGGTGTCGAGTAGGGAGATATTTCGAGACAAGTGAGGAAATGTATGTCGGTGCAATTTTGTTGATGGCTTTGTATGTTAGTAGAAGAATTTTATATTGGATTCGTTGAAATACAGGCAGCCAATGTAGAGACTGACAGAGTGGCTCAGCAGAGGAATAACAGTTTGTAAGGAAAATCAGTGTAGCCGCTGCGTGCAAAATAGATTGTAGGGGTTCAAGTCTGACTTTGGGAAGACCAATAAGGAGGGAATTGCAATAGTCGATGCGGGAGATGAGGAGTGCATGAATTAATGTTTTTTGCGGTGTCTTGTGTCAGATATGTGCGTATTCTGTAAATGTTCTTTAGGTGTATGTAACATGATTTAGATATAGAGTTGATGTGGGGAATAAACGACAGTTGTGAATCAAGGATTACACCTAGGCAATGAGCTTGCGGGGTGGGATTTATGGTCATGTTATCGACAGAAATAGAAATGTCAGGCAGGAAGCTTCTGTTCTTGGGTGGGAATATTATTAATTCAGTTTTTGAAAGATTGAGTTTGAGTTGGCGAGAAGACATCCAAGATGAAATGGCAGAAAGACAGTCAGTAACGCGAGACAACACAGATGGTGAAAGATCAGGAGAGGATAGATAAATTTGTGTATCATCCGCATAGAGATGATACTGAAATCCAAAGGAGCTTATTAGTTTTCCAAGAGAAGTGGTGTAGATAGAGAATAGCAGAGGACCTAGGACTGAGCCTTGTGGAACTCCAACTGATAAAGGAAGCGGAGCAGAGGTGGATCCAGAGAAATTAACACTGAAAGAGCGATTAGATAGGATGAGAACCAGGATAGGACAGTGCCTTCAAGACCTAGGGATTTCAGCGTTTGTATGAGGAGAGAGTGGTCAACAGTGTCAAATGCAGCAGAGAGATCCAGGAGAATTAGAAGAGAGTATTGGTTATTATTTTTTGCTGTGATCAAATCATTGACAACTTTGGTCAGCGCAGTCTCTGTGGAGTGTTGAGAGCGAAAGCCTGACTGAAGAGGATCCAATAAGTTGTTTGCTGTAAGAAAGTGTGTGAGGCGTGTGTAGGCAATTCTCTCGAGAAGCTTGGAGGGGCATGGGAGCTGGGAGATGGGGTGGTAATTTATGAGAGAGTTAGGGTCAGAATTCTGTTTTTTTAAAATGGGAGTAATCACTGCATGCTTGAATATAGATGGAAAAATACCAGTAGAAAGAGATAGATTACAGATTTTAGTTAGAGGGGGAATGAGCACAGGAGACAGGGACATACCCATTTGTGAGGGAATGGGATCAAGAGGACAGGAGGTAGAGTAGGAAGATGAGAAGAGAGTAGAAACTTCCTCTTCATTTGTGGAATCAAATGAAGAGAGAGTGTCAGAGGGTGCTACAAAGGAATTGAGCAGATTGCTTGTCAAGGGAGACACCATTTCAAGTCTGATCTTATCTATTTTGTCCTTGAAATAGGAAGCAAGATCCTGTGCACTGATGTTAGTTGGAGGATTTGGGGCGGGAGGATTCAGAAGAGAGTTAAATGTGTTAAAGAGGCGTTTGGGGTTAGAAGCCTGAGCATAGATGAGAGATTGGTAATATGCTTGTTTAGCAGTGTCCAGAGCATTTCTGTAGGAGTGGTAGATATCAGTTTATGTGATGAAATCATTAGAGGCACAAGATTTACGCCAGTGACGTTCTGCTTTACGAGAAAGTTTTTGTAGAGTTCGTGTTACTGTAGTGTGCCATGGTTGGCAACGAATTCTACGCGAAGTATGTAGTGTCGCTGGAGCCACTTGATCTAGAGCAGTTGCTAGGGTTTGATAAAAATGGGGTACTGCCCGATCAGGGGAGGAGAATGTAGAAATTGAGGAGAGAAGATGTTGGAGAGAGGTGGAAAACTGTTGAAAATCAATAGCGTTGATATTCCTGCGGGTACGAGGAGGCTTGGAAGAGTTTGACACCAGGGAGGGTAAAGAACTGGGGGTGAGCGCGTAGCTAATAAGGTGATGATCCGAGAGGGGAAAAGGAGTGTTAAGGAAATTAGAAACTGAGCATAGTCTCGAGAGAACAAGATCAAGACAGTGGCCATCCTGATGAGTAGCAGATTCAATCCACTGGGAGAGGTCAAGTGAGGAGGTTAGAGAGAGTAGTTTGGAAGCAGCATTGGAACATGGATTAGAAATAGGGATGTTGAAATCACCCATGATGATGGTGGGGATATCAGTAGATAAGAAGTGAGGGAGCCATGCAGAGAAGTGTTCAAGAAATTGTTGGTGTGGACCAGGGGGGCGATAGATGACAGCAACACGCATAAAGAATGGGTTTAAAATCCTAACGGCATGTACTTCAAAAGATGTGAATGTGAGTGAAGGGATACTTGGTAGAACTGTGAATGTGCACTGTGGGGAGAGAAGTAGTCCAACCCCCCCTCCTTGTCTGCCTCCTGGTCTGGGGGTGTGGGTGAAATGGAGATCACCATGTGAAAGGGCTGCAGGTGAGGCAGTGTCTGAATGCGTGAGCCATGTCTCTGTTATTGCTAGAAGGTTGAGGTTGTATGAGAGGAAGAGATCATGTACGGAGGTAAGTTTGTTACAAACAGAGCGTACATTCCAAAGGGCACATCTAAAGGACTTTGGAAGAGAGGGGAGACAGGTTATGTGTTTGAGGTTTGCCATATTTCTGTAGTGTTCAGATATATGTGTGTGGGAGAAGTGAGGGGGACCTGGATTAGGTGATATATCACCAGCTAATAGAAGCAGGGAGGAAGAAAGGTAGGAAAGATGATTGTAAGATGTGTGTCCTTTTAGTTTCTGGCGGCAGGGTGAGGCTGTTAAAGTTATTGAATTTAAATAGCAAAAGAGTTCATGAGTGTTCACTAGAGGTGAGTGAAGTAATGAAGGGGCAATGTGGACAGAGGTGTGTGTTGCAGTATGGGTGAGGGATGATATAGTCCTAAAGAAAATGCCATGAAAAGAGAGAAAGAAAAATATTTTGGCAAGCATTGGGACTAGTAGTCAAATAGCAAAAGTGAGGAATTAAAGGAGTTGCCTAATTGCAATGTCCAGTGTAATCAGATAAGTAGTGCAGAGCTAGGCTGCAGCAAATGTAGTGTGTTCCTGGATGTCGGGATAGTATAAAGTAATGATGTGGGGAGCCATGTGGGGGAGTGGGTGGAAGTGTTGAATGGAGAGCAATAAAGAGCAGGTAATTGAGTAGCTAAGATTTTGCAGACTCATGAGAGAGGAGATTGGTTGAAAGACAGTATAATTTCTTTCTACATGTAAAGGGAGACAAAGCTTAAATAGAATTGAAGTACAGTGCTGAGATAGGGGACTGAAATAACTGTAGCATGGGTAGGGAGTGGTTGAGCAAGTAGTACAGCAGTCTGATTAAACAGAGTGGATTTTGCATTGAAAACAAACTGACAAATAGAACAAACTTTCATGAGATGAGAGGAAAATGAGATCAGAGTCCAAAACAGTCCTCATGTTGCATGTAGCTTGTAGCCAGAGGGAGTTGAAAATATCAGAGGTAGAATATGGAGTTTCAGGTGAGTACTGACTGTTGTCCTTGTGTAGCTGAGTTAATAGGCAGAATGTTCTTCTCCTGTTTCCTCCGGTATAACTCCGAATTATGCTGTTTAAATTTCTTGTTTCACACTTGTATCTATACACACTTAGAGCTATACACACTAACTAATCAGCCATCACTGGCTTTGCAGCCATTCTACTATGAATATATCTGCTTAACAGACACATGTGATCAGAGTACTTCAATCAAGCCCTCAATAAACCCCCCCCCCCCAACAAACCTTAGCAGTAAAATGTTTAAACAAACAAACAGTGAAAGAACAACTTGCAATAAGGCTGTAGTAGTAATTACCATTAGAAATAAAAATGCATTTTCTTAATTCTGATCAGACTGTTTGCAATAGGGCAATAAGGCTGTAGTAGTAATTACCATTAGAAATAAAACTGCATTTTCTTAATTCAGATCAGACTGTTTGCAATAAGGCAATAAGGCTGTAGTAGTAATTACCATTAGAAATAAAACTGCATTTTCTTAATTCAGTTCAATGATATTGGGTATACGAGGTGACTGAGAAAGTGGTCATCATCATCAATTTATGTAGCGCCAGCAAATTCTGTAGCTCTTTACAATTGTGGACAAACACAGTAATAAGCAATATTGGTTAATACAGACAGAGAGGTAAGAAGGCCCTGCTCGCAAGCTCACAATCTCTGGGTCAATGGGAGTTCGATACATGAGGTTAAATCTACATATTGCATTTCGGTCCAGCCAGAGTGCAAAGGTAAAAGTGATTCGTATGCTATGTGATGCAGTCACACAGTAATGTTGGTCTGGGCTCAGAGAGTTTTTGCCTTGGGTGAATTGTGTAAAGTGTGGTAGTAGGAGGGTGGTTAGGAGGTTGGTTGAGGAATAATATAAGCTTGCCTGAAGAGGTGGGTTTTCAGAGAATGCTTGAAGGTTTGTAGACCATAGTGAAAAATAGATTGTAGTAGTAAGAGTCTGTTTCAGTGAAGACAAGAAAGAAGGGAATTGCAATCGTTAATGCGGGAGATGATGAATGCATAAATTAGCGTTTTTGCAGTGTCTTGTGTAAGATATGAGCGTATTATGGAAATGTTTTTTATATGCATGCAACATGATTTAAATATAGACTTGATGTGGGGAACAAAGGATAGTTCTGAGTCAAGGATCACACCTAGGCAGCGAACTGGCGGGATGGGATTTATGGTCATGGTGTCAACAGAAATAGAAATGTCAGTTAGGTAATTTCTGTAGTCTGGTGGGAATATTATTAACTCTGCTTTTGAAAGAGTGAGATTGAGTTGGCAAGAGCAAATCCAAGATGAAAGGGCAGAAAGAAATTTTGTGACAACACGACGAGAGATCAGGAGAAGATAAATTTGAGTATCAACCGCATAGAGATGATACTGAAATCCATAGGAGCTGATTAGTTTTTCTAGAGAAGGGGTGTAGATAGAGAATAGCAGAGGACCTAGGACTGAGCCTTGTAGTACTCCAACTGTTAAAGGAAGCGGAGCAGAGATGGATCGAGAGAAATTTACACTGAAAGATTGATTAGAAAGCTAGGAAGGGAACCAGGATAGGACAGGGTCTTGAAGACCTGGGGATTTAAGTGTTTGTATGAGTAGAGAGTGGTCAGGGTCAAATGCAGCAGAAAGATCCAGGAGAATTAGAAGAGAGTAATGAAGGAAGCATGTGAGGAGAGTATAGGCAATATAGTATAGACAATTCTCTCTGCCCATTGACTCCACTACTCCACTGTCTTTGCACCTTTTTCAGTTGTTCTAAACCTATTAGTTGCACCTATGCTAATGGTCACAGATTTAGCCTGCACTGAATATACCCATTGCACCGCAGTAGCTGGGCTGAGAGTTGTAGTGTTATTTGTATACTGTATTGTACTGTTATACCATGTACAGTCTGGTTGTGTGCCCTCTGTATGGCACTGCAGATCTCATGTTGCGCCCTATAAATAAACAAACGTTAATAATTATAATAATAATAATACTCCAAACACATACTGGTAGGCTAATTGGCTGCTAACAAATTGACCCTAGTCTCTCTCTCTGTCTGTCTGTCTGTCTCTGTGTGTCTGTCTGTCTGTCTCTGTGTGTGTGTCTCTCTGTCTATCTGTGTGTGTGTGTGTGTTAGTGAATTTAAATTGTAAGCCCCAATGGGACAGGGACCGATGTGAGTGAGTTTTCTGTACAGCGCTGTGGAATTAGTGGCGCTATATAAATAAATGGTGATCATGATGATTATAATAATCACCTGACATTGTCAGTTATGTTTGTACGGCATCATCTTTTATTTCATCATGTATGGCTGATATCTTGCTGGGGCACTGATGAAGAGTATATAAATCAATTATTTTATATTTCATTTTATAATACATGAACAGAAGTTGGTCTGAACAAAGTCTCTCCTCCCCCCACTAGAAACAGAAGGTTTGTGAATGTTTGTGCAAGTCTGTTTAGTTGGTCAGAATTAACATGTGAAAGGCTGTGATCCGTTTCCTGTGGAAAGGTAAAGTCTGCCCAGTAGAAAGGTATCATGTTATGTAGCAAAGAGCACAAAGGGTCTCTTGGTGCCCTGCTCCCAGCCTGATAAGACATGTAGACACAGCTCCTAGCTGGACATGCTGGAAAGTAAGTTGTCTCTGGCCTTTTAGGCCCTGGCTAGTAGGAAAAATGTGATTGAATGGAAGGTAAGTGCAACTTGAAATATATAGTTTTGTGATGGTCTGTAAATGGAGTTAATTTGAATGAAGTGTAATGTGTTTCTGAATGGAAGATGGTTGAATCTGGATATATACATAGTTCTGTGTGGTTCTGTGTCAGTTTAATGTTAAAATGGAGTTTTGTTAGGTTATTTAAATGGAATTATCTGAGTTCAGATAAAATGGAGTTAGTGAAGTTTTGGTCATGGTAGCATTTGTGTAATGGAAATTGCAAATTCTGTATAAAGGAAGTGTATGGTTATAGTTTGTTTAATGCAGTTTAGTGTAAAGGTATAGTAAGTGCATGGAAGATATGCATGTTAGATAGAATGTTTGTGTTGGAAAAGTATTTCATGGGAAAGTGAAGAAAAAGTGTATATGGTATATATTTCTGAGATTTTGATTTAGATGGTATTGGAAAACCTGCTATGCTGCTGTTGAAGAGTGTGGCTGAGATCAGGACTTAGATGGTAGCAAATGAGTGGATTGTTCAGGAAGTGGTCAGATTTAAATATAACGTTTTGTTAGACTGTTGGTTTAAAGGGTAGTTTGTAACTCTGATTCTCTGAAATAATATGGTTTATTGCTGGAAATGTTGATGTAGTTAATATGGCAGCAAGGTGAAATACCATGTGTTTAGAGTAGGCTGACTTCAGACAATAGGGAAAATGAATCTAGAAGCTTCATGCTTGTAAAATGGCTGCCATCTAGAAGCTTTCATGTGAAGGGAATGTGGACAGTGAATAATGGCTGGTGGACTTTGACTGAGATAAGTGAAATGAAGTGATAGATGGATAAATGGTAGAAGTTTAGAGACAAATGTGAGAATATTTGGAAGGTTAAAATGTGTGATTGATTGTGTGTCTCTCTCTCTCCCACAGGTCTCCGCCTCCTCCCCCTGCACACATTCACACACCTTTAGACAATAGTTAGTCAAAACACAGACACAATGACTTGTATATTTATAGCACAGGCATTTGACTGCAATGTATTGTATGAAACAACATCTGTGGAGTTTGTATAAATACACTGTTTACGGTTTTATAATATATGCATAGATTTTATAATTAGAATGTTAATTAATAATACAACACGTTTTAAATGAACCTACATCTTGTCTGCGGTTATTCTTGAAGAGATAAGCATAAGTTATTATATGAATATTGGTCCTGTGGATTTAAGGGAAAATAAGAATTATATTTCTTAGGTTAAATCAGAATTAACTCGTGGAGTGAAGTTAATAACATAATCCTAACTGGAAGCCATTGCAATATGGCAGACAAAAGAGGTGGTGAGAGGAAACTAATGGCCTGCTACAGGCAAAGTTAGCTCATGCCAAGGGCAATAGCTTGAAATCGCAATCAAATAACATGGTTATTGAAGGCACAAACCAGGTATGTATTGATTGCTGACAATAGGCAAGATCCAGCTTTAAGTACACAGTGATGAGAAATATGTCACTTCATTATCACAACAGCTCCAATACTTACTCATAGACATTCATTCTCTCTTACATACATAGTTGCTGTGAGCAGTGCATGCTGGGGAGGAGCAACAATCTGCATCATTATCTCCATTTATTTATATAGCACCACCATTTATGCAGCGCTATGCGGAGGATCTTTTTCATGTTTTTTGAATGTGGGACGAAACCAGAGCTCCCGGAAACCAGAAATCAGTTAGAACATACAAACTCAACACAGATAAGGCCCTGGTCGAGAATTGAACTCATGACCCCAACGCTGTCAGGCAGAAGTGCTAACCACTGTGTCATCATGCTTCCTGTCATGATAATTATTACTAAAACTAAGATAACTAGTTAAGAGGCAAAACCAATGTCACAATGTAATTTTCTCTTCAGACAGAATAACAGACACAAAGCGTCTGCCTGTAGTAAAGAAGCAAAAATAAACATCTGCTAAATGAAGTGGTGAGGAGCATTCTTGGTCTAGATTGTATACTATGGTGGATGAAGGAGGAAATTCCTCAAAACATGTCTTCTAGCTACATGAAGACACAAGATTATTGAAATTAATACAAGTGAATGGAAATAAACAAACAACAAGAATCCTATCTCCATATTTATTCTCATAGGAACATACATTATAGTGTATAGTGGAGGAATTCTGTATCTGAAGAGGTATGATAAAGCAGGTACATTACACCCCGATTGTGTGCTACAAACAGAGAAGCCAAAATGTGAACACACAAAACATTTAACGCACCAATAAATTCACTATTATATAAAATAATTTCTGCTTACATTTTACAGATCTATGCAAAAATATCAGGAACTTTTTAAGATAAAGTAAAACTACTTGACAAATCGGTGCATACTGCATATAACATTTCAGACTTGGCACAGACCTCCATTAAACCAAGTGTTCAGCTGCAATTCTAAAGAACAATCCTGCATATTTACATACATGAGAAAGTCGTCAAAAAAAGTTAGATACAATGTCTAACATATTTTAGCTCCTGTCATGGTATGAACATTGGTCAGGTGAAAAAACATACATAAGCACAAAACAGGATACCTCACACAGGTCTATAAAACTCAGCATTTTGCAGATAAATATAGCATATAATTATTGCCTTTTCCTTTCAGTATAATCCATGTCTGAGGTGCTCAACATGTGGTATGTATAAGGAGAACCCTCAGACTCTAGGGATACTTCGGTCTGTTAAATGTAGCTCAACATAACATTACATTTATAAATAAAACATATAAAACTCACTGAGCAGCTCTGTGTAAATGTACTCAGATTAAGGGTACTTTATGGGGTACTTGGTAAACATTTAGTATCATACAAATAATGGAATAGATTTCCAGTATTCTCTCCACATAGACAATAATGGCAATCTATGAGTTAAGCCAGCGTGGAGCAACAAGCAGCCTGCTGAGCCTTTTCTGGCGGCCCCCTCGCCAACTGCTCCAGGTGTTATTAGAACGGGGGAAGCAAAGTTCGGCATCATGTGACCACCTCTGTGCAATGCAGGGAGGACACATGTCATACTCAGAGGAGGGAGTGCACTGCTTACCCTCCATCCTCTGTGCGCCCCTTTGAAGGCCGGCTCTTGGGGTCATTCAGCTACTTCATGTTGCCCCTCACTGTTCTAGGCAGATGTGTTTATTTTCATTGTTCTTGAGTAATGACAATAGACAAGCTTAGGGTCAGTGGCAGAACCAACATTGGTGCAGCAGGTGCAGTGCACCGGGGCCTATGGAGATAATGGGGCCTGCTGCATGGCAGATGCAGAGGGTTGGGGGCCCCAATTCCCTCCTCCCCACCTCCCTGTACCGGGGCCCACAGCTCGCTAGTTCTGCCTAGCGACCTGTAACAAATCTGATCTGGAAGATAGAAATCTCTGCTTGAAGCCATCTTTTACCCAAGGCAGAGGTTGTTTTTACTTCCTGATGTGAAGGACGAGTAGTTCACCATCACACTGCTATTCAGATGTATGCTACATGGATGAACATTGGAATTTAACAAATTAAGGGGTGCATCTAAAACCTCATGTTCATCTCTTTGGGAACTTGTACTTTCCTTACCATTACATATAAATATAGTTACTATACATACTAATATAAGCAACATATATGTACGATACAGGCTGGTTGGTCATTTCTCAATTTCAACCCAAGTTTTAAATTCAACCCATTGAATTTAAAACCATCAGATTGTAGCATGAGCACCTCCATATTAATAGGTCACTGTGCTGAAATACAATATGTTCACAAATAAAAAGAAATCATGTGTGGCCATATACATTTTGCAGGGGCATGCACGAGGCAAACTGTATAATGAGTAGGTATGGATCCTTTCCTCACCCAGACAGGTCTGACCATCAGGACCTAGAACTGTTCCAGAACTGCAAATGCAATCTCCAGTGTCCAGACATGTTCCTCCGCACTCCATCAAATCACAGATATCATAGAAGTCTAAATAACACAGATGCTCTATGTTAAACATTACGTGAACTCAGAAAAACATCCGTAAATGCTGCAGACTTCTTATAACAAATGAATCCAACACAACTTACTAAACACATAGGAGCGCTACAGAACATGTTCACCATGCCCATATTCCGAAAAGTTTTGTCAATTAAAATGTTGTTTTAAATCGGCAAAACTTTTGTGAATATAATTCACAAGCATAGACAAAAATACAATTCAAATGTTAAGAAATCATCTAAAAAAAATGAATATGGCTTCATAAGTGTCCAAACAAATAATACTATGAACTTCTAGGATAAAATTTTACAAATGAATAAACCATTCAATAATGTTAACCTTGTAAACAAACTATAGACATGCCTCTTTGTTCTTTTTCTACTTTATGTTTTCACAAACTGGTAGTTTATGAAAACTTAAAAGAAATTGTGTAAATGTCAGTTGAGATGGGAAGCAGGTTAGATTATTTTCAATAAAGCAGCGAAAATCTGCATTTACAAAATGACTCCACAATTTAATAGTTGTGGACAAAATACACGACTTCACATTATTCTGATGCATAGACAAAAGAATACTCACGCCCACAGTAGACATGGAAGCAAACACTTGGCTTTGTTAGTCGATACACATAATATCCTCCAGGGCAGGCCTTGATATCCAAAGTGGTGTTCCATTGGCAGCAGTTATTACTGTAGCTGGCACAGGCTTGTCTTTGCACAATGCCCTCTGATTCATTTGGGTGGCTCCCATTTAACCAGATTGGCGCATGGGTGCCACAGTGGTTTTCCGGAATACAAAACGTTGGCATAGCATCTCCAGCCATGCCAGTGAAGCGATACCACTCCCCATCAAGGTGGTTGTCACACATTGGTTTGTCCTGGGACTCATTAAACAAGTGGTCTGTGTTTCTCCAAGGCTCGTTCAGACTTATGTAAGCAGAACATGGATCCAGAGCTCAAGACAATGAAGAGATCTCATTAGAACTTATTTACTATAGAAATGTTTAATATTATAGCAAATAAAGAACAGAAAATATTAATATTGGAAAGTATGTTTGTTATGTTATATATGATTATGAAAACATGAAACTTTTTGGGTGTTATTGAACTACAATCCTCAGTGTCAAGAGCCACATACTTAAAACCTTACTTTTAGCTTATTTTATCTTTAAGAAAATAGTTATTAAAGTTATAATAGTAAACATAAATTATAAAGCAGAGCTAAGTTTGAAAAAGTAAAACTACTGCACATAGTTTCATAAACCTTCAAGTAAAAAAACATCCACTTATGTCTTAAAGCAAATGGAAAGATTAAAATGGTGAAACATTTTAACAACTAAAAAGATAACATCTGCTGTACATACAATAAAGCTACTAATGTGGCTGTTTGCAAATTCTTCATAACTATACGGGATGAAATTTAATAAATAACATTATGAGAGAGCAAAAATAAAATTGGTATTGATTGTTTAGGTTTAAGTGCAGATTATTTTAATTTATTATATGTATAAAATAATTGTAACATTTCTATATTCAGTCCCCTCTGAGATATTTTTTTGTTCTGAAAACTGTTGTGCTATGCATCTATCAGCAATATAAATCACTAAAATTACATGTATATTATCTGTGCTGCATTTAGACATAAATAGCTACCACACTACATATTTGACAAATTAAGGCATTTGCCAAATGATCAAAGTCAGCTCTAAGCTAAATTACTTGCAATTAGTTATGAATTATAATGTTAATTGTAGGTTAATTAATGCATCCAAGGCAGCAACATCATTTAGATAAAGTTATGACTTTTATGCATCTCCCTTGAACATGAACATCTAAAATGTCCATTATACAGCTTCATATAACTTTCACACGTGTACATGAATTTATACATATTTATACAAAGGGGCCTGAGTAACAGCTTGGAAAGTTTGGATACCACTTCATCACATTGTATCATTCTACTATTGCACCATAACATGTACTGTTCTCCATAAACCCCTAGGGCAGATTTACTAACAGGATGCAGTGTTTGACTTGGGTCATTGACTGACAAAGCATGTTAGGAGTTGAAGTTCAGCAGCAGTTTGTTATCTACCGTTGGTTCATATTAGCTTTATGTACACAGACAAAACATTTTACTTAAGCTATATAAGGTCCTATTAATCATATATGCAAACTATCTATATATCTCAAGTGCTCTCCCTTTTGTTTTTAAACTTGTCCTTAACCTACAACCTATTTATTGAAGAAAGAGAGTAGAGCAGAGATGTCGGATAAAGGAGGATAAATATGGAAAACTCCCAATGGATAATTTAAAGTGTAATCACTCACAATACTTAGGGTACTCTCAACTCTAAGTACAGACCTCAACTTAAAATACAGGCATTATGCAGTATTAACATGACTGTTGCTATTGTGTTTGAATCACAATTCACTTAGTCTTTATAATTAAGAGAATCAACAATAAAGACCACAAGCATATAGACACCGTGCTGTGCAAGTACTGGCTTATTGTAGTATTATGAATAACAGTGGAGCTTTTTAACTTCCACTTAAATACAGTCCAATATTGGAACATGTAGGGTTCCTGATCTATGATTTGATTAATATGTGAAGGCACTTACCCAAAGGGGTCACTTGATTAATTCTGAAGTAGAAACAGAAGGTCAGAAGAAAAAGCATTTTAAAAATCCAAGTATAGATGGCTGAATTGGATCTGGTCCTTCTTCCAAATAACTGTGTGATGTTCTCTCTCCCCTCTGGCTCTCTGGTGTGAATGATCCTGTTTTTCTTTATTTATCACTATGACCTTCATTTATCAACTTCATGGACACATTATCAGAAGGAAGAGGATGAAATGGACCAAACCTCTGACCCTTCCAACAAAGATTTTGCTGGTAAACAAGGATATTTTTACTGATTGATCCTGATGTCTCATCCTCCCATTGTCTTCACATGCTGGAATTCTGAAAATGATACAGTCTTATCCGAAAGGGAACTATGAGGAGGGACATTCAGGAGACAGGTCATTAGCTGAAGTCAGCCTTTCCGTTTGTCCTGTCCTAATAAGTCACATGTTCTTCATGCTTTCTGACTCCATATTTAGAATATTGATAGTCTATAATTGTCCTTTTAATTTACCGTCAGGGAAGTTTGCAGAAGCAAATGTTATGAATGCTCCAAAAACCAAATAAATGCACATGCTGTGCTGTAAACAGGGGAACATAAACTTTGGATACTAAAATTGATACCTGTAAAGGTCGCTTTGCAGTCTGTCTTTAAATGTTATGTGCTTTTAAGTGCTTTAAAAAAATAAAACCAAGAAAGTAATTTTTTGCTTTTGAAGCATAGGGGTAAAATGCAAAATAACTTTGTAAACTATCACACTTTAACCTTGGAAATTCAATCTCCTTTGTTGATAACAAACACCAAAACACGCGTCCCACAAGCCTTAGCCAATAGCTGAACTGCTGCTGGATGAATCGAACAACATAAAACAAAACACATCTAGCCTTGCATTGAAGAATAGGTTTCGCTAAGCCATAGCAACTGGCTTCAATGTTAAACTTGCACTAGCCCAGGCCGGTCCATTCTGGGCTACCTCAGGCAGGATCACTGGGCTACTTGCATTTTTCTTACTTTAAAATGTTCCTAATAGGCTGATGAGTAAAGTCTCTCCCCCTGGGATAAAATTTGCCAGCCCTCCCCTGCACTAGACATACAATCTAATTGCAGATTCAATGTGGGCATCCAGTGTCATATTTGCATCAAGATTGGCTGTCACATCCCTAAATATTAATGCATCAATCTTCACCAAGCATTTAAGAGTGCTAGCCAATCACTGACACTTGTGATGGTTCACACTTGTCTGCACCATACATCTATCTGCTCCTCATTGTTAACATATGATGTTCAGTCATTCTCCAGGTAAGGTAAACAGACTGTCAAGATGAACATGAAAATGGCCCATAGAGCTGATTAGAATATTACATTTAGAAACAAAAGCAAAACAAATGTGAAAGTATTAAGCTTGATAGACTGGTATAGACTATGTGATATATTGAGTTAGGGCTGCTTTAAGACATTAATGGGGTCCCAATCCACATTGTAAATTATGCAAATATATCCAGAGTGGGAATGTAGCCAGAATCCTTAAGAAAAAAAAGTTTCCACCGATACAAATTAGTTTGGATTAGTTGTTTATTATAGTTTTTGAATTTGAATATCCAACATCTCACCGGTTTAGTTCCATTCTGAGCCTTGTATACATGGGTTTCACATGGTTACTCCTATCAGTTGTACAGCCTGGCATTCCTCTATCCTCAGACGCCATCTTGCCAAGCATTCTGCAAATGTGCAACCCCGGGTACCTTTTAACGCCTCTGCTCCACGGTGATAGGAGGATCACCAACCAGGTGCCATTATAAGGGTCCTCCTCCTTTCTATGGGTGTCAGATCATCAGGTCTCCTACCTGTTAGGAAGCATCTTCTCTGACTCACGTCCGTGGTCATACTTATCTTTGTTTCTGTCTTCACGAGTTGGGCCATTCGTTTATCAGCTGCAGCATCGGTCCTGTTCCAGAGTTATAACACCTGTGTGGATCTCATTGCTTCTGCTCATTGCAGTGCATTGCCACACAGCTATATCTGCTCAGCTTATTCCGCTGTTTAGACCTGTGACAGTACTTCCTGCTCAGCCTATCCTATTATTGAGATTCATGGCTATACTGCTGATCATCGCACAGCACCCGTTCTGTTCAGGAATTCCATACACCTGAGGCTATATTCCATTCTGCCTTACAGGTACTTCATTGTTCTCTGTATTACCTGCTCTGCGCCCCCTAGAGGATCGCAAGCAGCAGTTGAGAGCAGCTAAGACCATATTCCCTTGCGGTAAACCCTGGTGAATACCTTTCCCCTGTTAGATTCTGCACCTCTCTGGGGGTAGCTGTCACTCAAGCATACACATACATCAAAAAATAAACGGTACACCACATGATGCAGTAGCTTATAGAGGCATTCTTAGAAGCATTAACTTGAATTAATAATTTTCTGTGTGAGTTTAATAGTCTCTTTCTATTTGAGGAATTTTGGCCTATTCCAACTTATAAATCTGCATCAGTTTATTGATGTTTAATATCATCCATTTATGCACAGTTCTCTCAAGGTCCCACTATATTATCACAATGGAGATGAATAAAGTGAAAAAAATAGACATTATATAGGAGAAATGGGTGGGGAAAAAAACAGACAAAAAAAATGACAATACCCTGGGTGCATATGTGTGCACACACCTAAACTACTATTTTTACTTTTATTATACCTTGTTTTGCCTTTAGTGTGTTATCTGTTTTTTTTCAATTCATCAGTGATCCATCCAGGATAGAGGCCAAGCTTCAGTTGTCATACAGATGGCCTTACATTAACCTATATAACATTCTGGTATAGAGAGTTCATGGTAGACTCAAAGGTGGCCAAACATCTCTGCCCTGTAGCTGGAAAATAATCCCAAACCATCACCCATCCACCAAACTTGACAGTTGATATGAGGTTCTTGTGTGATATGCTGTGTTTGTGTTTTAGATTTCACTAAACATTGTGCATCAAGACCAAACAACTTCACTTTCATCTGATCTGTCTGAACAACATTGTTTCCAAAGTCTTCTGTTTCTTTTTAGTACAACTTTGCAAACCTACGCCATGGAGTATGTTTTGGATAGACGGGGCTTTGTCCTGTTCCCTTTCATGAAAGTCAGACTTGTTCAGCAATTTTCTGACAGTGAAAGTAACTTGGGAACCACTTAATGCTTGTTACGAGCCACGGCGCTGTCCATACTCGCTGCGACTCGCTCTCCTCTGCCCCCCGACGTCCTGGTCGTCTTATTGAAGACCGGGACGTCACTTCCGGCCAGACCGTTTCTAGGGCAAGAAGCGCCAAAACGCCACATCCCGGCAGGGAAATTAGCCGGCCGTGTCCGCATTAAATTATAATTTATTATGAGCCTCCTGGGGCTGATTAGGTTAGGCCGGGCTGCTCTGCTCCTATTGGCTGCTCTGGGTATTTAAGGCAGGGAGGACTGGACCTCCCTGCCGGTGATAGCGTTTGCAGTCCTGTGCTGTTGCTGACCTGCTGTTGGACTCGTTTGCCTGATCTCTTGTTGTGACCCTTGCCTGTACCTTGGACTTGCCTGTTGCCCTGACCCTTTTGGCTTGAATATTGGACTCCACTGTTTCGCTTGTGATCCTGACTTCTGCATGGATACTGATTTGCCTGTTTGCTACGGACCCCTGACCTTGGCCTGTCTCTGAACACCCGCTCCAGTCTGGGCTAGCACCACCGGTTCCATCTGCACTGTGGCCATCATAGATGAACTTTTACTACACTGAGCTTAAGACCTGGGGGCATCCAAGTACGTGTGAGCACATAAAGCTCTACAGGAAAGGCAGCTGCTAAAGGTGAAGACCTCAACACTATCCGTTCTAAAAACTCATCTTGGTGGTCGCGGGTCGTAACAATGCTCCTTCCATTGAAGGAGGTTATTTAAATTTAGATTTATTTTAATGATCCTGAATCAAACAATACAATATGGGATATAACGAGCGCTGGCTTATTGCCAAGCAGCTGGTACCATATATAATGTGGGATATACCGAGCATGAGCTTATTTTTTTTCTCTGATCTAATTATCCTTTATCCTCTATTTATAAAACACAGCCACAGGATTAAAACCACTAATAAGTGAAGTTTATAACATTGATTGTGTCACTACAATGGTACCTGTCAAGGGTGGGATATATTAGGCAGCAAATGAACAATCAGTTCTTGTTGGAAGCAGAGAAAATGGGAAAACGTAAGGATCTGAGTGACTTTGACATGGACCAAATTGTGATGGCTAGATAACTGGGTCAGAGCATCTGACCCATCTCCAAAATGGCAGGTCTTGTGGGGTGTTTCCAGTATGCAGTGGTTAGTACCTCCCAAATGTGGTCCAAAGAAGTACAACTGGTAAACCGGCAATAGGGTCATGGGTGTCCAAGGCTCATTTGATTAGCATGGGGAGCGAAGGCTAGCCCGTCTGGTCCATTACCACAGCAGAGCTACAGTAGCACAAATTGCTGAAAGAGATAATGCTGGCTATGATAGAAAGGTGTAAGAACACACAGTGCATCACAGCTTGCTTTGTAGCCGCAGACCGTTCAGAGTGCCTATACTTACCCCTGTCCATTGCCAAAAGTGGCCTGGTCAGATGAATCATACTTAATGTGGACAGCATAGTGTGTGTGTGTCACTTACCTGTGGAAGAGATGGCACCAGGATGCAGTATGAGATGAAGGAATGCCAGCATAGGCAGTATGATGCTCTGGGCAATGTTCTGCTGGGAAACCTTGACTTTGGTAGGTGATACTTTGACACATACCACCTACCTAAGCATTGTTACAGAGCAGAGTACACCCCTTCAGGTCAGCAGCAATTCATTTTTTGGTTTGAGGAACATGACAAAGTTCAAGATGTTGGCCTCCAAATTCCCCAGATCTCAATTTGATTGATCACCTGTAGGAGCTGCTGGAAAAACAAGTCAGAGCCATGGAGGCCCCACCATGCAACTTACAGGACTTAAAGGATCTTCTGCTAACATCTTGGTGCCAGATACCACAGGACACCTTCAGAGGTCTTGTGGAGTCCATGCCTCGATAGGTCAGAGCAGTTTTGGCAGCAGAAGGGGGACCTACACAATATTAGGCTGGTGGTTTTAATGTTGTGACTTATCAGTATATAACACAACACTGTCTGTTGAGGAGCTCATGACACAAATCAATTATAAAAACAGTGACGTGAAACAGAAGGTAAAGCTGTCTTTGCCCAAATAATCTTATAATCTAAGAGGTGTGGGAAACACTTGATACATAAAAGTAGTGGAATAACAATTGTAGCTGCAGGGGAGAAAAGTGACGTGTGTGTTAGGAAATTTAGACTGTAAGCTCCAATGGGGCAGGGACTGATGCAAGTGTGTTCTCTGTACAGTGCTGCGGAATTAGTAACTCTATATAAATAGCTGATGATGATGTGGTACAGTTGAAATGAGCAGAGGCAGTGCTAAGTAGAGACGTAAGATTTGCAACCATCAGTGTCTTTCATCATTAATCTGAACTGAATTTATTGCTTACAAGACTTCTCCCATGATGCTACACTCTTTTGGAATTCTGCAACATATGTGAGCAGACTCTTCCCAAGCCTGCAAATCGTTAAAAGCCCTCTTTATTAGAGTCCGCTCTACTCCCACCAGTCTAACCTCATCTCCATCCTGCTCCTTTTGTCTAAGCTTTTCCAACTAGATAGTATGCTCTCTGATGAGCAGGCTCCTCCCTACCCTTTGCTTTCAAGTTTTAATTTATTGTGTTTACCTTATATGACCCTGTTGTAAGTATGCTGTGTTTTCCCCACTGTCCTGAGGAACACTCTTACAAACAAACAATAATAATTAAACTGTGTGATGCCCCAGACCGCTGTGTCATAAATGGGACCACTTTTGAGGCCAGTTAGTGTGTATTGGTGCTAAAGGAACATTTAAGTGCCCCATCTAGTGCCAGGGGAAAAAAGTTCAGCTTTGAACCTTCCATCTTTGTTAGAGCTGCAACTATCTAGTAAGCTTTTAGAAATCGGACTACTAGAGGTCTTCACCTTTAGCAGCAGCCTCTCTCTTGGACAACATGCACTCCAAGGTACTCAGAAGACTAAAGGACTTAACTCTATGGTAATAGCAGCTTATCAGGATAAATGCAGCACAGTGTAGTGAACCGAAATACTGGAGGCAGAAATCAGGGACAGGTCTAGGTTATGGGTCCACAGCAAGCAGGAAGGTTAAAGAGTATAGACAAAAAAATAGGGTCTAGAAAACAAACCAAGTTCACAACAGGGAAAACAGGTCACAAATAGCCAAGTATCTAGGAGTTGCAGGGTAGCCGGTCAGCAGCACGCGCTGTAACCGGCAGGGAGGCTAAGCCCTCCCTGCCTTAAATACAGAAGATAGCTAATAAAGAAACAAGCGCTCAGTCTGTAAATAATCAGTCCCAGGGTCTGATTAAATTAATTAAGTCCTAACTAATGCGCACATGCCCAGCTGGCATGGTACTAATTAGAATAGAAGAGTGTCCCGACCATTGCCTAGGAGACAGTCGGGATGACAACACAGGACAGAGCTGCGAGTATGATGTGAGCAGCGGCAGCTTGGGGCACCGCCGCGGCTAGTGACAATCTGAACTCAGTATTAAGATTACACTTTGAGGATGACTGCTATCTGTCCTTCAAGTCTATACCTTTAGTTGTGAACCATTTATTACCCAGTATACTTTCATTATAGCAGGAGTTAAGGATAGTGACAGCAATGGCATGACAGTGCATGTCCGCAATTGTAGAGTGGAGAATCCAGGAACAACCAAGCCAGGTGCTATTAGTATGACCTGCTAGTAAGACGAACACTAATGTCCACTCTTAAAGACATTCCTACACCACCTAAAAGTGACAGAAACCCTGTAGTGCGGTGAGATCAGGACAAGAGGAGAAACCCTGATACCTCTGCTTCGGGTCAACCTGTGAGATGACACTACTGTGATTTGTGCATCTAAGTGTATAAGAAAAAAATATATAATAAAAGATGATTTATTTAATCAGTAAGATGGTCTGGTCCCCATGATTTGCATAGAAGGTGCTACCATGATTATGTCTGATCCACACTCAAATCCGGATGTGTATTTTGAAACACATAATGCGTTTATCCTTCCGCATCTCCTCAAGCAATATGGGCATTTAGTGAACTTTCTTATGGATTTTCCATCCGCTAATAGGAGACAAATCACATATATAAAAGAAGTATATTTAACTTTTATAAAAGAAATTATCCACAACAACAGAGTTCAAGAAAGCAACATACCTATAGCCTGTGCTACGATATTTATGGCAGATAAGTAGATTTTGCGGCAAATCCACTTCATCCACTGGCATTAAGTAAGGCAGCTTTACTCTGTTAGTTCAAACATTTGGTTGAACAAGCAGACAACTAAAGGACAAAATTGTCCCCCGAATAGCATCCAAGGCTTGTTCTGCAGTTTTTCTGTGCAACTGTTTTTTCCCACTATAAATGACCCATCCAGACCCCAGTACAATATGCAGCCCCTATTCTCATGACATACAAACACAAGGGCCACAAAAAACATTTGACAAACCTCAACAAACATATACACCGAGTAGCGCATAATATGGTCCTTAGAACTCTGAACAGGGTTGCACAGAGATTGACCGACTGTAGAACTACAAACTCCATTATCCCTGCCACAATCCTGGGAATTGTAACTCTATAAAAGCTGGACATAGTTTGACAAAGCCTAGGCATACACATTGCCTGGTGGTATGCAGCACTGGACTTGGACATTCATTTTTGTTTCCCGTTTGCTTCACAATCTATGTTTTTACCTGTAGGTTAGACCATCCATGATAGGCTGGGTACACAGTACAGGGTTTTCAGATGATTATCGGGCCAATCAAACAATAAATGACTGTTTGGCCCGATATCACATTAGTGTGCACGCTCCAACGATGAACGATTATCTTTCCAAAGCACATTGTATCGTTTCATTTGATTTTTAAACCAGACTAAAAACCTCGTTCAACACTAGAACAATGTCGTTCCAATGCTGCAGTGTGTATGCACTCACCACTATCAGTGTCCATAGATCTCTATGGAGTGTACAGAATCAGGATCTCATCAGCCAATGGTTACGACAGATGAAGAGCACAGATCTGAAGGTAAAACGTGTATAGTGTGTACACATGACTCGGCCTGCTGATCGAAACATTTTTTTTTTATTGGTTGGTAAAATTGTTAAGGATATCGCATTGGGAGAAATTTTGTATAGTGTGTAACCAGCCTAACAGCGAATCCAAGCCTGCAATAACACTGAACACTTACACAGAGAAGCACATGTCAGAAGCATGTTACCCTGGCTGCCATATATTTCATAGTGTTTTTATTTCAACATTACATTGAATTTGAACATAACAATATGAACAGAAGTGAAGACAAACATGTAAGCATGGTGCTAGAGGCAGGGCACTGGGAGCAAGAACAGTCACAAACATCCAGCTCCCTTTGGCACTTTCTCTAGCATAGAGTAAGTAGGAAGGTAAGGGCCCAACAATATAAACTTTAGGAGCTCCAACCCTCTACTTTGCTCCACCTGTGCCCCTTGATTACAGCCTTGCACTAATTTAATATATCCAAATTGAGTTTTTTTGTTGGAAATCAGTCTATTGAGAGCATTAAAAGCATAACAATAGCATATATAAAGCCTCTACATACAGCTTAACGACAAAAAGAAAAAAATTATTAACATATAAGCAAAAAAGACAATTGTAACTGGTCCACCATGAGAAATCCAACGCTAGGAGCTGTGTGATGCACTGTAGCTTCAGAGTTATGCAGTGATACTTTCAGCAGCTACTGATGCAGCCAGTATATGTAATGGAGAAATAAGACTGCCCAAATGCAGCAGCCTAACAGCTTCTGCACTGTAAGGATCTTTAAAACTTATGTTCTGGCAGGTGTGGGATATTGGAGGAGCTACAATTCAATTATTTGAAATGCCTGCGCTCCTGGCTTCACACCTTACCCCAATATTTCATATGACCCCAAATTGGATGCCTGAGAAGCCCAAGTTGAAATCCATAAGACAAGACATTTCATCATAAATAGCTGCTCAGTGCAGCTGGAGGCCTTTTCAGCATCTTGAGAGGGGGAAAAGAGACAACGTCTTTCACTCATTAACACACTAAATTAAGTCTATGATCTGCCTGGTGTTTGCAGCTTGGCGACCAGTGACAGCAAATGAAGTATAAATGCCCAGGAAGTCAGTAAAACTACACAGCAGATAACATACTTATAACATTTTGGCAGTGAAGGAGAAATTATATTTTGGGTCAACTTTTTTTGGTCACAATTAAGATTTAATGAATTTTGGGCAATATATTGCCAATCAATTTTGAAAAAAACATGGGAGATATTCAAATTACTTTAGTCTGCGATGTGTTCCTTTAAAGGTAGTTTACCTCCTGTGAATAATTCATAACGTACGTGGTCACATCATGGTGCTTGCATCAGACTAAATTAAGCAGAAACTAGGATTAATGGTGTGGGGTTTATTACTTTCCCCTGTATATTCATGTATGCCCGTGTGTTTATTGTATGTAACCTTGTAAGATAATGTAACAAGTGTGCTTTGCTGAATGACATCCGTTTGACCTATGCAAGTGTCTTGAGTCTTTTGAAAGTAGCCATACAGATAACAACTAAGACATGACAGTTTGTGTATACAGTGACCAATCAGAACCAGCAGAGGTAAGAGGCCCTGCCCTTTGAAATTCTAGAATTCTCAGAACATCAATAACTCATTTCCAAAAGCCCTGTGTCATTCTGGGAAACAATCTGCACTGACGTTAGTGGGGGTGGGAGCAGTGTGAGAAGTTAACATCAGTTTTTTGACCTGGTAATATTGTGCATTTCTGAGGCCTGTCAAGGTGGAAATATGCAATTGCTCTTAAAGTGTACGCCTCTCACGCCAAATCTTAAACTATTAAGTTAGTGAAATTCCTATTTTATTTCTGAAACTTATTTGTGCAACTTATTTTGTATGTCTTCTTATTAACTATTTTGTACTTAAGCCTTGGAAACATTTTTTGGGATTAAATACATTTAATCTAGCATAATCTCCATGAGTCTTTATGCATTTATGAAGCCAAGTGAGGCTCATACTACATGTGTATGTGATTTTAGTGTAATGTTAATAAGTGGTTTTGGTTAACGCAAGGACTCCATAGTAATTCCTTTGTTGTGGCAGAAAAAGCGTATTCATTGGTAAGTGACCAAGGTAACTCCAGTCACAATCAGCTATTTTGGATTGCTGTATCTGAGAGAAGCTGGGTATTTGTAACAAATGGGTCCGGTCAACGGTCAAGTTTGAGTGGCCGGTGGTTATGATCCCTAAATCACACTAACAGCACTTACTTTCTTGCTGCTTCTTTTGGCAGCATTATTGTCAGCTTTCATTTGACTGGCCATGACCCATCTGTTATTTCTTAGTAAAGGACCAACTTTGGCTGGATATTTCTTGTGTACGCCAGTTCTCAATACACTCTTGATACAGTCATGTGTGTAAACCACAGCAGTTGTTCAGGACACCCTCATGTTGGCACAAACACATCTACCTACCTAATATATATACCTACACATATCTCTATTGCTCTTTACTGTAGCAGGCCTGTACAACCTGCGGCCCTCCGGGTGTTGTGAAACTACAAGCACCAGCATGCTTTGCCAGTAGACAACCAGTTGATAGCTGGAAGGGCATGCTGGGACTTGTAGTTTCACAATACCTGGAGGGCCGCAGGTTGGACAGGCCTGCTGTAGAACTTATGCCACCTTGTGACACTGACACTCTACAGACACCAAAAGCTTCTTGCTTGAAGTCGAACGGTGCTTTATTGCTCATATCCCAAAAGCATACAATCTAGTCAGGACGACACCAGTAAGCAAAGCAGAGTTGCCTACACCCCCTGATGACCCTAATGATAACGATAACAGTGCAGCCCTCTATCCCCTGTCCGACTTGTTCAGCATTAGTCACAAACATAGCAGCACAGTGCAATACAGGTTTAAATTCTTAAACCCCTTCATTTAATCTAATTACCTCAATAGACATCTATGTGAGTTCAGTCTAGTATTGTTGGTCTGTAAAAGCTTTATTCACTGCTTAAAGTAATTACTGCCCTGATACCC
This sequence comes from Mixophyes fleayi, assembly GCF_038048845.1. Classification (NCBI taxonomy): domain Eukaryota; kingdom Metazoa; phylum Chordata; class Amphibia; order Anura; family Limnodynastidae; genus Mixophyes; species Mixophyes fleayi. The sequence continues at coordinate 54,157,573 of NC_134407.1, forward strand.
GACTACGGGTACATACCCACCCATATAGTTGACAGACATTTTGTATTTGCATGGTAAATTCATAGAGCGTATATGAAGACAAGAGTTGGAAACCACTGCTTTGGAAGTTTGTTTATAATGGCATTCTAGTATATCCATAAAGATCCAACTGTTTGCTAATTGGGCCAAATGGTCAGATAGCAATATATGGGGTATGTCTATTAAATAACGAGACTGATTAAATAACTCTCCTTTATTTATTGATATTACAAATTTAATGTTTCTCCCCTTCAATATACTCCCCATTTGCACTACTACATTGTTACAGTCTTATTTTCCACTGGTCGAGGGCACGGACCAAATCAAGTTCTGTCACTTGTTTCAACATATCTGCCGTTTTCTTCTTTACAGCATCAACTGTGACTCAAAATGTGTCCCTTTAAGCAATGATTTAACTTTTGGGAAAAGATAAAAATTACAAGGTGCTAAATCAGGAGAATATGAAGGATGTTCAAGTGTAGTAATGTGTTTGTCGGTCAAAAACTGCTTCACAGAAAGTGCTTTGTGAGCAGGCGCATTGTCCTGGAGAAGAAAGAAACCATTATTCCACAGTTGTGGACGTTTCTTTCTGACTCTCAGCTTCTGCAAAACTTCCTTATAATAATGCTGATTAACTGTTGTGCCTTCTGGAAACCATTCTTTCAAAATTACACCCTTGATCTCGAAAAAAAACAATGAGCATTGCTATGAATTTTGATTTGCTTTGACAAGCTTTTCTCATTCTTGGTGAAGATGGTGTTTTCTAGTGCATTGACTGTCTTTTGGTTTCAGGATCGTACTGGAAGATCTAGGTCTCTTAACAAGTGATTACTTTATGAAACAGGTTTGGATCTGTGTCAAGTTGCTGCAGAATGTCAACAAAACATTCCTTGCAATGTTCTTTTTGCTCTGGTGTGAGAACCCTTAGCACCATCTTTGCACAAACTTTTGTCATGTTAAGATCCTCACGCAAAATATTCCATACGGTGTCTTTGTCAATGTTCACGGATGCAGCTATCATTCGAACACTGAGTCGGCGGTCTTTTCAAACAATCTGACTTTTTTCTACATTTTCTTCGGTTCTTGAAGTGCAAGGTCGTCCAGGGCGTTTATCATCTTCGACATTCTCACGTCCCTCGTCAAATCTTTTGTGCCACTCAAACAGATGTGCACGAGACAGGAAGTCATTCCCATAGGCCGTAGTAAGCATTTGAAAACATTCTGCTGGTGTTTTGTTTAATTTTACTAAAAATTTCAAATTGAAACGTTCAACTTTTAAACTTAGCATTTTTTCGGCACTCTACAGCAAACACAACCAAACTAAATGGCGACTCACAATTAAAAAACAGTCAGTATTTAACTTATGTGCAAAACAGAATACTAATTTGCACCCCTTGCATTGTAACATGGTCCAGGAGACTGAAATAAGAAGTTTCTTAAGTTAAGATCCTTAATGAATCAGGCCCCTAGTTATCTTGCTATTGTGAAGCGAAGTAGCAACAATTAATTGAATTCTCACATTTCTGCATATCCAGGTTACTGTGACATAAAGCATGACAACTTGACTGTGATACACTCATGTTCCATGCCCTAAAGGCAACATCATATTGATTCATCCATAAGTGCTTTGCTTTATGAACTTGCCATCTTATCAGGTGCGGGCTGGCAAAGTTCAGCCCGGGGGGCGCACAGGCGGCCGCATCACGACACGCGAGGCGGCCGCATCATTAATGGCGCGGCCGCATCGCGTGTCATGTGATGCGTCCGCGTCAGCACACAGGCGGCCGCATCACATGTCTTGGGATGCGGCCGCTTGTAATATTTATGAAATATTGTATTCAACAGGGGGGCGGCCGGCCCAAACAGCTGTCAGACTGAGCGGCCCGATGCCCCCCTGCTCCCCGGCCCAGCCGCCCCTGCATCTCATGTATGAGAAAAAAAACAGTCTATACACAGCTCCTTAATCATATATTTGGAGACAGCACTTGACCTAAACACATGCATCCGCTTTGTGGAATATTTCATTGGCAATTTATGCATTTGCAGATTCATGTACAAAATCTTTGACCTTCAAATACTTGACCAAGTGCATAAGTAAACTATGCCAGCATTTTTACCTATAGCTAGGAGCTGTTCCTATAACATTTCAAACAATATAAATAAATTCCGTTTTCTTTTCTATCAATAAGGGTGCTTCTAAAAGAGACATTTGAAAGGTGGCAACCATTAAGCGACTTCATGACTGTTTTAAATTAGATTTGGGTGCAGCTGAGCATATTATGATAAAATACAGAGTTCATGTTGGGGTACTGCATTCATCAGTGGCGGAACTAGCAAGATGTGGGCCCCGATGCAGGGAACCGAGGCCCACAGCTCACTAGTTCCCCATGTAGTGGGCCCCATTATCTCCATGGGCCTGGGTGCACCAATGGTAGCTCCACTGTTGGCATTCATCCAGTCTACTCACCCACTTGCTGCTACGTATTTGATCATAACCTAATGAGATCCACCCACAAATACATTTAATGTGATCTGCAATCTCTTAAAATGCCTACAATGCTAAATGAATCAAGAATAATTTAAGATAGGGACACTCTGGAAGCAGAGAGAGTAGTAAATCCAAACTGCTCATTTACATGCAGCTCAGAGTTCATTACAGACGGAGATTGAGTGACAGAGCTCTAAGGGGTTTCCCTACTGGAAAGTGAATGGATTGAGTCCTCCAGTTCAATGGGTTTACAGTGCAATCTGGCTCCTCACCCTCAGGTAATATATTACACAGAAAGAAGGCAGGTTATATTAAGGGAACAAGTTATCCACAATGGAACTAGTCCAGAAAATAGCCCCCAAACACCCTCTGACTTTTGTAAGAATAACACAGCTAACCCCGCCCCCAGTCCAAAACAATACTATTAAAAAGCTTAAAATAATCAGTCTATACAATATTATGTATTCTAGATGATGTAATATTAATCACACCATCTACAGGATGTTGTGTGTTCTCTACAAACAAATACAGACAGGAACTATCACGTTCATGTGGCCTCATGTTGAGGATGTAGAGAGAATCACAGATAATGAGAATTTCCCATGTGCGGTTATCCAGTCAAGGACTTCAGCTTTTAGATCGCAATCTGTCAGATTTGCCAAAACTAATGTCACTTATCAACATAACACAAATAGGGAAGACCTAACATGTTTACAGTAAGCCGCATGCTGTATAGCCAGAAAGTATTATAATTGTTTGTGCTTCGCTTAGTCTGTTTAGTATTGGGATTTAAAAACAAAAAACAAACGTCTTAGTAAAATAATCCTTAATTTGACGCTTTTTTTTTCCAAATTTAACCTGCTTGTGTTACAGTTCAAGTGTTACAGTGTCCATTGATTACTATAGAGGACAACCAAACACTTTCTAAAGACCCAAATTGCAACACTGTTATACAATTATTTAACAAAAACAAAAAAAACACACTGGAACCATCAATGCCAGTCACAACTACACACTTATACATTTTACCAGGTAGTGGTAGCTACAACAGCTACTGTAGATGTACTGGGACAATGTATTGTTAAATGCTATACTAATCCTCAAATTATTACAACACACAAAAGTGGAACCACTGGAAAAGTAGTGCTGGACTGTAGAAGATTAAAAGGTTAAGATGCACCCCCACATGTATAAAAAAATTTTAAAAAAAATCCCCACTACCAGAAACTTTTGCCACGCCTTCATTTTACGCAAATTACACAAAAACTTTTTTTTTATTTATATAGCACCAATCATATTACATAGAGTATGTCAAAGTCGTATAATTGGATGAAAGAAAGTATATTGATTATATTGTTTTACCGTGCAATTGCGATCAGTACGCCACTTGTTACGTGCCATGGCGCAATCGCACAATAAAGCACGCACACATACACTTATATATATATTTCATATTTATAATCGTTCCATTCCACAGTCGTTTATGAGCAGATATTATATTTATATATTATAAGGTTATATGTACACTTTAGTGATATTTTAAGTTCAGGTCATGGGAAGCATGTCATGTTTGGTATCATTCTAATCCTCTATTTAGCCGCAGTTATCCGGTTCATGCGCCGAAAGGATCGTATATTGCGTGCGCTAGTTATCGATGATGGGGAATAAATGATCAGAATGATATTGTCTGTGTAATGCTAATAGACCAGTTTGAACCAGTTCTTGGCGAAGTATGCATCATCTGGAGAGCCGACCCCCACCTTTGGAATGCAGACCCCCACCCTTGGAGGGGGTTGTTTGAAATGACCTATGGACTGTAATACACTGAACCTTCCAGGAGCCTGAACCTATGGAAACTTTCCAAGTCATCTGTATTGTCTTCACTATATCACTAAATATATATATAGAGCTCCCTGGGACCAGTTAAGTAGTCACTCTGATCACAGTCTTCAGGACTGAAGGATTGTAGCCAGGGCCTGATCAACCACTAGGCTGACCAGGCTGCAGCCTGGGGCGCTGGGTCCCGGGGGGCGCTGCACTGTGGGTAATTTTTTTTTTCCATTCATTTTTTTTTTCGGGGTGGGGGAGGGGGGGTGGGGGGTCGCCACTGGGGATCGCCGCGCGGGGGGGGTCGCCGCGGGGGGGTGGAGGGCTCGACGATCAAAAGCATTGGTGGTCAGTGGTTAGCAACACACAGCCAATCGCTGTGCAGCAGACAGGAAGCAGGACGTCTTCACTTCCTATCTGCTGATCTGAGGAGAGGAGAGACGCTGGCACAACTACAGGTAAGTGAAGGGGGGAACTGCCCTGCATATCTATAGGGAGGGGGGAGAACTGCCCTGCATATCTATAGGGAGGGGGGGAAACTGCCCTGCATATCTATAGGGAGGGGGAGGAACTGCCCTGCATATCTATAGGGAGGGGGAGGAACTGCCCTGCATATCTAAAGGGAGGGGGAGAACTGCCCTGCATATCTATAGAAAGGGGGGGGGGAACTACACTGCATATCTATAGGGAGGGGGGGAACTACCCTGTATATCTATAGGGAGGGGGGGGAACTACCCTGCATATCTATAGGGAGGGAGAGGGGGGACTGTCATGCATATGTATAGGGAGGGAGAGGGGGACTGTCATACAAATCTATAGGGTGGGAGGGGGGTGGCTGCCATGAAAATCTATAGGGAGGTAGAGAGGTTGATATGTATGAAGGAGGGCAGAGGAGGGGGGCTGATATATGTGACTGGGGGAGTTTTGATGTGACGGGGGGGGGGGGGATAGCTAGCTAGCAGAGTGGAGGTAAGGAAAATAGCTGCAAGGGGGATGGATGCAGGGTGGGAGGTAAAGAAAATGGCTGCAGCAGGGGTTAAGGAAAATGGCTGTGCGGGGGGGTTGTGGTTAAGGAAAATGGCTGCAGGGGCTTTTTAAAAAATAGAGCAGCTTTGGGGGGCAGAATCTCATGATTGTGTGGTGGTCACATGGGTGGTCTCAGCAATCACTAGAATACTAAATATTAGTGAGATGGGGCTGGTAGAGGTTTGTATTTGATTGACAACAAATATTCAGATATTGCTTATATATGCCTGTCCAATGGAGTACTTTTAGCTGGCCATAATGGAGTGTTTTGTTTTAACTAAAGGGCCTAATCATTCAGGGTTTGCATTATAATACATTTTTGAATTTTCAAAAAAGGACGCCAACTTTCCAGAAGCCAACGAGAGGATAACAAAGTTGCAAGAGAGAAGAGCAAGGACAGGTAAGGGACAATGGCACAATCTGTCTAAATTTGAATGCTGGAGAATACACCTGAACATTCATATTCAGGAGTGTTCCTATACACCTATATATTCGGAGGAGGGGGGGGGGGGGCGCTGCGGCCGTATTAGCCTAGGGCGGCCAGAACCCTTAATCAGGCCCTGATTGTAGCTGGTACCAGCGGAGTGCAGCGTATGTATGTATAATATATCAGCTGTACTGTACTTATTGAACTGCTAAACTTTTGCTAAATAAATTGCTTGTGCTTTGGAACCACATAAAATCGCATAGACAATGCTTATTGGAAAACGATGAAATTACTTTAATAAGCATGTAGTCATTCACATTTTACATGCCCTCTGGAGCTTGCAGTCTACTCCACACACATCCGATTGGTAAAAATACATATTAAATAACGTGTCCTTTAAACACTGCACCTCAGATTATTATTAACATTTAAATAGCGCCAGCATGCAGGACCATAACTAGGCTGATGCTTGCCCCCTGCCCTCCACTGAGGTACACGCCACAGGTGACAGGGCAGCACCGCAGAACAGATTTCCAGCACCCAGCTGACTGCCCTAGGCACCCTACAGCATTGTGATGTCACAACGCTGTCAGTGGACTGAGAGGAGCCAAGAGCTACAGGACAGTAGCGGCTAGACATGAGACAGCTGGGTGGAGGGAGAGGTAGACATGCAGAGAAGGAGAAGCATAGATGCTGGAGGAGGGAGGGGTAGACATGCAGAGGAGTATGAGCATAGATGCTGGAGGAGGGAGGGGTAGACATGCAGAGGAGGATGAACATAGATGCTGGAGGAGGGAGAGGTAGACACGCAGAAGAGGATGAGCATAGATGCTGGAGGGAGGGGTAGACACGCAGAGGAGGATGAGCATAGATGCTGGAGGGAGGGGTAGACATGCAGAGGAGGATGAGCATAGATGCTGGAGGAGGGAGGGGTAGACATGCAGAGGAGGATGAACATAGATGCTGGAGGAGGGAGGGGTAGACATGCAGAGGAGGATGAGCATAGATGCTGGAGGAGTGAGGGGTAGACATGCAGAGGAGGATGAGCATAGATGCTGGAGGAGGGAGGGGTAGACATGCAGAGGAGGATGAGCATAGATGCTGGAGGAGGGAGGGGTAGACATGCAGAGGAGGATGAGCATAGATGCTGGAGGAGGGAGGGGATGGCAGAGTTGCAGAAAGAAAAGGCCCTTTACTCCTTCTCCATTTTTTCCTAAAATACATTCTGAATATCCTGGGGTTCATCTTTAATAAATTGTTCCTGGGGGTTAGAGAGAAGGGTGGATTTTGTTCGCCAATTTCAACTAATTTATAGTTTTTCTATAAAACAAATTATCCAGTATTACTGCCAATATCACCATCAAACCAATTGTATCTCTCCCAATATACCATCACCTTTCACTCTGCCAAGAGTGCCGATTGTACATTTTGCTTGGGATTGTTATTGTAATATGTACAGGAAAAGGCTTCACAATCTGCCATTCCTATATTTTTATGTTAAGCCAATTCCCTCTCTAGACCAGGACCAGGTAAAACTGGAGAAGCAGAAACAGCACCTGACTACAAACTATTCATTTGCACCCAATCACGAGAGAGGGACGGCAAGTCAAATTCCCATAGATAACACAAAGCAACATAATTACACTGAGAAAGGGTTTATTAGAATTATATTGTGGAGTATGTGTGTTTTGTACTTTATTTTTTGTTAAAAATGTTTTTTTGTGACCAAACTCCTATTGTAGCTCCCCTCCCTATCCAAATATCCAACTTATTTCCGGTGATCCCTTAAGTGTGTAACTACTATTGCTTTGGATGTACTTCGCTTTAAAAGCAATGTGCAGGTAAGACTTAACCCATATAAAAGCAGAGCAATGATCATGTTTATCTTTATACTTTGTGTAGGACTAGCCAGAAAGGGATGGCCTTGGCATAAGTTGGTCAGGTTTACATATAAAGCAATATGTGAAAACAACATTCCCTGTTTGTAATAGTTGCTCACTGGTTGGTTCACCGATGTAAACCAGATAACTTGATCTAATTCCAAAGTGCCTTTTTGGTCAAAGGAGGTGAATTTTTGTTTATTTTCCCTGACCATGTGGAGAGACATCACATCTTTTGCAGAACTGGTGAAAACCTTATACCGGCTATATTTACCATTACTAAAGACCGGAGGGGCTGTGTGTGTTCCATTCTACCACAATCCCTAATTAACGCTGAATACGTGTTATGTTTTACTCAGAAGGGATTCACCTAATACAGCGTATTATTCTACCAAGTTTCCAGTTGAAACATTTACACTATTTCTATGTATGATCTATATATGCTATTATAGCAAGTAAACTATTAATAAGTTTAATTTTTTTTCATGTGGTATATAGTTTTCTATAATCTGTATTATGGATATTTATATAAGAATTGGGTGAAACGCGTAGGATATCGATCCCAAACGAATTAACCAACATTCACTAGCATCTCCAACTTTACACTTTCAAGCCGGCTGCACGGACCGGACATACTTCACCGCATGCGCATGCGTGAACTACGGACTTTCACTTTGGCAGCTGGATGCCAAGCAGCGTGGAACAAGGCTTCTACAGCGGCTTCCCCGAACGGACATCTGAGAAGTGGATCTTCTAGGAGCGGGGTGAGTCTACCATCTCTTTTCCCCTCCTGTGATGTACCGGAGCTGCTATCACAAGATCATTGTACACTGACTTTTATATCCATTTTACTATTTGACTGTTTATTGTGCAATCAGCACGGAAACTCTATGCAGCACATGTGACTCATCACCCACTATTGTTTGGGGCCTTGTTTTTATGGTGACTGCACCAATACATTGGACTTCGCTACCATTGCTGCCAACAAACCTACTGAGCAGAATGGGTGTCCATTCAGCATTACATATGTCAGCATGATTGATATGTGCTTGTTGTTTTATTATCAGTAAAACATTGTGAGATACAATACACATCTTTATTTCATCTCTGCGATTTAATAAACATTACATATTCCTTTATTGTTCCATCACTACAGGCGCCTGGGGATTACCCCAAGTCTTTTCTTGTGGTTCTCTATATTACAACCAGGGGGAGGGGTCCCCCCTTTACAGTGTCCCCGTTTTTGGCAGCCATCTCCTATCTATACTGGTTGTTTGCGCAGGTATTACCCCACAAATTGTCTGATTTATATAAGAATATCCAGCATGTTATTTAGGGGTGATCAATAAGAGCAGGTCTTCATTGCACGAATAGTGTATTGGGCAGGTGCAGAGGAACTTTTTGGTATTACATCACACCACTAAAGTCAGATTTTTTTTTTTAACTAATAAACAATGTCCCCAAGACGCTATCTGGTGCAGCATTTCAAAAGCTGAAGCGAAGTAGAGAAGAGTATGTATGTAATCTTACCAATCATGTTCAGAACTGACTCACAGAGTCAGCCAGTAATGACGGTGCAGGGAGCTCTAGAGTGGATTCACCACTGGAGATTTCTAATTCTGAGTCAGAACATGAGGAAGAACTTTATATCGTCACTGGAACTGCTGACATGGACACTAATTTAGAAATGGAGACAGACAGCATAACTATCTGTGTAGACAATTAAATGTCTCAGCTGTCAATAGAATGCTAAATACTAGACAGATAGGGCTGGTAGATGTTTGTCATATCTGAAAATTATTTCTAATCATATACGGACAGTGATTGGAGTGGTTTTGAACATTGACTTTGTTTTCACAATATAACAACTTTATCCAAATAGTTCAAACTGCTACTTCTGTAGGCGAGATCCAGCCAGTCAATTGTAATTATTGGCTGCAACTGCAGGAGTTACGCTCCATTGACTCTACACTACCCGGGCTCTCTCATCCCTGCTAACTTGGAGAGAACTCTAATAAGCACCAGGAGTAAACAGGTGGGAGGGCTGCATGGGGATGAAGCGGATATGCTGTCATGGGACTGGCTGTAGCTGGTGCAAAAAAATCTTATGTTAAGCACAAGGCTAGCGAAATGTGCATAGAAATATGTATAGTGAGCAAGGACAAGTGGACATGAAAAAAAAAAAAAAAAAAGGATGTGTTTGTAAAGCCATGGGACCAAATCGGCATGGGCTTACTGAGTAGAAAGTTAGATATAGAAAGAGGGCGCTCTAAAACCTATTTAATACCTAAAATAAACAAAACTATGGCCAGTTGCAGCTCTCCTTACAGGCTCTGGGACCTGATTAAGGATATAAACATAAACAAAAAGAAAACTGAGAGCGCAAAAAACTGTAAGCCACTAGTTGAATTAATTACAAATTAATTTATTATATAAAATAATATGTATTTAAAGATGATATAAATATACCATTACACATATTTATAAAACAATAGCCAGTATTAGGTATAACAAAAAACTGGCATATATCAGATTCAACACTCTAAAATGTGTCAGAGCACATAAAATATTCCCTAAATGGATTCACAGCAGATGTAATAATAATTGGATATACTCGTGTATATGTATAGGTTGAAACTTGTAGACACAACAAAGTGTGTAAGATGATAATCCAACAAATACACGGCTCAATCCTGGAAAATGAATGTACTAGAGCACACAAATGTAAAAACAAATCCTCATACCGCAGGTTATTTAGTCCATGATAATGATAAAATCACTCATGAATGATTCAGGAAGTTCATATGAACAAAAACCTCGTGTGTGAAATCCCCAATTGAGTACACAAAAGTCACCCTCTCTGTGAGAGGAACATTGTTGCCTTTTAGGTTGTTATATACTTAACGTTAATCCCGAATAGGCAATCAAATGTCATGGAGATTCAGCCTCAAAGCGCTATTGTATAGAGGTTTGACCATTCAAATCACGGAGAAAGTTTCTTCGACCCCGGGGTATGTTAGTGACTCCGCTGTTACAATCACTGACTGGAATCCAGCAAATACCTGACGCGTTTCTCGGCACTCTGGCCGTTTCATCAGAGGTGAGTAGAAGCTGGGCACAGTGATGTGCATGACGAGCATAAGGTTTGGCACAGGGCTATATCTGACATGAGGGCATGATGGTTTTAAGCTTGTATAGGGCTGTTTATGGCGAGTATGAGGAACTTAGGCAGGACACAGTTCTGTGTGATGGGTAAGAGATTGGTTTTAATAAATCCAGTATGCTGGGGTGTAAATGGTGGACATGAGTTTGGTAGGAGCAAGACTATGCTGGGCAACGGGCTTTGTATAGTGTGTAAAGGTGTACATGGTATAGCACTTATTCCTTTCCACACCACTCATGCCAAATATTTACTTTACAACCAAACCATACTAGGCATGGAGCCCTAGACATCTCCTCTCACCATATCTCACATGGTTAACTTTCTTATTTAAATCCACATTGCACCATGTTATGCACGACACTGGGTATATCCATTTATACACATACCGCACACAATATAGTATTTTGCTATGAAGCAAATAATGTCCCCCTCCATACCCAAGTTGGGACAACATAACTATATTAAGGAGATGCATCTAATATGGCATGACAACACCACGTGGCAGTCTATTTTGGCTCAAATACATACTGAATTACTCAATGGCACTACTCAATGGCACATAATGCAGGAGCACAAAGTCACTGCATGATTGCAAGGGAATGTAGGCAATTACCCAAATCAAAAATCCAACATGAAAACCTTTACTAAGGTGAATGACAGAGTTTTGTTTATATCCCCAATGCTTTCCTGATACAAGTTTAACCTCTCCTGTCTGGAGGTAATTTTACAGTTTCCAGACAGTTTTTGTCCCTGCTGAAGTAAATATTTTCCACTCTACTTCTGTATAAGGTTTGAAAATGTAACAAGTTATGTTAGTGTTTATAGCGTTTTACACCACAATTAGTACAGTTACCTGTTCACTTGGAACCACTTTAATGAAAAAGGGCGTGGACGGCTAAACACCCGTTAATGCTGATGAAACTTGGTACTGGAGAAGGGAATGAGGGACAAAAGATAGAGCAGAGTAACCAGGTAAATTATATAAACATCAGGTTATATAGAGGGAAGTGAACTATTCAAATTATTCTGGTAAAGTTTACCCAGGAAAGTCAGGTCCTGGCTTTGAGACTGGTTAGTATGCTGCATATTTTCTCAATCATCAATATCCAGTTCATGAGTCCGAGGTTTATACTGGGGGGAAACGAAGGTCTAGCTGTTGTTTTATTGGCCACCAAGAACATGTATGACATTAGCATCTGGGTACACTTAATGTCAGGAACAGTTTTATTTAATAAAACCTAAACAATTTTGCATATACTGAAATCTAACAAATAATAAACATGAGTGATGCCCAAGACAGACTATCACCTCAAGGCTGGTAGATTTAACCTTGGGTCTAACATCCAATGGTAACTTTTCTGTAGTGACAGAAGAGGCAAGATGTGGGGAAACTAGAATGTATCATCATTTATTTATATAGCACCACTAATTCCGCAGCGCTGTACAGAGAACTCACGCACATCAGTCCTTGCCCCATTGGAGCTTACAGTCTAACTTCCCTAACACACAGACACACATACTAGGATCAATTTGTTAGCAGCAAATTAACCTACTAGTATGTTTTTGGAGTGTGGGAGGAAACCGGAGCACCCAGGGGAAACCCACGCAAACACAGGGAGAACATACAAACACCACACAGATAAGGCCATGGTCGGGAATCAAACTCATGACCCCAGTGCTGTAAGGCAGAAGTGCTAAACACTAAGATGTGTGTTTAACAGAGTCCAAGACTGAACTAATTATCTACAGCCACTCGCTGACAGGTTACCATTAATAAAAGCAAGAATAGTGGCGTTTCCACTGTTGTGTACAAGGCTATTAGCTGTGCAATCTAAGATGCTTGATAGGATATTAATAAAGTACAATTAGCCCGACGCTCAACCAGTTAATGTACATAGCGTACTTATTGATTTTGAGACAAGCATGTCCCACATAAAGGCTAGACATTTGAACTGCATTACTCTGAGAATAATGTCTATTAATGGAAAGGGTTCTAAAGGCATACAACACGGGTAAGATTCATTTCACTAAATATATGCTTCCAATCCACAAAATTAGGTATCCGGTTTAAATTATATAAAATTTTCCATATCAGAAAATATCAAGCTAATGAATCTTTTTCTGGATTACAGAGTAATGGACATGAGAAGTAGTAACATGGTTTAATACAGATCTATTATCATATTAGATAAAACTAATTCTCTACAAGCAATGAATCTTAATGACATTGTGCTAGTTTATAGAATGCAGACTACAGACATACTCACACTGCATGCAGAAAATGCAAGGGCTAAATTACTGTAGAACGTTTTAATGCCCTGTGCATTCTAGAATTTTTAGCGAGAAGATTTTAAATCAACATCCCATCTTCCTTAACGTGGGAAAAAATCTTCAGGGAAAAGACTGAGATAAGGGAGATTAAATATTTATGAAAAAATGCCCCCTTTGCAAACATGAAAGGTTCACGGTCATATTTTATTCAGTGAAAGAAATGACTGAAACACTTGCACTATTCTACGGTAGTTCAAACCTTCCAATGCATTTGTAACAATCTGCAAAATTCATAAGTCTTATTCAGCATTTTAAAAGTTCTGGCAAGATGTTCAGCTACTCATAATATAGAACACAACTTCCAGTGAGCAGAGGGTACATAGGATGATATCGCAGTACCTATTGATAAATTCTATGATGTGTTTAACCCTGGGGTTTTTAAGAACTCCAGGGTTGATGTAACAATACATCAACCCAATTAGAAGAACACAGCAGGGGGGGTCCAGTCCCCCCTAACTCCTCAATGGACAAATAAGGCATCCTACCCATAAGATACACTGGAATATATGCTGTATCTGTCAGTGTCACAGGTTATAAATCAAGACCAGGGGCTAGATTTACTAAGCTGCGGGTTTGAAAAAGTGGGGATGTTGCCTATAGCAACCAATCAGATCTCAACTTTCATTTATTTAGTACTATCTACAAAATGACAGCTAGAATCTGATTGGTTGCTAAAGGCAACATCCCCACTTTTTCAAACCCGCAGCTTAGTAAATCTAGCCCCAGAAGTTTTTACATCTTAACAATTCATGAATGCATCAAGCAAGCTTCAGAAATCAAAGAGAACTACAAGAAATGTTGCAGGATAATATACTGCTAAACTTAAGGAGAATGAATGGTTTGCTTGTGTGAGCAAAAACATAAAACATGTACTGTGCTTTGCAATTTCTTTTGGGGAAAATTATTTAAACAAAAGGTCTAAAATTGTGAACAACACTGGAGCCCCGGGAGGAGGAGAAGCCACATCTACTGGCATCTAAAGAAGCAGAAGAGATCATACCAACATGTAAAATTAGGTGGATGTCCAATAAGTTGATTAAAAAGGGGTCAAATGGGGAAAAAAAAATAAAAAAAAAATAAAAAAAAAAATCAAGAAACCTATCAACCCCCCAAAAAGTAAAAACTTACAACTTTATTGAAAAACTGAATAAGTGTTTATTGTTGCAGAATTACATTTTTCTTTTATACATATTTCATAAATGTTACAGGATTTTACACATCTATATTTTGCTTATTTATAAGACATTCCTCCATGCTCCAAACCTCCCCGCACACCCCCCTCCCCCCACCACCCTTACGAGACAATTCCTGTGTTGCCACTGTTCATTTATACCTGTACATACAGGATTACACCATGTGTTGCTGGAAAGGCCTCAGTGGGTATGTGCTTCCAGCTCCTTCAGCAGCAGAAGTGCAAATGGTAAAAGAAAAGCTTTAGCTTGCGTTAGTGTTAAAAGAGCATCTCCTGTTCAAGATTATAGTCATCCAAGCAGAACCATATATAGAGGGCTACACAATAAGACTTCCATATAATATTTAATCTGAAACTTACTTTTGACACACTATGCACTATTTTTTTTTTTTATTTATTATTAGGCTCTCTAGGTCAAGATGATTGTCAATCTTGCTTATGCCATATCAGCCACTCCCACCCCATATATCGCCATCATTTAAAGGGCACCTTTTAAAGAAATGGACAGACAAAGCAATGATTACCTCTAGAGTGCCAGGTAATAATCACTAAACATATCTGGAAATCAGTGAGTTGTCTTTGTTCTGCCTGGATCTACAATTTTGAAAAAGTACAGGACACAAAAGACTAGAAAGAAACAAACAATTATGGAAAAAAGGATTCAATCCACCTGAGAGGAGAGACTTGGGCAGTTACTTTAGACTGCGAGAGATGGCAGCATGTGCCAGCTAGGCTTCATGTGGAAATAGGTTAGGCTGGCATGGAGTCCTTGGTAACTTAACTGCCAGCTGTGTCATTTAATACATGAAGAGAATATTTACTCTCCTCTCCATTTCAATATATGCAAGGCACCAGTCAACTGGCTTCACTCCTTTATTTCCGTAATCCTATCCCTGAAGTAGGAGCCTTTCACAGTGGGGAGTCCTTAAAAAAAGAAAAAAGTAAAAAAAAAAAAAAATAGTAAAAAATAAAATCGTCTCTGCAGACTTGTAGCCGGAAACAAACCTATATTACCCACCATGCCAACCCCAACAAGAGACTGCACCATTTCGATATTGAAAGTCTGTGGAAGAGCAGCTTATTCCAAAGGGAAAAAAACAAAAAAGGAAAGAAATCTCCTGAAATCTTTGGAACAAAGATAGAGGTGACATCTCAGTCGTTTCCACTCTCCAATCCTTCAGTGATGGATACTGTACATAAAACAAAGAAAGCTGGATGCTGGCCGTTTCATCCAGGAAGGTGTTGTGTTTCTACTAACAGGACGCCAGTCAGAAGATGTAGTCTTTAGGAGGACGTCAGAATGAGGTGGTAACCGCTCATAGTCACGCAACTCTGATCCACTACTCTACCAGCCACCATCCAAGAGTGCAGGGACAGGGGAACTTCTCCCTCCCAAAAAGAACAGACATAAAAACCTATCCATGCATTGAGCCTCAGAAATATTATATATACATATATAATATATATAATCTCCAAGGCAGCGGGAGGGAGAGGGACAGGGGACATTTAGAAAGTGTTTGAGAAAAATCACGTGCGGGTTCTTAAGATGCATAGCAGAAAGTTTCATTGTGTTTGGGACTTGAATTAAAATTGATTGGTGTAGCATCTAAACACAGAAAGGCAAGTGCACAAATTCGGGTTTCACAACAGGAAGGTGTAAGAACGCCCCAACAAATGCTTCAAGACTGGAGAAGAGTTATGTGCAGGTTATTTCTGGTACGTCTGATCCAACGCTCTTCAATTGTGCACTATATGTGACTTTTGTGTCCCCAATAGCTAGGCAGACCATTAATCCAATGTGTTTTATAGGCACTCTGCCACATCCTTAACACCATAAAACTAGGGGGGAGGAGGTGGATCTCAAAAGACAAATAAAATAAAGGAACATCATAATTGGTTGAAAACCCTCATCCATGTATTTAACATTCATTTTCACTCACCAGCAACTAAAATAGATATGGTTTGAATAAGAAACCTTCCAAGCTCTTCGAGTAGAGGCTTTTAACAATGACAAGGCCCCAATCTGAATAAATTCCATTTTTAAATCTTAAAAGAAAAAAAGTAAAAAATAAACAAGAAATAAATCTCAAACATATGTGAAAAACAAATTTTTTAAAAAAAGAAATGGAGGGAGAAATGATCACCTATCCCAATACCACATCCCAGCTATAACGCTTTTCATTCAAAGGCAAGAGATATCCACAGGTTTTGCTGGGGATTTAACAGTTACACAATGATCAATCTTTGTCATCAATTTGTTGAATCGGGAGATGCATCTGCAGGGGATCACGCAGTCTTTTAAGGTCCAACTCAGCCTGGGGGGGGAAAGAAAAAAAAAAAAAAAAAAAAGAAGAGGATATTATAAATATATATATATATATATATATATATATATATATATATATATATATATATATATATATATATATATATATATATATATATATATATATATATATATATATATATATATGTTGTGGGTTCAGACATGTTTAAATCTCTTCTTTATTCTATTTTGTATATTTGTGAACTGAGAAGAGCCGCATAAAGAGAACACTGATCTCTGGTGTCTATGACATGAACGAGGGAGAGAAGAGCACTGTCTACTTCCCCCACGTCCCTGCATCATCTGTCATGATAAATCAGAGTCCCTCCACAGTAATCAATCATCCCTACCGGAGCTTCTTTGTTTCCCATGTCTTCCTGTCAATAACAGAATGGATATAAATGCTACTTATATGCACACAGTCTAAGGCAGTCACAATGGGTTGGCTCCCAAAATATATACCAATATACATTCTGACCTTCATTTTGTTTTTTTTGAGGTAGCCGTAGTATAGGCTGAACCAATAATTAAAGACTATGAGTCAGTGCAGTAGGAGCAAAATACCTCACTCATGCACTCTCATGGAGGCAAGTTCTGCACATCAAATAGAGGTCTTTGAGCTACGAATATATTGGTTGCATTCTCCTGAGTATTGGTTCATCCAATAAAATGGCTGCCTTCACTGTGCTTTTCACAGGTTGAATGTAGTGTGAACACATGGAAAAATTCATTTCTGACCATAACCAATTCAGTATTTTGCAGAAAACTGGCAGCTATGTAGTGGAAAAAAGACCTGCATATTTGTAAAACCGCAGTCCTCATATACAGAAGACAGACACTACGGGGTAAATTTACTAAAGATTCTAAAAAGGAAAAGTGGATATGTTGTCCTTCGCAACCAGATACTAGATTGTATCAGTTCTTAAAATGCAGAAGATAAATGATAGCTAGAATCTGATTGGTTGCTATGGGCAACAGCTCAACTTTCACTTTTTAGTAGCTTTAGTAAATTAACCCACAGAGATCTTAATTTTCTTAAAATGCAAACTTTTTACTTAAATAGACTTGTGAATTTTACTAAATCCAGGTTATATAACCTTCTCTCTAAAATAACATTACTATGGCAATAAACCACATCTGACTAGTGGAATATAACAGCGGCTATAATTGAACAGCTGCACAGCAACAGGTTCATCAAACCTACTAAAAGAAAATCAATTCAAACAAGTAGACCCAGCATCACAGAGTATTATAAAGCATACCTGAGCAATAGCATCCTTGAGTCGATTGTATTCTAGAAAATCAAAATCTGTTTTTTTGGCTGATTTATGGAAAAAATTTAAGAACTGTCTGTCACTGGCATCTGGATAAATATATTCCTGTAGAAAGAAAAGTATATATACAGTGATATCAGAATTTCTACTTCCATTTCATTTATCAGGTTAGGTCAGCATCTGTAATGGAAGCAAAACAAGTGCTGCTAAAGTACTGTCTGGAAGTCTAAAATTAGATTGAGTATTATTAGTAATTGCTGAAGACTCACCCTCAGATACCAGTACGTGTATGGGAATCAGTGTAGGGATAGGGTTGTGGATGGCACAATGGGGGACTTCCAGCTGCCCATGTCAGGAGCAGAAAGACTTCTGCAGCTACTGCAGAACAGCTTGTATGGAAGCATGTACCAAAGACCATGCAGCTAGACCTGGCTTAGTATCGCCCCCTCCAAGGTGTACTAGTGACGCTTTGATATGGATATTGCATGATATACTGCTATGAGGATGAGAAGTAATTTAGAGTTTGTGTATGAATGGTAATAAAGCTAAGCATAGGGATCACTAATCACTGAACGCAATAGAAAGTAAAATTAGACGGCGGACTGTGAGCAGAACAGAGAGAACAGAAAGAGTGACACAAACATATGAAAGCCCTAAGGGGTGGCAATGGCTGACTGCAGGGGGACTATCTGCAAATTGTATGGTGGGTAGATCAATGGCCAAGTTATTCTTGTGGACTTACCCCTTTCACTGTCAGGGATCAGTGCCAAATTTGCACCTCACGGTATTCCTTACACTGAATTAGTTTAATCAGGAATCACATATATTCTATGTAAGTGAATTTGCTCAGAGTAAATAAAAAGTTTTAACAAATTTTGATAGGACTTTATTTTGGTTCCATAGTAGAATAAATATATTTTACATTTCTGTGCCATTTATCTTTCCATAGTTACAGTCAGAACTCGCAGAATAAAAAAAAGGGGTGTATTTTCTGGGTTAATTTTATAACTCTTAAATCAGAAGCATCCAAACTCAGTCCTCAAGGGCTACCAACAGGTCATGTCTTCTGGATTTCTGTCTGGTTGGGTCAGTAATTATCCCACCTGTTTCTACAAACAGATTAACTCACCTGTGCATGATTAAAGAAATCCTGAAAACATGACCTGTTGGTAGCCCTTGAGGACTGAGTTTGGACTCCTCTTGTTTATATGGTCTATGGGTTTGCCATATTAAAACATATACAGTGTTCTTTATTTATAATACCAGCCTAAAACACAGTCAAAACTTTTTTTTTATAGCAAACATGATACTATAAAGGAGACAATATGGAACATTTCAATTTAAAATTTGTGCATAGACATTAACAAGCTTATGATAAGCAAGAGTAGATATACAAATGAAGTGGTATGAAGAGTACTGTATTTGTAACTTTGTATTGACATGCAAAACCACAGACTTTGACAGCGCCACTAGTGGTAGAGTTTGTGATGTCCGTGATGATGAGGTTCTTACTAGATCCAGATCGCTCGTCCATGCAGGGAAGGCAGTGCTCTGTTCCAGCCTGTCACTGGGGCATCTTTAGGATTCATGTGGATAGTGATTGTTATGAAATGGCTTTCCCTATGTATCCAAGTAGCTGTTGAGGACACCTGGTAGCTACTTACCTGTTTATATTGTAGTAATGACACAATTGCAAAAAAATAGAACAGTGTAGATCTCTTTTAGCAATTTGTGTTTATTACCCTGTTTCCTGATACCAGATCTTTCTTCAGTCTCTTAAATATGATTTTATTATTATTTATGTTAAGTTAACCACATTCTGAATTAGTAGAATCACAATCTTTTAACCATGTCTGTGTTTCTTTGTACTTTTCTGTTCCCAGTTTTGATAATGATGGTGTGATTCATACAGACAGCTCTCGGTGAGCAGCTACATAGCACACGGTACATGCAGGTTTGGATCTCTCAGTACTGTAAAGTAATGATTATTTTTTAAAGGATTTAAAGTATAGATGCGAGTGTTAAAATATGCCTCTGATTGGATCACAAGCATTTTTAGAAAGAATATTTTTGCAATAATTCATTGAAATATAAATAATGACAGTCAATTGATAACACTAAAAAGGCGCTGTGCTCACCTTGCCCGTTAGTATAAAATAACCATACATTCCAATGACACCGCCGTAAGTGATAAAGTAAGTGACCGGCTCCATGATATCCCAAGAGTACTCCCACCACGTCAGACGGGCAAGGACTCCAAACTGTACAGACATGTAAGCTAACACACACCACTGAACAAATCTGGTTCTCTTCGCTGCTTTCTGAGCAATCTGAATTCGAACCTGGTAAGCAAAACAAAATTGGTAAACACAGTTTGTATCTGCTGATAGGTACAAATATTGTGTACACAAAATAAATCTAGACAAAAATCAGTAAAAATAAAAAATAAATGTGCTGCCAGCATAAACATATCCCTTAAATGGACTAAGAAGAAGGATAATATGCCACATAAATGCAGGCCATAAAGTGACTGATTTTATAACTTACATAGGTATACAAACAACTCAACTCTGCCCCCCTAAAAGGGTTCCCTATTTTAACCAGATTAACAACATGATGAAAGACTCTGCATCTTTGTAACGAGGGTAAATACAGCTGTGTGCTGTCCTGAACACAAGACTGCTACTCTTATAAATCCTTCATATAAATCAGGCCTGTCCAACCTGCGGCCCTCCAGGTGTTGTGAAACTACAAGCCCCAGCATGCTTTGCTGGTAGACAACCAGTTGATAGTTGGAAGGGCATGCTGGGACTTGTAGTTTCACAACATCTGGAGGGCCGCAGGTTGGACAGGCCCGATATAAATGATTTGAAACATAAGAGATGAAGTCTCACTATAAGATACAAAAGGAGTACCTTACATTGTCAGAAATATACTGTCAATTTCACATCATTTAGTTCCAAATTGGAATTGTGCTCTGAAGGGAGATTTTGAGAAAAGTATCCTATTTAATAAACAAAGTTTAATCAGGATAGAGGACACTTTCTGGGAACAGGGTGAGTGAAATTATAATATTTTGTCTTAAAAGGGGTTTGGGCCCAAAATTCATGTTTTCAGCATTTCGGTCTTACGGGTCATCAATTGTTAGGCATGGTTGAAATGTGTCATTGAGGGCCATACAAGTATGCAAACCAAATGTCCCACAGACACTACATGCACTGGCATTTTAGTCTCACACACCTTGCTGTTATACGATCTGCCTGCACACAACAAGCAGTGTAAGCAGAGTTCCCAGGACACAGAAATTGATGTTTGTACAGAGTTTACTGTTGTGTGACATTAAGTTTCAGGTAAATAGATCTTACAGACGCACTTCTGTTACATTCCTGTAGGTACTTCGCAAATAAATAGCTTGTATAAGCAAAGAATACCTAGGGCTGAAATAAACGGGGGTTGTTGGGGTATTACAGTGAGAAAAAAATCCTACTCTATGGTCTAGATTAAAAAAAATATTAATATATCCCTCTCTATATAAAATCAGGCAACAGATTATCTTTTAGCCATGATACCTATTTAGGTGGAAATTTTTTCTACTCGTCACTGAAACAGTTGGTGCCTGTGGTGGTAATACATGTTGGCAATGCTTAAACTGTATTAGGTACAAGTGTACTTGGGAGCACCCAGAGCCTTATTTCTAAGTTTATTTTCTCCAAGCTGAACATATTTTATCAAAGATAATGCAATTCAGGTTTGTTGAAAATTTCTCCAAGCAAATTGGACCCTGTTTATCAAGGACTGACTAATGAGGAAGAGCACAGCCAAAAGACAGTTAAGGCTCAGAATACAAGCCCTGTAATTGCATTGTAGTTCTCCAATTGTGTCTTCAATGTCAAAGACTGTAGAGAGAGGACTGGCAAAATATCCTTGGTGGTGATATCTGAAATCTATATACCTTTTCAAGTGGTTCTAGCTGCTCCCGAAGGACCTCTAGCCGGCCATACAGCTCTCTCTCCTTGTTGAGCTGGTGTTCGTCAACGCGCATAGAACTGTACAACTGCTGTACAAGAGACTTTAGGTCATTCATAGTCGTTGCATCTTCATGGCATAAAAGTTCTTAACATACAAAAAACAAAAACACAACTTGGTTTATATAAAGAGGTAAAGGCAACATTCTCAGATATATGTGTAAACATTTCAAGAACATGTTCAATATAAAAATATTTAAGACTCTTAATGCAAATATTTATCTACTTTATACACCAGGCTACCCTGTCTATATTCAATAAAGAGTTACCACCTTCACAAGTTGTCATCAACCCGAATCTAATTTGTTGTTCAGAAGGAACTTAATCATACACTCTTCTCAATATAGGGTGGTGCACCCACACATTACAATTTGATATTATCCAAGTTAAAAAAGTAGAAAGAAAATGTGCTTTAATTAGGGTCCATTTAAAAAATTATCTTTATTAAATTCATTATAATTCATCATAGAACTTGCTAATGTTCCTACCCATTCCCCTTAAACTAGTGAAATGTTAAAAACATTAAGTGATTAAAGTGCAATTAGTGATTTAAAATAGTAATATTCATTGCGATGCCTCGCTATAATCATATAATCCAGTGTTGGTTTTCTGGTTTTTATTTTTTATATAATTAAACTTGTTCAAATTAATATAAATCACCAACTACAAGGTGGGGGAATCTTGTGTTCCCCGTTACCTAGGGTAGGTATCAGATACTAAATTTTATTGTATATCCTAAAAACTTTTATTAAGAATATTTTTTCTTAGATTATATTCTCTTATAATAATTAGGATGCATCAGTACTCTAGCTCGGATTGCCTTGATAGAGAGATAGCGAAACGCACGTTGGCGTCCGCCTCGCTATACTTTCAATCTGTTCAAATGTAATATCAGAGACTCGCAGAATAGAACAATTACTAATAGACAGGAGCCAGTTAATATATAAGGTTATCCAATATGCATGGATGAGAATGCAATGTATGAATCAAAAATAAAGGGGGAGGATTAGGGATATCGGACAAAACGGAGACGAGAGTTCCTTGATCCAGCAAACATGAAGTGGTTACAGAGTAATCGAAGAACTGTGATACATTTTGTAACAAGCAGAGGAATCTTTGAACTTTATCAACATAGGAAGGCAAGAAGCATCATCGTTTATGATAAGAAATTAAGGAATTCAATTTGAAACAAAAAAATCTAAAAAAACTTTTACCAAAATAGGTGTTTCAGTTTTAAAACTAGCAGCGGTGGGGCTAATGATTGCTTCAAAGCAGGGGCGGGCTGGGGGACATATGCCCCCTGGGCCAGACCACAAAAATCTATTTTGGGCATGTGCAAATGCAGAATTTGCAGAGGGGGGTTTCCACACCACGCTGCCAATGCGCGAGACAAGCATGCATGGAGGCGTAGCTATAATTTTAGACAGTGCTTGGCTGCTCTCCAACTCTTCCTATCCCCATAATATACATGGGCAATGCTGCGTGCACTACTGTTAAGTGCAAACAGCTCTCCCTTTTCAAGCAGAGCCGTGTGAAGCGGAGGCAGGGTCCAGCCACCTCAATTATACAGTGCCCCAGGCTTGGAGGGGGGTTTCCATGCACTAGGACCCCCCCCCCCCTCAGTTTGCCTATGCTATTAACTGGTGGCTGGCCCCTTCTCCGGGACCAGCCACCTTCTGCCATAGGATCTGAACCCCCTCCCTCCCCTCCACTATGTGCATCCTCCTACTAGTGACACATGGGACGCGGACCATATGACAGGTGCCATCCCATGTGTGAAGAGGAACACCACCACACAGGGCGCGCCTGAAACAAGGTAAGTGCCGGCGGGGACGGGAAGGTGGTATGTTAGTATATAGTGAGTACCCAGTGTATATAGTGAGTACCCAGTGTATATAGTGAGTACCCAGTGTATATAGTGTGTGTGTGTGTGTGTGAGTTAATATGTGTGAGGGAAGAGGATCTTAACTCAATGGTGGAGTGCAGGCTGGGGGCTAATTATGGATGCTATTTTATTTGTGGGTAGTGGGGCAATTTATTAGGGAGGCCTATGAAGTTAAGATGGGTGATAGGACCTTTAATGATGGGGTGGTTTGAGAGCTATTAATTGAATGAGCGGGCTGTTTGTTAGGTCTATTAAATGTGATTATGAGTTATTTTAATGCCTGGGATGGTTGTGGGAAATGGTTATATTTATTAAATGTAAATTCTATTTAATTTATTGCTGGGGCTGTTTGGAGAGAGAAATAGGTTTGTTTATTAAATGTGTATGCTATTAATTTAATGTCAGGGCTAGTTGGAGGGAAGTATATTTATCAAATGTGAACACCATTATTTTAACTTTGGGCTGGAGGGAGGCTTTACGAAATGTGGGTGTTATACTGATTCAACACCGAGGCTGGTTGGAGTTTTCTAATTTCATGTACCCATTTTCTTCCCCTCAAATAGGGCAACCAACATTCCAGGATCCAGACAAGCAGCAACTGATCTAAAGACACCAGCAGCCACAGGTGGTGAAAGTGACAAGAACATGTAGGATAAAGCAGGACAGTCTGCCAACTGTACTGAATCTGTTTGGGCAATCCTGAATTTGGGTGAATGTCTCGCTTTGTCAAGATTTGGTCCAACTGTAAGGACAGTTGAAAGGTATGTCCCACTTCACACTGTACTGCTTGTGAAGGCAGAGCTGCGCGCACCTAACAGTAGCGCCCACAGTGTTGCCTATGTATTTGTTTAAAATGATAACAATGTTACATTATAGGGATCCCCCCCCCCCATATGTCTAAAGTACCCCCGGGCCTCCCAGAGCCTTAATCCATCTATGGGCAAGGGTGTTAGGAGGAGCAGAGCACCAGATGCCAATCTATCACTAGCACTGCTATTACTACTTGTTTTAGGTTAACCCACAAACAAGTAACTCTATTAGTATATGGTCCAATGCAAAAACAATCCCTTTTGCTGGTAAAAACATCAGATTTTTAAAACGAAAGGGCTTTTTGCATTTTGATAAATTAGCCTGTGCTCAGTAGTGTAATAGAACATTATATAATCTATTGCTAGAATATGATTTATACTCCATTAAAATCAGCGAGGTATGTAAAACAAACAAAAATGCTGTAGGGAGAAGTAACAAAATAAAAAGCAACATAAACTGAGGTTTGTTTTTTGTTGCATTATTTGCTTTCATTGTTTAAAATTTATCATTTATAATAATAAAGTATCGCTGGGTTAATCAGCATTAAAATAGCCTCTTTTTATATAAATATATATTGTACCGAAGACATATCTTTTAAGGATGGACTTATGGGCTAGTGCAATGTGCTTGCCCCTCGGGCTAAAGTCTGCCAGCCAGCCCCTGCTTCTAGGGCTATCTACATGTTCAGATACAACTCTTGCTCGATATGCATGCCCAGACACTGAACTATAGTTATAAATCTACAACAGTACCTCTTCTTGGTGGCCGCACGTTGTACGTTTTATCGTTAATGGACAATTTGAAGTCATCTAATAGAAGTACTTCTATCCCTGTGGAAGAGGCTACACGGGATCCATCTGAGAAGTAGAAAATGTTAGTTTTGCTACGGCATAGAGAATTTATTAACCATATAAATTTTAATAAACGTTATCCTAGATTTTTAACAAAATTGAGATAAGAGAAAATTAGGTATTCTTGTAAACCCTAGGAAAAGGCTCTCAGATGTCAGTGGTAGTTGTACAGCATAGATGAGCATTTAGACATTGTACAGCACTACATAAATAGTCGGTGCAGTATAAATACTAGAAGTGAAACCATTAAGTTGAATAATGGTGAACACTGGGGGAGTAACAGGTGCTGTAATCAGCTGAACAGCAAAAGCCAAGTCCACCTTACAAACCTGCAGAGTAGATTGCAACCCTGTCTATCCCTCGGTCTTCTGCCTGGAGCTGCTGCAGAAATACTCCGACTGAATCTGAAATAGGCTTTAGTGTGAATCGGCATTTCTCCAGCCGGGATGGGAGGCTAATGGTTATCACAGGCAATCCGTTTTGGTAAACCACAGACACATCTAATTAGATGGGGGAAAAAAAAGAAGACAATTTAAGAACGACAAAGTATCCTACGCATTCGTATATTGCCCAAAACATGGCGATGCTAACAGATCCTACAATGGATGGATTTATTCACAGGCATGGATGCATGTTTTTACTTGTAGCATGTAATAAAAAATGAAAAATTATATATATATATATATATATATATATATATATATATATATATATATATATATATATACATATATATATATATATATATATATACATATATATATATATATATATATATATATATATATATACATATATATACATATATATACATATATATATATATACATATACACACACACACACACATTATATATATACATACATATATACATACATATACACACACACACACATATATATACATATTTTTTTTACGTCTACCAACCCATTTCCCTATTCCCATTTTTGTCAATCCTCACTCAAATTATCCTCCCCTGTCATCCCCCCTCCATACTCCAAATTATGGATCCACACTGGAATCAGACTGGTCCATGACCTTAACTGGGTCTCTAAACGTTAGTCAACAAAAATTTTCCTCTATTCTTTGATTTCTTCCAGGTGAGACTTTCTCATGTCTCTTCCCCTGCAGACACCCTGAGAAATGTCCTGTCTGTGGTCTCCACTTTGTAAGGGCACAAAAATTCTTCAATCTACAGCTTAGTACTTGATATATCTTAACTCCCATGGCCGCCATGAGAGCGAATATGCAAAAAAAAGTCCTATTCCGGAACAAGTTCCTATCCATTCTTAACTCTCTATACAAACAATGGATTTAAACAAAAACACTAGCTAAATGCATTACAGACTGATTATTTTTACATTTAACCATCATCCTCCTAGACCTTCTTCCACTAGGGTTTTGTACAGCACATTTCCCAGAAACCGAACCCACTAAGCCAGTGAGCTCACAACCAAATCCAAAAGTTAATAATCATTCCTCCTTCTGGATCACAGTTATGCATTTATGCTGTTGACCACTCTGATCTCACAAAAACTTGGAATCTGTTGGGTCCAATCATCCAGGATCCCCTTCCATGGCACCTAATCTTTCAACACTCCTTTCTCTACTCCAAGGAACGGTCCTCAGCCCAATAGCTCCCTTACGAAACCAAAATCTTCATACCACTCCAATATAATTTGCATGCTGACAACACCTAAATTCATTCGCCCAATCCAACTCACTCCTTCTGTATTAGCCAATAATCTCAAAAGGTCTTTCAGGCATCTGCTCTCTGGTGTCTTGACGGTATATAAACTTAATCATAGAGGACATCGAACAGATTCTACTAACTTCATTATCTTCTAAACTTGGACTCAATATCTCCAATAGTCAAAGGCAATCATTCTACTTACTTAAACGTAACTTCAACCCATCTTTTATGATTCACATGCAAACCATCTCAAAGCCATGTGCTTATGCAATATCTCCACAATGCATCACTTTCCCATACACAATATCATCAAGCTCCTGGCCCATACCTTCATGCACTCTCCAGCTCTGTGGTCTGCATATAAAATGACTATCCCTCCCCATTAAATTACAAATACTGCTGCCAGATTTATTTACACATGAATAGGGACCCAGGTTGGTCACTGCCTCTATGGAAGGGAAAGGGGGACCACATAAACCAGCAAGTACCCCCACCCCTCGCAGATGCCGTCAGCCCCACGTCAAAACGTGTTGGCGTTCTTTGCGACAGTCATGGGCTGTATGTACAGGGTACGTCAACTAGATTTGGACACCTGGGGTTGCACTTATAAATGAAAAAGGCCTAATTAGCATAGGACTTCCTTTAGAAAAGTTACAAGAAACAAATTTCTTCCAAAATGACATTAATACGTTTCCAATACAAAAATAAAATATCAAACATCCGTACATTTGCAAAGATGTACAGCACTGCAGCACTAATTGAAGTAAATTGATACAATAAGTTATTTCTAAACGATCCAGCCACAACCACATTTACAAACTGTTTGAAGACTCATATTTTATGGCGTGAAGTCTGTAACTACTCCTGGCTGGAAGCCACTGACTTTTATGCCAAGAGTAAACGGCAGAATATGGTGGACAAAGGAGATGGTCACAGGAAGCAAGTTACTTTATCCTAACAATTTGGAAGACTTGGTTATAGAAGATACAGGATTTGTAATGATCGTTAATAACATACAAGTTCCAGCTACATGTATATAATGATGAGAAATCTCTCAATCCATTATCACAACACCAATCCTTACTCCTATAGATTCATCTTCTATTGCATACATGGTAGCTATGAGTAGCGCACGTGCGTGAGAATTATATAATTATATTTCTACAAGGTAGTATGCCACACTGTATATAGTCACTGCCTTATCCCCGTGTGCTCTCTCTTCAGACACTAATACAGACAGAAACTCAGAGGAATTGGAGAACAATCCTGTCTCCAGTGTTTAACCCTACACAGTAGTCTGTAGGTATAGGATTACAGCATGCAGGAACACTACAAGTATATTACACACTAGTCATGTGAACATTGAACAATTAGAAATGTACATTGATCCCTTTTATAAAACCATTCTATAAATATATTAGCAGAAGTTATGTAAAAACATCAGGAACTTGAAAGTAGTAGAAAGGAGTATTCCTGACAAAGATTTTTTTATTTTTTTTTATTAAATAAAAACTACTTTACCGATCAGTAAAGTAGAGGAGATGAAAAATGAACACAATACATGGTAGAAACACATAGGGTTTACCAAACGCAGCATTTTATTGTTGCATTTTCCTTCCATTATAATCTGAACCTGTGGTATATATACTTGTGGTCATGTTTTAGGCAAGTGGGAGCTTTCCTTTCTGGGCTAAGTGTGGGTCTGAGGGGCACATGAGAGCACATTGGGGTGGCTGAGGTAGGGGTGGAGAGATAATTTGGGGGTTGGTTTAGCCTAGGATCTCTCACAGGACATATAGTGAAGAGGTTTTCTCCCTCGACCCGCATACACTTTACACCAATTATGGGATCTCCATAGACCTCTCCGTGCCCACTATTGCCAAACAGTTTTAAAACAAAATCGCAAGCACTGACTCACTGCATTTTGGTCACCGTCTCATCAGAGAACACAAACATTTTTTGCAAGTGTGTGCGGTGCTTTAGTTTCTTTACAATGCTATGTGTATAAGGCGACAGTTTCATAGCCTGTGGGGAATCACTGTTGCTGCCATATCGGGAGAAATCCGCCCATCAAAAAAGGTCTTCTAGACTTCTCAGAGCTCAGATCGAATGATTAAAAAAGGACGTTGTTCGTTCTGTCATCTCCGCTCCTCTTCTCAGGGCTTGATTTCCTCGTTCTATCGCCTTATGGTAAAATACAATTGCCCCCCTAAGGATTCTCACGAGCTTAAATGGGAGGAGGACATGGGGGAGTCGCTCACTCCTGGGGAATGGGTTAAGATTCGCCTGAACCTCTCAAAAGACCTCTATTTGCGTTAAGATAAGCGAAAACAGTCGCAAGATTTTCTACCGTTGGTACTTGGTGCCTCACCGTATTCATATGATTTATCCAGGTTCCTCATCACTATGCTGGCGTCAATGTGGTCAGGAGGGCACCCTGTCTCATATATGGTGGCATTGTCCAAAACTACTTCCTTTCTGGAAGTCGGTCCATCAGTTAATCTCCAGTATCACTCAGATTTCTCTCCCTCCATCTCTCTCATATTCCCTACTCCCGCGCTCTATTCCCAAGATATCAAAAGCAACTCAGAAACTTATTACACATATGCTTAGTGCTGCTAGATGCCAAATTGCCCTTCTTTGGAAAAACCCATGCCCTCCCTCCCTGCCCTCTGTGATCAACCGCACTTGGCAAGTCTATCATATGGAGTATATGACTAGCATCCTCCGCCGCACTCCTGTCCAATTCGATAAGGTCTGGAGTCCTTGGACTGAGTTTCACGGAGCCTCCCCTCCTCTTGCATTTTAAGGCCGCTGAGCCCTAACTACCAATCTTGATCCTCGTCACGGTTCATCTTCTTTTTACTTTTCTCCCTATCGCTTTGGCTAGTGATTTCCCCTGTCTCTCTCACCCCTATTCTTTCCTTTCTCTTCTCTCTTCCACCAACCCTCCCTAAATTTTCTTTTGTATTTTCATATTAACAACAATACGCTGCTTATATTACGTGGAAACTTAATTCCAGTTTTGTTTTACCTGTATTGCCTGTTTCCCTCATTGTCTGTATTGCAAAACTCAATAAAATATCTTTAAAAAAAAAAAAAGACGTTGTGCATAACATTAGGTTTTAGAAACCCCAATATAACGCACACCAGGGAAGGGTACGTAATTGCGATTGAGCTAAGGTCGGCATTTAACCTGCCGACATTAGCTCAATCGCAGTTTTGACTGCCCACAGCACAGGGATATCCGTCGTCTATTGCCTCCTCTTTCTCACTATCTGTATAAACTGTGCATTCTTAAGTTAGGCCGCGCTAATCACACAACTTCTTCACCTGGCTGCCTTCCGCGACAGCCATTCCTACTGATCATGTGAACATCCCTTCTGTCAGTTGATGCACTGGGGCTCTGCCATTGTTTGTGGGCCAAAAGCAATTGGTGTTTTTGCCTTTTTTTTTTCTTTTTTTTTTTTTTTCAATTAAAAAAACGTGTATAAGAAGGAATAATTTAACCTTGCATATATTTGAGTGACTTTAGTATCCTTATTTCACTGTAATATATTGCATAAAAATATGCTTATACCGAAGTAGACTGCCTAACGGTCAGTGAAGGTACTTGGATATTACAAGCACCTCATACAATAAATTGCCCAATGAAGAAGTCAGGCACACACCGGCATAACTCATCAACAAAATCAAAGCACATGTGATTACTTATCTTTATTTCTGGTTTTTTTACCCCCCCCCCCCCCACCCCCCCATTCTTTGACCCATGGGGTTTGCTTCCATTATTTATGGTAATCACTTCTTTGATAACACTCACCAGACAACACTTACAGAATCACCATACAGAATTAGCGCTCCAAGATCAAAAGCTTCAAGTTCTTACTTACTATTCCATCGGTAGTCTTCTAGCAGCGCTACTACTATAACAGTAACCCACAAAAAATGGTTCTAAACGAACACAAAATTATGTTTCCTGTGTGCCCCTTATGGGCAGATTACATTACAATATATATGCTTGTTAGCATTACTAATGGCTCCTATACATATGGCACCTGCTCAGGATTAGAATCCTGACATCATTCCACCATGTACAGGTGACAACTAGAATGTGAAGTCACAGATGAAACGGCATTTCATAATGGTCATAGCGTGTAACATGTCACTAAAACAACCCCCAAAAACACAACAGCTGAAAATAACCAGTTGAGATACATTTGTCCTTCTTCCCCAATTTTAAATACGGTAATATGGTCTACAACAAAAAACCTTTAAAGAAACAAAACCCCCCAAAGTCAAATACAGAAGCATGTACATTTCAGGCACTATAATGTACGCAGCTTTTAAAAGTGTAGCATTTTCAGATAAAAGTATTTTCTTCATGTCTATAGAAATACAGCTCTAAATTAAACATCTGCAGATTAAAATTCACAGGCCGTTGGAGAGGACCGCTAGTCCTTAAATTGCTGAAAAGATTTGTAAAATGCACGCACACGTCTTCTATGGGCTTGTTCCCACCACGACTTCCTAAAAGTTTCCTGTTTTATTTTAGACCATACCACAACCTTCTTCTCATGCATTAATATGCACTACCAGTACAACTGGTAAAAACACAAGACATGAAAAATGTATGGAAACATGTTAGAAACATTAAAAACATGTTTAAATAGACTTATTTTCATGTGTTTTATTATCCATTTTCCTAGTGTGTGTGCGTGTCTTCTATAAACATACTGGTAGGTTAACTGGCTGGTGGTGTGTTAAGGAAATTTAGACTAAGCTCCAATGGGGCAGGGACTGATGTGAATGCCAACTCTGTACAGCACTGCGGCAATAGTGGTGCTATATAAATAAATGATGCTGATGAACGAGCCCTTAAGGTTACAGTTCTGTTTCGAAATACAACTTGTGCAAACAGCAATGCATCTACTCACCATCAGAGGGCGATGCTGCACTGCAAAATGCTACTTTTTGGCTCAGCCATGTAGTAGGAAGTCTCTGGTGCACCTGGAAAATATTAAACACGTTTATCATTAATCACTGGACATGTTGGCCTGCAGCTGAGATTCTTCTTTATTAGGGCATTGTTTGAAAAAACTATTTCAAGTATGTCTTGTGGTACATGCACAGGACTGACTAGGATCTACTCTGACTTTCCCAGAATCTGTATGCCATGATAAATGTACATATGGGTTATCTTCACATACCCCACAACAATAAAGATCATACATGCAGCTGCAAGACAAGCTTCCAAAGGTATGATTAATATTCCCTGCAACTGCATTCACTCCATGTCAGCAACATTACTTTCATCACGCCTACATGCATTGCTGTCTACCCCTAGCAAATATGTGTTTTAACCCTTTGAATATAGCGGTGTATCATTTTATGTAAGATGCGGCTTTAGCCCCTTCTGGAATATTGACAGTTTTGTAAAGGAACGTTAGAACTTTATGCAATGACATCACTAACGCAACACTTCCTAGAGGCCAATAAGAAGCCATTTCTTTACAGCTGTAAAAGATTGCTCAGAACTTCTGTTGGAAGTAATTTGTAGGTTTTTTGTTTATTAAAACTTAAGTAATCAAGTTAAAAGGCTATTAAAATTATTGCAGATTTTCCTTGCAGTATTAACAGGCTTCATCATGCATGTCACCTGTACCCTGACTGATCACGGATTCACCTGCACATGCCTTAATATCGAACAATAAAATATGGATTGGTCCAAACGTGACTAGACCCAATATTTGCATGAATATTTAAAGAAAAAGTAAATTTCCTCAAATTCTAAAATTTTTCATTTAGTAAGGTGAATTTCAATCTACATTCCCCAGTCATATCTGGATTTTTATTTCAACAGCATCAACAAGCAAGCTGGTTACCCTGTGCTGCACATCCTTTGTAAATATATACATCTACACATATATCATACTTACCAACTTAACAATGTTGGTATCTGGGAGCCTGCGGGGGAGGTGGGCGTCATGGGGGGGGCGGGCCTCCAAAATCTGCGTCATTGTGGACCCGCCCCGTGACGTCATGATGCAAAATGCATCATTTGACAGCGGGGGCGGGGCCAAACGCCGCGATTCACCAGGAATCGCGGCGTTTGTGACCTAATTCTGCCCATTTCACTAGGAAGTGGGCAGATCCGGGATTTTGCCACACTCGCCCGGGAGACTCTCTCAAAATGCGGGAGTCTCCCGGAGTTGGCAAGTATGACATATATGGCAGATTGCAGACATACGTCTAAGAGTCAGGACACATACTTCAGGGCTGGGGCCAGGTTAATTATACCCTAAATCTGCATGCAGATACGGCAATTACATCTAGATATAAGAGGGGGGGTGGGGGGCTGAAGGGGGCAGCACAGTGGCTTAGTGGTTAGCACGACCATGGCCTTATCTGTGTGGAGCTTGTATGTTCTCCCTGTACTTGCGTGGTGCTCCGGTTTCCTCCCACATTCCAAAAAACATACTGGTAGGTTAATTGGCTGCTATCAAAATTGACCCCGGTGTGTGTGTGTGTGTGTGTGTGTGTGTGTGTGTGTGTGTCCGTCCGTCCAATAGGGCAGGGACTGATGTGAATGAGTTCTCTGTACAGTGCTGCGGAATTAGTGGCGCTATATAAATAGCTGATGATGATGTGCTAATATCTGGCTCTGATGTAGTTCCTGCATATGCCTTACTTTTAAAATTAAGGAGACCAAGGATTATAATTTTTACGGACAGCTTGCAGATAAATAAAAGCAGCAGATCTGCTCATTGCAAATCAATTGCAACGGAGGGCGAGACGGAGCTTGTTTGTAACCCCTTGAATGAAATGTCCTAAATATAATACAGCATCTTCCCCAGTGAGAAATTTGCAGTGGTTAGCATGCTGTGAAAATGACTCAAGACATTTATCAGATTTGTATTTAGATAATAGTAGAGATGATTACGTAAAGCAGCTTGTGACTAACTAAGACTTTAAAAAGGACCAAATACATCTAAAGTACGAGCAGCTTTCTAGAGACCTACTGTTCGCATTTACAGAGAACATTACATTCCCACTGCAGAATTAATGAACCTCCCCCGCCGGTGCGATGTGGAGGTGATCGGCTGTATTGATTCGATGCTGCCCAGAGCTTGAAGAGATCTAATCACAGATCAGTGATGTGCGGTAAACATGGGTTCTGTACAGACTTTTTCAAATGCAAAATGGTTTTTAAATGTTTTCAATAGTATGTGAATAGTCAATGATTTGACCATAGAAAATAAATAAAATAAAGATTGACAAACTATGGGCTGTAAATGTGATCTGGTGAATAGGAACAAAAATGGCTTTGTTGCACTTCTGTAACCCTGTGCTGGGCAAACCCCAGGAGGAAGGTAGACACCAGCAGCAATATTTTAGGTGCACAGACTAAGTTTTGTGATTCATTTCCATTTAAGTCAATGGATGAAAATTTTCCTGGCCCTTTGAAAAATGCTTTTGGCTCCTAGATTGAACAGACTGGCTCTTGAATGCTATATGATTTTGTCTACCCCTGCTGTAAATAAGACGCAAAAAGTGAGCGTACTCTTACCATAAATACAAAACGTCCCTATTAAAGCTTAGGGGCAGATTGAAGAACGATGCGGGCAACGCATTATTACCGTCACTACAGTAATCTTTATGCAAATTTTTGCTCACGGCTCACAGAGCTGCAAGCAAAAATCAGCGTTGAGATTACCGTAGTAACTAATAATGCGTGGGGGATTGAATCTGCCCCTAAGAATGGTTACCATTTATTCGGGCTGAATCCAGTTTATACTGAGATATCAGCAGGCCATGTAGTGTTGTTTTCACTTGAGTTTTGCTGGCTGCAAGGTCACATTAATGATGGAAAAAGGTGCGACATGATTTATGTTGATTTTGGGGTTTACATCACAATCACAGCAAATACAATAAAACTTTTTATATCCACTGTGCATATACATGTATACACATAATTTATTTATATAGCGCCAGCAAATTCCAATTGAGAGCAAACACAGTAATAGAACAATACTAGGTAATACAGACAGGGAAGAGGGCCCTGCTTGCAAGCTTACAACCCTTAGGACGGCATTTATCAACCACAATGCTTGGGTTTGATAGATAAGAGTGCACAATGAATGAAACAACTAAAATTACATTACAGTTAAACTTTAGCCCCACCGTTCCCCACACCGCTTCTGATATTCACCTACTCATTGCACTGTTATAACCCAGAGATACTCACACTACTTATTTGAGACCATTTTTGCACAGAACGCGCTGGACAACAAGACTAACTTTTCATCCATTTCATTTATAAGCATTACATTTAACCGGTCAGGTTTTACTAAAACCTGCACCTTCTAACAATACTACGAGCACACAGGTGACACCAATAGGGATATAACCGTTCTCCCTGCTAGAATATAGCTGCACAATACAATCCTGTATGATGGAATTACCCATCAGCAGTCAGAGTGCCCCCTTTGTCCTTGGCATACTCTTCATCCATCATGCTTCAATGCAGCAAAAAAGCCAATGAATGCAGACAAAACTCTGGGTTAACGTACCCACATATAAAACTACTACTATAATACAATTGATCCTTGATCCATTGTGAATTGTATTAAATAGCATTATAAGTTATGTTTGTGTATAATTCACAATCTTACATACTAGTACACACTGGCATGGAAAACAAGGCCAGATTATAAAAACATAATCTTAATTTTTTTCTTGCAGCAAGGATCACTACAGTTGTGGGTAACAGGAGGGCCAACAGTGGCCCCGCAAGCCTTCACCTGTGGCCCCCAGCTGACTGCTCTCCGAATTATTCATCACAATAAAACAGAGAATAAGACTGAACAGGAGCAGCCGACTTCTGTGTTACAAGCGCATTGTAGGGAGACTGACGCACACCACATGCCTTCCCTCCTTCAGGTTTCAGTCTGGAAAACACGTGGGAGCCGCGGTATATAACAGAAGCATGTCGGTGATGTAGATTGTCATTTTTATGTCTGCATTTTATAGTAATTTTTTAAATCAGATTTATTTTGTCAGTATAGACGTTGTCGGTGGCATCAGAGTCATAATTTCGTACCCAACCCCTTTAAATAATGTCAGTATTCACAGGGGCCAAGAATATGAAAAATGAAATAAAACCAAAATATCAACAACGCACTGCTTGTATATTCCTTTTTTAAAATATAGCATGTATATGAAGACAAAAAGCATTTCAAGAGACCAAAGTACAGTAAGCTATCCCAGCTGTGGGGAGGTAGTATAAAAGAAATGCTTTTAGTTCCAGATTTACAGTGTGTTCACATGCAACAGGAATGTACTCCAGGAACCGCAGCATGTAGTGGTTGGCTTGTAAAATGAATGCTTCAATGTTTTTTTTATTTCATCCAGGCAGAAAGCTCTGAAACCATTCATTCTATAGAAAACAACATAACTTTGGTAGCAACACAATGGGCAGGAATGAGGTTTGATGCATTCAGATAAAAAGATTAACATTTTTTAAGTGAAAACATAATGTATTGGTAAAAATAGTCTTTACTCAATAGATTAGGTTAATAACCCTTTTACTTAGTAAGTTGCAATATTTTTATTTTTATATTTTTTTAACAGAATCAAAATAGATTAGTAAGTTACAAAAGATGCAGATCAAAGTTAAGTGGTATAAAAGGGAAATGTTATTTTTTATTATTATTTTTTGTAAGTAAATGGTAGATGGACCCCCCTCAAAAAAATAAAGGAAACTTTAATTTCAAGGCAAATCACAGCCAGTTTTAAAGGATTACTAAGTAATTAAAAGGCAATTTTAAATCAATATTATACTATTGTGGTAAGTAGATAAAGTGTTGCGATACTGCTAAATGCATTTCCTAATACAGACACAGCTCAGAGGAGGTCGGGTGAATGTGGGGTTAGGAGGTTCTACCATTCACCACAGCTTCCCCTGTATGCAGCCACAAGAGCCCACGACCTGCAGCACAACTTGGAGATTTGCAGATTTGAGAAGGTGAATTTGGGTAGGACAAAGACAGCTGGCGATAGGTTAACTATGATTTGTAGGGTAGGCTAAAATTATTTTAGAGAAACAGGAAGGTGTTGATCATTCATGCAAATGTTGTTGACCTTTATGATGTTTTCTCAACAAGCAGAATCCTGTTAGATTTAATGGGCAGAGTGTGTGTTTGCAGAAATACTGGATCTGTGTGGCTCCAACAGCAGAAGATCTGTTAAATAACCAGATCAGACAGAGCTGTTAAACAGTCAGATCACCAGCTGGATTGTACAACAGCTAAACTGCACCAACAATACTTATGTACAATTCTATTTGTACAGATAAGAAATTAAGTCTTCTGGCCTCATGATGAAGAAGGTTCTTAATTTCAATTACATTTGATTGCTGCCTCGATACCATCAAATACCGAACACTTCAATTTGTTTACGTCTTGGGATTTCCTGCATTTGCACACTAAATATAGCAGTCTAAACAAAAACAGCAGCTTTATATACATTCTAAACATGGAGTTGTAAATCCAAATCACAACTAAGTAATATTTACTGGGAATAGGATAACAGAACCTCCTAAACAGAAAGGACTTTCTAATTATAGTGTCTGCAATAACACTGTGGCCTCTAACAGCTACTGGGATTTGATGGGGAACTTCCTTGGATCAGATGAGGTTACAGTACAATACCACTAGCAGCAGAATGTAGTATTATCTATATTGATCCAAACTTTTCATTCTGTCTGTCTCAGTAAAATAAGTCCTTTCACTGTATAATATACCCACCCCCTGCACAATAACACACTCACCCACCACATCAGATATGTACATGCCACAAAGACTTGTCAAGTGTTCTATTGTAACTTGAAGTGAAAAGTCACTTCATAGTAAACTTCAGGGATGAAAAACAAAAAAGACAAATAAAAACAAATAAAAACAAATAAAAACAAATAAAAACAAACAAAAACAAACAAAAACAAACAAAAACAAACAAAAACAAACAAAAACAAACAAAACCACCCCCCACAAAATCAAAATAATATGTCAGTGAGAGCAGGCAACCCCCGCTAAATCACGGGCATATTCAATTGCGCTGCGGAAAATCTATTACCGGTATAGCTGGATTTCAGCTCGCGGCTCAGGGAGCTGCGAGCTGAAATCCAGCGAGAAAATTACCGTATTAACTGTTTTTCCACGCACTATTACCGTAATAACGGTAATCGTGCGCGGACCGCAAGATTTGCGGCGTTTTCGCCGAGAAATGAAAATGCCCCTAAAATTAAGTTTTCTTTTCGGCCATATTTCTGTGCCAATCACAATTTTAATGTGGACAAGACGCGGTAATTTTAACATGTGTTAATAGATTTTAAGCATGGTGCTCCAATCCAGAATAAACCTTACAGTCCACCAGAGCCCTTCCAGTAAAATATTTCATATCTATATAAAAAGATAGTCTTTACAAGACTTGAATTTAATTTTTCTGCCTGCTTTGAGATAAATTTAGATTCATTCACAAAAATGTATCATCGTCTGTATCTAGGCTCTATACAGTATACTTATTCCTTACAATCTGAAGAAATCTACATACATATTTTCCACTCAAGTCTACCTCAGCAAGTTGTCCTACACTACAGATATGACCACAGGCATATTTATTCCACAACCCGGTCTCCAGAAGAGAAAGGAAGATTTTTCTGGAGACTGCGTTGTGGAAGGGGCAGAGGAGAGAATCTTCCATACCTCAGTCTCCAGGAGATAATGCAAGGGGTGGAGAGACAAAGTGGTAGATTGGCCCCAACCCGGTCTACACAAGAGTGGAAGCTGGGAGAAAACAACCAGCATGTGCACTGGGGATGAGCATATACACCCCAAAATTCTCTACCTACTTTTTACTTCTCTTTATGAACAAATTATTTTACAGCTGAAAGAATCCTGGAGTTAAAGACAGCTCTGTATTAAAACCTCCAACGCCAGTATGAAAATTGTATTCTTGGAAAACACAAAGTACAACTATTATTGTTCTGACAACAATACTTAAGGTACAGGCAGATGTGTAGCACAAGCCCTAATGCATTCATATATTTAGACCTCAAAATTTGGATCAACTGATCATTATGAGGAATGTTTGTCTATACTGAAGCGGTCTCAAGCTGCAACACTCAAGTTGTCGTGTGAGTTTGTAGCTCTTTTTCCAGCAGTATACAGGACCAATGAAAGTTCTCTCTATATACCAAGCTTAAGGAAGGATGTACCATTGCCAGGGCCTAATCTCTTATCACTGAGAAACATGTTGCAGCACTGGATCATACACTGAAACCACAGGAGTACAATATAGCAGATAAAGCTATGTGTGAAGAGAAAGAACATATCTATACATAATCTCTATACCAGCAAAGGAGTAAAAGAACTGAAATAGTGTAGTTGTGTAGTTTAAAAGTATTTACACATTTAACATATTTCATATTAAGAACTCATGAAAACTTGATCTACGAGCTATCTTGCAGAAAGAGACGATTATATAGAGATGCAAAAGCACAGAGGCATTTCAGCTTCTATTGGGTAGTAAACACTCAGTTTAAGATCAACTGACAACTTCTGCATTGAGGGGGTTATGTTGCGCAGAAGGCAGATCCATAGATTGTTTAAACTACACACGTCATCTGTTTCAAGTGTTGCTTGTATAATTACCAGATGTTTATTGTTTTATTCATATGACCCAATAAGTTGATTCTCAATTTATTGTTACTCCTTTTTCAAATTCAAGGTGGAATTTAATTAAAAAAAAAAAAATCCCCATTTTGGATACTTTTTATTGTTAAATAGCAGGTTAAAATTAAGTAATGGCAACTTTTGTGCTTCTTGAACAAAACTCCCCCAATATTGTTTGTGATAGGATGGACCACCTATGCCACCCTGTCTGTCGCTGGGGACCGACTGGGCTTACTTTTCCACTGTCCCCTTTCTTTATCCCAAATACGCTTCTTTATTCCAAATGATCAAAATAAGAGGAGCCTGCTGCCACCACTAGGCTCCTACACCGGCACCTAGAACCGCTTCCTTCTGGGCAACTCTCACTCCTAAGGTACCCCCCCCTTGCTGGTACACCTGACCTCTTGCCTTCAGATCAGGTTTGCTGTGGATGGTTTCCCCCTAGCCTATCCCACTGGCCAGAGCTGCTGGTAGCAGGCAAAACGTTGGCACTGGAATACTGGGTCCACCTCAAATCAACCGGAGAACATATTAGATTTGGGTCTAATCTGTAGGTGACAGGAATTTACAGCAGGATAAATAGTCATCAAAGCAGGTTCTTGAGGCAAAAGATGGTTTATTAGCTCAAGTAGTCAGAACAAGGACAGTTCACACACCAGTCTGTATTACTAGCGATCTTTCCAGAAGTATAGATGGTACAAGGATGATACATTTCAGTGTACAAGGGCTCTATTTATACGGTTTTGGACAGAGCCTCACAGGGTTGCCAACACCCCGAGTCAGTTATTTTTAGTATCAGGCTACAATATATGTTTCCCCAAACATAGATTTAAAAAAAAAATTATACTTAACAAAATTTACTTAGCTGTGATATCCTAAAACTTGCTCAGATTTCTGATTTAGACACAGGGCTAATTAAACCTTCCTGTAGCTTCAGGTGTGTTGGACACTCACATATCAAAAAGGTCTAATTAACATGAGATTAACATGGGGTCCCCTTTCTTCAGACCGTTGCAGAATACACATTTCCTCCACTCTATTGCTAACTTGGTAATTCCCAAAGAAAAGTTTCAAAACCACAAACAAGTAATTTCCCTACATAACACATCCCAATGTAACATAAGTGCATTTACAATTATACATTGGTGCCTACACCCCTAATTGAATAACATTTCTACAATAAATTATTTCTACATGATCCAGCCACAAATAAGTTATTTATAAGTGATCCAGCCACATTGTACTTCTAGCAATGGTCACCATTTCTATGCTTTTTATTTTCACATCTCTATTAGTATAAGTGGGACATGGCTTGAGCGGTCTGAACTGTGGCGGGAACGCTTTGGTGGAAGGTCAGCATAACACCAAACGGGCTTTACCTGAATGGTTCACATATGAAACTATCAATCTTAAGATTCAGCGGTCCTTTAAACATGTCTACAGGGAATGTAAAGCTCTCGTGTAGACTACTGGGCATGACTTCTGGTGAGGGACCCTTATGCATACAAGAAATTATTTCCATGTGGTACTTTTATGTCAATATCTAATATTTTAAAATACATCTTACATAGTTATTTAAAAGAGGGTGTACGTTCTCATATATCAACAGTCAGATGATCTTCACAAAGTCCTAAAATGTATAAACCTGATCTCCTAGAACCCAAATAAGCCATAACAGATTTTATTTTTATTAGTCAACAAAAAAAATAAGCCAACCTGAAGTAGCCATGTGTGTAAATGTAAGTATACCTTTGCTGTTTCCATATAAAAATAAAAAGTTACAGAGCCAGGTGCTGCTACTACATCGCATGTCATTACATGATCAGATGGTGTCATCACTTCTGTATAAAAGCGGGACCATTAAGGTTTGTGATAACACTGTAAACCAGACATAACAGAACTCAATCTGTCCAGAGAACTACTGGGCTCTCCGCATCGTAAATGTTCAAGTTCATGAGCCTACCGTCAGAAAGATCAAACTGAACAAGTATGGCTCCCATGGAAAATGCCAGGAAAAAGCCCCTACTCTTCTACCCCCTCACCCAACAAAAACAAACATTGCATTAGGGCTTAAGTTTGCGAAGCTGCATCTGCACGAAACACAAGACTGATGAACACTGTCCTCTGGACAGAAAATACCAAAGTGGTGGTGTTTGTCCTTCGTCACAACGCCACATTTGACAAAAGTCTGTATACCACCACGAGAACCGCATACTTACAGACAAGCGTGGCAGTTAAGGGGTGATGCTATGGGTTAGTTGTGCAGCCAAAATATTTGGGCAGCTTTCAAATCGTTAAGTCCACCATGGACTCTACATTTTCCTCTAGAATACTTTAATATATAAAGACAACTTAAGGAAGGCTGAAAATCATGCAACAAGAAAATTATCCTAAGCACACAAGAGCAGACATAACCCAACGGAGCTGCCCCCAAACATAAGTAAGCAGTGTGAGACTGAAATTTTTAAATGAAATGGATTACTTCAACTTATTGCTGCTAAAAGTGTTTCCACATTCTACAGAATGGTGGGTACTTAATCACACATAGCTCCTTCATGTTTGTCACTGCTCAACAAAAGTAAGGCAAGTAAAATCTGTTGTGAGTTGTCTGTCACATGAGATTAGGTTGCTAAAATTTTGGGACTGGGTGAGGACCAAATGATTGCCAAGTACATTCTGATAAGTAAAAAGACAAAACCAGGTATAGTTTTACACATAAATGTATAGGTTTAAGGGTAAAGCTTTTTGGATTCATTTTCTCCATCAAAAGTGTAAAGAACTTTAATGCAGTTTTTGAAAACTATACAATACCTGGCTTAAAGTTCTGCAGAGTGGCACAAGTTCCATAATGGAAGCACTGTAATCAGAATATCATTTTGGCAGACACACAACAATGAAATTGAAGTTATTTTACACTTCAGTAAAATATTAGTAAAGTGTCTAAAATTAACATAATGCCTGAGGCAGACAAGAATTGAGCAATGAGGTGCAAAGGAGTCTCAAATTATCCTGCTCTGGGACTTGCTCCAAATCTAGACGGTTTAAACAAATAGACACTTTCCTTGAGTGGGCTACATTTTGTGCCCTTACTAATACAACGTCTTGTGCGTTTAATGAACTATGCTTACAGATAAATTACAAAAATAAAAATATAAAGCTATAACTTGAAGCAATGTTATATGAATGATTTTTTTTATTAGATACAATACATCTACCAATAATGAGTGGTTTCCCCATTTTGTCTTAGAAAATCCTGGATTTTGTCAGGACACGGCCTAAAGGCACCAAAAAGTGCAGGTTCGATGGCCCATGTCAAACCTAATGTAGCGTACAATTGTTGCAAGATACATAGCTGTGGATTTCTACCCTGCATAACTTTCTTCATCTCACCCCACATGTGATCTACTAGATCAAGTAATGGTAGAATGGAGAAGCCACTGTGTTGGTGAATGGAGCTCAATCAGCACTGCAGATAAGTTGTTCAACTTCATGAAGGCTTCAGGATACATGAGGCATGAGGCATGGACTTACATTCAGATTTGTCCAGAAATCAGTCAACGTTCATGAAGCATTACCCTGCTGAAAATGGCCATACTAGAAGATGGGTACATTGCGGCCATTAAGGTATGCACCATGCTGGTTGAAGTGGGGGTGTATACG
Source organism: Mixophyes fleayi (assembly GCF_038048845.1). Lineage (NCBI taxonomy): Eukaryota > Metazoa > Chordata > Amphibia > Anura > Limnodynastidae > Mixophyes > Mixophyes fleayi. The sequence continues at coordinate 54,201,178 of NC_134407.1, forward strand.
GTGGTATGCCGTAACCTCCACTATAATATATACATAGACACACTTGTAGCTGTGCATATTGCTACACAGCTACATATTTGTCCATATAAATCCAACAAAGATTTTGCACTGAAGGAAATGCTTCCAAGGATACATGGGGAGCACAAACATATCAGAATATAATGATCATCATGGTCACCACATCCATTTATTCTTATCTGTGTTTTTACTTATGGAGTAGAGTGGCCACTATGAGATGGATACTATACAAGGACGGTAAATAATTTACTTTGCAGAACAAAGTGAGCACCTCAAAGCTGCATTCCTGGGAAGGGTTGGAGAAAATAAAACTAAAAACCATCACACTACCCTGGGAAAAAATGGCTACACTGAACAGCCCCCGATGCTACGTGGCCCTATGGAGGCGGATGTGGATGCATGCACTAATACAAAGCCACAAGGAAAGTTTACAGTTCTCACTAATCCTCCCACTTACATGCATCTCACTGGGAGTGCAGCTTAATAAGATTACAACGATACAACTGGACCACAAATGAGAGGCACTCAAGTTTGCATATAAAAAAGGCCACTGAAGTTATTAAAACACACACACCGCTCCCAAAATAAATATACACACACACACACACACACACACACACACACACACACACACACACACACACACACACCATGGTAGCTAAGTGGATAGCACTTCTGCCTCACAGCGCTGGGGTCATTCCCGACCATGGCCTTATCTGTGAGGAGTTTGTATGTTCTCCCCATGTTTGCGTGGGTTTCCTCCGGGTGCTCCGGTTTCCTCCCACACTCCAAAAACATACTGTTGGGTCAATTTTGATAGTAACCAATTAACATGTGTGTGTGTGTGTGTGTATGTATGTGTATGTATATATATGTGTGTGTGTGTATGTATGTGTATGTATATATATATGTGTGTGTGTATATGTATGTATGTGTATATATGTGTGTGTGTGTATGTGTGTGTGTATATGTGTGTGTATATGTGTGTGTGTATATGTGTGTGTGTATATGTGTGTGTGTATATGTGTGTGTGTATATGTGTGTGTGTATATGTGTGTGTGTATATGTGTGTGTGTATATGTGTGTGTGTATATGTGTGTGTGTATATGTGTGTGTGTATATGTGTGTGTGTATATGTGTGTGTATGTATATGTTAGGGAATCACTCCAGAAAAAGTTATCAATCTTTTGGAGAGGAAAGTATCATTATTTTATCCCAAATATTTATGCTATATTCTGAATTGCCTCCTACCCCAGGTAACAAGCTTGGCTTATTATTGATGTATGCATGTATACACATATATACAGACTTCTCTTAAAAGCTAATTTACAGGAGATATTTCTCTTTAACACTATATCCTGAACAGAGTCAACATCTGCATAGTGTACATTTTCATGCTTATTGATATTACAACCAATAAATTAGAAATCACAGCATTCGACTTAAAATTAATTAGGCCTTTTCAATCACTTGAAAATACAAGACCTAATTACATATCAGAACTGTAAGTAAAAAGCAAGTCGTGAACACAATGCTGACCTGGGATGAAAAGGGGCTTTATAGACTGGCTTGCCAGCTGATGCCTTGCTAACAGACTTCTAGTGCAATGATTAACTGTATTGATCAGAACTTAACCCCTTTGATTTCTTACAATAGAAAACATAATGAAGATTTCTGCACTGCAGGAAAACCACTATAAAATGGAGTGCTAGGAGGATGCTCCCCCAAAGTGCATCCTATGGGGGGGGGGGGGGGGGGAGCATATAAAATATTATACAGAATTTAAAATATATCCATCACCTACAGCACAAAGTGCCTAATGCTTCAGTAATAACCAGTTCTTAGTGAACTGATTGGCTGCATTCAACTGGTTCAGGCCAAATCATGTAAATTTAAATTTTCTACATTGATTCGTTTTAGTTCTTAAATGCTTAAAACACAGTAGAAACAAGCAAGACTCCAGACGTGACTAATGTGAATAAACATTCCCTCTAATCATAATAAACAGATATGGCTGTCCACTTTACAAGGCTTAACATGAGTCATATATGCTGAGATAGTAACAGATCTTCATTAAGATGCAGTTAGAGCTCTTAGAATGTGTTACACTGACACACTTGCACACAGGGGTTTGTACATTGTAAATCCCAGCAAGCTTAATTATGAGGAGCTGAACCACTGACCTTCTAAGAAACCAATTTCTAGTTATAAAGGAACAGAAAGGATTTTTATTGGGGCTTTTGTGACCTACGGTCAACCCCAAGCAACTACAAAATATGCTAAAACGTTTCCTAAATCTCATTTTAAAATATTACCAATGAACTCATTCATTTGACCCAAGTTATAGGTCAGTTACATGAATATATATTAAAAGCTGCATGATATCACAAAGTCTTGCTCCATTTATGATTTTACACTTCTATGTTTCTATGTGGTCAATTTCCATATAAATGACCAGATATACAGTGGTATAAATGGAGCAAGAGAGCAGTAAAATATAAAAGGAAACACACACAATACAATAAGTCAAATATATATTTTTACTAGTTATCGATCATGTTGTATGTTGCTTTGCGTATTTGCCTAAGTGTTTTCTTCGATTTCAGTACTGAAAGCTTAGAAGGATCTCACATCACCAATATCTGTGCAGTAAAACAAGAGATAATAAAGACAATCCTTTGGGATGTATATGTGTTGTGTGTCACATCAGCGCGCTTTACTTTATATTAAAACAATCTTCAGAATGTAAAACCTTGACTAAAATTTTTTTTTTTTTTTTAAGTACGGTACATGAATCTTGGTCTCATGTGACCACAGTTGACTATTAGTTTGCATAAATACATAATAATCAATAGTTTTAAAAGGTATTTGTAGAAAATAATTTGTGCAATCAAAAGTACATGGTTGTCCACCAGCCATTACATTAACAATCCCATGATTGTAATTTTGTTTTTTGCAAAAATGCAGATTGGATGGTGTGCTCACCTGCTTGTATGAGAACTACACGTCCGCTCTGTAGACCTACTCTTCTCCTAATACATAATTATTTTTATTTCATAGCACATTATGACGCGAGTAAGCTGCTTGTGAACAGGTCTAACACTAGAAAACATTGTAGAGCCCCCATGCCCAGTGCTGTGGTTACTGGCAAAGAGTACTAGATTGCTGTATAGAGCACTGTGATAAGTAACAGTGCATTAGTGAGGTAAATCATTTCATTGTAGTTGGCTCGATCAGGGGGTGGGGGGTGGTACAGTAAAATGTGACCATTAGGAAAGGGGTGTAATAAATGGCTCGGTGAGAGGATCATTTTGACTACTAAACAACTTGAAGATTTAAATCAGGAGAAAACCTTATATAAATCATTTCTCGGTAAGCGTTCCATATAACTAATGTCTGCAGCCTTCACAGAGACAAAAATTGGATTTGCTATTGAGAAACTACTTACTGGTCATTTCTGCTGGCAAAGCAGGGCACGATGAAATGATGCATTATTATAGCATTACATCTGAGAGGTGCACACTGATAAAGGTTGCTGTCTTCCTAAACACTTCCTTAGCTCCTGTGTTAACAAATATAACATGTCACACTGAACATCTGCTGTGACATTACTGGTGACAATGTGAAGGCATGATGCAAAATGCCGGGCACAGAACTCCAAGGTATCTTATGCTATACACATGACCTTCAGCAGTGTGCCATGCGGTCTAACATTTTATAACAGATAGCTGTATTATCACCATTGTTTTAGATCTGCTATTTACAGGAATTTATTCATGCGTTAAGTGAGCTTTGATGTTACTACTTCAGTGTTGATTAGGAAAACTTGTGTATTTCAAAATAAGTCATAACACACACACCCTACTGTAAATTATAACATATGAGCCATTTGGTACCAAATTCTTAGCTATTTCTAATATCCACTTTACAGCAGGAAGTGCATTATCATATAATATATCATTTAGAGGTTAGCACAATATAATTGCTACGTGCATGTTATATGTAAGACATTCCAGACACATTTCTTTTGGAATTTTGTTTTTAAACAAGGAACACACCGAATACATATTAAAGGACATATATATATATTTTAATTATACACATATACACGTATATTTTGCCATCTTATTAACAATTCCTCTAATCAGTGTATAACAATTTCTGATTTTAGACTCACATATACACAATTTCTCACACAAATTTCCTATTACGTCAATATTACTTTGTACCCTTACCCATCGTTATTACAATCATTTGCACCAGGTAACACCACCATCCGCCCTCCTACACGATCCATATTCTACTTTTCACACACACATCAGATACATATTAACCCTATCCATTCCACCCACATGCCATCCTCTCTTCACAAACTAACATCACTCCAGGGTTACATTTTTTACCTCATTTTACATTTACATCATTTAACTCCTTTGTCTTTTAGCCCTTAATTAACTGTTTGGGACAACCGTACTGACCATCTACAAGCAATTAGCACCCACATCTACCACACCAAAAAGAAAAACGCACTACGCAGCAACAAGCTAAATACTAGGTAAACTAGGGTTTTAGCGTGCATCACACTTCACAAAAGCTGTCGTCTGATTGGTTGGTATGGGTTACAGCACATCATTGCTTGCACCATGCGGTTTAATAAGTCTTCTTTTGTATCTGCAGCTACAGAGAATGGTGATTAAAAGGACAGTAGTGGACTTGGGTTTTCCAGCACAGATAAACAAGTCCAAGTTCGATTTAAAATTAAAAGCCAGCTGCTGCCTTGATTTATGCTCTAATGTTCATGTTTAACTTGTATTTATCACATGCATGCTTGGAATTTCTTTTAGCTAGCCAAGACTATTTCCTTGAAACCAGATCCAGCACCAAAGCTGCGGCTTTTACATAGACGATAACCTTGGTTGGGATGGCTGCAAGGTTACAGCATTTCCACCGCTCTTATTTTATCCTGATCATCTGTGTGCGATGATCACTTGGGAAAGGGAAGCAACTACTGCAGTCTCTTTCTGCATGCTGAGCACATCAGAAAAAAAAAAAAAAAGAAAATATGGCCAGGCTGGGGAGAGTGTGGGTGTGTGAAGGGAGGTGGGGGGAGTGATGCGTCGCAGGAATCCCAGTCTACGACAAAACAAGGATTCCACCACAGAGCAACACTACTGAAAATAGTTTGTAATTCAGAACTGGTTTGACACAGGAACAAAGTAATTTCATTTCTCACTATAGGTCTAGATAAACATTATAGTAGTATACAACACACAGATCTATGCAAGCATGTAATTATACAGTATACATAAGTGTCAGAGCACCTGGTTACCATAAGTCATGTCTGCCAAATCAAAGCAAACAGTGAGTCAATTCTCCTGCAGCCCAGTCTCAGAGGGACTAAGGGCACAAAGCAAACAGCTAGCGCTTGCAAATGCCTAAATAAATATTTAAGCATCCCATTCCAACAAAACTTATTGGCTCCTTCGATTAATAGGCAAAATTGGTTTCAGCTGATTACAGAGAGGTGATTCTATTCCACAGAGTATATAGAAAAATTTCCTCAGGGAATACCAAATAGATATAACCATAAAGTCTGGCTGCCAGACCCAGGTGATGTCATGCTCCATACTACACTGAATACTAGATTGCTGCTGTCCTTCTATAGTCTATACAAGAAACACACAAACACACCATAGTGGGCTACATACATTAACCATTTGGTGCAAAAGCTAGTAGTAGGTCAGGATTTTTGATATAGGGCAACATAAAGGGAGTATCAACTAGTATTATAATAAGCAGTAATACTCTCCTGTTGTACTAGCAGTTTACCATGTTCCAAATGATAAATGTGATCTTGCCTTTTCAATTAAAACTACTGTAAATTACTATCCAACTTCAGAACATGGGATAAAAATGTGAAAAACAAAAAGTACAAACACACTTGAAAAGTTGCTCAAATGATACCAGTGTATGACACTACATTTTACTTTTTAACTTTTCGTAGAAATGTTATAATACAGTATTTTAATGCCATTATGTATATGATGAATTCCATAATTTATATTAAGAATTTTAAATTTTAAGATGTTGTTTATTAATATGAAACCAGAAAAAGGCAAATATAAAAATTGAGAAGAAAACAAAACACTTTATTCAGAAAAAACATGACCAGAATTATTTCCGGCTGTAAAATGATAAATCTCAGCAGCCACTAAGTTTAAGCTGTTTATAAATAAAAATTAACATAAATGTAGAGGTTATTAATCTTTATGAACAGCAGTGTATACTTTTCAAGGCAATATCCAGATAGAAGTGATCACTTGTTAGAGACACATAGGCAGATTCTTTTTCCCCCGTCACACCACGTCTAGGACTGTAGAAAAGATTCAGTCCTCATTTACAATGCAGTTATCTTCTACTGTATAAAGGAAAATACTCATAGGTGTGTGCGTGCTTTAACAATCCCATTCGAGTGAATGCAGAGGCACATTAGGAGCATATCTTAAGTGTCAAATCCTTTCGAATTACTCTCCAAAAATAATTATTTTATATAAAATATATGTGCACCAGATTTATACCTCATCAGGCTGATGCAGAGTGACGTACATCAGTTTCGTAACGTATATTGTGTGAAATGGTCTGGGCGCATATGGCTTATACAGACTCTGAGATTCTGTAACTTAGGCCCATCTACACCTGGGGAGACAGGATTGGGGCGGGAAGGGGCATTGTAATGTAGGCCAAGTACAGTTATCACATGTCCATGCTAATGCAGAACCACACATTTACTCTGTCCTATAGGGCCGGAGCAAATACATGATTAGTATTTCTTTAAAGCCAGCTGAGGACGTATCTTGGTTCTGCATACAAGTGGATGAATTATTTTTTTCATGCTTTCATTTAGTCCTTACACACTTCATCATCACCATTTATATAGCGCCATCGATTCCGCAGCACTGTACAGAGAACTCATTAACATCAATCCCTGCCCCATTGGAGCTTACAGTCTAAATTCCCTAACACACACACACACACACACAGAGATAGTGAGACTAGGGTCAATTTTGATAGCAGCCAATTAACCTACCAGTATGTTTTTGGAGTGTGGGAGGAAACCGGAGCACCCAGGGGAAACCCACACAAACACGGGGAGAACATACAAACTCCACACAGATAAGGCCAAGGTCGGGAATTGAACTCATGACCCCAGCGCTGTGAGGCAGAAGTGCTAACCACTGAGTTGCCCTTTACAAGTTAACTCACTTGAGTGTGTACTTGGGAAACTTGAAAATCATAAATCTCATTCATGTGTTTTAAGCTCCATTGAAACACTTTTTATGCCTTAATATTACCATGTTGAAGTATCTATGTGAGGTAACAATCTGAGTCCTTTGTATATATAAATTCCCAATGTTTCTCCGCTTAAGGCTACACACCATTAATCAAATACACTTTACATGTTCATCTGATAGAAGGATATCACAAAGTGCCCCCTGAAGAAAGAAGAGGCGCCTGAAACATTGTGCACTTTGATGTCCACTTGTCTAGGTGACATACACTGGCTCAGATGACTGCCCATCTACTGCCTTGTGTGTGTTCTATAAGCTATGACCAAATGTAACCAATCTTTATATCACAGGAGTATTGTCACAACTCCCCTCCCTGTAATAGGAGATAAATACAGATTCGGAACCTCAACCAAAAAAATTCAGGAAGTTCCCAAATCCAAAAGGTAACAAGTAAATAAATGACGGTGCATCGTAATATCAGTCACACACTTAGAGGCGCGATATGAGGAGCTTAACTTTTTCTTGAACCAGAAGGAGTCATTTCATTTGCATTGTGCATTAAACTATATTATTATTATTATTAACCTTTATTTGTTAGGCGCCACAAGAATTCCGCAGCGCCGTACATTGCGGCGCTGCGGAACATACTATTATTCTAAATAAGCTTATTTCTCAGCATATTAATATTTGAAGTTTAATTGGCTTGCTTTGGAACAGTTAAGTCTTCCATCCACAACAATAAATTGCCATCGGATGGCTAAAATGATGAATAATGGTAGGACACTCACTGAAAGTACATCTGACATGGAATAATTTAAGTTTTAAATCGGCAAGATACATCTAAAGCACATTCTAAACAGAGTTAAAGTCCATTCCAATGTTCATAAATAGGAAAAATTAGGCCCAAGTTATTATGCATCGACAAGAAGCAGGAATGCCAAATGGCTGAGTAATATTAGTTGCTTGCAAGCCGTTCATTTGATTTCACTGATTTGCAAAATTATGAAACACTTTGCAAAACAACAAACGATGAGAAAATCAATGTACAAGACTTTCCAAACCAGATATAATAAACCAATTTCTCCTAAAAGAAGAGCCATGAAGCATCTTGGCAGGGGCTTCTCAGTATCATTCAACAGATTAATACAATGGCAAGCTCAATCAATGATGGTTCCAATTAAGTGAGAGATACAAAAACCAATGAAATGCACACAGCATGCTTGATGTACTATTAACATACAAAAGGCAACTCAAGGTCACTCGTGTATGAATATATACACACGCAGCGTTGTAAATAGGCTGCAGACATTTCATCAAGATGTTCGAGTACAACAGAAGCTGTCCAAATGGCAGCCATTCAAGATTTCTCTATAGTCCAGTGTGAAAATGAACAAGAAGCTAGAATCCAGACCTGAAGAGTTATGCCATATGATTTGATAAAATGTATAAGAACTGCACGTTATATATGTACATGGGGCGTATTCAATTGTTAACGCCAACAAACGAGCGCTCAAAATCTTACCGTTAATACGGCAATTACTCGCGGAATTTCAGCTCGCCGCCCCCCGAGCGGCGAGCTGAAATTCCGCGCGTAAACTACCGTATTAACGCTTTTCGCTCGCAATATTACCGTATAAACGGTAATATTTTTTGAGCGCTCGTTTTTCTGCGTTAACGCTGACAATTGAATACCCCCCTATATAGAATTTGTGCTCCGTATAACATGGAATTTCCTTACAAATGGCTCCTGCTCATCTGAGGTATCTGAAGCACCTGTATGATCTCATGTCAATAAATAAAACACACCAACTTAGACATATTAAGGGTTACCTATTCTACAAATTCAGACTACACACACACACACACACACACACACACTAGAAGAATGGGGCCTGTGAAAACACAGGTAAACACATGATAAAGGGCCATGCAGACATATGGTAAACAGCAATCATATACGAGTTCTACCAGAAGGCAGCAAAAGTGACACCACAAAGACAAATTATGCAATACCGATAATCTGGCCCCTGGGGAAATTGTTCCATTGTAGTACACCTGTCAACCCTTAAACACCTGTATCCTAGTGTAACCAACTAAGGATCTGTCTTTTAAAATGTTATTGTTTAAACAGAATGATGTTCTCCATCTCTCTCAAAGCATACTGGAGAAAGCTATCGTTCAACCTTCAGCCACCTTTCTGTGTAACGTGGATGTCTGTGTAAAACCATGTCTAAGGCTACTGAATACTCAAAAGTAATTTGAAAGAAAACTGTGGTCAATTACATGAGCACAAAACCAAAAAAAAAAAAAAAAGAACTTACTAGTCCAGTGAAGTCAGTCAATCAGTGTACTGGAAACAAAAGGAATTTATTTTCCGAACGGATTTATATGAAGGTTTCATTTGGTAAATATCTAATCACTTAGAACTTTAGTAAGGAATAAAATCCAGTGCAATACTATTAAGATGACAAACATATTTACAAAACAACCCAAGGAGATTCCTCCATACCACAGATTTAATTTATTCAACACGCAATTTATACAACATCTCCTCCATTTATCAAGACTGACAGAGGCACGTTTCATCTGTCTGCCTATATAGGCTTCCACGGCTGAGTGGAAGAGTTAATGTCTCGGAGACCATGCAAAGCAATAAATAATACTTTCATTAAAAGCCAGAAGTTAAAATAGGAAATCCCACCAGCTCTGAGTCAGCTAAACGGCTCACAGCAAATGTTCATTAAATGCAGTATGTATGTATGTATGTATGTATGTATGTATGTATGTATGTATGTATGTATGTATGTCAAGTCACCATTTCGGTATAAAAGCAAAGCTGTATGAGCCACAGAGCTACTGTATTTGGCTAATAAAAAGGAGACATTCAAACTGCCCCTATAATCCAAGAGGAAACATTTAATTTCCCTAAAAATAGAGGGAAAATATGCCTATTTTAGTTCTTTTAATTTTAACTGGGTCCTAACCTTACATACAGTGTACATAATTTAGTATCCTTATCCTGAAAAGAACTAGCATATTGATTTTCAGGTACCGTAGAGGGGATGCAATAATGGTATAATATTGCTTTTCTCCACCCCCTGTAGAATATACAAAATAAACAAATATGATTCAATATGCCACAAAATCCCCAACACACATAAAAAAAAAATCCACTTCATTTACCAATTTACACTAAGTAGATTACAAATCTGCTCTGTCAGTTAAACTAATTTTAAAATGCTGTAAATTGTAAAACAGCAAAGAAATACCCCCATCCCGTCTAAATGGGGTTAGCAACATCCAGTCAGGTGACTTTTCTACCACCTAGTTCCGCTCATGCCCTACAGCAATCTGATGAAATCACAATTCCCAAGCAAAAAGGATTCACTGAAAAAATAAGCACAGCAACAGCATATTACATGCCTAGGTTACAGGAACAGACAAGTATGCCTTCCACTGTAGAGCACTGTGCAGAAGGAAAGGTGCAGGAATATACAGTAATGATCACATCCTGCAGACTCGGCACTGGCGCTACCACACAAGACACATGCAAAGGTCAAAGACCAACCAGGAGACTTAATACTCTGGGGAACCTATTCTAATAAGAGAACCCAGGTATGGTTTGTAATAGCGTCTCTGGGGACTTAAAAGGAAAGAGATTTTGATTTGACTTAGCAATCATAATCAAATGGGGAATAAATAATAATAATAATACTACAATAATACAACAATACAACAACACCACCAACACCAACAGATAAAAAAAAAAACATATCGACTCTTCATGCTCTGCTTTCCTTAGAATGTATATGCCAATGCTGTGCCACCACCAAATAGACACCATTCCACCAACCCCCACTAAAATTGGATAGAGAATGCAAGGTAGGATAACCGGCTATACTGGTCTGACTTGACTTGCTAGATGAACCAATGGTTACATGGTTGTGAAAATCAGGTCATGATGGGGATAATTAAACATAATAGATGCACTGGGAGAAAGGTGAGAGATAAGACAGTTTTGTTGTTCAGTGAGAGATCAGCTTCTCAGAAGATAAGCATTGGCATCTTTCAGGCTAGCCGAGGCACGATAGCTCTTAAGGAGCACCGCCATTCTGATTAAGGAGAAAAGGTTATAATGAATCCTACAGGTTACTTATATGCCCTATAGTTAAAACTGGACTATTACAAACAAAAATGTAAAGTAGGTTCTATGGCACAAAGGTATTGTGTTGGTATGGTGGCACTTTCTATCGTGCCATTGTGAAAATATTTAACATTGTTCCACTACCCAAATCGCAGCGAGCAATAACAATTATTCTCCTATATGATCCAGCTGCTTCACCTCGTTACAAACCACACTAATTATCATTGAACCACCCACACCAGCAGATTTTTTTTTATACAAATACTGGTATGGACGACCAGTATGCACACACACATCCCTGAGGAAGCCCAGACTCATTTATGAGGGGGTGAAACGAGTTGGATAAAACGATTTAACTTACTATTTTCTACATCTACAAACTTGCCATCAGCTTCATACTTATCAGAAGTCGCTATATCCACATAACTGCTGCCCGCACGCCTACTGGCTCTACAACACCAGCCGCGGCATTACCATCAAGGGGGACTGCGCATGCGCATCCTCTGGCACATCTCCTACGGGGCCACCACCAGCACCCAGGGAGGAAAGGGGTGCCCGGACTACAGGAGGGAGACATTACAGCTCGCAGGAGCTGCATCCCTGTACAAACGTGAGTCTGGGAACCACTTCACACATTAATACCTGGACTTTTATGAACTTGAACAGCCAAGTTTCTTTAATGTCTGGAACTATTTATGATTGAATTGCCATTGAATGCTCCACATTTCGTTTGGCACTTTCGACTAGATTGATTTGGATAGCGTGTGTCTTGAACCTCAGGACTATAGTATAGAGACTTTCCAATGGGACAGTTTTTTTTTTTCTATGCAAATATTTGACCTGCATGCGCTTTATCATTTTTCCTGTACTTTTACCTACAGGTCTGGCTTGGCATAGTCTATTGCAGTATTAGAGCACATTACCGCCACCAATTGTGAAATTTACACCTGCCTTATTACAATTTTGATTTATGTTCTGGTCAGAACTGGGGCATTTATTTGCCATAACCTTTTTTATGATTAATAATAAATCTCATTTATCACTATTAACATATTTGTTCACACTGCCATCATACCAACACAATACCTTTATGCGCCCTAGAACCTACTTCACCTTTTTGTTTGTATTGATCCCTGGAGGGTTGGGACTCTCCCCTAATACCACATAGGTTCTACCAAGTGGCTGCACACCTACGCACAAGGAAGCGCGGCTTCACCCACAATCACTGCTTACCAAAACTGGACTATGTAGGAACAGAACAGTAAGGAGCTCAAATGTACTAAAAAAAACAAAACACCACAATCTATATCTCTCCAGTATTTACATACATACCAGAAACAATACAGGCAACAGTGTAGGAAAAAAATATTTTAAACAAACTGCATTTTCCGGCAAGCTACAAAGCTAGGTATACTTATACATGGGGAGTCTTGGGCCAAAGGATTGTGGCTAGGCAAATGACAAATAGAAAGCAAGAAAAACACAAGCATGGATTGATAATTTAACATTACATCTTTAAGCTCATAAAAATGAGACATAGGCAGCAAACCCATAATTCTGCATCATATACCGCTATTGTGAAAAGCTGATAAAAGGATTTGGTTTGGGATGCACCCAAATTTAATTTTTTTCCTTTTTTTAAGAAAAGCTTTTTATTTCAATTCATCCAGAATGACGTGATTGTACCTACCAAATGCCAAGTCCTCTGCAATTGTAGAGCACAGGATGCAACATTACTTCCTCCAGAAAAGAATGGGTTTTTTTTTTTATTTATTTTTATTTAGGTCTATGCAGATTAGAGTTAAGCCATGCTACAGTAGCAAGACTTACACCACTGAAACTATCTTTTTCACACATTGATTTAGCCATACTTGCAGGAGTCTCCTGGACATTCTGGGAGAGTTGGCATTTCGCAAGAGTCTCACGGACTCCTGGGAGAGTGTGGCAATCTCCCGCATCTGGCAGAATTCTGCCCACTTGACTAGGAATTCACCAGGAATCACTGCGTTTGGCCCCGCCCCCTGTTAAATGACGAGTCATTACATCACGGAGGCGGGGCCAAAATGACGCAAATTTTGGAGTCCCGTCCCCATCACGCCCACCGCTCCCGGAAGCCAACTTTAGCAAGTTGGCAAGTATGATTTAGACTAATATTGGTTGCTGAAAACTGGCTCAAGATTTCTGCAGGTATGGGCCTATAATTGGCAAACCAGGTCAACACAGAATTCAATAGTTCAACCGCCACCAATCCTGGTAGACACATCAGTCAGCTGATAACAGCATGTGCCAGTGTGTGCAGCCATCTGTCAAACATACTAAATGGGCCCCATAGGATTCTGTAAGTCAGCCAGGTACATCCACAATAAACATTCAATTCAGCCAGATTTAGAGTGTACTAAAGGTGGCAAATGAGGGAAAAGTAACCTTTACACGTATAGTGATTGACACGATTGCTAGCAATCTATCCACTATCCAAAGTTCAATTTTCATGTTTTGTGTGATAAGACACGTCAATAGTTTACTTTCCAAAGAAGCTTTTCATTGTGAAATAGACAAGTCTCTCATTCTTGTTTGTTAGTTTCCGTAAACAATCTATACATGTACTGTCAATTATGAGTAAAGGATGTCAGTGACAAATCAGTTTCTGAAATGCATTTGAATTAGTTTGAAATATATTTTCACATTTGTCAAGATTCCTTCAAAAACAAAGCAAAACTGGTCCAGCACTTTCATCTGTAGTAACGTTAAATAATATGCTCTGTGTAGATATACCCGACACGGCCACGACATTCCCAGGAGTCATAGAACAAGTCCTAACCTGACCATATGGCCCAGCTCTCCTCTTTACATAGGATTCTCTGTGGTGACTATAGGAACAAATGTAGAATAACCAGTTCTAGAGGTATGGAACGTATACTCAGGTTAGCATAAAAATGTGTATCTCCATATTTGGAAATTATATAGGAGGTAAATCTAGAGTAAAACGAAATCCAAAAAAAAGTTATTTCATTTGTCAAGATACACTTAGGACTACAGTAAGCCTTTTGTTTAAAAAAACTCATTGTGCATCTAAAAGTAAAAAGTAAGCATGGAATAAGTAATTCAAACAAACATGTAAAATTTTCTTTGGTTTTTCCCAATCCACATGGGATATTTTATAATTTCTTAATGTCAGGAGGCCGCCCTTCCTCACTGGCATAAGGAAGGGTCTGGCTGTGAAGAGGGAAGATACCAATGAAAATGGAAATTTGAAATTTCAACTAAAAACTGAACAAATATTCAGCATACCAATTAACTAGAAACGAGTTGCTGAGACACACTGTGCTTCATGATTTACCTCAGTCCTTGATGAATTGGTGGAGAGCATTCTCATGAATACGGTTTTGCCCGCCCCCCCCCGGAAAAAAAAAAAAATATTGCGAGAGGGAGCTGCTGTGCATGCGCAGCACGTTGGTTCGTGGAGGGGAGGGGTTTCTGGAGAGCCAGAAACCCCCCCTGCGTGCGCCACTGAATAGGGTATACAAACGGCGAACATGTCATACAGTTTACATACAAAACTGGTTTGGACAACTATTACCAAAATAAAAAGGCGGTACCATGAGCCATGTAGAAAAAGAAAAATGAATGGTGTTACAATCTGAAATGGTCACACCAGGCTAAAACACCTCACATAATACAACATGTAATATCACTATCTCCTACATTACAATGGTTTAAGGAACACCAAGATTAAATGGTATCCATTGCCTACATATATTGGAAACTGCCATTTTATGAACAAAACCAATATTCATTCATGGGAACTCGTCACATGCATCAGTGATGTCACTAGTTCCTAGTGAATGGATAGGCTGCTTTCCAGGAGTATCGGCTCCTCCCACAAAATAATAAATATGTAATATGAGAGATTTATTAACAGGAAAGGATATGCATTTGATATCTCAATACATAGGTTAGAAAACTAGACTGTTGATGCCTTCACAATTTAGACCATAAATCTGTAATGTTTTAGGGGCTGAGAATGCATTTGATCTTCTAAGGGCTGTCATGTGATGTTGTTCTAATGAAGTACTACTTAGTCCCATGGCCAAGACATCCCTAAATAAAGCCATTTAATTTTGACCCCTACAAGACACAGTCTGCCCCAATTCCTGGATGGTATTAAAAATATTTAAAAAATAAAAAAATAATACGTGTGCAGATTGTTACATATTCCCTGCCAGAAGAGTATTTCATCTGCTTAAAGAGAACAATTGGCATGTTAACAGATTCCAGAGGTAGGTCTGGTAGTAGGAGGCAGGCACTGCAAGCTGTGGTTGCCCGATTGGCAAGCAGCAAGAGTTTGAGTGAACTGCCCTATTACATACAAATACCCTGTGCCTTCTGGTGGAAAACTATATGGAAGCAAAACACACCAACGTACATTTCTGGTGCCACTACCTATTGATATATACTGTATATCCCCCTAAACCATATTTATATAGGTGTTCTGTTACAAGCGAGTGCCGATATCCTAATTTCAGTGTCTATTAGAAACGTATTCTAAGAAATAAGGCCAACATCTACTGTAAATTACTATGGATATTAGAAGTCACCGCAGATGTATGACTTGTATAAAAGCACTCTGCCTACAGCTGCATGCTTCTATAGGACAGAGAGCACCTCACCGACTTCTAATATGCCTTTAATTTAATGTAGAGTGTGTTATATCCATATATAGTGTATAATTTCAGGTTACAATTTTAATAAAATAAAAAAAATATATAAAAACACACACATATGCATACACATATACAGACGCACAGACATACATATGCACATACACACTTACTTTACACCCAGGGGAATATAATGTTATGATACAGTAGATCATGCCTGTAGATATCCTGGAGAGGTTTCTACCAGACAGTGTGTGAGTGACACTTGAAGACTGCCTGAAAACTGCAAGGGCTCAAGAAACTACCAATGCTATTTGCTGATGTGTAAAGTGTCACAGAAATCTGTCAGCTGAGCGGTTTATTCTGCAGACCTGCTTCTCCTGTCCTTTTAAATTCTGGCGTTTTAAAACATAATCTAAAAGCAAGCAGATCTTCAATTATTTACAATACCTCCAGCATTTTAGGGAATTTCCACTACACCATATGGTGTGTGAACGGAACGCATCTATATCAAAAGAGGACACATTTAAATTTAATTAAAGAAAAAGAAAAAAAAAAAAAAAGGTTTTTATGCCTACACAAGAATCACTCACCCTGCGTTCTGAGAGATCTGTGTTGGCGTATCCTTAAAAGTTCTTTTAAAAGTGTTCATGTTTCCACCTTTAATACACTTTGTTTAGCCCTTGGCTCAAAGGGAGAAATTGTGATTGACCATGTTTGAGGCACATCTACCTAATATTATATTTAAAGTAGAATACGGATTTGTTTCTTTGGCATCATTTGTCTGACTGAGCAAAAGAGTGTTTTTAAGGGTTCGTAACTTATTTATCCTTTGTAGGTACAGCTTTTACATAACTGGACAAATGCCGATAGAGAGATATAGATATATAGATATATAGATATATAGATATATAGATATATACACACACTGTGCATGCAGTGCCTCAACATCTGTGTCCAAGGGCTTAGGACTCTATTCTAAAAACTCAGCGTGAATGCACATTCACTGCATCATTCTGAAGGTAACCAAATATGCCCCAAAACTACAGTGACGCCCAATAATGATTGCACTGATCATCAGTTAACATAAATCACTGTGGCAAGCTAGAAGAATATTTGTATTTACCATTTAACCTTTTTGCCCAGGCTGCTGTTATTTATGATTCTTGACTACCATAGAAACCACAGTCACAAGGCACCAGGTATTTAACCTGCTATTTAAAGAAGAAAAAAAACCTTCTACATGGGACTGCCAATTTAACATTTTCAAAACTATAATACCAGGCTGACTGCACGCACCGCATTTTGAAGAGCCCTGCATACTGGCACTGCACACTACATGCACAGCATATATGAAGGGAGAGATGTGAACAAGACCTACAAATTAAGTAGAGTCAAAACACATAAGTATGAAAAAACACAGACTTAAATGTGCTTACTAACAGGATTTAATTGCTGCTATTGAGTTTCTCTAGCCTTCACCTTACAGTTTTGTGTTGGTTCTGCAGCCCTGTCCACCAATGTGTGTATTGTAGAGCTTAAAGTCAGAAGTGGATCGTGGCCGTTTCCCAGAAAAAAACGCCACATCCGATAGCACAAAGGAAAACTGTACAGAAGTCCAGATACTCCACCTTTTTTCAACCTGGAGAGAGCGCTTTACAGGTAGCAGTGTTAACTATAATAACTAATGAAATAGCTGAGGTTTCTGCTTTGGATATTTGCCAGTGTCTTATTTATGAATGAATATGAGGTTTCTTGCTTGGAACACTAAAAAGGTGGTTAATTGTTCATGAGTGTTTCCAAAATATCGACAATGACTATACATATTTGTGGCATGCATAATTATAGATTATTAGTAACATTACATACAAATTTCTACATTGAATGCACCAAGAAAAAAAAAAAAAAATGTGCCACATTACACATGATGATATGATTTCACGTAGAATCCCGACTAGGAGAGGACTATGGGAACAGCTGGTGTACCACACTTCTCAGCAGCTGGTGTTCAGCGACAGTGCCCAATATAGATTTACCACGAGTAGGAACTATTTTCACAATTTGTCAAGGAGGAAAATAAAGTCCAGTCTATAAGAGAAGGAATATTAAGAGCTTTCTTACATGCTTGTGGAAATCTGTTAAATGTAATGAAGGAAAAATTTAGAATAATCAATATAGTGTTCAAAGGAAGCGAGATGTAAGAGGCCTGAAGTATTGATAATCTCAGCATCTAAACAGTAATCTATGCAGACACAGTCAAACCTGCCAATTGCACTGCGGCTTCCTACCCTTTTCTTGGCAGATACACACTAGATTTGGAACAGCGGAACATTCATTAAACAAAACCAAGAGTGGTGGGGAAATCATAGAATCCAGGTATGTGATGAAGGTCATAAACAAAACAAAATCAGCTTTATTCTTGGCTATTTCCACATTGTATTATCTTGACCGTGAGAAGGAACGCAATCAAACCTTCAACGTTATTCTGAAGTTTACAAACCTCACCCAATGATTTCTCAGAAATGTTATCTGGTCTCTGATGAACTTTCTACACCATTTGCAGTCACAATGAAAAGGATTAGTCTACAACAGCTGAACGGTAACAGAAGTGCTCACCAGACAGCGTCACCAGCGTCTGACACTCGCATCTTTTCTGGTTTCCTTGCTCCGTTTATATACAGAGTTCATTTAAAAAAAAAACCAACAACTTTCCAGGGCAAATCATGAGTGGATCTCCCTGCTCTGCAAGTCTCAACCACATGTAACCGAATACAGGTACATTCCCAGTCAGTTATTGCACACAGACGTCAAATTAGCTGCTCAGATTTCATGCAATCTCAGCGATACATGTCATGTGCAAGCGAAACCTATGACTAGTCAATGGGCTGAGATCTAATGGGAGAACTTTCTGTTTTTATACAAATATAAAACATGCAGTTTTTAGCATCTACCCGAAATGAAAGGTTATGATTCATATGCTGTGCACACAGGATCTAACCCAAGAACTATAAGAATCCACACACACCGGTCCTGCTGCATGCCTACAGATAGCAGGGCTGAGATTTCCAGACAAACAACTGGAAGGTATGAATATTTACTCAAGTTAAACAAAACCTAGGAAATAAAAATGGATGTTTAACTTGCAGTTTTCTGCAACAAGCGTTTAAGTGTATTTTACTAAATTAGCTGTCTGCCCAGTAGGCAACAATTCTGCAGAGTCCTTCAAATAAGTAAAATACATCATTCTTCTCCGATTGACTAAGTGATAAAGCTTTGGTTCTGCATAAATTTAATAGATGTTGCAGAATAGATTTTTCTTCTTTATACTGGCTGAGCAGCTATGCATAATAAATAGATAAACACGTAAACGCAGTACGAGTAAATGAAATAAACCACTATGGTCATAAAGAGAAGTGGTACCTCTGAATTATCTTTTAGAAACAGGTCAAATATTTCAATCCTGCAAATGCAGTCTTACAATCTATTCTGATCCTTTCTGCACACTTCTTTATATATTTATACACATGCATATACATATACACATACACACACATAAACAGCCAGTGCATTTACCTGTTGTGTACTATTCCCATAAGTTCACAAACCTAAATAGTGGTGTATGCATTTCTATCTAAAGTTCTTAAATAAGACTGCAGTCTTAATCCAGCACTATTTATACTGTTTTTCCCTCCCGAGACAAACATTTAGGCTTATTAGTTGTCTTGTTATAGTTTTCCATACAACAACTATTAACAGTCCTGGTTAATGTGTTCAGTTATTTATTAAACATAGGTTTGTCCTACTTAAAACGAATATTTCAGACCTTCCCTGTTCAGCGGCTCCCCCTCATGGAATGTGGTGATGGGTATGGCCGCCTTATTCAGAAGAATCTTTTCCCGTTTTTAAAATCACTTAAAAATGCAGAGTAGTGACACATTATGTCAGAGTAGGGAAGGCAAAACAAACAGCTGGAAATATATTCTATCCAAGTACAGGTAATAGACGTGACACTAACCAGCTTTCTCTAGTGATCCACTAGTAGTCAGTGCTGACAGCGATTTAACCCACAGCATCAGACTACTGGAAAATGAAGCTGTATTGACAGTGTTATCAGACAATAACATGGCAAACAGTATTCCCTACTGTTTAAGCAGCAGGCCAATATGGAACAGAGATCTCCACTCATTCCATCTCTCATCTCTATGGGACAAGAGGGAAAGTGAGCGGAATTTTAGTAAAAACCAGACGCGAAGCGTCTCTGGACCGTTCCGGAAACATATCGGGTCACCTCACAGCCATTTGAATTCCCACCTTAGAGTGGCAATTTTTAGCAACTAGAAAAAAACATCAAGAAAATAAACTCCGTGATAGTTTATTGTGGAAAACAGCAGCTGGAAAACACCAGAGCGACAGTAATCTTAACCTAATTCTGCTCTTCAGTCATATCTTATTTAATTCTATTTTATACTCTCCAATTGCACTTTTTTCCTTTGATGAACTTTTGATCTCTAGCAGGGTCAAAATTACAAGACAATGTGATACTGCTTTTGAGAGATCATTCACATTTCTTGTTTCATAGTCACTATCATCAATTTGTACTGGACAAACTCCAATCTGTGCTAGTCGAGTGAGTGTTGAGACAATGGTTGTCATACGGACCTCTTGTCCCATGGACAGTGCATGGTTTATAAACACAACTGAAAGACTCCCCAATGCTCTTGTGAGCAAAGTCATCAAATATGTATGTTGTTGAGGCCTCAGTACACCATTTTGAGTCTATAACAACTTCTCCTCTAGGCCTCATCCACTCTCCATCCAAAGTCTGACGGAGAGTCTGACTCAGAGCTCCTATGTATTGGTGCTACAATACAGATGTGAATAAGATGGGGTGTACAAAGTGATGTAGAATTCAGATAAATCTAGGAGTCAATGGGGCTTTTGCAACAGATCACATGGAGTTATAGAGCTTCATTCATTAATAATTATTAATATATAGTTGCAGTGGTCATCGGCTCAGTATCAAAATCACTCTGCTTGTGTGCACTGCCTGGCAAGTTCCACTAGTTGTTAGTTTGTATCAGATTGCCACACTACCGATCTAACTCCAAACTATAATTTGGATCCCATACGTTTGCCATTTTAAATATCTTTCAAAAAACCAGAGGCAATTGACAGAATGTGCATTATAAACCATACATTTTACTGCCAAGAAAAAATAAATAAAAGGGCGTATGTATCTACACTAGGCCAGGGGTCATGTCAGACAAGCATGTGGCGCTTAAATCGCTCCTGCCATCTAAAACCCTAGAGCTACACACACACTCTAGCATACTTGCCAACTTTTCCTCATTGGCTTCAGGGAGATCCAGGGGGGAGGTGGGCGTGTGGGGGCGGGGCATGATGAATCACATCATTTTGGCACTGTCCCCTAAACGATTGTCACAATTTTGGCCAATTACAGCAGGGGGCGGAGCTAATATGAAGCAATATTTATGTCACACCCCGCCACTTATCTATTGTGGGTGGTGAGAACCAGGAAGTCTCTTTTACATTTGTGTCTCAATTACTGAAGTTACGTTGGCTTACCTGTCAGTCTTTGATTAAATCTTGGTCTCCATGAAAATGGTCACCTCCATAGGCATCAATACATGGACATGGGACACAATTTCTGAACTGTGTCATCATGCCACAGATGGCGAAGCCAACCACGTCTTGTACTGGCTCAGCATCAGGGAGAATGCCAGACTCTTCAGGGAGTAAGGGAGATCACCCCTATTTCAGGGAGTCTCCCTGACATTCAGTGAGAGTTGGCAAGTATGCTCTAGTTCTGAGATTCTATTCATTACTATGTGTCAATGCAGGACCGGTATTAACATTAGGTTTAAAACAGTGTTTTGCATGCTCATATCATCTCTCCAGGTATTCACACCCACAGGCAGCTTTTAAATAGCATTTCTGATGCAAGTGTCCAACACTAGAATCCATTCTTTATGGTGTTACTATACCCATTGGGTTTTTCTTATTGCGGTTTTTCCCTGTTGAGTTTTTCTGGGTGCGACTCATTTAACGTATATACAACACATCAGGAAGCCTACATTGAGCTCTAAGCTGACAGTATAAGCACAAGCAAAAAGAACAAAACAAACATGTTTGATATGTATTTTTGTTACTTTTAAAGATGCAAGCATAATGCACTGGGCTGGTTGTCTAAGTCTAGAGATTAAGACTTTACTGCTACGTATTTATTTTGGTGGGTAAAGAAAGCTAATATTTTGCAAAACAGAAATGGCTACAAGAACTGGCTTATACAACGATTAGGATTGGGACAAAAAAAAAATCAAAGTGTCAGGTTGTCTGAGGATCCAGAAGTCTGATTTAGTGAACAGGTGGCAATTTCATGCCTTATAAAATGCACACAATTACATACATACATATTTTTGACAAACCAATTTGCACTACACACCGCATACACTTAAAGGTTTACAACTTGCATGCAAGACAGATGCATCAGTGACCAATTGTGTAAAACTTGTGGACTCCGGATAAATCTTCCCAATGTCACATACCACTTGAGGGACAAAGTGTTTAATATAATACAATTAAATGGACTTTGGCTTCTGGTGCCCATACACACCTATGCAGTTAACATGTATTTTCCTTTCGTAATTTATATGCTAGTAACCTGAAAAAAAACAAAAATCTGTTCAAAGTACATTGTTAAAGCAGTCAATAGCTTCCTGTGTTTCGATGCCTTATAGAAAGTCTAAGAAATTAGGTAGGTATGAACCCTTATAGAGCTGGGACCAAGGCAAGTGCTGTGGGCAACATGCACCTTTTCTCCTATAATTAATCTGAGAAACAAGCTTGTCCAAGCCAAGAAAAGGCTGCCGGTCAGGTCATTCAACAGAATGACAATTACCCAGTATAATAAGGGCTGTACAGCTTTTGGAACTTCAATTCTGCATATTGTAGAGTTCTTAATAAGCTCTTATTAGGACAGTGATTTTCTATCAAGTATGGGAGATGAAATGATTTTAATAGCAGATGCCTTCTCAATATAAACAACCTGTGTGAGCACATTTCAATATAAAATTGTTTCCATAGTTTTAGTTTCCACTTTTGCATTTCTAACTTTGCAGTATAAAAATGTGTAACTTGGTACGGTTATATCTGAAAATTAAAATTGGGAGAGATGAGCAAATAATGGCATTTTTGTAATTTATTTATTATCAAAACATGAACAAATAGAAGAGCCGCAAAAGTACAATATATAATATATAGTACAATATAGAATAGCTGAAAGGGCCTTCAGCACATCACACATAATCAAACTGTTTTGACGCTTGATTTTAGAACATAAATCCCTCAGAAAGCTCTTCATATGTTCCATCTTGTAAACGTGCCAGATATTTTTCTTAAGGGCCACAAAGGTTCATGGGGTTCTTCCAGAAACTCGCTATCAAGCAGGGGCTGCACTCAATGTGTGTCTGGAAGCTTATTAAGGTGTTTTGGGAGGTCAGAAAATGGAAGTGGGAGGAATATGTGCTTTGGATGGAAAGGGAGGTTAGTGGCAGTTAAAGTAATAAGATGACTCTGGACCCCTGAGCAGAATCTCTGAGTGACCAGACAGAACCACCAGATGTGAAGAAATGAACCCACACCTTGGCAGTCTCTCCAAAAGAGGAGAAGTGCAATGCAAAAGTTTATGAAGCCTGGCTGGAAGCAGGTACCAGCGGTAAGGGAGATCCTAAGCGGTTTCTTTTACTCTGATGTAGATTGGGGATTCAAATTCGTTTCACCACGAAAAAGATTTTGGAAACTTAAGAACCACTCAACAGCGAGCACTGAATGATATAGAGCGATATCAGGCCACTGGATGAGAAGTTGCTAAGACAAAATTGGTCAAAGGGGCAGAGATTCTGGCTGAGGGTGTAGTCCCTGAGCTGAAGAAAATGCTGAAAAGCCGTAGTTGGGAGTCCAGAGGATTCTTGCAGTTCTGTAAATGCTGGAGATAAGCCCTGTATCACCAGTTGATTGAGGAATCTAAAACCAAGCGACAACCAATGAGAAAATGAATGAGGATTGAGGCCCGGAGGAAAGTCTAGGTTGTACTAAAAAGGTATGAAAGGAAATGGTGAAGGAACCAATGCACAGAGTCCATTACTACTTGCCCATATTGTAATAAACAAATGAATGATCGGGTGAGTGAGGACTTGTAGTGGCCAAATAAGAGGGTGGGAACCATAGAATTGCTGAGGTTACGAAAAGTGTTTTGTGGAAGAACAAGTCATTTCACACAGGTGATTTTATATCCTCCATTGTACATGTGAATTTGCTGAATTTATAGTCTATGAATACAGGTGGAATGACTATGGTCTATTCATTCTGCTATGCAGCGTGGTTGGTGTAAGACTGGAAACACAAAGCCATATACCCCCAACAATATGTGCAGGATTTCTTTGTGTCATGCTGAAAGATGCAAAGAATTAGCTGAACACTTTTGAAAATTTTGCTCATCTCTGGGAAAGGCTATATTTCAAGGCAAGAGGAGTCAGTGCCCCTCAACTCCAGAGAATACTAGAAATCTAGTTTTATCAATTCGTAAAACCATCGGTGGGCAAACCACCACGTTCCAGCTGGGAGAACAAAGGGTGAAACATATTGAACCAAATAAAAGCATATTCATATTAAGACATTGCTTGCACACCAGAGTTTTGGAAAATGTCTGGTGGGCAGAATTCAGTATGCTCACTTAATAGCGCCTTGCAGACATGAGAAACGTATTGATCTTTGCTGAAGATAAATGGAAGAGCATTTTCATACCAAGCAAGCAGCATGATCCAAGCAGTGGAATACAGGCTGTTAGAGGTCTGTCATAGGCACCCAGCTATAATAGATCCATCTGACAATCTTTAAACATTACATTTTTCAAAAGTAAAATGTGCTGAAAAGACATTCCATTATGCAGCAATAAAACATGGAATAAAAAGGGGACTTAACCATCAGCAGGTTTCAAAATGTATATATTTTTTTTTTTAAAGGCAAAAGCCCTCATCCCCACACCCAATATTTCCAGTGTATGACACAAATGTCCTGACAATTAAGTTGTAGACTAGTAGAAAATCCTGCCCTCGGATGTTCCCAAGTACATAGTGGACATGGGAAGGGGGGGGAACTCCACACACACAACCTACAAAAATTCAAACTTTCCCCTTCATACATCACCATATTACATGATGGGAATAGTGTGTAAATCATTAAAATCATTACTGGAAAAACGAAGCAAAACCAGTTCTCAAGCAGAACACTTGGTATGTTTAATCCCATCATAGATGATAATATTCTGCATGTTTTACACAGTCAAAAATAGCAATGAACAGAGCTGGTACTAGCAGCGGCTCTATAAAGCTGGGTTTTCGTAGCCAAGGGCAGATTACAATACAGCATATAAAAGTGATGTTGCTCTTAATCCATTTAGGAGTTTTGCATCTTTCTTTTCTCGGTAGAAAATAGCCTTACCCTCTTTCTGTGGGTAATGTGCGGAACAAATTCCTATCTTATTCTTAAAGTCTAAACATTTTCAAAGTCAAGACTGCTAGGTTAATAGCAAAAAGCTGCACTGAGCCAATCAAAGCCGTACAGTCAGCCCAGGGCCTGCAAAAGTTCATTGCAAAGTCACCTAACTAAATTGCCTTCATAATAATGTAGCATGAATTACCTTGCATTAGAAGCCTGTATCTAATTAGCAGCTGCCTAATCTGACCATACACCATGGCCATTGTTGAACAAAAGAAGAGGGCAGACCAGCCCCAG
The DNA here is from genome assembly GCF_038048845.1 of Mixophyes fleayi. Classification (NCBI taxonomy): domain Eukaryota; kingdom Metazoa; phylum Chordata; class Amphibia; order Anura; family Limnodynastidae; genus Mixophyes; species Mixophyes fleayi. Next base: position 54,227,100 of record NC_134407.1, read on the forward strand.
AGATGCCCATTACCAGCATGTCCCTAGCTCCATAATAATCTAAGACCAATAACTGCTGTCACATAACACTCGCCAACGGAGAGCGATCCTGAAAGCAGATGGATGACTACACAAACTCATTTCCTTTGTAACTTTTGGTAGAAGTTCAACCTGTGGTAACAGATAGTATTAGGCTCTTCGTATTCAGAGCAGAAAAAAGGTCAAACCTCGAAACCATTTTCAGTTCAATCATAACCTTTATTGGTTATACTCAGATTTAAATTGCAAGATTTCAAGACTACATAAAGTAGTGCTTTGCTGCAGAACCATCAGCTCCACATTTTCTTAGTCTGCAGCAAAAACTCGAGGCCGGTATGTCCCGACTTAGCTACGCAGGGCTTTTTTGCATTTGTTTATTTAACACTCCACTCAAGGTATGCAAGTGCAGGTAAACATCTGGATGGCGGCCTAACTCAGGTAAGCATTAAAAAAACCAAAAACATCTAACCAGTGTTTGCAGAAAGTGGCGACTAAGGACAGCCCTTTTCACCTGCCAATAGACAACTATGGAGCACTGGACAGGTGTTCTCTGGAGTGATTAATGACACGTCACAATCCGGCCCTCCAGCAGACGAATGTAGGTTTAACGGATGCCAGGAGAATGCTTCTCACTGCTAGGCGTACTGCCAAACGTCAAATGTATGGCTGAGGTGAATAGTGGTCTGGGGTTGTATTTCACTGTCTGGCTGCAGCATACAAACTTTCTAGAGAATTCTATGCTTACAACTTTGTGGCAACAGTTTGGGAAAGGCCCTTTCCAGTTTCAGCATGACAAACCCGCACATAGCCCTGACTTCAACACCATCGTTTTCTTCCACAATCCAAAAACATAATGTGAAGTTAACAGACATCACAAGATAAATGTGTGCATGTTCTACAGGAGAGAATTTAGATTGTAAGCTGCGTTCACTTAGGGACAGATGCAAAATGATTAAAAACAAAACCACCATTTCCTGTAAAGCACTGCGTAATAGGTTGTCCCTATATAAATGGATAATGAGCTAATAAACAGTGCCGCCACTCCGTCACCTACTAACAGTCGAAAACATTATTAGTAAACCATACCATCATCGATTTATAAATAGAAATACAGCCAGCCTGATCTACACAACGCCAGCTGATCAGATTGTTGTTTATTTTAGAATTAAATAAGAGTACACCCCACCCCTCATAAGGCACAAGATTGCTACTTTAAAAAACAGTCTATCAACTCCAGCTCCCATGCACCCTTCTTTTCCATTCAAACCATGCTTTTTTTTTTGGCAATATATTTCCAAAGGCCGCAGATTCCTACATCATTGGAGATGTAAGACTGATTATTAGTCATGGTGTTACTTTACAGTTCAAGAGACTTAGTCAAGCAGCTTGTGTTTAACTCATGGTAAATGCTGAAAAAGATAAAACTACACTAAACCCATATCCGTCAATTGGGTAGCTTTTTTTTGCTGGGGGGGGGGGGGGGGGGGTGGGGAGAGGGAGATAAAAATACACTCTGATTTTTGGTTCTCCTGCTCACATCTAGTGAATCAAAGCTTCAAAGGCAAGATAAGACAAGCTGGCAGACATCTCTGCTGCTGTACCTTACACTGTATCTGCACTAATGAGAACCTGAGTGATGCGGAGCACGTGATGAAAGCTGACCTCACCCAACACAGGGATCACCTGCAACTTTGCACATCATCCTCAGGGAATTTTCACAGTATAACGGCGTATGTCCAATGTACTAGCCTTCAGAGGTCACTGAGATTTTGTTTAACATTTGCTCTAAGTAAACAGAATCTGTGAGGACTAATGCTATCAATGGACATGTAAGAGATCCATTACAAATTGTATGAAGGCTCTGTTCAGCCCAGTCGTGTTACTTGCTCAGCTTTAATTCCCACGCTGTGAAGCCAGCTGCCACTTACACGGTTAATCTCACTTTCATTCATGGTGAAGGATTGGAACGCGTTTTGAACTTTAGAAAGGTTTGCTTCATAGCATTAGCACAGAAAACGTTATTGCACGTGTGACAAGTGTAATATTTAACATATCATTTTATTTACATTTGTTGATACCTATATAGGCGCCAGAAATGGACAGAAGATTACGGTTATGCATATTCCACACAGAACAAGGCAATGCTTCTACAACAGACATTTTACTCTTTGAAATTGTCTTATTTTGCAAAGGTATCTTGTGCTCTCACAGCAAGATCAAAACACTACATCATCTACAAAAACTCTCCTGCCCAAGGGTTTAATATTGTTACAAGTACAGACTTTTCAAAGAAAAGTGCTCCAGAAACATCCCACTCAACCGCAAGCAGATAAGTATTATCTACCAACATTGCTTAAAGGTGCAAACCTGCACTAAAACGACAGCCTGCCATTTGCTTTCATTGTCTAACTTGCACCAGAGGGGGAAAAAAAAAAAAAAAAAAAAAAAAAAATCGAAATTGGTAGCCATGGTTTCAGTGTCTTTTTGCCCCTTTTGGTAAGGTTTGTAAATAACTCGCAATATGTACTGTACTGCATACTTCCCATCTAGAAGTACACAGTACTCACACTAAAATCATAGGGCAGATGCAGTTTTTAGACATACTGCAATACTACTGGCACAGCCAAATAATTCTGATTTACACATATCAAATAGCAGAATGGTCCTATAAGCAGACCTAGGAATGTAAATATATATATATATATATATATATATATATATATATATATATATATATATATATCACAATAAAAGATATAGAATGGCGCTTAAGGCATATATCAGTACACAAATTAATTGCAACATAAAGTCTATGTTCTTCTTAGAAGTACACTCCCCATGTACAGGTGGCTGCCAATCCTCCTTTCGCCAGGCGGTGTTGCATGGAAAAATCTGTAGAAAAAAGATGGAGGAGGAGGCGCACAATAGTGTAGTACAATAATGCAAATGGAGTCATACACGAATCCACAGTGGGACTTGAGCACCAATGATGAGGAAACCAGAGACCAAAAAATATGTATATATCACCCAGGTGTAAGTGATAGGGGTGTATACGTATCAAACATGGAAATTCCACGACATATGACCAGTGTATTGTCAATAACAAATCCCTTAGCCTGAATTAAGGGTCACCAAATCCACATATATATATATATATAGATGTATGCGTACCAGAAATAAAAACTTTTCCGCTTATCTGAAATGATGTTCCATAGACAGCACGATCAGGTCACATTCTCTTTAGGCAAAGAGGTCCTCAAATGACAAAGATAAACAAAGGACCAGCGATGTATTATCTCAAAAAACACTTTATTAAAAAAGGTAGCCACTTACATGTCTAGTAGCAGGTATTAAGCCTCTCTGGACAGGACCACCTTTCAATATGCATAGACCAACAATAATACCTGCTACTAGACATGTAAGTGGCTACCTTTTTTAATAAAGTGTATTTTGATAAGCGGAAAAGTTTTTATTTCTGGTACGCATACATCTATATATATATATATATGTGGCTTTGGTGACCCTTAATTCAGGCTAAGGGATTTGTTATTGACAATACACTGGTCATATTTCGTGGAATTTCCATGTTTGATACGTATACACCCCTATCACTTACACCTGGGTGATATATACATATTTTTTGGTCTCTGGTTTCCTCATCATTGGTGCTCAAGTCCCACTGTGGATTCGTGTATGACTCCATTTGCATTATTGTACTACACTATTGTGCGCCTCCTCCTCCATCTTTTTTCTACATATATACATATATATATATATATATATATATATATATATATATATATATATATATATATATATATATATTATAATAATGAAAATACTTAAATGTAATAGGCAGCTCCCCGATCGTTCAACACCTGTCTGCAAGTGTCAGACCTAGTACATGGATTACAAAAAGACAAAAACAAGGAAACAGCAAGGCGCCTCATAGTGTACTATTATTAACATAAAGCAGAGTGATTTTATTTGATAATATGCGTACCAGATAGAGGCTTGATCAAAGCTCATAGCAAATGGACATCATTTTGGTATATGGAATCTTCCTTCTGTCTCTCACAGCATATGTAAAATATATGGAAATCAGATAATAGTGCAGTATCTTCTAGAACCACTTGGTCACCCAGTGCAATAATTCACTGATCACCATGATAATAGACACCAGTGGATCTTAAAACACACAGCTGTGCTTTCACCACACCAATTGTGATTACACGTACCAGAAGAAAATTATACAATGGCTTATCTGGCTGAAATGTCAGCATCTGGACACCCATATTAATATCCTCAAGTGTTCCACGAATGGCATATATAAAAAAAAAAAAAAAAAAAAGTCCAGTTAGATAATAACAGCAAACAGTGAGATCAATAACAGCATCAATGATGGGTCCTCAACGCGTTTCATCTCAATCAGAGACTTCTCCTGAGTTATCTGGGGATAAGTTCCAGGAGGACAAGAGGAGTGGAGAAGAGTCTGAATTCTGAGAGTGCAGTTTTAATGGTGGGTGCTTGTATTTGCATTTTGGCAATTTTATGAAGTCATTTAAATAAACAGAAAAAACCCTCTACATATTTAGGAATGAAAAGACCATATATGGGAACAAGTTACATGTGGACACTCTACAGCAGGCTTCAAGCCAGCTAATAATAGTATTCACTATATCCTAGGGGATAAAGAACACAGCAGAGCGCATTCACGAACCCAATGTTAATGTATCTGTTCCTTCAGGGACCATGAAATCACATCTGTACCATGCAGGGAAATCACCAAGGTGCAAACAGTTGGTTGCTACACTACATCACAATGTAAAGTGGCCTGCCTACAACAATACAACCTTTTTAACAAAACAGTAATGACTTAAAAGCACAAAACCAGTTTGGTGGCATAGTCCCACCTGATGGACGGTTTTGGAGAAATTTTACAAATTAAGGTCACATGTGCCCCACGCCAAGAAAAAAATCCGATCACTCTCCCTACCATCAACACCTCCCTTTAATTCCGCTCTCCAGAGAAGTCATTTAGCCCCAATTTATAAACTGTTTTTTTTATATTCCCATCTCTCAAAAATAATGCATCATAGATTATATTGTATTATATAATACGAATTTAATATTCAAATACAATTTAAATTTATAAAAGATATTTTACATAATTATCAGTTCACAGAGGATTCTATAGCCTTACACATAGGTTATTTACAGATTCTAGACACAAATCACTATGTAACCTGTATAGAGGCGGAACTAGCGACAGCTGGCTAGTTCCCCATGCAGCAGGCCCCATTACCTCCATGGGCCCCGGTGCACCGTACCAATGGTAGTTCTGCCACTGAGCCCGTAGCATTGTTGTTTTACCACCAACAGCTTCTTCCCTGAGATCAACTGTTTCACGAACATACAGTGGAAAAGGCTGAGTGTTTGAGGTCATATGTTCTTGAAAACATATAATGTTGCTTCCCACATCGTAGTACTGGCAAGCAAGTCTGGGCGGAAGTGCTTCAGGGGACCTTTCCCAAAACTCTTCCGTGTCATGCGTGGCTAGTGCATGGGCATCACAGGAGGTATTCACCCTGTTCCCGGTTATTGTACACTGAGAAGCCTTTTACTTTTCAATAACGTGGTCTTACAAAGATTTTAAATCTACACAAGATATTCCAAGGAGTCAGCAAATGAGTTTGCCCAGCAAATTAAAAGAATTGGCCTGCCATTGGGAGGGGACTGGCCCTTCTTTTATGCCCTGCAGTAACATTAAGGTTTAGTGATTTGTTGAGACCATTAAAGTCCTGTGTTTTTCCATGAAATGAAAATAAATGCGCTTCATACACAGTGGGAAGGATCTAAACATGGCAGCGATACTAATCATTGAGCAGATGAAGCAGCAGAATTAAATTTATGTATTCCATATGCACAATAATATTTTGGTTTTGATTTCACTTGTAACTTTTTCCCCCTTTAATGAACTCTTCTACCCAGCCAAGAAAACTTTTACAGATCAGGTGTCAATGTTCCAACATATTTCGTTCTAATGGTTAGAACAAACAGTTATGTTTAAAATGCTTGAGTGAACTCTTCCTAGATTAGCCTTTTGATGAATGTTTAGCACCTAAGTTTAGTAGGCCTCCGAGGACAGCTGAGCATGGCCAGAACGACAGGTGAATTTTACAACCAGTTTTGTAGTGGACAGAAATAAGCCCATGATCAGGTTTTATTAGACTGACAAATCATGCTTGACTCCTCCTTTACCCCTTTGCTGGAGGTTAATAAAGTTTGTTTTCAATGGTTAGAATGTGACCAATAAATAATTCCAACAAACAATATATTTAATATGTCTTATTTTCTGATTTCACAATGGTTTGAAACTAGAATACACTTGCATAAGGTGTGAATGATCCCCCGATAAAGCTGGTTTTAAACACATACTACAGTTGTTTTTCGTCCCCTGTAAGAATCTCACTTAATTAAAAAGCCCAACCTGACCTAGGCTGAAAATTAACATATTAAGAAGCACTGGAGTTATATAAAGCTGTCTAAATAACAGGAGGAACTTAAGAAATAACCACAAACTGAACTCAGGCCGTCAACTGCAAAAAGAATTACAGCAATGACAGCAGCAAATAGTCACACTCTGTATATTTACTAAATGAGCAATTCCATTCCATTAGTGGTATTACAGTGCAGGCGCCATGCCCATACAATCTGTGTTCAGTGCAAACGTTTCTGAACAGAAACTGATCTTCAACAATAAAATTGTGCTACTCTGTTTTTTGCCCAGTGCATGCTGGAATGTGTTAATGATCCAAATAATTCGCTGATGAAAATGCTTGTCGGTAAATGACAAGCTAGTTACGCATATTTAGCTCGCTTTACAAGGATCCACTGTGCAAGAGGCCAGTTTGAAAAGAAAATCTTGTTGGCTGCAAACATTCAGTAAACTATAATGCAGACAGGAGACAAGCAATTATTCACCATTACATACATGACCACTTTCAGGATTTGAAAGTAATAATCAAGCATTAATGTCATCTTTAAAAATGAAGAGGCGTTGAGGCACAAGCACTTTTTAATATATCCAATAACTAAATATATTACTGTGCAATTTTAATTTTCTTTAGAATGAATAACCATTATCTAAATTCAAAAGCCAAACTATAAACGAAAAAGCTGTTGCTCATTAATTAATGGCTAAGAGACTTGTTCATATTGCAATGGAGACAGTTAGCGCGACTCAGACTTTATAAAGACAGCCTCTAATGTCTGCAAGACAGCATGCAGGGAGCTGGCTGGTGGTCTGAAATAAGAGCGCTTCCCTTTTTCAGCATTCTACAAGCCTCCATATGTCTAACCCACTCAATGTGTAGTTTAGCTCCATTTGTATATTACATTTTCCCCAGGGTAACCCAACCGGAATGTGAAAAGCAGATGTGGTACGCTGATAGAAAATAAGCCATGTTCCATGTCAATGTGGGAAGTATGAGGACACTCAGCAGCCGGCGAAACAGTGTGGCTTTATGTGCAATATTCCCAAGAAACTTGTAAAATAGGGATCATCTAGTATTACTGTGACACAGTTGTAGTTCTCCATATTCCTCAAAAATACTGTTTTACAACCATATTTCAAGTAACAGAGGTGAAGATGCAAAGTTTATAACCATACAAACGACAGAAAAATTTGAGATTTTTAGAAAGAAAAAAAAATAAAAAGAAAAAAATTTTTTTCAGTATATATTTATGCACTATAGTTATCTTGCACATATTACTTGTCCAGTGTAATGTAGAAATAACTGCAACTACAGTGTTGTCAGACTAAATAAGAAGAGTTTTGTACTTGCGTTAAATCTCTTTCTCAGATTCCATCTGGGAGACACTGCTACCATGGGGTTGTATGAGGGCGCATGGAGTTGGCACTTAAATAGTTAATCACCAAGTTTGCTGCCGACTCCTCCCCTCTGCAATCCCACAGACCTCAGTAATACTAAAGTTCCAAGAAAAGGGCTCAACACCACAACTAAATGTAGAACAGCAAAAGGGAGGGAACGCAGTGTCCCCCAGATGGAATAGGAGAAAGAAATTTAACGCAAGTACAAAAATATTTTTCTCTCCTTCATCCACTCTGGGGGACACTGCTACCATGGGGACCTTCTAAAGTAGCCCCTAAGGGAGGGAATTCTCTGGTCTACTAGCCCGCAAATCACTGCGGCCGAAACTGGCACCCGCAGACGCAAATATGTTGAACTGGCAAAACCTCGTAAAGGTATGAACTGAGGACCAGGTCACCACCCTACCCAGCTGCTCAGCAGATGCTCCATGGCGAGCAGCCCAGGAAGCCCCCACGGCACAGGTAGAGTGCACCGTAAGAACCTGAGGCACAGGTAGATTTCTACACACATAAGCAAGCTTAATCATAGATCTGATCCGACGAGCAATGGTCTGCTTGGTGGATGGCCAACCTATCCTATGAAATTCATAAAGAACAAAAAGAGAGTCAGTCCTGCAAGCAGCAGAAGTCCTGTCAACATAAACCCGTAAAGCCCGGACCACGGCCAGACCGAGAGAGGAAGAAGGCCCAGAAGGAGCAATCCTTTCTCTAAAGGCCGGGAACCACTATCTCATGATTTAAATAAAAACCAGGAACCACCCTAGACAAGACAGTAGGTAGAGTCCTATGAACCGTCCTATTCTCATGGAACACCAGATAAAGACCCCTACAGGACAAGGCTCCAAAGCTCCCGACACACGTTGAGTAGATGCAATCGCCAGCAAAACCACCACCTTCCACGTCAAGAAGCGCAGATCAGCCGACTCCAGTGGGTTCGAATGGAGGCCGCTGAAGAACCTCAATAACGAAGTTCAAATCCCATGGGGCCAACGGAGGAACGTTGGGAGGCTGAACATGAATAACCCCTTGAAGGAAAGTACAAACGTCAGGGAGGAAAGCCAACTGGCGCTGAAAGAAAATAGAAAGCGCAGACCTCTGAACCTTCAAAGAACTCAGTCTTAGTCCCATCTCTAACCCATCCTGAAGAAAGACCAGCAAACGGCTAATCTGAAAAAGGTAGGGTTATGACACGTCTTCCCTACAGTACGTAAATCCTCCACACCTTGTGATAGATGATAGCCGATACCGGCTTCTGAGAGCCTTTATGAGGGTCTTAACTACCCTGGAAGAGAACCTCCTCGACAGTCAGAGGTTGGCTTCAACAGCCACGCCATTAAAGCCAGCCGAGGCAAGTGCGGATGGTGTAAATGGTTCTTGACTGAAAGGATCGGGCCTGAGAGGAGAAACCCAGCCTGACCCTTCCACTAGAAGCAAGATGTTGGCGAATCAGAGCCAACCAAGCCAATTCGGTGCCACCAGAATGATCGGAAAACTTTTCAACAGTACTCATCTTAGGACCCAAGGAATCATCGGAATTTGGTGGAAAGTGATATCCTAAACAGGAGTCCATCCTTGTGGACATTACCTCCACAGGCAGAGAAACTCTGGTTCTTGCGCAGAATCTTGAACCTAGTGATTGTGTCTGGATGCCATCAGATCCATATCTGGCAGGCCTATTTCCAAACTAACTCCTGAAACACCTGAGGATGCAGTTCCCATTCTCCCAGAAGAATTGCATGCCTGCTGAGATAATCCGCTTCTAGTTGTTCACTCCGGGAACAAACACTGCCGAAATCACTGGAAAAAATTTCTCCACCCACAAGAAGACCTGTTCCGCTACCTGCATAGCTTCTGCACTTCTTGTTCCTCCTTGGCAATTTACATATGCCACTGCAGTGACATTAAAGGATTGGAGGTGAACTGGTTTTTCTTGGAGAGACTGAGCTCCCAGGAGGGCTAACAGCATGGCTCTTAGCTCGAGAACATCTATGGGCCGAAGGGCCTCCCTGTCTTTCCAAAGACTCTGGAGACAAAACTGGAGAACAACAGCTCCCCAGCCCTTCAGACTGGCATTTGTGGTCACCAGAATCCAAGACCACAGATCGGCCCATCATCAGAAGCTCTTAAACTAGCCACCATTTCAGAGGTTGACAAGCCTCCCTGGAGAGTCTGATTTGTTGGGTCACCAGATGAAAAAGGGGGACACTACCAATGTCTTCGTGGATTCCACTGAAACGTGCGAGAGTGGAAACAACCGTATGGGAGGGTTTCGAACATAGATACCATCAACCTTAGAATCCCCATGGCCAAGCGCATGGAAGGACCAGGGTGACTCAGGATTAACCGTACAGAGAGTTGTAGGGATCTGTAGAGAAGGTTCTGGAAAAAGATCTTCTGAAAAGTGGTGTCCATTATAAATACTAGAAACTTCATCCTCTGAGGGCATCAACTGGGATCTGGAATAATTGATTATCCAACAGTGTTGCTCCAGAATTCGAATAGACAGGGTCAGATGCCAATAGAGAAAAGGACCTGACAAGTCTTGGAGGAGAAAATAGTCCAAATGCGAAATAATGTTCTCTCCTAAGGCACGTAAACATTTTGCCAAACGTCCATAGGAAGCCTCCATCAGCCCAGGCTGCCACACTGCGCTGTGCTCCTGTATCAATTCCCATTCGGAATCCTTCCTAGGGCTCTATGAGTTCAAGTCCCCCCTCCGCCTCAGCAGGGGACTTGGTATCTCCCAAGTATGTCCGGTCCTCGGACGGAGTGCAGCACTCTCTGCCTGTGGCGGTACAGTGCAGTGACAGTCGCTTAGCGCTGTCACTGCTCTTGATCAATAAACACCACACTAAGCTGTGCAGTCTGTCTTTTAGAAATATTCTTCCTCTTTGTTTTTCAAAGGAAAACAAAGCATTGCTCCATTTTGAAACCTGTCAGGAAAAAAAATGTTAAATACATCCATCCTCACCTACACTCATACCAATAATCTAATAAAAATAATAAAAATCTAAAGCTAAGCAGTACTAAACACAGCCCAACTCCTTGGGCACCTAAACAAAACTGAGGTCTGTGGGATTGCAGAGGGGAGGAGTCAGCAGCAAACTTAGTTAACTATTTAAGTGCCAACTCCATGCACCCTCATACAACCCCCATGGTAGCAGTGTCCCCCAGAGTGGATGAAGGAGAAATTATTATTAACAGCTTGATCAGTTAAAGACAAGGGGGTATATTTACTAAACTGCGGGAGATGTTGCCTATAGCAACCAATCAGATTCTAGCTGTCATTTTGTAGACTGTACTAAATTATATTTAGAATCTCATTGGTTGCTATAGGCAACATCTCCACTTTTTCAAACCAAGACTTTTTAGGCTAGATTTACTAAACTGCTGAAGCATAGCCTTTGAGGTCTTGAGAATTCCCCAAGAAATTCTTATTAACACTAGCATGTGCTGAAGTCTAAAAACAAATAAAGCTTAAAGTAACAGGCGAGAACCAATTATTTATGAGTCCCAAGATTACAAAATCAATCTTTTAAGAAAGTTATTTTTACAAAAGAGGTGTAAATCCTTGAATATTGTCCAACACGACTACTGTCACGTTACTATTTACGCTCATTTAGATTGACTTCTTCCCATATTTCAAATTGATAATGCATAAAATCCATTTCACAACCTATTTGTAAGTATGGCTTGTTTTTACTTACTTTCCAACAAACTTGTAGTAACACGCCCACATAATCCAGTTCACACACAGACCATCGTTTATTTTCGCATTTATAATTAGCAGAAGCCGCCATTCTATATGGCTAAAACATCAACTAAATGCAATCTCAAGTGGCAAAGTTATCATAATAAGGCTTCCTGCAACAATGAGAATAGTAAAGGGAGCTTAGAACACCCAGTGGGTAAAGCGTCATCACAAAGGCCTTGTTGATGGGAGTTTGGAGAAGTGACATTGCCCGCCATAGAGTCGCTTGTAAACGTGAAAAGTAGAATATTTAAAATCAGAATAATGTCACAACTATACAAGCTACCTTGTTGAAGTTTGCAGATTTGCAAAACAAAGAGCATTTCAAGACTATTTCTTTAGGGGTGTCTGAACAACAGACTATAAATACAAAATATTTGTTACTGTTAATGTAATGAATTTACGGATAGATGCAAAAGTCTTACTTTACTCTTACAGTCGGCAAGAAGTGTTAGAAAAGCACAAAGATAGAAAAAATGCCAGACATAGGACATTTTATGACCGGTCAAAAATGTTACATCATCGACAAGAAAGTCAATTAGAAAAATGTTGTGTTCTTACGCGCAACAAGTTTACAGGAAAATAGAAATGGGAGATTAAAACCACACTGTTACAGTAATTAGCATCAGTCATTGCAATCAGCACTTTGTCAGCCATCTGCATCAAGAATTATATGATCCTGAATGTTTGTCAGTGATAAAAAATCTTTCCTTCCTATTCAGATGTGCTAGTTAATAATTCTCAGCAAGCAAAAAATGTACCACCACCCATGACTATCACTCGGTAGGTCTTCAACTAGAAAGACCAGGTACGCTTTCTGTATATTTCAGAAACAGGATTATTCAGAAGCTCAGTATTTCTCTATTTTGCTAGAGTCTAAAACATGCAAAACAAAAAACACTTAGTTTCAGCCGTATCATTTGCACCGGCTACGGGGGAGGGGGGGGTGTAGGAGCCGACTGATTGCGACTACTGTGAAACAGCATAGTCTTTGTATGTGTGCTACTAGCTAGCACAGAACATCTGTATTCAAGTAGTATAGGCTAAAAAACGGATTGTATGTACAGGACGCATTAGAAGGATATTTATGTATTTAACCTAAAAATAAAATGAAATAAATACTTATATTAGTGATTATGCTGTTAATAGGCCATTTATTTTGAAATAGAATATTTTTTATGCGTATAGTGCACATATGCTTGTGCGTATTTTCTCCAGTCTGTCCTGTCTTTCTAGTCACAACAAGTACAGTTTAGGTTCAGCGTATTTACACCCAGATTGAAATTGAAACTCATCTTCAGATCAGATTTGAATACGTTAACTATGCTCAAATTTCATGCTTTTTTAAAGCACAGCTTGCACCCAAACATGAATCAGGTCCATAGGGTCCCAGTTAGGTGCAGTAATTTAATTATTGGTTTAAAGCAATCCCTACAAGACACCAAGGGCTATATTTACTTAGCTGCGGGTTTAAAAACGGGGGGACGTCGCCTATAGCAACCAATCAGAGATGTTGCCTATAGCAACCAATCAGATTCTAGCTGTTATTTTGTAGAAAGTACTAAATAGATGAAAGCTAGAATCTGATTGGTTGCTATAGGCAACATCCCCACTTTTTCAAACCCGCAGCTTAGTAAAACTTGGTGCAAGTCTACGACTATATTTAGGCTGAACATTTACTATAGGTTGGTTGGACAGAAAAAAATTGTTATGTGAAGAGGTGATATAGGATACATAATATCAACATAAATGTAAATGTTAAACATAGGTATGGCGCTAGTGATCCAATCTGTCAATTTCAAATAATAGAATGTTTGATAAAAAGTGTTACTCAATAAAAGAAGAAGACTTCAGAGTTCTGTATTCCTCTGTTGGTAGAATCAATGTATACAGAGTGAATACACAACAGAGGAATACAGAACATTTTTTTAATCAAACATTCTCTTATTTGAAATTGACAGATTGGATCACTAGCGTCATATCTATATTTAACATTACCATTTATCTTGTTCGGTGTATTAGAGTCGTAACATAGGGGCAGCTCGAGATCCAGATTCGCGCTGTTTATCATCTCTTTTTTGTTACATTAATAATATCAACATGCTTCAAATATGAAAATAATTATATGTTCAGCCTTGCAATGACGTTTCACTGCATGTGCCCTTGAGAGTCCAACTGAATTGCTTGTCATCTTTATGCTTCAAGCGCAACCAACAAAAGACAGCAGAAGGTTTAGTGGCCAATTCAATTTAGCCGCGTCATTCTAGAAATAACGCGTCCTGCGAACTATTACCGCTACCACGGTACAAAGTGTGCAGTATTACTGTAAGTGCCGATTTGTACTCGCAGCCTCATAGACATAAGCAAAAATCCAGGTTAAAATGACTATTACCAGTAATACAATTAGCGACGCGTTATTCCTACACTAACCTGAACTAATTGAATTCCCCCTTAAAATTTAAATGATTCTCCATTTGATATATACCTACATCTGTGAACGTGTTTATTTTCCCTCTCTCATAAACTTAAAACAACACAGCCACAGTACGTGGCCAGTGCAAAGGGGAGTTAAAATGCTCAAATGAAGGTTATTTGCAGTCAAATATTTTGAATCTGTCAGTCTTCGTTTTGGAGACAACAGGATTATCACAGACAGTACCTGTCATGTTTCAGATAAAGTCCATTTTACATAGTGTATTGTATCCTAAGACAACAAATTCCCCAATGCTCCTTCCCTGGAGAGCAGAAAATAACTCCACACGCTATATGCAAATCTCAGCTGCAAAAACTCACGACTACTTCCTCCTACAAACCCTCTCCGATAGTGAAACAGGGGAGCTACGGCCTAATGAGAAGCCATCGGAGTGAGAGCGAATCTTTGCAGCCAATATTCAGTATTTGCATGTAGTGTGTGAAGATATATACATCATTTATGGGCCTATTAGAGATGTAGAATTCCACACTCATTCATAGGGGTATGTTTATTAAACTGTGGTTTTGAAAAACTGGCGGTGTTGCCTATAGCAAGCAGATTCTAGTTATCATTTAGTACATTCTACAAAATGACAGCTAGAATCGGATTGGTTTCTATAGGCAACAGCTCCACTTTTTCAAAACCACAGTTGAGCAAATATACCCCATAGTGTCTACATCAAGAATTGGGGTGATAATTACATCAATCCAGCCCCAAGCATGGGGCATAAACCCTAAAAATGACAATAAAAATATTGTCTGTAAAGCACATAACATTGTAATAAATACTGCAGAAAGGTGTCATATGCCATATATATAACCAGATGGTGAAAAGCCCATTAAATACACTAGGACACTACATACATACTTATCCAAAATCATTCAATTTACTACTGAGAAAGTTACAAAGACGAGTAATACCAGAGCTAATAAGGTGTACGATGTTAATCACCAAGATGTCAAGATAAAATTTGAACACATCCTTTATTCAACACTGTTTTGTACAAAAAATATTATGTTTTATTATTATTCTCCACAAGAATCTTGTTTCCGGTTACTCTTCTGAATTAGGTTGTGGACGACTACACATTTGTGTGTCCTTGATCTCCATAGCAATTGCTTTACGTAAAACCATCAGTGCTTGAAGACAAAAGCAGTGAAATCTGCAATTCAGGTAAATACAATATTTGCATCACGATGCAGATCATAGCATTGTACATTAAACTTTATAACAGACTCCAAAAGACATTTATAGGATAACCAATATAGTGTTATAATGGGATTGGGGAGAGGGGGGGGTAGGGTAATTAAAGTTAAGGAATATAGAAACAGGAATAAGGTATATCTTCAGGATAGCCTTCCACAGTACAGCACCCTACTAGATAATGGGTGGTTTCATAGGCGGTTGTTTGACCTACTAGAGCCCTAGAGGTCTCATGATTTTGCCAAGGTGCTAATTTTCTCCTTTTTTCTCTCAATGAGGCCCAATATGAATATCTGAACTCTTTTAAATGCCGTTGTATCTGTGTTTCAAATACTACAATAAAAAGAAATACAAAAAGTATCCTCCTCTGGACTGACACAATCAAGTGCATCAGTTTCAGCAGTGGAAGCTGAGGTTTGGGGTTGAGCATGGGAAACAGAAGAGAGAAGCATTATTTACAATAATGGTTCAACACTTATCACAAGGACCAGGCCACATGGACGATGTTTCCGGTTACAGACTCAAGTAATTAATTTCTTAACAAAATATATAATATAAAAAGGTCTATAAATATAATACAATGCGTCCCAGTAATAGCTTGGGCTTTTATTTCGCCATTTCGGATGTAGAGCGCCTCCTAGTGCCAGAAGGTGGCACAAGCTCTTTCCCCTCCCACATGATGCATCTAGTGTTGCAAACATAAAATAAAACAAAGATTTTACTCTGTAAGTACGGTAAATCGTAAGTACATTGCAGTATATGCAAATTAGCATCACCCCTCTGTCTATACCACGGTTAGGTCTATAATTTGGGTTCTAGCGTGTAACCAAATTCACGTATTTATGAAGAGTCACTAACCAAGAGAAAAGCAAGTCTTTAACATACACACTCCTTAGAATGAAACGCTACAGAAAACCTACCTCATACTTTTTTTCCTGAAAGCAAAATCTTCTGCATGATGAAATCATAACAGAATTCGGTTTATGCCCCAGGGAAAATGATAATTAAAAATCATTAAGAAAAAAAAACAAACAAGGTTAAGAGACTCATTTAGAAGACAGATTTATACAGACATTTGCCTGACTGTAAGTGTGGCCTGGTGCCAAAGACTAGCATGCACTTCTACAAGACATTACTCACATTTGAAAAGAAGTCAGCTGCTCTCATTTCAACAATTTATCCTTACCAGTTTAAAATGAAATCTGGTCTGATATCGTGTGCACCTGTCAATATGATCTTTTTAAGTAATCAATCACATTTCAATTTAAATTCCAGTTGGCCTTCCACAATGTTTGTTTACTGTTGGGGTAGGTGAAGGAGACTTAACCCACACCTGGAATGCGAAACTTGGACCACCAAGCAATTTCGAAGTAGCAGAGTTTTTTAGACAACTTTCCATATTTTTTCCCTTACATATTTCACCACCGCCACCACCATTTATTTATATAGCGCCACTAATTCCGCAGCGCTGTACAGAGAACCCACTCACATCAGTCCCTGCCCCATTGGGGCTTACAGTCTAAATTCCCTAACATACACACAGACTAGGGCCAATTTGTTAGCAGCCAATTAACCTACCAGTATGTTTTTTGGGAGAGTGGGGGGAAACCGGAGCACCCGGAGGAAACCCACACAAACACAGGGAGAACATACAAACTCCTCACAGATAAGGCCATGGTCGGGAATTGAACTCATGACCCCAGTGCTGTAATGCAGAAGTGCAAACCACTTAGCCTTACTTCCTCTTTTTTGCCAATCTGGTGACACTTGTGGCTTATTGCAGATGGATAATGGTTACAGATATTGTTAGAGCAAAGACTTTAGCAAGTTGCATTTTTCGCAATGTTGATCAATAGCCTTTTATCACATGGAACTGAGCATCTTTTTGCACCCACATAAAGAGCAATGTCTAGGAAACATGGAGCATTTATTAGGCGGAATGCTAGATTTCCTGTTGCTCACAAAGGTTCCTATACATTTCTGGAGTGCTATGCAGCAAAAAACATCTCTACTGATATCAAAAGATGCTCCTTAAAAGATCCTATTGTAGTATAGGTGCCAGACGGTCAAATCTAGGATCCATTATTGTGTCCACTTCCTAAATATTCATGTGAAGCCAATTGGCCTTGTGTGGTGGATAGCAGGGTGCCAGCTAACTGAAAATAAAAATTGCGCCCGCTTGGCATCCCCTCTTACCAGTATTAAATTTACTTATTCTTAAGTCACCAAGTGGGTTCTATGGACATAGTTGTATTGTGTAGTATGCCATCTAAAGAGATATTGTCACTTGGACACAGTACAGTCGCCGGCCACTGGAACCACAAACACTAACCACTGGCACTCTAGTGGGACTTCTTCCATTGGTGAGCAGCCATATTTCATAGGAAGTCCGATTTTACCCTAAAATACTGAAAAGTGTTAAATCAGGAGGTGGCTCTAGATGCACAGACATGGGGGTAATATACCTCATTGTGCAGATAAGTGGGACCCCATTGTTCAACAAGTCAGCCCAGCACTGCAAGCCACATGAGGGATGACAGGTAGCCAGTCACAGCCCCTTTTCTAAATAGAGACACTATTATTTAAGCATCCTACTTGTGGGAACCAAAACAACAAGAAAAGGGGCACTTCTTCACTTTAACAGGGTCGTCTATTTGGACAGTTCTGATGAGGGGTTATGATCCTATTGAATTGGTCTAGGATCGCTGAAAGAAATTGTGTTAATTGCGAGTTAAACATTAATCTGTATTAATGCTTGCATTAAATAGACAAGAAACACACACATAGGATGCCACTAAAGCCAACACAATATCTATCTATACACACACTCTTAGTACAAGCATAACAAGATTTGTCATTTTTCCCCCCTTAATGAAGCCTGAAGATAGCAAGCTTGGCAATTAAGGCAGCAAGTGACCCAAATCTCCAGATGCTCTACTTTGTGTCGTTAATGCATTTGTGTGGTTGTCTTGTCAGCAGTGAAGTGAGAGTTGGCAGCAACCCAACGAAGCAAAACTACAGCAAGCGAAATGTCACAATGTAGCATACGGCGTTAGGTGGGGTCCAGGCAACATTTATCTCAAACATGTAGCATTTGAAAGTGTCTAAATACATTCACTACGGACTACTGCGGATTGGATATTAAAGACAACAAACTCTGTTGATTGACTTGTATAGTATTTTTCCAATCATTTAGACAGAGACAAATGTGCATCACTTGGGAGTCCGCACCGATTATCTTTACATCCAATATCTGTTATTGAAGGAGCATTATAAATTCATACACGACTAAAGGAACATGTCAACATATAGTACAAATGCCCGAATACCCATTTACCAAAAATAGAAAAAAAACAACATGAATTGCAATATCTGCAGACACACACTATTTGTCAAGGTGACAGTCAGAGCAGACATTACAGCGGAATCATTCAGCAATGCAGACGCCCATTTACAATGGATAAACCTCTAGCAACAAAGAAAATGAAGGTAAAGAGTGATAGCAAGAGTAAGTAAACAACTTTGACAGTAACATATATAAAAGCTTTGCATTAGTATAATAGTAATACTTAAAAGAAAACTAAATGCCAAAATTTAAATATCCAGATCTGAACGAAGGCTGTTCAGTGTTACCCTGACATTTGCAGCTCTGTATTAAAGTATTATTCCACTACTCAAATGTGTGCAGGACAGTATCTTATGAGGTGAAAAAGCCAATGGCATCAATAGTCCTATGTGTATGAACCAGTGCCTGGTAACCAAGGGGGTCTATTTTTTATTGCACAGCGGTACAAATCATGTAACAATGCAAATTGCAGAACTAAATAATACAATAAACGCTGCTATTCACTAATCCGGGGCTGCTCTAGAAGCTCCGGCGAAAATTGCCCTATACAACAATGTAATTTTACTCCTCTCCGGCAGCCTATAGGCAGAGTGAGCTGACCCGGTGGGAACCAAGTGAAGCCTTTCCAACCTCACTGGACCTCATAAGAACAGGTAAGGTAATGCCATCCTGAGATGGTGTTAGTTTGAATCAAAAACCAAAGCAATAACGCGGTCCTGATAGAGTCCTATGGGACCTGCAGTAACAGACGAAGAGTAGGTTAATCCAGTAGAAATCTCCTATATTTCCTGTGTGAACCTCTTCAGAAATGAAGTCCTGCGATAACAGCTATTTTCTCTGGATTTTTGGGTTATCCAGTTTGTTAAATAAACCCCCAATTGCTATGCAGAGTAAGAGGCTGGTAAGTTGGTCAGATCAAGCACATAAGTGCATTAGTATGAGCCACAGTTATAATGCTGCACACACTGTTCACGACGTAGAGGATAAAATCCTGGGCTCTATGGCTAATGGGCCGAGCATTGGGACTACAGTCACACTCGCATTATTCTGCCAACATTTTGGGAACGAGACCAAAAATTTTTTGTATTTTACCAAACAAAAGGCCACAACCAAGATCTACAATTTAATGTACAGTGAATAGTAAATGGTTTATCATACATTTTATCTGTTACTCCACCATCTGTCTTGAATTTAAATAAAAACCACTGATCTAAGGCAATTCGTATTTTATGTTTGTGGTACTCTACGTGAGGTAATGAAACTCGTATACATGCTTTCTAACTTACATAAAAGTATACCAGGTAAACCAAGGTAAAAAGTACAACTAGCAGGACAGTGCCAGCTGATCATTTAGAGTATGCATACGAAATTATAATTATTACTACTACTTTTCCTTTAAATGGGGATTTCCACCTTCACCTTTTCTTATTTAATCATGACCCATCCAACTACTGACCAGACCACTAGTAGGGACTGTAGGAGAAAATCGGGGCACTTGGGAGGTAGTAGAGTAAACAAACATATGAGAGTTTAATAGTGATGAGGATAATAGTCTTGTGCATGTAATTTCAGGGTCAAGTTTAATTTAAAGCTGCTGACATAACATGTTAAATATGATAATTTCAAGATATAAATAACCAAATAATGTAAAAGATATTTAACAGACTACAGTTAAGTACTGGTGCTAGGAGTAATTGAAAAAGAAAAATTGACTATCCCTTGGATAGTATTAGTTGTACACAGGCTCCCAATAGGCGGATGTGCAGTTTATATAAAAGCAAAGCACACAGTACAGTTTCATACTACAGAGACTGACAAACCAGATGTTATTCCACAGACACTAGTGTTCACTAGAAACAGACAAAACACTGCCCGTGAAGTATATCATCATATACCCATTACCTTATATCACAAACAATGAGGGGGGAATCTGTGACAGTTTCCTAAAACTAAAAAATTTTATGGAAATTTAAATATTGGTGGAACACCACAACATTAGAACTAGAAAAGAAAGATAAACAAATCAACTGTAGAGGTCTTCAAATATATAAAGACACCCGCTCACAGTGCCCGTAATTCATGGACTTGTGCAACAGCCTATTAGACCACTGTACATTTAATTTCATGAAATTCTAAAGACATAACATCTCAAGACAGAACGCAAACTTGACAGCAGCATTAAAACACTACACAAACAACTTGAACAACATAAAGACCTCGAGAATCGAAAATTAGAATCTCTCGTTATCAAGCCATTAAACAATATCATTCAAATTAAATATAGGGAAGTTTTAAAAAAAAAACGGACAATGCTCACAGAATCACATATAGAGTACATAAAAATAAACAAATAACCAAGCATACATACCCTAGACCTACAAATATAGTCATCCATAATTTAACTTCTAAGAAATACTTACAGCTCTAATAAACAGGAAGTCGTTACCATAGACATCTAAAACCATATACCTTTTAAACCCACTTCAACATATTACCCAGCACATGTAAAAATAAACTTTAGAAACACCTTCTAAAACTAGCAGAAGACGACCTACAACAAACAGTGATACAACCACACAATTGTACTTAACAGAACAGGCTCGGTTATCTCATAGGAACATATAACCTTTCAACAATATCTCGACATTAAGGAGATGATTTACTTTGTTATGCATCATTTATGTCGTTATATTGAAAGACTTTAATTCTGTTTGATTATGACCCAAAACTCAAAATCTATTATCCCTAAAATACAAAAACAATGCTACTAACCCACCAGGGTACATCAACATAAGAGACAAATTCACTTAGGTCCAATTAAATCACAATAAGCATTTATTTAAACAATCCATTACTCAATTATAACAGTGAAACATTCAGAACACAATCCAAATCCTGCAACTATTAAACACCATATAATGGGAATTACTCTAATACATGAATAAAGTGAGTTCACTAATGGTCATGCTGTAATCAGAATCAAGGTAGCAAATGAGTCAGACATTTTTTTTTGACAAGTCCAAAAAAATTTAGCCCAAAAAAATTAACTTTGATATTTAAAGCATTGATTGCATACTACTCATAACTTTTTGTTTGCAGATAATGATCTATAATTACAAGGAACTGTCATAGGAACCAGGCTTACCTGTAGCTAGGCCAAACTCTTTATGAGGGGATGAGAGGAAAATAACACATTCCATCTCAAAAACCCACACTCAACATCACCTTAAATTCTAAAAAAAAAAAACAACAGCATTCCCTTTCTTGACTACCCTGAGAGTCAAAGGTACTACTCATGACTAAATTATAAGTAATAAAAGTCATACGTTTACAGACAGGAGATTGTCTATTGTCTTACGGTCTGTTGTCCTACAAGGAGTTAAATATCATAAACTAGCCACTAAAAATAGATACATGAGAAAAAGTCTGATTTGGAAATAACCAAAATACATTGTCAGGAGGAAAGATTTCATTCAAGGTGTGTAGAGGGCCAATTTTCAGTGTTACACACTTCTGTGTACCTCATATTATATATCTGTATTTACCATTTAAGGGACAGTTGTTTGAAAATAAAAGAGACATACTAAATCAAGTGTGTACACACTGGAAATTGATGCATTTATTGTAAATGAGATATATCTTATTATAAGAATCATGGAGTAGAGGTGTTAAACTAATCATTTTCCCTTCTCAATATTCCAGCTCTCACTCAAGGGTTTGTTGCACAATAATTTCATTCTCTTCATTTTCACCTTATGAATTATTATTTTTTTTATTCATTTGTAATATTTCACCAAAAAGATACCTGGAACACTGTAAAATGATGAATTAAAACTGAATTTTTAATGATATAGAATTATGAACTAGCGGACTGAAGTGCTTTTTTCGATTTTGATTCCAACTCTGGTCTTTGGGAAAGACTAGTTCTCCAGGGGAAACAGGTCACCCTCCCAGACCCAGCCCACTTCCCTATTTAAGTGGTCGGGATGTGGCTTAGTTAAAACAATTTATTGTGAATTGCGTCAACTTCGCCCCACCTCATGTCTCACAATGCCATGAATAGTGGTTTTGTGCTGCACAGGATGGGTCTGTGACAACATATTTGCTTCATGGTGACCTTCAGAACATGACCATCAGAGCTCCTGGGGGGAGAGAGGGATACAGAAGTAGTCAAGTATGCTTATGTCCCCCTAGCTGTTAACCAAGCCAGGCCTCCAACTCCTGCAGGACTGAGTACAGTGGATACCACCTGCAATCACAGAGTAAACTGTCCTAGAGGAGAGACTTTCATCTAACTTCCACACAGAGAGAGAACAAACCAGTTTCTCTGGTTAATGCAATGCAGGCAGTGGACAGATGTAAAATAACCTAGGTGCATGTTTCCATTTGTTGTATGTAATGAGAGGGGAGACAATATTTCAACACTCCATATTGTAGTTTTTTTAAAATGTAGTCAAGGTAAGATATAGAAAAATGTAAAGTCAGCTACTGCTCTCAGTTACAGGAGTAAAATAGCTTTTGCCACTACAACACTTAAACAAAATTAAAAAATAGATAATTTCAGTATAAGGCCCCTTTAACTATAAAGTCAAGCTCTCAAGTAAAACTCATGACAGTAGGTAAATAAAATAACTAAAAGGCTTAACCTTGAAAACAGATCTTGGGGTAAATGTATCAAGCTGCAAGTTTCTGGCCAGTTACGTAGAGATGTTGCCTATAGCAACCAATCACATTCTAGCATTTTTGTTGGATATCTAGAATCTGATTGGTTGCTATAGGCAACATCTCCACTTAAACTGGCCAGAAACTTGCAGCTTGAAACATTTACCCACTTAAATAATAATTTTATGCTCAGAGATTTGGACTCTAATGTTCTATATAAGCTTGGCCAGGACTTAAAAGCCTGAGATCTATTTGCTATTCTCTGTGCTAATATGCAGTAGTATCTTGTGTGAGAGTGGTGCAATACAAGCCCTAGAGATGACTGAAATCAGATTTGCAATAATAGGAAATGTACATTTTTCAATATCCTCATTATGTCTACAATGTTTAAATCATCACAGAATCCAATACACTGGTGTATAATTGCACTGCTCTGATTTTCCATTCAGACCCAGTCCCAGTAGGATTATTATAGCATTTCATAATGCACCCACACATCAGAGCATTCAAGAAAGGAATACAATTTAGCAGAGAACACTGAAGAGACCGGCAGCAGCAAAGGACATGTTGCATGGAATAAATGCTTAGTGAGAAAAAGGAGTCTTTGAAGGGTTCTAGAGAAGACGTAATTGTGATCTAGAGGCAGATAAAACAGTTTGGTTTAAGGACCAAGCTCAAAAAGGGACATTCATGGCAAACTAGCATTATTACTCATATTATATGCTCTTTCCCACCACACTATACCATTAAATACCTTATATGGTCATTTGCAATGACCTTACCTAACATACTGAGTGATATATAATAAAAATTGTGAAGCAGCAAAGATATTAATGAGACATGAAAAACTTCTGAATACAATGCAGGATGTATTTTAGCTTTAGGGCATAGATATACAAGCAAAGAACAAAGTTTCCATTACCGTAATTGCTGGTAACACGCACATAAACTACAGAACCTTGCGGCTAATTGAATCTGCCCCTCCGGCTTCCGTCTCATGTTTTTAGATCACCAAAAGGATCGGTTCATTACTGTTGGATACAACACAAAGCTGCCCTCTGGTTATACTTGTACCCAAAGCAAGTCATTGGGGAGCGGAAAATCCCTATGAAAACTCAGCACTGCACTAGAAATCCCTTAAATTTGTTAGCAAAACATACTACTAACCTATAATGTATCAGTGCTAATATCACCGTCTAAGAAAGGGATCACAAACCACAATGACGAATGCTCCAGGATAAAACAATGCATCACATGAAAGTCAAAGGGGGTATTCATTTGTTCGGCTTGACAGACGAAAAACTCGAGCTCTAAAACTATTACTATTAGTTTTAGAGCGCGAGTTTTTCGGCCGTCAAGCCAAACAATTGAATACCCCCCAAAGGATCTGTATATTTTCATCATTATAGATATGTACATCACAGCCATCAATTACATCCCTCCTGTCATGTCGAGAGCTGGCTCAATATTCTGATAATGCAGCCTATCTACTTACTAGTAACTTGGATGCCTTAAACAGACATTAAGAGGGGAATTCAATTCCCCCCCAAAGTACCGCCGCGTTATAGATATTACGGTAATATTAACCCGGCTTTCTGCTCGCAAAAAGCTGGCTTTGGAACTACCATAATAACGGTAATTACGCGCACTATTACCATAATAACGGTAATAGTTTTAGAGCAGCGGTACTTCGGGGGGAATTGAATTTCCCCCTAAGAAAACAACAACTATTGCAGGACAAAGATACAAAAAAGTATATTTTGGTGGCATCATAGTTCCCAATGAGAAAAAAAAAAAAAGTAAAATTCAAAATACTTCAAAGTATGCAAAATCTGCATATTGCAGACACTGTGCATAAGCCATATAGGAGAAAGAAGTAGACGCCATGCAGTTAACATGACATGGGAAAATGCTCGCCAGGTTTTCAAGTAAGGCTGGAAACTGGCAGCGGCCATGGCTAATCCTTATATTAGCATTGTGACGGTAATCTTTAATCTCCAGCTGTGGTGCTATACTCATGGACAGACTACATTGCTTACAGTGCACTACAGACAGATGTTTACATTAAGCAGCTGAGGGATCAGACAAATACATAATCTGATAGAGAAACCTGCCTCTGCTCTCCTAGTAACTTGACTGATACACAATTAGGACATACTGAATGTCAGGAACACAAGGAGGAAAGCATGCTTCTAGCTATTTATTTCCTTTCCAATGTTAGGAGACTGTGAATCTGCATAACCACCCAAAGTGTATTAGCAGGTTGGGTGGGAAAGGTCAACAGTCTTAATATCTACA
The DNA here is from genome assembly GCF_038048845.1 of Mixophyes fleayi. Classification (NCBI taxonomy): domain Eukaryota; kingdom Metazoa; phylum Chordata; class Amphibia; order Anura; family Limnodynastidae; genus Mixophyes; species Mixophyes fleayi. Next base: position 54,252,745 of record NC_134407.1, read on the forward strand.
AGTTAACAATGTGGGTAGTTAAGAGGTGGATATGTGAAACGTAGACTGGGTTGTAAACACTACATTCAAAACGTCAACATAAATGACCAGAATTAAAATGGCAATACAGGTAACGGCTGCTCAACACAGGACTGGATCCCCAAGGTTCTGAGTTGAAGCTGTGGGAAATATATGACCACTGCCGCCAAGAGTATTGGGCCGCCTATGCGGGTTTTTCATTTTGCCAAGAATCCCTGTATGTATTACAAATGAAGGGTCTAGATCTAGGTGAGAAACAAAGATGGTGATGAGAGTAGTGTAGGGGTGTTGTGTTTTCAAAAAGATGATTTCTCACTTGTCATGGCAATATGTAAATAAAACACACAAGTCTCAGCGGGCTCCCCCTCCCTGGAGCCCTGTTCCATGCAGCCATGTTTTTACTGAGCTTCGTAGTTCACCAGGACTGTATGGAGGGTAATGGGGTGGGGGCAGGAGAAGCAGCATTTAAAAGTGGTAATCACAGAAATTGTGAAGTATAATTACTGCATTAGATGGTAACACGGCTTTAAAGTGTAGCTGGAGATTTTTAAAATCTAACAATAATACAGCATGAAAAGTTAAAGCCTAATTGCAATTAAATAATTCATAATTGGTGTGTAGCTATCCAGTGGCATAAGTGTCATGTGATTAGTCCATCAGGATACCGTCAGTGTCCAAGAAAGTTTAATTAAGTCTGATTTATTTCAAATAAAAAAGTGGGATTGAAAGAAGCAGACTATTGTGCATTAGGTGAAAGGTCACAGCGAAAGGTACAGACATTTAAGATTGCATAATCCTATTTAAGGCATAAATGTTACCTGTTTAACCTAAAATCTGCATATAAAATTAAAGGTCATTATTTATAGCCAAAATTGCAACATCCATTTCACATTAGATCTGAAAGTTCCCAATGCAGAAGGGTTTCTGAATGCCATATTCTTAGGCCACCCCACCCCCATGCCTTACCTAGATAAAGCCAATGATTTGTTCTTTCAGGGAATGCTGTACAAGCAGAAATGAATACCAGGTCTGCTCAGCTAGAATGTATGGATGGTATCATTACAGATTATACACGGACACTTAGTAAAACAAAGCAAAATACACAAGGCAGGAAAATAGAAGTTATCTAGATTCAGGAATGCAATCTGAGTGTTCACACGTACAGACTGCAAAAAACAGATCTTATTTTTTCCCAGCAGCAGAAAAGAGACCAAGGGCTAGATTTACTAAGCTGCGGGTTTGAAAAAGTGGGGATGTTGCCTATAGCAACCAATCAGATTGAAGTTGTCATTTTGTAGAAGGTACTAAATAAATGAAAGCTAGAATCTGATTGGTTGCTATAGGCAACATCCCCACTTTTTCAAACCCGCAGCTTAGTAAATCTAGCCCCAAGTGATCACTGCAGGTTACAGGCCTGCATGGAATATAGCTGTGCATTTCATTTTGCATCATTTTGACACAAATGCAATAAGTAGGTAATAATTATGCAAGGTGAGCTGCAGCCTACAATAGGATCAGCCAATGTATCTAGTTATTTTAACCACACTGGCCCAACACCACAATGTGAGCAGGTTACAAGCTAGCTTCCTTCATGAGCAAAATCAGATGAGAAATTAGATTTTTATCAGACTGATTGAAAAGCTGGTAAGAACGTGACAGCACCTGCACGCAGTCATAACCTAACAGAAATAGTTGGCCCCATCTCCAAATGACCAGATTTGGCAGGCTCTCTGTGCAGGGCATGAAGCCCTCCGAGTCTTCACCCAAGACCCCCAGGTTCTTCCTGCTTATCATCAAATTGTTGTGTTATAGCCTGTAACACCTGTTTAAAGTGCCTGCTGATAGCCATCTGTAATAACCTGTCTTTCTTTGAATACACGTATTGTATCTTTTGAATACGTCTTTTAGTTTATTAATAGATATTAAGAGTAACGTACGGCCCTCTTGAAGGTTAGAGGGCCTCCAATGCAGCCCCCAAGTGCAGCAGGTTGCCCATCGCTAGTGTAGGGAAATCCCCCATGGCTTTGTTCGCCTATAGTGCCACCTTTTAGAGCTCTCAAATTTGACATTCATTAAAGTGTGCATATTTCTTTGTCTCCAAAAATTCATCAGGGAACAGTGTATAGGGAATAACAGGCTCCATTCCTCCTCAGAGTTTAATGATAAGGAAGGAAAGCCCTTTACACAGGAATGAATTGATTAGTCATTTAAAGATTACTTACTGTAATTAATATATTGATTACTATTAGGTTCATGACTCCATATATAAATAAATCATATTATGCATTTTATAGAGTTCTGTCCAAATGACACTACAGCAGAAATAAGCCATTCTGCCACTTACAATGATGTACAGGGAATACTATGAGAATTTATCTTTACCCAGGAAACAAGCATTAGTGCACTGATAACCTAGTTAGGATGCAACATGGAGCCCAGAAAACACTAATTCCCCTCTAGAATGATGACAGACTTTGCATCCTAGCAACAGTCTGTTTAAAACCAACAAATTTCTGCTTTCTCCAGATGCTTTTACATATCGCTTCGTCTCATATAAACAACTTTTGCCCAGTATAAGTTCATGTCCTCCATAATCACCAAGCAACTATGTTTCTTCATTTAATTATGATAAACAAAGAGTCACACCGTACATAAAAAATAACTAAAAGCTATAGAATGCACATAGTATGTGACATGTTTAAGGCAATCATGAACATATGCATAAGAGCTCGTGTAGCATTTTCTACTGACAGCTATGAATCTGCTCCAAGCACACAGTCCCTGGGAGTGGATGTGTATATAATAGGAAACATACCAGTTCTAAAATAGCAGGATCTGATTCACTGCAGAATTCTCTCTATACTATAAACACCCACTCCCTACAGAAACCTGCAGATGAACTGGTAGTACATAGAAGAAAACCTGACATGATTATATGTATTGCATCAAGACTATTAAAAATGCAAAAATATGATTACATATATCTTGCATTAAAAGGAAGATTAAGTTATGCAAGGCAGGGAGTTCCAGCTAGTGGCCTAGGGGCAGGGTGCAGCTGTGCACGGCTGTATATTGTGGCCCACGCCTGTACTAGCAACCTACATAGACTATAGTGTAACATCTATAATAGCACTCTTCCATGTAGTTATAACATGACCAGCTTCACGTAACTACTTGGACAGCACTGAGGTGAGATAAAATATGTGTAGTGTACAAAAAGATCTTCTCCTGACAGCCTTAGATACTGGTCTCAAAGCCTTAGATACTGGTCTGAAAGGCTCATCAACTAAGACTAGGTACACACTGAAGAATTTCCCAACCGAAGCGTTATCTCAAACGATTGCACCTACATCTGAAGGTCCGATTAGGCTGGCGATTCATGTGTACACACTGACACGATTTACCTTCAGATCTGTGCTCTTCATCTGGTCCTCTAGTCTTCAGAGAATGACAACACAATATTAATTCATTATTGTCACACTGATTAAAACCGCCTTGTTATAGCTATCCACATGTCCTAATGAATTTCGTTACTCTCAAACTAAACATTCTGTCTCAGAACGAACAAATGAATTATTCCTTCTACAGCATTCTCTACATTTATTCTCTGGGACATTCATCGCTAGAATCGGCTGAAAAGAGCCCGACTCTAAACTCTATGGGGATCGTGAGCATGAGTGCATACACACTACATGATCGGTCGGAAAATATTAAACATCACGACCAATAAAATGAAACGATGATAAGCACTTTGGGACGACTTTAGATCATCATGTCACTATACACATTGACATGATATCTGACCAAACGGTCGGTTGTCGGATGATTGGAGGTTTTTCGTTGCAGTCAGTGTGTACCTAGCCTTACAAACAAGTAGCTCTGAAATTCAAAAGCAAATACAACATTCCCTGTGCAGACTGACCCTGGAAGACAAGATCACTATCTGAGATTAGACCTAGTAGTGGAAGCGTACCATTCAGAGCTAATCTAAAGACAGTTGCTTCTGTATCCCAAAGCTTTTCAATTTAAAATGTAACTTCAATACCATATTTGCAGCATAGTTAAAAAAAAACAAAAAAAACAGTAAAGGGGGGCGGTCGACAAACAACATTATCAAAAAACGATGGGCCTCATTAAGGGTCAGGAGCAAAGCTGGAGGGGAAAAAAAAAAGTAGCAAATTTGCACCTTGGCCAATTTGAAAGATTTATTTGAGAGGTAGTGTGTCTAAGCTCAACTCTAAATTGCAGTGTAAATTTAAAGCTGCCCAAATCTAAATTTAGCGCTAAATACCTGTATTTGCATTAACCACTGATCAATTTATGTTTCAAGGAAAGTTTTTTTAACCATTTCATGATACATGCAGAACAGTTATTACTACTTAATCCTGATGAATTGTGAAAAACTATGCAGCATGATGTCACTTGGGTATAAGTTGCCTCTAACAGGCATGCTAAAGGATGAGCGAAATGTTCACTACTGTTCCTCATTCCACATATAGCTGTAAAAAAAAAAAAAAAAAAAAAAAAAAAAGTCACCACATGAAATTTGGCCATAAGAATTGCCAGTCTGACCACAATTACCCAGCAGAATGAGGTGACTGTGGCCAACCCATTTTGCCCATTTGTCTATGTGGGCAGCACAGTGGCCTAGTGGTTAGCACTTCTGCCTCACAGCGCTGGGGTCATGAGTTCAATTCCCGACCATGGCCTTATCTGTGAGGAGTTTGTATGTTCTCACCGTGTTTACGTGGGTTTCCTCCGGGTGCTCTTGTTTCCTTCCATACTCAAAAAACATACTAGTAGGTCAATTGGCTGCTAACAAAATTGACCCTAGTGTGTGTGTGTGTGTGTGTGTGTGTGTGTGTGTGTGTGTGTGTGTGTGTGTGTGTGTGTGTGTGTGTGTGTGTGTGTGTGTGTGTGTGTGTGTGTGTGTGTGTGTCTGTGTGTATATTAGGGAATTTAGACTGTAAGCTCCAATGGGGCAGGGACTGATGTGAATGAGTTCTCTGTACAGCACTGCGGATTTAGTGGCGCTATATACAAATAACTGATCATAACGATCCTGTAAAATGCAAACTTACAGATACAGTGGAAAATGGCGAAGCAAAACTCAAGGACTATCAGAGGAATGTGGCACCTCTACGAAACTAAGGGGGGAATTCACTAGGCCACGTTACTGTCAAAAGTAATGTGGCCTGCACAATATTACCGTTAATACTGTAATAGTTTGCATTATTACCGTTAGTACGGTAATTTCAACGCTGGATTTTTACTTGCGGCTCCCTGAGCTGAGAGCAGAAATCCGGGTTAAAATTACTATATTAATAGTAATACTGTGCAGGCTGTGTTACTTTTGACAGTAACTCGGCCAATTGAATTTCCTCCTAAATGCATGAAATGTTGTTCATCTATACATGGCGGTGTTATCATGACCTTCAGGTGAAATGCTCTAGTACAGTACGAGATAATCAAACACACACATTCCTAGCAACATAGGAGTTATAGGACTGGTTATAGGTCCCTAGGCTGTTTCTGCAGTTCAATTCAATAAGCAATGTTTATTTATTCAGCATGTTGCAAACAAAATATAGGACCCCAAAATGATAAGTCAGAAAATCTCTGCTTCAAACAGATAATTAGTATTTGCAAACTACTGTATAAACGTAAACGCTGACAGGAAAACATCCATTCAACAACTAAAATCAGGTTTGGACATTAATAGGATATTCCATGTAAATAAATCTCACAATCTTCACTGTACCGTTGTCATATAGTCCTGTAATGCCAAATATTCAATAACGTGCATTAACCAACAGGTCAGATTCAAACAATTTTTATGGACATCTGGATCCCCCAGCAGGAGTCGTGTAGTATTTATTTATAAATAAGGCACCACAGATTCCGTAGCGCCGCATACAGAAGCGACAAACAAATAGATGAGGTTTTACACATAAATAGCACAGGTGTGTGTGTGTGTGTGTGTGTGTAATGCATGAGGACTCACACAGAGTGCAGCAAAAGACACGAAAGGACGTACAAGGGACTGAGACAGTAGACAGACGTGGGAAAATAAGCAGAGAGGACCCTGCCTACGAGAGCTTACATTCTAGAGGGAGGGTGGAGAGAGACAGAAGGATCAACTAGGAGAAAATGTAGATGGTAATCGAGGAAGAGGTGGTGATGGGTAAGATGGTCAGAAGGTGGTAGGATAGCCAAGCCTGAAAAGGTGAGTTTTGAGCGTTTGAAGGACTGAAGGTTGGGGGAGAGTCAAGTTAGACTGGGTAAGGAGATTCAAAGAATGTGGCAGCATGGCAGAAGTCTTGCAAGCGAGCATGGGAGGAGGTAATGAGAGGTGAATCTATACAGTAATTTATTTTCAGAAAACAACATATGGTGCTATTACAGCATTGACAGGTAAATTCCAACTTGCCATCTCTATATATTTTATCCAATGGAAGAATCCATCCCTTAGCACACTCGCAGGTCACTAGTACTATCAGATCATGTGTGTCAGCCAGGAAGAAACAGGTTTAGCGGGAAAGAACTGCACATTGGGAGTGTCCAATTAGCAATGAAAGCTCCTGATACAATCAGGAGTACTCATGTAGTAGGCATTATGGAAAAATGGGAGTCAAAAAGAAGTCTCCGTTAAAGCAAAAAAGTAACCTAACATGTTCTTAACAAATATAACATGAGGTCATACAACAAAGTATATAGAGGCCAAAGCAACTACAGGACATAATTGAAGAAGATGTGCACTTTAGACATCCACCACTGTCCTGGGTCCCTTCCATACTGCACTGGAGACCCACAAAGGCTTCTGATTGTGTGGTGAACTACGCGTTACAGTTAAGGGAATAGGTCTTAGGAATGTGGGATGTTCATCATCACTGTGCCCAACACTTAACGTCATTTACATTTTTGAAGGTTAACTTTGAAATAAAAATTTTCACAGCAATTTAACAAAAAATGATCACTTGATCCAGAGGACTAGGAGTCAATTTGCAGCTTCATTGGGAGCCGTAAGGGTCAACTTACAGCCCAGATTTTGGCTGGCTTCAAGTTCCACAAATGTGGGGAAAAATAGTTTAATAAAAAAATGTAAGCATAGATAAAAATAAAAAAATATATATATTTTTTTTTTTTAAATGTTTGGACCAAAACAAGAAAAGCCCCATCACAGGCAAAAGTGATTATTTTGTTATGTCATTAGGGCTTTGCATCCTTTGATAAATCTCCCCCTTATATTCTGATCATTCGTAGGCAGGGGAGGACAACATTAGTCAAGATTCAGGATCCAGTCAGTGAAATCTAGAAAGGAGCAGAATCATTTAGTTATCCAGGGATGATGTGTATTTATTGACAGCACTCTTAGAGGGAGAATTAATTGCTGGCGACGTACATCCCCACGATGCCCAGCTTACGCACGCTGCCAGTCATTACAGAAAGAATATCCTCATTCTTCTGCGCACCTCTATGGGAGGAGATTCCTGCCATTACGTTGGCACGGAGTGTCTCCATGAACGTCCCGGAGACAAATCGCACTGCACTGAATCGACCACTTAGAAGTTCGGTGCAAAATGTTAAGATTTTTTTTTTTATGCATTTTTATTTAAATGAGAATATTTGCTAATTTACGCCAGGAATTTGTTCAACACTATTCTTAGGTATTGATACTATGTTAGTATACTGTACAATCAACGAACGGATATTCATGCAAGAAAAAAACAAAACACTATTTTTTGCAGAGCTACATGATCCATTGTGCATATCCCAACTATTCACATAAAAAAAACAAAAAAAAACACACAGCTTGTGGATTATAAAAAGTCGATTTAAAAATGTGTCCCCCTAGCCCCTGACTTCTATGGAAAAAGAATGGCTAGTCCCATGCCTCCATTAAACTGTAAAAATAATGTAAAAACAAGTAGACCTATTTGAAGAGCACTAGAGAAGGGTCCACCAAAAGGAATCATTTCTAAGTACAGAATACAAAAACACATTAGTTACCAGGCGGATGAGTGCTTTTTGACCCATCCTGTACTCTAACACATTCAATTTCCTGTCCACTGTAGCCAACAGCTTCATCAGCAACACTGATTCTGCTAATTCACTAGCAAAAGTTCCCCCAAAAAATATTCCATATTAACACGGTTATATTTTATTAATGACATGCTTCCTACCAAAAATAGCACAGAAATGAAAGTCTGGCAGAGTGCAGACAGAAATGTGCCAAAAGAGAAAATTACAAGTACAAGATTCCAGCACCTGGACAATGCCGCAGATTACCTACAGAGATCTGGATCTACCACCTGTTCAGTGCAATAATGACAGCACTCACTGATCCACTTCAAGCGTTTCTAAAACATCTATGTAAACAGAGTGTAAAGAAAATATTCCTCCTGCAGTAAGGGTTACTACAATGTATTCATTACTGTAATAACCACTGACAGACATAAAATTGAAGGAGGGCCTATGCCGGTAATTGAGAAATGAATGTAACAGAATAAAAAAATGTAATGGTACCCACAATCAAAATAATATCTGAAAACTATTAATAGAAACTTTGACTACCTTATCAGTTATAATTAAAAATAAAAGCCACCTACATAAAATAACATTTTGGAGCAAAGGAATTTACAAATAACTATAAATCCAAATATTGAAAGGAGATGTCAAATAATAGTGAAAGAAATCAAAAACAGCCCAAGGTTATATTGTGCACCAATATGTATAGCTTCCAACACTACTAAATTAGATGGCAATACACCACTAGAAAGCTCTGTAATATTTTGTATTACTTAAGTATCACTCAAAGTGAGAAACTAGCTTTGTGATCACATTCAAACAGGGATAGTAAAATCATAGTATTTGATGCCCGAGTCATGAAAAAAAAACAAAAAACCTTTGGTTGGAGAAAATGAAAAAAAATTGTCACCTCCTTGTTTTACAGTAACATATTTACAATCTTCAAACATATATTTTACACACAAGTCATGTGCTAAATATAAGAATACACATCCACTAAAATAAGCAGATCATGTGTGTGTGTAAAAATATATATTATATATATATATATACACACACACACATACATACTCCATTGTATTGCCATACATACAGCCCAGTAGGATGGTTCATTTAACTGCAGTGATAGTACAGTAGTAGTACCAGTTGCTGACCAATATATGATACTGCAGGAAAATCCCTTTTAGGGAAGAAAAAGGAGTATTCCCCTCTCCAGTGATGCATGCGTGTCCTCCTCCTCCTCCTCCCAGCACATCCAGTCATACTAAAGAACTACTCCATTGTAGGTGAGAGAATCTCTAGGGAGTCTGTGGGGCTCTGGGGTATGTGATTACTATGTAATACTCACTGCAGCATTCTGCCATAACAAGACAGTAAAGTTTGTGACACTGACAGCACAGAGGATGTGAGCAGGGCAGTGCCCCCTCTGCCACTGACCACATGCCCGGGGAAGTGGACAGCTTTCTCAGGATGTGACAGTGACCTGCAGCCACTGCACAACTCCAGTGAAGGAGAGCCGCTGGCCAGGCACTGCAGATAAGTAGTGTCAGTGGAGAGTGCTGGCTGCCCTGCAGCAAGGGAGGCTCCCTCCACAGCCTGCGCCCACGGAGTAGGAAGGTGATGTGATATGACAGCAGAGCAGGGAGAACACCACCAGCAGTTACTAAAGCAACCGCTGCAGCACTCGCCCAGGGTTCCCTGGACACCCCGCCCCGGCCGACTCCCTATTAGTCCTGACACAGCGCACAACACTTTCCCTCTTGCCTGGACCCAGCCTGTCACAGAGCCACTCACCGTCCTGTGTGGCCGGTGCCTGCTGACTCCAAGTCCAGGGACGCAAGCTGTCAGCCCCCCGCTGCTCCTTGTGAGCAACAGCAGCCAAGATCTACCTGCCGAAGCCGCCATCTCTCAACTGGAAGCGCTCCGGACCTCGGCGCGCAGCGGCGCTCGCTGGGCGGGACTAAAACACGCCGCTCAAAAGTGCCGAAACCAATGAGAGGAAGGCATTGAGGACGGGGGCTGGTCTAAGACGCAAGGAGTCCGCCTGGTCTTACAAGGTTTCCGGGACTGTACTAAGGTGGGCGGGGCCTCATAAGTGTCAGTCTTGTGCATGACACGCCCACAGGGGTTAATGGTCCGGAGCTGTCCCTGTAGTTATGAAGGGTCCTGAGTTTGTGCAGAGCTCAGCAGACAGTGCCCCATGTATAATTCAAAGTTTAGCCTGAACTCCAGTGTACAGAAATACCCACAGCAGCTAACACTCATTATAATCATGCCTTACATTAGCTGCAAATTGCTTTCTCATGCTCCTTTCTTGGAAACAAATGCTTGCTTGAAACTCTATGCTCAGGGACTTCTGTAAAATATATTCATCATATGTCACCAGCCGAGTCAAACCTAAGGAGAAGCTACTATAGACCGAGCACTTATAAAATTGCTGGAGTTTAGCAGATCTCAGTGTGTAACTCTTCAAATTCCTGACTGCACAGCTGAGAGGAAATGAATATCCGCAGCTGTTTATTGCAGCCAAGGCTGCCTAAGTATGTATTAGTAAGTCTTATGGTTCATCGTGATAGAGTGATAAGAAGCCAGGATACAGCGAGGCTCATGTATGATATAGCTCAGTTGCCAATATTTGGGTTTAGTTTCACAGGACACTGCTGCACCTAAGCATATCAGGCACATGGCTATATAAGTGGTTCTTGCTGCACAACAAGCCCTGTCATGAACTGTACACTGAACATCATTATAATGAAATTGATGTATTTTAAATAATACATTTTAATAATATTAAATTGGTTCCCCAATCAAATTGATAATTTATTTCACCACCGCCTGCTTATGACAATTCCTCTAGAGTAAATATAAATATATATATATATATATATATATATATATATATATATATACTTGCCTATCTGAAGACTCCAAAATGTGCAGACTACCAGCTCCCAAACTGCATGGAAACGATTTGTGCTGCAGACTCACTTTTCCGTGCACCTCTTCTGCCATTCACTACAAAGTGCTATATTTCATAACAGTATAGTGAAATCTAGCACTATATTGTACAATCACATGTATTACCATGTCTTTCTTTGTTAAGAAAGACATGGAAACCTGGATCTGCAGATTCTAGATGATTTTCAGCCTCCAAGCAATTGAGAGGGTAACATCATATCTACACTAGGCTTGATTTACTAGATGTATAGCACAAAATGTCACTTGGTATATGGTACCAGCACACATGAAAATGAGCACCTACCCTCTGCTCTTGGGAGTCCGACCTGCTAACATTTTGGAACCACACATTTCGTTAATAACAACTCTTTTATTTTTCCTAAAATACTGCTCAGTTTATTCTCTTTTTGGCATCCATTATTCATGAGTGTGAGGGACACAGAGACTGCCTTTATTACGCAGAATCATACAAGAAAAAGCAGTTCAACATAGTGTAGTATTATCAAGCAAAATGAAATAAACAGTGATGTGCTCTAATCAATATCCGCGTACCAAAAGAAATTAATCATAAGGCTTATCTGAAAGATATCTTGTCGTCTTCAGATGTTTGACTGAAGTTTCTCTTCAGAAAAGTGCTGTATCCTTCATGAAAGAGATAGGGAATATCATAGTGTAGTATATTTGAAACTACTATGAATATGCGAATATTGCAGCTATATATATATATACCAAAGTTAACTGTATAGCAAACCCTTACGTTAACATACAGTGTTCCAGATTCCAATATTTCAAATCCAAAATTCTATTTAATCGACATAAGATAATAGTACAGTAAGCGTACATTCAAGTTAACAATCAAGCTTATTTGCAAGGAGTCCAAACAAGATCTTGTAAACAATGAGACATCCCTGGTCAGGAAAAAGAAAGTCCCAAATCCTATGTGGACACCTCCAGAAGAGCAGCAAAGTTCCAAATGTGGCATCCAACGCATTCCACTGGGTGACTTCCTCAGGGGGTGTGTTACTCCTTTCACTTCTGTGCCTTTGGTGCTTTGTTTTACCTTCAGCATATGAAAAAAAAAAATGCAGCCTATTAAAAGTATAGAATAAGAAGTAATCTCCCCCAGCTAAGAGCTGGTGTGAAATCAAGTTCTTTTGTGGACTAAAAAGGGCCGTGACAGCAATGGAACCCGTAAAAATAGGACCTCTACACTGCTCTCATTTCTATTATGCTGCTGAGCAAATTATAATTTCATTTTTGTACTACTCCATAAAACTAGGTGCACAGATGCGCCTTCTCAGACATTTTGCTCTGCAACTCTACCCATCTCCTGATGCAAACTATTGCCCCTCCACCAATGCTGCCATCTTGCATTCATCATCATCAGCTTTTAATATAGCATCACTAATTCTGCAGCACTCACTCACATCAGTCCCTGCCTATTGGGGATTACAGTATAAAAGTTCTAACATAGAGAGAGATTAGGGTCAATTTTGATAGCAGCTAATTAACCTACCAGTATGTTTTTGAAGTGTGGGAGTAAACCAGAGCGCCCAGAAAAAACCCAAGCAAACACGGGGAGAACATACAAACTCCAGACAGATAAGGCCATGGTCGGGAATCGAACTCATGATCCCAGCGCTGTGAGGCAGAAGTACTAACCACCCATGCACTTTTGGCACAGTTGCGAACTTTAAGTTTTGTTCAGTTTGCATATACACTGAATGATGACAGTTGAGAAAACAATGGGCATGGATGCCATAGATATGTCTAATCATTCTGCTGCTTAACACAGTAGCGCCTCATAAACAATGGTATAAAACTCAAAGTAAAGATTATGTCACTTTATCCGCTTGAAAAACTAAAATATACCCACATTGGTATAGACTCTTACTACACAATAAATTATCATATCATAAATTCATCCAATTTTTTAATGTGGGGGCACTCTCCTGAATACATGTAACATTGACAAAAGAAGGATAAACAAAGGGTATTCCTCTTGAAGACAGATTCTAAGTTAATACCAATCACTAAATCAAAAGTCCTATACTTCATTATTATTTATAAAATATGTGAGTCCCCATGAAATATGCTAGCGAAATATTAGAAAAATAATTGATGAAATTATAATAAATGGGCTTGTGAAAAAGAAAAGTGTCTTAAAAAGTATTGATTAAAGAAAGTGGGGGTCCCTTCAGGCGCGGGCTGGGAGAGGGAAGCCCGGGGGGGGGCACACAAGCGGCCGCATCACATGAAAAGGGATGCGGCCGCGTCATTGATGATGCGGCCGCATCCCCTGTCATGTGATGCGGCCGCATGTGCGCTGACGCGGCCGCATCTAATGTCATCAGATGAAGCCGCGGGGGAAAGTGGTGTATTTTGCATCCGGTGGGCGGCCGGCCTTAGATATTTGTCTCGTTTTATCATATTTTTAGGGCCACATATGTAAATATATATGATATTCTGACATATAGACTTCACCAGAAAGAGTAATACATATAAATTTAGATAGCTTTACTGCAGTGTAGTTTTTAAACCATATTTTCCTCAAATGTAGCAGCAGCTCACTGTGCGATTAATAAGAGTGGGATTTTCTTCATATTTACTCACTCATATATTGGTCATAATCACAAATCAACGTAATGTATATTTCCAGCAAGAAGAGCATCTTCCAAATGCACAACATGGGGTATCTCACAGTGAATTCAATTAATTGTACAGTTGCATTTTTACCCATGTTAAATCTCTAATCCTGATGTATATTGTCACTAGTCTTAGGTATTTTCCATAGTTAACACTACAATTAGATACACTATGACATTCTATTACCTTTAAATGCTTTCTGCCTGTTAATTGTTGCTCTTACATACTGATTGATCAATTCACTGTCTGCTGATTGTTCACTATTAGTTTCTCATTTGAATTCGTTCACTATCCTCTATTGATTGTCTCTCTTACACCCTCTTATCAGTTATTTTTTTACACCCCTCAATCCATGCTAATTAATCCACTTCCTAATATTTATTCACTGTTTATTTTTTTTATTTCACTGATTTAATTTACTCTGTCTCTATTCTATATTTTTTTATCTGGCTCACTAACCATTATATTGCATTTCAATTATTAATACAACTAGTCCTCAGGTGCCTGATTCAAACTAACCTCGCAGGTCCCCTTACTATACTCAACATATAAAGAACTGGAAGTTGCTCAAATCAATTTATAGGCTACTATTCTCAACATACCTTTCACATTGTTTGATTTCTCATGATGCACCTTTTCCCCGAAATATATAATAGGTTATGTGATTATGAGCAATATATCAATAAAGAAATATTAAGAAAGCCCACTGTTATTAATCACATAGTGAGCTGCTATTACATTTGAGGAAAATATCATTAACCACATTGCAATAAAGTTATTCCTCTGATAACCTCTTGCTGATGAAGACAATGGGCCTGATTCATTAAGGAAACTAAAGCAAAATAAATTGAGTAACTTTGCACCTTGGCTAAACCATGTTGTGGAGGGGGAAGTAAATTTAAAATGTGAGGACAAATTTATAATTGGGGTAGAGCATGTCCTAGATCAGTGTTAGCTAACCTGTGACACTACAGGTGTTGTGAAGCTACAAGTCCCTGCATGCTTTGCCAATATATAGCAGCTTATTGCTGGAAGGGTATGCTGGGACTTGTAGTTTCACAACACCTGAAGTGTCACAGGTTAGCCAACACTGTCCTAGATCAACTTTAAATTTCAGTGTAAAAATAAAGCTATCAAGTATTTGTGTGCTACATGAAAAAATGGACAGTATTTAACTTATGGGAAAAAAATAAACTGATTTGCACCCCTTGCATTGTAACATGGTTTTGTCCAGGAAAAAAACTTTATCCTTTTTTTCCCTTACATTCCTTACTGAATCACACCCTATATGTCAGAATATCATATAAATTAATGCATTTTGCCCTAAAAATATGTTAAAACTAAACAAATATATCTAAGAAGTCTTCTTGATTTTTTGTTTATTATAAAAATGGGGACCTTCACTTTCCTTTTATTACAAATTAAGACACTTTTCTCTTTGTTTCACCAGCACATTTACTATATTTAAGCAATCGGTTTCCTAATATTTCACTGGTGTATTTCATGGTAATGTATAATATTGAGCGTGTATGACCTATTTAATAAATAATAATAAAATATAGAACTTTTGTGATTAGTGTTGACTTTGAGTCTGAGTGATTCCAACCCATTTTCTTTGTCTTCTGCGATCAGTATAACTACTACCAGAATTACCAACAAGGGAGGGACTGCTCATTTAGATGTCTTACCCATAAAACATAGTGTCTGAGATGTATTCTTCAGTTTACCTTATTAGAGGCAACACCTGTGCTGTAATGCTTGTTTCAAGAAATAGGCAATCTGGTTGTCATGATTGTTGTGAGTGATTCACTTACTACAGTAATATGGCTGACATACACATCCATAATTAATATTAGCTAAAAGGAACATTTGGGGTACAATTGTTTTATGTTCCCAGAGTACAAGTCACGTCATATTTACTGCGTTGTATAAGTTGACTGTAAGAAGAGTTTTCTACGGGTAATGTAATATAGCATATGTGTAGATTTGTACAAAGTACATCACATTTATAAAACTAAACCATACTTGATTAATAAGGAAAACAATCTAAAAGAACAGATGTAACTTGGTTCCTTTCTCTAAAGGGAAAAAAAGCGAATTGGCAAGTAAAAAGCAGGTGCAAGCCATGACTGAGCTCCTCATTGTATTAGCAGCAAAGAGCTTTGGTCGGGCATACAAGATCTACAGCGTACCTCCCAACATTTATCTAGGCCTGACTAGGGTAAAGTAAGCCCGATCCCGGATCAGAACAAACCACATCCCTTGTTCATCCATACCCACCCCAATGTGCCCAACCATGCCCACTTGTGGAAAAGCTCCACCCACTTCCTGTCATACTCTATCGGGAGTCCGAGAGACCTCCCAGGAATCCAGAAGTCTCCCGGACATTCCGGGAGAATTGGCAGGTATAATATAAAAGAATAGTCTAAGTCAGGAAAAAAATTAAATGCTACACATTAAATTCTAGCATCCCTTATTGTCTCTGGTCTTTGCTCCACAGAATCTATGGTATGTCTTTACTTTTTAAATAGTTGAACAGCATTAAGTTAAATGATTAATGCAGCTTTGAACAAGCTTTCAGTCTTAGAATCTTCCATTAAACTGGCAATGCCTCCCTCCTACAAGGAGTCCTTTTTACAGATTTTAATCCCTATGTCCCTCTCCACCTCCTCCTTTTACGTCTAATATATAGATGAGTTTGCAGATGGAACAGCATTTTTTCTGAAAAGGTATTCAGGTTGTCTTAAGTCATCTTACTATAAATACACATTAGCTAATGGTCTGAGATAACTATCTGGGGTAGCCTAAAATATCACTTTTGACTTACTCTGGTTACATCTATATACAAAGGAAAAAATATTTTTCTGTCGCACCAATTGTTGGGCGTTGTTTTACCCTATATCCCAGTGTAAGAGTTGTTACTCATTTTATTGGGTATGGGGTGCAACCAATAAACTGGTTTCAGTATCAATGACAAAGAGAACGGAGGTTTATTCAAGGTGGTGCGCTAAATTCTTCCTTATTTTTTATTTTGTTGAAAATAATAGACAATAACGGAGAATTTAGTGCACCACCTTGAATTAACCTGTGTTCTCTTTGTAATTGATACATCTATGTACAACCCTGCATTCAGGGCTTCTCCCAGGGGGGTCCGGAAGCGATAACATGTTTGGGTGCTCTTGATCACAGAGGGGCTCTGGCTATTATTGCAAGAACTAACATTATGAAGATGATGCTTGTTATACCCACCCCAAAACATAATAAATGTATTGCTCTAAACTTAATTTTATTAAATTAAAGCTGAGTAATATAGGGCCTGACACTATGTTGAACCTACGTTTATTTATTTTGCATGAAATACTTATTTCCGTACTGAGCATGCGCACAATAAACTGTGTACACATATGTCCATACGCAGATTCAGCCACATCTTACACTTGCCACTATTGAGGGAGTTCGTACAGCCTGGTGTCCCCCTTCAAAAGCTGCACCAGCACCAGACTATAACAGGCTGATCACACTACAACAGGGAAATCTGCAGCCTGTTCAGCACATGGTCTTAGGACAAAGGTGGAGGACGTTTGTAAACAAGAGTAGTGCACAGATCTATGTATTGGATTTATCAACAACAAACTATATCCTCTTAAGGTCTGAATGAAGGCTACGCGATAACTCCATTTATATGGTCTTATATTTATTATTTTATATTTTTAGATTTGGATATTGTATTAGACATTCTGAATATTCTGCTACATCAATCTGAACTGTTGTCTCTTTAAATGTAGTAAATTAAAAGATTTACTTTTATTATATTATTATTATTATTATTATTACTACCATTATTTAATAATAATAAGGTATAAAATCCCTCTATCTGCTATTATTCAGTAAATGAAAGAATTCCCAATTCTCTCTCTCTATATATTGTGGATAGGGGACCTATTTTCTAAATGGGTTTCCCTTAGTATATTGTTATAAGAAGCTCTTAATATATGATGTGAATAGGGCACCGTTTTCATTACATTGGATTTCCCCAAGTAACCACATTTAGCAACGTTTTATAAATAAAATCTTTGCAGCTGAATTGGGAGATTGCAGGTTAGTCTATACATGATACTACTGTTATAAGTATATACAAGCAGTCTTAGAACTTGATTGGCATGTGAGCAGTATTTAATATTGATCTAAAATATTCCCCTGATATAATTTAGAGTTGTCCATGTGCAAGAGATGTTTTACCAGTCAGGCTTATTGACAATCTAGGGTCCCATGAGTTTGGTGGATTATGCAGGTATAGATTTATAGCTGAAAAGTAAATGGTGCATGCACAGCATTGAGTTCATAGGTAAATGGGAATGCATAATAGTGCTTTTATGCTGCTGACACATGCGCCGTTCAGGTTATTTACATAACTAACACAGGTGTATATATGGGTTATGCATAATGAGAACTGAAATACCCATTTTTGACAGCAAAAGGGTTTTTTGCCCTTTCATAAATGTATCCATAGGTGAGAAAGCACAATGATTTCAGGGTCATACTAGGGTTGAAGTCTGCACCCCTCAGCACCGACCACTGAACCTCTATTGCTACTCAATCTTCAATAGGAATTCTCATCCTGCGATACATGTATGTCTATGGGGACTTCTAAACTATATCATACTTCCCCACCTATTATGTTTGGCCTCCAGTAAACGTGGAGGCTAGATATAAATAGAAGCAGTGGGTGTGACTTGATGACACTATTTGCATTATCAAGTGGATGGAGCATTCATACGATGACCTAAGTTCATACTTGCCAACTTCTCCTAGTTGGTGTCCGGGAGCTGCCGGTGGGAGGTGGGCGTGCGGGGGGTGGGGACCCGAAATCGTGTCATTTTTGACCCGGGGGGCCAAATGCCGCAATTCCCCGAGAATCATGGCATTTTGGACCTAATTCAGCCCACTTCACTAGGAAGTGGTCAGATGCGGGAGACTGCCATACACTCCCGGAAGTCCAGGAGACCCACCCCAAATCCGGGAGTCTCCCGGACATTCCGGGAGAGTTGGCAAGTATGCTTAAGTTATGTATCACAGCCCATCCTGTCTACGATGTAGACCTTCCAGTGCTCCTTTGGAAGCTTTGACCGCTCTCCCGGAGTCCAGGAGGCCTCCCAATAATCTTGGAGTTTGCTGGATGTTTCAGGATTCAGGTGTCTATGAATTATTTACATTTGGGAATGCATTGTAATATGTACAAACTATACTAATTTAAAATCTTTATTACTAATCTTCTTACAGTAGATCAGTAAGCGTACTTTACTTTTTAATAAAGCTGTAATGTAACAGCAGGGTAAGGCTGAAGAGTGCATTCTCTCCTCATGCTTCACATATGGAAATTTTCATGTTAGGGTTTAGTTGTCCTTTAAATACAATGATATCTGGATATGATAAACATAGCAGATATGTGAATGCAAAGTTTATACTGAGGGAGCAATAAAATTAGAACAAAGTCCAACCTGACACAACACTACTTCTATGAAAATAAACCAAAATATGTTGTGTAAGGGATAAATATATCACTCATGTCTAGTTATAGACAATGTCATAAGGTATGGGCACTCATAACATTGTATTCAGACAACACAAACATGACAATGTTTTATATAAATTTGTTTAATCTGCGTTTGTAGCTGTGATTGCTCCACTTTATTAAATATTTATTGCAATTAGCAAGGTGACTCAACCGCAGCTGGTACCTGGCTGTAGAAGACAGCTGAGATTTTGGGGGGATTGTGCATTTACAGGAGAGTTCCCTGATTTGCAGGTTGTCATAGAACCTCTTTTACCTTGAAAAAGACCCTGCCTGTGTCATTAGTATGCTTGTTTTCAGCCATATTTTATACCCCTTCAGGGCAGGTCTTCATGCCGGCTGATAGTGATGACCGACACATCATAGTCTTTGAATTTAAAATTACACGTCTGAGTGTCAGTAACTATCACAGAACAACTGTATGCAGCTAAGCTATACTATATAAACGCATTCCGGGCCTGATTCATTAGGGCGCGTATTCTGAGCACAACCCACTCTCAGAATATGTCGCCCATATTTCGGCTTTGTGTGCGGCCAAATTCACAAGATCCGCGGCCTGTGGAATTCGGGTGCAGGGCTGCTCTGTTCCTCCCCTACTACACAGGCGCTGCAGGTACATACATACTTGACAGCGCCTGCTGCCTGTCCCACTGGCTATTTACTCTTTACCAGCCGGAGTGGGTGACACTATAGCAGGGGGGACACGCGGCAGGGGTCCTCCTGCCATAACGAGAAACCATCTATTCTTCAGTCCAAAGGTCCCCATAAATATTATTTTTTTAAAATTATTAACAGTTGTTATTTTAATTTATTATAAAATAAAAGTTTTATGTATTCTGATGTGAACTTTTATTGTACTTATGCATGTGCGTTAGCTGTAGTTTGTGATGTGTACATTCAATACTGTTTAAACAGACCGTATTTCCACCCATATTCAAATCGTAACATGTCTTTCGATACACCTGGATTTGTATACGTACAGAACTATGAATAATTTGCATGTTCTTTTAAACACAGAACTTCCGTCCAAGTTGCGTTTGAATATGAAGTATGCTTTGGGAGTAATCACATTTCTGTGGTTGATCAACTGTCAATGATTTCCAGGACAAGGCCCAATTTTGAAGACGTGTCCCTGAAATGTTTTGACACTGCCCTATTTTTAATATTGACCAATTAATTTGTACAACCTTTTTTTCTGGTTGCTGGATATAGTTCTCTGCTCTAATCCTGTATAACTGTATATATTGCGGGCTAATCAGACCGGGGTTACAGTCTTCTGGGGTAGATGGCTGCACTTCAGACAGGCCAGCCAAGGATATCACACCAGTTAATTGTTTTGGTTTGATTAGCCACAGCTAGTTTTATTTTCCAGTCATAAAAATAAACAAACAGAAACAAAATCCTTGCCTGTCTGGCACTAACTAAACATTCAGGAACACCCTCTCTTACTGGTCACCGTTTGCAGTATCTCTCAGGAGGCATCCAACCTCCTCCCCAGACTATGAGACACAAAAGAAACTGCCTAGGAGCTTTTGTTTGTCAGCACCTTGTAGGCGCAACTCCTGCTTAGTCTGCTGTGAGTATATAAATATCTACTATATAAATGCCTAGTGGCGTGTGTGGAAAAAAAAACCCCAAGCTGCAGCGCCACCTGCTGGGCAGAGTTATACACTGACCTATATATTTCTTGAAGGAGAAGTGACAGTTGGGAGTGGTTGGTGGTTGCCGGGGGTGACAGTGGGGAGTTTTTAACACCTTAAATAGCTTGAACTGACTAGAATGCATGAGTATCATGCACGGGTTAACTGACCTACTAAATTCTTAGTGTTTGTGTGGAAAAAAAACCTCAAAAAGGGCTGAAATTTGGTATACTGACATTATTAACGAGTTGAGGGGTCAAACTCATATTCGTGAGGTAATTTTACCTAATGAACACACATGTGTACAGTGGCGGATCCAGGGGGGTGCGATCGGGGCAATCGCCCCCCCCCTAACAGGGGTTTGCTGCAGGTCCGTTTGGCAGTGACAGTATGCTGCCCGGTTGTTCTGATTGTGTTTTAAATACAATCAGAGCAGCCGGGCAGCACACTGTCCCTGCCTGTCACTGCCGAGCGGACCTGCACATACTGTGCAGCCCCCGGCAGCCTCAAAAGTCGGAAAGGGGGCGGGGCCTAAATCACCCCGCCCTAACATCCCCCCGGGGAACAAACATTTTCTAGATCCGCCCCTGCATGTGTAGCGGCGTGTGTTAGTGTGTGTGTGTCTGTGGAAAAAACTATTTTCTCAGAAAGGGCTCATCCGAATGACCTGAAATTTGATATACTGACATTATTTGACAAAAAAATTAGAATAGTAAAGTCAGTTATCTTCCATCATACCCCCTTCCCCCCGTGGGAGGGGTAGTAAAGGCTAAATTTACGAGTTGAGGGCTCAAAATAATTTTTGTGAGGTAATTTTACCTCATGAACACACATGTGTAGTATATTACTGTGCTACCCGCCTTCCTAACAACTTGGCAAACACCTACTATTACTACTCACGCCTTCCTAACAAGTCGCCAAAAATTACTACTCACGCTCTACTGACAAGTCAGCAAAAAACTAATACTAATACTACTAATACTAATACTAGAATGCATGAGTGTCATGCACGGGTTAACTTGTATATATATATATATATATATATATATATATATATATATATATATACATATATATATATATATAATGTATTGCATATAACTAATTTTAATACAATACAATTGAATTATGTGCACATCCCATAGTCATGTTGGTTATGTGTAGTATTTTATTTGCATAGGGAATTCTCCATACAAGAGGTGCAGCTTCTTCTGCCCAACAGGCTCTGTCCCAACAAAATCTCTCAGGAAATTATTTTTAAATGTTGGCAAGTAGGCATTCAAAGCGGTGGGAGCTTCCTCCATTCTTTAGAACACTTCCCTTCTATTTAAAATGATGGCAGAGTTGATAGTGTTTAGTTCTGCTGCATAAAGAGGTCAGAATGCCTGCCAACATGATTCATTTTACAGTACTAGCTGAAGTCTACTTCCATGTTCCCACTTAGTTCCTCTGTGAAATTATCTGGGCCAAATTAAGTTATTGACATTTAAAGAACACATTTAGCAAAAGTTGTAAATTCAGTCCATTTAAAGAAGTCCATTTATGTACTTTTCTTTTAAACTTTGTCAATCTCTCCACAACTAGTAAGTCATGGACCCATTACTGGGATATTCACCTGTGAAAGGCAGTGCTTGGGAATTGTGGTACAGATCAGGTCAATAATTAGATTGTCTTGGGAAGCTGATTGGACAAGCTTCAATGACCATTCATGACACTCTGGGACCATACACAAAATCCTCTGGTAGTGTTGTTCACCGTGATTTGTACACGTGCACCTAGATTTCCACCAAAGCGTATGTGTTTATGAAGCAAGATGGTAGCATTCACGAAGAGCAGAGGCTTGCACCTTCCAAGAGGATGAGTTTGGCAAAGTAAGAGTGTTGCTTGCTAACTACAGAAATTGAGTTAGCTTTGCAGAGCATTTTATCAGCAATAATATATTTTGTGAAGTGAGTTCAATGAAATGAGACAAAAAAGGTACAGAGGGTGAATCTTTAGGTGCTTTCCTTGCAGTGCACAAGGACTTACAGCCATTTCTACTACATATAAGGATTTGATTTTTGCACAAACCTTGAGCTGGAGAAGATCAGGTTTCATCTCATACTTTTCAATGAGATACATTTTGCGCATTCCAATTGCACTTTGACCAAGGCGCATTTGGCTTAATGTAACACAAAACGTAAACAAAGTGTCACATGTAATAAAGACATACATAACTAAGCTATAAATGAGGTTAAATTGATTAGTATTTTAGGAGTAAAATGTTTATTTATTTAAGTAAAGGGATGGTCCCAAAGGAGTATGATTTTTCTGCCTCTCTGAAACACTAACGCACTTCTAGGTTTTGGAGGTGGCTCCCGAGAGGGAAGAATAGGTGTGCACTTTTATGTGCGCTGGGCAACCAATTTAGGTGCACCTGAGCAAAATCAATTTGTGTTTCACTGTGCATTCACTAAATAAGGCCCACTGAATCAATACCTTCCTGCAATTCTGGCATGCAGCAGGGCAGTATAGGTCCCCATAGCTGTCCCCTTCAAACAACAGATGTCTGAGATTTTATTAGTTGAAAATGTACATACCTGCAGTTTTTCTTTAATTAATTTAGGAAATATGTGAAAAGCAGGAGCAGAGTACTCTTCCAGAGTAAATGTATCAAGCTAGTGGGTTTTAATGATGTGCGTCTAATCACTCTATCTGGGTAGTGGCTTTCACCAGCCCTATTTAGGGGCAAAGGTGTGAAGTGGTTTTCTAAGGAAAAATATTTGTTGTATCCCTGGAGAAGGCAGGACAGTTTCAGTGGTAAGCTGCTGCAGCAATTAGAAACCCCTATGAATATCAAAGGTTATTACCAGTGTTTTCCCTGAAAAACCGCATAAGGCATGCAATGGCTGGGTAGGACTACTAACAATTGTGTGATATCTATCCGGACGGATATTTTATTTTATGATTTTGTGTTTTGGTGAGAAACAAACACAAATACTTGTATAACACACTGCAATTAATTGATGTATAACAAACTTTTTATATAATTTAATTAATTGAGCCCAAGTTAACCCATTTAAAACTCAACTTTGAATTACTGCACCAGACATCTGCTTCCATTATTGAATATATTTTGCAGATCACTAGCAACCAAGATGATATCTCTCAATGTGACCAATATGATGACAATGGAGGTCATTTATGAAGGGCAAAATGGCCACTCCATAAAGCATAAAGCAAATAGAACTTAAGATCCATTGTGTGCCTCGATTTGCACAAAGTTGCCTATATTTCTGCTGGTGCACCAAGGTTTGCATTGGCAGAATGACCACATTTTGTGGATGAGCAGACGTTTGCACAGACAGAGGGAAAGAGTTGGTGGAGTGAGGGCATCCTAATTTAGTGCAGATCAAAGTAGAAATTAGATTAATTTTCCAGAGTAAGACTATTGTAAAGAGAAGGAGAGGAAAGGGTTCATTCTCAGAGAAGTTTCTTGTTGTGCATGGCCATTCCTCCTCCTCAAAAAGGACATAATTCCAGCTAAGAGCTGTCAGAGTCTGACATAAAAACCTCATTCTATACCTAATAGAACAACACTTCCCATACACAGTGTACAGAGTAATAAAAATAAATATTGTTAGCATGCATCACATTCACATCCAGTTCCATTACAGGGAGACATAGGGAGACATAACTAGCCTTAAGGTAGTCAGTGCAAGGATGATATCTCTGGTGAGTCGTGTAAAACCGACCTCCTGGGCTGTGGAGAATTGTGTAACTAAGATTAGGACCACTATAATGGCAGCTTTGCCACCTCTGTAGCACCAGTATAATGTACAGGAGTCCCTGAAAGAGTATAAAACCTCATACACAATTTTCAAATATGCATTAATTTAATAAATGACACCCCAAAACCCTTGTTCACCACATGATTAAATAGGAAATACGATTTCCTTTTCTTCTTTTTTGATCCATTGTACAAATGAAAAGAAAAATAACACTACAAATGACTTCCACTCAATACTTCTGAACAGATGTGATCAGAATTCCAGTGAGAAGCATTTTCCCACACTGCTTGTGATTGGCTAACAGTTAAGGGGAGTTCCAGGGACCTCTAGCTTTAAATATTTTATTTTAGTCCTCTGCAGTGTGAAGGTGAATTGTTGTTTTTTTTATAAGGATCTTTCAGAATGGGATTCCCATTTGGTCAACGATTAATCAAGAAAGAAGATTTTATTTTTTAAACAGTGGTGAATGTGGGCTTTGGTGTGTTGTTTATTTAGTCAATGTTTATTTGAAAATTGTGTATGTGTGTTTAGATTTTGTTATACTTTTTTTGTATGAAAGAAGTAAATAAGTCTCTCCATAGTACTCCAATCGTGTTACTTAACCGGTCCCCCCACAGCCCAGGGGACTCAGGAACAGCATTTTTCAGAGCAGAGCCGGTAGCCCCTGGTTTAGAAGGCATGCTGATTTTCTTTTGCACCAAACCCCCATAAAGGCACCCACCCTGACAAGTCAGAGTTTGGTTTTCACTATAGTATGGGGACCCCACACTCCCACTGCTACAGTGGATACCAGTCAGAACACACTGACCATTTTTATTTGTTTGCTTTTTAGTACATAGGGCACTTGACATGAGGACTGTTTTATTACAGGTGGTGAGTACGCCTGCAAATGTGCTTCTTCGCCGAATGGGTCCTATATGAAGTACAGGCCTCCATCACAGAAGTGCATTTCTCGGTGAACTTTGAGCATTGTAGTAAAAAGCTTCACACACACATAAAAGTGCCACATGTAACTTAGACAATATATTCCACCTAATATTCCACTTCTCATCATTAATTTAAGCTATAAAGAAGGCTAAGCCAAACATTATTCTGCTTCTCCACCCAGGTACTCATTCAACTGACAGAGGACTGTGGAGGATATTGGGTGCCCCATGCTCGAGGTCAGCGCATGCTCAATGAAGCCCCATTTGGAGCTTCCTTGCACATTCGCCGGACCTGTGCATGTACAGAATAGGCACAGTAAGATAATGCGCAGTAGAGCCCAGAGCTTTACTGCACATGTAACACCCCCTGTGCAGGCTCAAGGCCCCTATTTTTTTTAAGAGCCTTACGGGATACTCGGAAGGGTGGAACAACATCCCTCTGACATGCCGTGCTGAAAAAAATATGTTTTCAAAGCAGTCTGTTTGCAGGGTGCCTCTGACACCTAGCACCCCCTGCTGCACTTACCATGCTTAATGTCTTACGATTGCTCTGCAGGGCTCCTGAGAGTAGAGGAGATGTGGAGCTTAAATGTGCTGGAGGGGTCACTGAGGCACACTGGTGCAAAAAGGTGATTTACTGTGCACTTTTTATATAAGCTCCATTGATATATTATTCTTCATCTAGTTTAAAACAATAGGTTTAGAATTAGGGGTAAATCCAGCCAATCTAGCCTCACGACCCACCCCCCCTGCTCTCAATAGAGGACTTTGGGAGGAGGGGTGTCTGGAGGAGGCATGGACCAGCGTTATCAGTCCCTCTCACCCACAGACACCTTAGTCACCACAGATCCTGCACACAATATCATTGCGCTCTTGTTTGTAATTTCAGGAGGAGGTGTGGACCTTAAAATATGCTGGGGGGTCACTGAGGCACACTGGTGAAAACAGGTGATTTACTGTACACTTTTTAAACTACTCTTCTGTAAAGGCAAAGTTTATAGCTGACAGTACACTATCATAGTACTGCATAGTGAAATGATGAGTGTACTTACAGAAATACAACTATACTACATCTACAGCTGTAAACGTATACACAGCAGTCTTGAACAAAAGACATTTACATGGCCCCATTGGTTTCACAAGACTGTATATGAACACTTACCTCCCTTCATGAGAGCTAAGTAGCTCATGGCATCAGCTTAGTGCAGAGTCTTCCCAATACCCCATGCGGCTCCTTTTGAAGGCTTATACTATATAGAAATTTTTCTTGGGCTGCAGGCTAATTTGGTTCAATGTATATTATAATTTTCTGAAAGTACTTGAATATTTAACCCAGAGTGACTCATCAGGTAAAATAGCTGCCCAATTATAAATTGCACATAAGCTAATCCATACTACTATATACAGTATATACATACAGTATATGGCACATACTTTACATAGCTGCATGAGCTTGGTCTAATTTAAAACATGAGGATTTAACAATTAAACAATATGTATTCCTTTCCGGTACTCAATAGATATAATGCTGTTTCACCATTTATAGCCCAAAAAGAACCTGTCACACAACATAGTGAGGAGATGGCATTGTAGCATTCATGGCAGACATAGAGGGTTGGACGGAAATACTGTGCACTAATTAGAGTCTGGCACATCCATAGCTGAGTCTAGTTTATTTACAGGGCTTCCAGCTTTCAGTGTTTACTTTTGAGAAATTCTGTGTTTATTATTTTTTTTATTGTAACATAATCTGTGTTTATATTAATAATTAAATAAATAGCGTTAAAAAAGTAAAAATGAAAAAATCCATATAATGTGACGTTTGTCTTGTTTTCTATTTGAAGCAGGTCTTGTTACAATCAAATAATAGATTAACATAATTTCTCATTTTGGTCACTGATTAAGAGCAGGTGAAACTAATTGAGTAATTAGAAATGCCTGGGAACAATCTCTTAAGAACTGCAGTTAAAAGAATATTTCAGTGTCAGTGGGAGAGAAGCAAGGCAATGGACCAGTGATGCAGAATCCAGGATTCACGACCCAGGCTAATTCAGGTCATGAATGCAGATCAGCCCACGAACTTCACCATACTGCTTTCTGCACCCTATAAATACCGCTGTGTTAGTGTGGGAAGCAGCATGGGGAAGTTCTTGCACTGGCATGTGAAGCAGTGTGGGCAAGTTTTTGCACTGGCATGGGAAGCATTGTGGGTAAACTCTTGTACTGGCATGAGAAGCAGTGTGGGCAAGTTCGTGCACTGGCATGGAAACCAATGTGGGCAAATTCATGCACTGGCATGGGAACCAGTATGGGCAAGTTCTTGCACTCACATGGGAAGCAGTGTGGGCAAGTTCTTGCACTCACGTGGGAAGCAGTGGGGGCAAGTTCTTGCACTCATGTGGGAGGCAGTGTGGGCAACTTCTTGCACTGGCATGGGAAACAGCATGGGCAAGTTCTTACACTCACATGGGAAACAACATGGGCAAGTTCTTACACTCATGTGGGAAACAGCATGGTCAAGTTATTACACTCATGTGGGAAACAGCATGGGCAAGTTATTACACTCATGTGGGAAACAGCATGGGCAAGTTATTACACTCATGTGGGAAACAGCATGGGCAAGTTCTTCTGACATTTCATTGGGAACATAAGAGTAGTTGAGACACTGAATATTTAATTAATTTAGTGATTTCACCTGTTTAGTATTACAATTGTCCTCACCAAGTTCTAAGCCTTTAAAAGGCCAATATAACAGTATGATGACAATGTATCCTGAATTATATTTTATACTAAAAAGTTTACATTTTAGTGAACTTTCCTTAAAAATATCAACACAATTCATCACATCCCATGTCCATTTAAATCTTTTGAGTCTTTTGAGTTTTTAAACAAAAAAGGTACATAGTGCATCATCCTCTAACCCTTGGGGTCTGAGAGCCCCCATCCAGACCCAATGTCCAGAGGATGTGCAGGGACCAGTGGTTACATTTGTAATTAATACCTGCAGTTATTTCATTAAAGACTAGTATTATTATCTGGAAAATCAAGTTATTTGGACTCCCATTTGTTTATCTCTTGCATCAAAACCATTGAGTGTCAAAAACACAAATATGCAGCGCCGGCACAAGCTGTGTGGGCACCTAGGCTGCTCTACCCACCCAACTCAAAACAACATGTTTATCACAGAAATTTATTTTAAACATGCTTCAAACCAAATTTAGGGCCTTTTTTGTTTCAGTTACACAATGTATTTTTTTTTTAATGAAGTGACTTTTTTTGCATGCAAAAATGAGAGTATGAGAAACATTATTACTTATATAATTTTTATGTAAATTTATGTCATTTTCAGTGCATGTTTATTTTTGCAAAATATCTAAAACTTTAACTCAAGAGTCACTTGTTCAAATCTTTAGATGAGCAAAATATTTGAGTTGGAAACTTAAAAGATGATGACATTGCATGGTGCAGTAGTGTTAGGGCAATGTATACAGAATATAAGGAATTTCATCTGAATATCTGTTTAGAGTCTAAGGGGCATATTCAATTAGCTTTCCGGTCCGCGGGATCGCGCCGGAACAGCCGCGAAACGTAATCCACATTACCGCAATAACCCTATGGGCTGCGAACGAAAATCTGCGTTATTTCGGTACCGTAATACCGGCATTAACGCGCACTTTCCGCGGTAACGCGCGTTACCGTGCCCCGGAACCCTAATTGAATATGCCCCTAAGGGGCATATTCAATTGTTGTTTTTCCGCGGAAAAACAACTACAGGTAATACAGTAAAATCCAGCGAGTATTTTACCGTATTAACTGATTTTCCGCGCACGATTACTGTAATGCCCCTAAGAGGTATATTTATTAAACTGTGAGTTTGAAAAGTGGAGGTGCTGCCCATAGCAACCAATCAAATTCTAGCTATATCATTTATTTAGTACATTCTACAAAATGATAGCTACAATCTGATTGGTTGCTATAGGCAACATCCCCACTTTTGCAAACCCACAGTTTAGTAAATATACCCCTAAATATGCTAACTATTGTCTACAAAGTTTGCAGTTACTCTTTAAATCACACTAGTAGGGGTTTATACTTACAAACTGAGTAACATTGTTCTCATTCTACTGCATACTTGCCAACTCTCCCGCAACGTCCGGGATACTCCCGCAACGTCCGGGATACTCCCGCATTTTGTGTGAGTCTCCCGGACTCCCGAGAGTGTGTGTGGCAATCTCCCTGATCTGCCCAGAAGTGGGCAGAATACGGTTCAAACGCCGCGATTCACCGGGAAAATGACGCGATTTTCGGGGCCCCGCCCCCTACACGCCTACCTCCTACTAGCAGCTCCCGGAAAAAAAAAATGAAATGTTGGCAAGTTTGTTCTACTGCTTACTCTGTGACTCCTGTAACTCTAGATGCTGTTGAACTCGTAATACACGCTCACTGGGGACATGATGAGAGCTGTAGTTTAACACCAGCTAGAGATCCAGGTTACCTAATCCTGTCTTAAAGAGAAACCACAGGTTGGTGTATGTCACATCATTTCAGATCGCTTTCATCACACTAATATATGTGCAATTGTCACTTCACTCTTTGCTAACTCTGGCTTTCTGTGTACTCACATCCTTCCTTTTATATTATTGTACATTGCACTATGCAAAGCACAATCATCCGTAATATGTCTCAGTGGACGATGGCAGATGTTTGTTAGGTGTGTATTTAATCCCTAAGGCAGCTGCCTGAATAAAGGGTTTCATCTACAACTGTTGTAAACAAACCTCAATGGACGCTATCTAAATATGTACCTACAACCATAACAGACCATGTGACTACTATGTCATCCAGCTGCATAGGGGCCCTGCACACACAACTGTACACATGCGCATACACAAATCATAAGAAAGAAACAGAAGCACACCAATTTTTAATACTATTTTTATTTATTAAATAACAATTTCACCGGGTTATTTACTCCTGCCTGCTAATGCAATATGATGTTTAGCATTTACAGAGGTGTATTCTATGTTTCTGATTCCTGCATTTAATTTTTTTTTTTATTGACAGACAAAACACAAGATATGTTTCATTGACAGTAAATTTACTAATGGTTGACTAGTTGGTGCTGCACAGCAGAGGCAATAGCCAGCACAGAGTAAGTAGTATAAGTTGTTTAAATAAATGCAATACTCATCTCCCTTAATAGTTTACATTAATTCATTGACCATCACCAGGACAACAGGCCCATGGATATCCCTGTAAAATGATAAGCCAGAGATCTTGGTCATTTTTAACATTAGAGTGACCTTCTTTTCACCTTCAGGAGTACAAGTGACAGTGGGCGGTACAAGTAAGCCACCTTCTGCATCCTAGTCGTAGGGGGGAATTCAATTGGCCACATTACTGCCGAAAGTAACGCGCCTTGCACTCTATTACCGTTAATATGGTAATGTTAACGCAGATTTCTGGTTGCGGCTCCCTGAGCTGCGAGCAAAATTCAGCATTAAAGATTACCGTACTAATGGTAATAATGCGCACTATTACCGTAGTAATGGTAATAGTGCACTTTCAGCAGTAACGCGGCCAATTGAATTGCCCCCATAGTATCCTAGTACACATGACAAGGTGTGTATTGTGCAATCTTAGTATGCTCTACAATGGAGGGATATTTGTGGAAGAAAATACAAAGTAAAGATATAAAAAACATCTACTATTTTAAATAGTTATCCCTACTTTGTAGTTTTACATACCATGTTGTACAACCAGGGCCGGATTTACAGTTCAGGATACTGTAGGCACAGAACTTTTGATCTTGGAGCACTAATCCTGTGTGGTTATCCTTTTTAGTATTGAACCTTTAATCACTGAGGAACCCAGAAACCTTGGCACAATGTGTTTGTCCCATCCAAATGTACATGGTTAACTAGCTCTCTTAATTCAGTCACTAGCACATTTTTTACCCAAGTATATCATTTTTTAATCACTTTTTAACTTTTAACCTATGTTTTGGTTTTTACTTTTCATTGTTTCATGGGACTTATGTGAGAGTAGTCATCAAACAGCTCTATAAAGCATCAGCATACAGGATTAGCGCTCTAAGATCAAAAGCAATATGTATTTATTGACTATTCCATTGGCCGAGAAATTACATTAAGACACTTAAAAAACACTAACAATTTAATGCATAGGTGAAAACGTATATAAGAGAACCTCCGATGTCTTAAGCACCGTTTGTTTATGGAAGTCATAAGATGTTATGAGGACCATATGAATGAATGTATATGTATGTGGTGACAAGACATCTACCTATGAGAATGAGAAACCTGGATACTTATGCATTGCACACAGTTACACAAAACACCCTGGCTAAAGATTTTGAGAGGAAGAGGAAGCAATGGAGCTTGTCTTAATAATCATTATAATTGGTGAACAGCGCTAGTGATAGACACTACCAGCAGTACCCCTAGCAACAAGCCTGGTTTACATATAAGGGGTGGGGGGCTTATATAGTTATGTGCTTTACTTAATTCCATGAGATCTGCAATCATTCACTTTGTTTTCTCCCAAATGGAGGCATCTGCCACTTGTCTCTTTATATCCTGATCGTCCAACGTGGCAATATTATAAAGGAGAGAAGAGAGGTAGGACACCTCTCAAGTCCTGCTACCTATGAACATTGGCCCACTGTCCCTACTTAGCTATCCGGCCTTGTGTAGAAGATTCTGATGGAGCATAAAAATGTATAATTATACACCTTGGCTTCTGGACCTCAAAGGGGATGTACACAATATGTAGGAGGCATGTTACCTGCACTTAAGTTGACTCTGAAAAGGACACAGTGCAGTGGTGAAGTCTCCCAGTGAATTCTGATTATTGGAAAGGGAGAGAAGATTTGAGATTTGGGGAATGAAATAAGGGAGTTTATTTTTTAAGACACCTACCAAAATATGAAGGACACCAGGAAAGATCTTGACTGGATCAGCAATCAATGACAGGAGGAAGACAGTAGTTATCGAATAACTGGATTTAAAGATTTTGGCATAACATATAAAGAGATTAGTTCCCTATGCATTTGTAAGTTAAAGGGAACAGTCTTAAAGCTAATAGACTCAGCAGGAATCACATTCCCATCAATAGCTGGAATTTAGGGAGATATGTCAAAAGGAAAGACAGGAATACAATACTTTGAACCAGGGCTTATTCTATAAAATTACCTACAGAAGAAGGTCATTGGGTATGTGAAATAAGAGTAGGAGCTGTTCGTGTTACCCAGAATGACAGCTCCAGGACCATCTATGTTTTGGTATTTTCCCGTTTCTATGGATATAGAATATCAAAGTGGTCTTTGTACCACAGTAAAGACACAGAACAAGGGATTGTTATTTTTCAAAAAGATAATATCTATCCATTCGCAAATGTTTTTCTTAACCAGTAGGCAATGGCTTCAGAAAGTTTACAGCCAGACAAGGAGAATATCATTGTCTGCTGAGTCTGAGTACCCTCTCTGAAATTAATGTTGATATTGTTGCAAAGGTAATATGCTCATAAAGGGATTCTGGAACATATTGATATAATCTGAAAGGCATTGGCAAAATGTAGTGCTTAGTTCTGTAGCCAGGATAAGGAACTAAACAGCATATTGACCTGCAATCAAAGTATTCTGTAATAGAGGCTTTCCAAAATTCCAAGGTAAAGCAACTGGAACTGTGTGAAATAAGATTGTTCCTTTCTCAAAACTGTAGAGCTTGTAGAAAGCAAGGCTTGAAGCAAATTCAAGCAAGTGTCCAGAATCTGCAGGAATTTAATTATTATTTTCAAATTAGATAGTGTCTACATATTCTGCAGCACTTTGCAAAGCATATTTAATCACTCACATCAGCCCTACCACATTGGAACTTACAGTCTAAATTCTCTACCTCATGAACATACACACACACTAGGTTAAATGTTGTTTGAAGCCAATTTACCTACAAGTGTGGTTTTGAAATGTGGAAGGAAAGAAACAGCAGGGAGAACATATAAACTACACACAGATAGTGCCCCAGCCAAAATGTTTCTCTATTGTAAGACCACAGGTCACGGCCCAAGGCTAACTCCTCGAGACTAAAGCTGACTTGGCATGGCCCAGGAGACATTAGGAAAGACATGGACGTAGTTGGAGACAGGTCATGAATGTCTGGATAGGTGGCAATAGTTGGGATTAGAGGTCAGTGGTGTGGGTATTGAGCAGGCTGGGATGGCCAGAAGCAGATATGGTCAGCAATCATTCAATAGGCACAGAGAGGTTTAGGAACAAACCAGATCAGTAGCGAGTGGTCAGATGAGTTTCAATAAAGTAGCACAAAAATATCAAAAACAGCTGTTCATCAGACACACAAATGTGCACTAAGCATACTTTTAAAATCAGAGCTCCCTGACATCAGCAGCTGTAAACCCGACAAGCAGCATGCCCTCTCTACAAAACATAAGAGACAGGAACAGGCATGGATGCACATCTAACCAGAGACAGGGCAATAGGAGCAAGCTATTAAAGTAATTTCATTGTCTTCCAATAATTATTGTCTATGCGATTTGTGTGGTTCCAAAGCACAAGCAATTTATTTAGCAAAAGCAAAAGTATTGCAGTTCAATAAATAAGTACAGTACAGCCGATACATATGCTGCGCGGTGCTGTGCAATGCTGGGTCCAGCATACAGTCATCAATCCTGAAGTCTGTGGTCAATGTGACCACCTGCTGGTCCCAGAGCTCCTGCTTATATACACTCAGTGATACAGTGAAAACAATACAGATGACCTGGCAAGTTTCCATAGGTTCAGGCTTCAGGAAGGTCCAGTGTAATGCAGTCCATAGGTCAGTTCAAACGACACCCTCCAAGGGTGGGGATCAATTTGCCAAG
This sequence comes from Mixophyes fleayi, assembly GCF_038048845.1. Lineage (NCBI taxonomy): Eukaryota > Metazoa > Chordata > Amphibia > Anura > Limnodynastidae > Mixophyes > Mixophyes fleayi. Next base: position 54,287,198 of record NC_134407.1, read on the forward strand.
GGTGGGGGTCAGATTTCCAGAGGATGAATACTAATTTTCATGCCAAGGACTAGTTTAAACTGGTCTATTAGCATTACACAGACAATATCATTCTAACCATTTATTCCCTGTCATCCATAACTAGCACGGAATGTGCGATCCTTTTGGCGAATGAACTGGACGTCTGTGGATAAATAGGGGATTAGAATGATACCAAACATGACATGCTTACTGTGACCTGAACTTTAAATATCACTAAAGTGCATATAACATTACAGTATTTAACTATAAACTAAATAACATTTGTTCATAAACAACTGTGGATTGGAACTATTATAAATATGAACTATATACAAGTGAATGTATAAATGCGAGTGTATGTGTGTGTTATTTATCGTACGATTGCGCCATGACACGTGGCGTACTGATCGCAATCGCACGGTAAAACAATGTTAGTCAATATACTTTCTTTCATCCAATTATTTGACTTTGACAAAGCTCATCAGGTAAGTTAAAGACGCTGCGTATTATGATACATTGGATTGTGTGGATTGAAGCTGTGCTGAAGACATACTCAAAAAATAATCTACAAAACGTTGTCATCTCCATCACTAGAGTTTTACCATCTGTAGCTTTCAACTCTCCACTCCAAGTACTGAGCAATTATGATAATTAGTGTCAATAGTAAATAGTGTCTGGCAAAACCAACCTTATGCACATATATAATATAGATTAGGATCTGTCACACCACATATTATTTAATATCATTATTTTTGCAAACTGCTGTCTGTAAGTCAAATAGTGGTCAGATAGTGTGTGCAGCATAATCTTTTTCTCTGCCTTCTACAGCATGAAGCTGTGGATGTAAGAAGACGAAGGTGTGTGAGGTTGGTTGGTGGCTCTTAATGTAATGTGGCTGGTGCAGGTGGGTAGGGACATGGGCTATCAAATTAATTATAGGGTGGCGGTGAGGTAAATAGTGGTAGCTATTTAACATTGGTGACATAGTGGGGGCCTATACATTTAAAGTGGTGTGATGAGCCTTTTAATTTAATTGAGGCTATTAATTGGGGGCTATTAATGGAGGACATTTAAGGTTGCATGATAAGCCCTTTAATTGGGAGCTATTCATTCAATGTAAGGCCAAGTTGGGTGAGAAGGGGGGCAATTTATTAAAAGTGAACGCTATTAATTTAATGTCAGTGCTAGTTGGGGGAAAACAGACCTATTTATTAAATGTGAATGCAATGAATTTAATGTTGATAACGTTAGGTCTAGTTGGGGGAAAATAGGCCTATTTATAAAATGTGAATGCTCTTAATCAAATGTTGGAACTTAATTACTAGATTTAGTTGCTGTCCATGAAGCCTATTTAAGGCTCATTTGGGTGTTGCCCACAAGCCAGACCTAGCTAATTATAAGCTGCATTTTAATGGTGTTTGAAGCATATAGGTCAGTGTTAGACCTGCATAGAATGAAGTCCCCCTGACGCTGGGATGCAGGCTTAAGTGTTTTGATCAATATATGAACTACTACCTTATGTTTTCATATTACTAGATACACACAGATATGCAGCGTTAAGGATAAGCACTGACCACAACTGTATTTTTGTTTTGTACACATATATGGGCATTTATATTGCCATGCAGCTGGTACCATTTATAATATGGGATTAATCGAGCATGGGCTTATTTGTTACTTAATTGATACTGATTCATAGTCAGTGCTGGTTGAGGAGACGGAGGTCTAAAACGTATAGTCATTGCTCAGCTTTCCAAATATCATATACCTATCCATTTTCCAAACAGGGCCCCATCATTCCAGTATCCAGACACACAGCAATGAGCTTAAAACATCAAAAGCAGTAGGTAGTGAAAGTTGCAAGAACAGGTAAGAAAAGCACTCTCTGCCAACTATCCTGATTCCGCTGTTACAATCCCGATTTTTGGGGAGGTAAGCCTCTCTGCTCTGCTGAAGAAGGGCAGAGCAGAGTGCACCTATAAGTGGTGCATACAGTAATGACAGTGTGTTTGAAGGGGTTGGAGGGGCTAATATTGTCTAAAGGGATAGCCATACCCACTCCTACGGCATGACGGCACCCACACTGGCAGCACAGTTGTGGAGGAGAGGGCTATACAGCTCTGCTCAATTCAGTCATTTGTATATTGGGCATGCTACGTACCGGACCAACTTTCAGGCCAATGGGGGGGGTAAAGCAGAATAGAAACATTTCTATCAGTCTATACTCCAATATATTTATTAAATGTGATAAAAAATATATTACATTAATTATAACAACATTGAATACAAATGTAGATCTACATGAGAACATGTTTAGCTACGCATTTGTCTCTGTACACAGTGTGCATTGTAAATATATATTCTCTTTGTTTTACACCTGCTCCTTTTTCTGGGCGTATCGGTAAAGTAAACATATGGTTGCTGCATTTGTTCAGATATTAGTCAGAATTATTTACTTATAGTGTACAGATTATACAGGAGAAACAAAACTCGCACAGAGGCAGTATATTGTTGATGCTTCTGAATGTGGTTAGGATTGCTAAGATGCTTTTAACTGCATCAAATATTGTTAACAATAATGTATGTATTTTACTTATACATTTTACATAATGTTACAGTCATGTTGCACAGATTTGTCTTTAGTTATGCACTGTGTAAAGTATTGCAAGCAGTACCTATGGCTGTATAAGTTATCTCTGAAACAACATGGGTGGGGTCAGACGTCTGTGCTTGAACTCTGCACTCTCCCAGATAGAAAAACATAATAGCCGAAAGGCTGTAGTAATGACACATTGAAGTAAATGCTTCTCTCCTGTCACACGGAATTGATTCAACTAGAAAAATACAACAACGACATGTTTACTTGTCAGAAAAAGTGTTATCTAATCACATACTTACCTACTTTCTTCAGCTCCCTTCCGGGAGCCAGCCAGTGGAGGGGGGCGCGGCCGCGCAAATCGCGTCATTTCGGACCCGCCCCCTGTGACGTTATGACGCAAATTGCGTCATTTGACAGCAGGGAGCGGGGCTAAATGCCGCGATTCGTCGGGAATCGCGGTGTTTGGGATCTAATTCTGCCCACTTCACTAGGAAGTGGGGCACTTCCTAGTGAAGTGGGCAGAATTCGGGAGATTGCCACACTCGCCCGGGAGTCCGGGAGACTCTCGCAAAATGCGGGAGTCTCCCGGACATTCCGGGAGAGTTGGCAAGTATGTCTAATCATTGTATCTCTGGGGAGTAAGTTATCAACTGAATGGTGGCTCGTTACTGTGGCAGCCATTAAAGTGATAATATAATCAGGTAATTTCTCAGTAGACAATCCCTGTGGTGTAAAGTTCAGAAAGGTTCTTAGAACATAGCCGCCAACTATCAGTAATTTCCAGGGACAGTGCTAGGTTTTAAGATTTGTCCCTGGACATCTTTGTCCCTGGATAATGTTCCTGTTTTCGATATTGATGAATTGCACTATAGAATTCCTATTTGTCTGCAGGTCAGTGCAGTTCTTACCATTCATTCTTATCCTATAGGTTTTAGAATTTAACATTTATTGAAAAGGAGTATTGAAAAAAATATATTTTATAATGTATATTATATACATACTTGCTAACTCTCCCGGAATGTCTGGGAGACTCCCGGAATTCGGGTCGGTCTCACGGACTCCCAGGAGAGCAGTCAAGTCTCCTGCATTCCGCAACTGCCTTCCCAAAATGCCGCGATTCCTGGTGAATTACGCCATTTTGGCCCCATCCCCCGCGACAAAACAAAATTTATGTCACAGGGGCAGGGCTAAGATGATGCATTTGGCCGCCCCTTCCCGCCCTCCAGTCACGCCCCTCTCCCAGACAGCAGTTGCCGAAAGTAGGTAAGTATGTATTAGCATAAAGCAGTGATGGGCAACAGACGATGCCGGGGCTACATGAGGTCCTCTGAGCCTTTACTTGCAACCTCCAGATCTTTCCTGCTTCACAGTCAGATTTCTTTGCTATCGCTTGTAACGCTCAGGACCTGATTATCCAATAGGCTAACTAGGCTGCAGCCAAGGGCGCTAGGCTCTAGGGGGTGCAAAACTGTAGCAGGGAGAGGTATAAGCTGAAATTCATTTTAAAATATAAGAGAATAGTTGTTCTCCAAAGTAAAAAGTAAAATTGAAAGAAAAAAGTAGTAAGGTTTTAATTTTGACGTATTCCCCTGGTAAAGGCTGAAGACAGTGAGTCATCATTGAGTGGGCACTTGAGTATAAGCAAATAGGAGAGACAAAGATGGCGACATGCGCTGGCCTGATAGCTCCCTCCACCTTCACATCTTCACCCTCAGTAGTGCTCGGTCATGACCCTTTTCAAAAGTCAAGTGGAGATGAGTTTTGAAAACAAGTGAACACAAACATTTTGTGAAGGAAGATGGATTTTAAATTAAGGACAAGTTTGTTTTTACCTACCTACACACATAGTAGCATAGGGCGGCCTGAACCCTTAATTAAGCCCTGGTATTTTTTTTAATTGATATTAAGGATAATGTGGCCCCACGCAGCCCCTGAAGTGTATCAAGTTGGTTATTACTGATACAGAGAGTTTATGACAGGCTGTTAGTGATCATAGGTTGGTTTCATCTCAGCGTTCTGACAATTGTGAAGGCGTTAATATGAGTCATTTGTTTGGCACCAAAGTACAGAACATAACCTTTCTATTTATGCATGTCCTGCACTTTTGTGCATCAAGTTTGTCTGCTCAAACATAAATGAGAGAGTAATATTACTAGTGACACACCCTGCTCTAGTGCCACAGACGGTTGCTAGGCAATTTGTTATAACACAACATGGAGCTTTCTCCCAAATTCACAGCAATCATACAAAACCTCAACTCTCCAATATGCACCAATGCAGATTTTTACTTCAGTTATTAGCAAAATCATATTTAAGGGAATAATAGCAACTCCTTGTGTCCCCAATAGCTTGGGCGTTGTAATTGCTGCAGGGTTGTATTTGTTATTAAAATGGCCTAGTCACCAGCATGGGATAGCAGAAAGGGATTACATTAAACCTAAGATGCAAGTTGATTTATAAAATAACATTGACAACTATATAATATATGTAAAACTCTTAAAGCTGAATGGGAAATATTTGAGAAAGTTAGACATATTTTCCTAGACTCCCTGATAGTAATCTATTTGAAGAACAGAACAGGCAGACACTTTTAACCAGCTTCTGTAGACAATGGCTGATAACAGACATGAATGTGCAGAGTAAATTCCGCTCTCTTCCACTCACACAATTACATACCTGTAACTCCTCAAGAACTGTCATGCATGGATGCAAACTGCCCACAGCATTAAGTAATTACATAAAAGGAGAACGTAGTTAACATCACATGTTCATAACCATAAATATAACTGTATATAAATAAACTTGAGTCTAACTTAGATAGTCCCTTTACAACTTTATCTTATTAAACTATTTTGTTTCTCACCACTAACAACCCCAAGTGGGTGGAGGTCCCGGTCCCGGAGGTCTGTCTTTAATCAGCTGTCCAGTTTTTCTGCCTGAGGGGTCAGCCAAACACGCTGCACTTTGCTGGAAACTAGGTCTAAAATTGGCTATCAAAATCACAGGATTTATGGGAACCTCAAGTATAGTAGTTATCAAATATTAATGGACGGACAAATAAATACCATTGGACAAAGTCCTCATGTGACTATATATGTGACTACTGTTCATGTGCACTAATCATCATCACCATTTATTTATATAGCGCCACTGATTCCGCAGCGCTGTACAGAGAACTCACTCATATCAGTCCCTGCCCCATTGGAGCTTACAGTCTAAATTCCCTAACATACACACACACACAGACAGAGACAGACTAGGGTCAATTAACCTACTAGTATGTTTTTGGAATGGTTCTCTGCCAGATCCTAAGTCAGTGTTGGCTAACCTGTGACACTCCAGGTGTTGTGAAACTACAAGTCCCAGCATGCTTTGCCAATATATAGCAGCTTATTGCTGCAAGGGTATGCTGAGACTTCTAGTTTCACAACACCTGGTGTGTCCCAGGTTAGCCAATACTGACCTAAGTTCATGTATATGTACTTGTACGGTCAAATGTTACAGAAATCCAGAAGTAGAGCTGAGTGGAGTTGGGACTTTGAAGGGATATTTTGTTCTTTACTTGTGTACATTTTCAGATGTATCCCATACTTGCCAACTCTCCCGGAAAGTCCGGGAGACTCCCGAAATTCGGGTCAGTCTCCCGGGCTCCCGCGAGAGCTGGCATTGCTCCCGCATCCCGGAATTCCCCTGTTAAATGGGGCGATTCACCGAGAATCGCGCCATTTTGGCCCCCGGGTGGGGCCAAAATGATGCGATTGGCCACGCACCACCCCCTCCCGCCCTCCAGTCACGCCCCTCTCCCGGAAAACAAGTTTCCGAGAGTAGGTAAGTATGATCTATCCTCAAACCTTGTAATTCTCTCAGTGGACAAGTAGGTGCACTTATTTGCCATATTTTGTGGTTTTGGGAATGTCCTCTGCAGATCATAAAAGCTGAGTTATTTCAGTGACATCACTGACTGGGCCCCTGTTTATAAATGTCCTAAATCTGCTAAATCCTAAATTTTGTCCAATTTGACTATGTTGAATCTTATGGTGAAAAATGAGCTCAGTGTCCCTCAAATCCCACAACCTACTGCTGTTCTTTGGTCCACTCAATAGTGGTAAATCGCAGTTAGGGACATATTTATCAAGCACTGAAATTATACCATTGACTTCACCATATAAAGTATCTACCTTACATAGTGATGAGCTACTTATAAAACAGTGAACAGCTATTTTTGAAAACAAAGTCTGGAGTACAAACTGCACACAAAGTGGCCAAATCTTAAATCCATATTAAAACCTGTCAAAAATCAAAATCAAAGCCAAATAGAAATGTCATAAAAAATAATGAAACAAGTGAAATAGTGTAAAAGCTGCATTGAAAGCAATTGTTATTTTGTCTGTTCTGAGGAAACACAAGTTTTCAGTGTAGTTTTCAGTCAGATGGGAATTTCAAACCTTTATGAATACATACATGTTAATTACATTATTTGTGCATGTTGGAGAACCCTCATGAGTCTTGATATATACAGTACGTCCCTTTATCTTGACAAACATTGAATGTTAGTGGATTGTGATGAAAACCTTAGAAGTCTAAAATGCAGTTAAAAGAAAAATGTAATGTCAGCTTAAAATCAAACTCTGCCCATTGTGTTTAATTCACATTATCTCAACTGATCATTGATTTACAAAACATAATATTTCTTCCTGCTGTCTTGTGGTGGAAATAAATGACATAATGAAATTGATGCTTATATGGTCAATCACTGCACCACCCAGCACCTGGATGGCCCAGCTCCACCAATCAGTACCAGCATGTTCACCTTTTGGTGCTCAGTTTCATGTGACTGACAGTGAGCTCATGAGCAGGTATTGGGACTGATATCTGAGTGCAGTAAGCCCCCAGCACTGCAGGATCAGCAGGCAGAGTTGCCTGTGAGTAGAGGTAGGTAAAACATTTTTAATAACAAGTGATGGGGGAGCAATTTGTATTCACATTATACAGACTAGTATTAAGCAATCTGTTTCCCTCCAGGTGTTGTGGAACTACAAGCCCCAGTATACTTGGTCTGCTGGGACTTCTAGTTCTATAATTGCTGTACCATGCTGGGGTGGGTAGGAAATATGATAATGTCTGATCAAGTGAGCCTGTGGGAGCAGGAGGAAATACATTTCTGTTCTAACTGTGAGTGACGCTATATCTATGGATTGGATGAGGGCAGGGACAGGCTGGGCTGGGGGGAGGGGGGCATCTGACCCCCAGGCCGGTCCCATAGTGGGCTCCCTTGGGGTGGGTCACTGGGCCACCTGCATTTTTTTCCTTTAAAATGTTCCTAATAGGCTGCTGAGTCATGTCTTGACCCTCGGGCTAAAATTTGACAGCCCTCCCCTGGATGAGAGCACTTAGGGATGGAGCTCCATGTTTATGTGTGGAACATTTAAGTGCTCAGTGCTAGCTGTCTGAAGGACTATATCAGTTAGGTATATACAGGGCCGTAACTAGGGCTGTGCGGTATGGGTGACCGCCCAGGGCGCAACACTGAAAGGGCCGCAAGTTATATATGTTTTAAGTTCATTTGATTGAAATTGAGGGCTAGTAGGGTGGCATTTTTCTTTCTCGCCCCAGGCGCTAAAATTTTAAGTGACGGCTCTGGGTACATATGCCTCATAATGTTGAATATAAAGAGGAAACAAGTATCTTGTTTAAAGCCATAGGGAGTCCAATTTTTTTTTTGCTCATTGATGTACAAAGGCGCATAAAAGTTTAACATATAGAACACTGTTCCCTGTCGCTGCTCTGTTTGGTTCTGATTTAAATGTGTGGTTTGACCATTGTTACCACACTGAAATCAAGTACACTTCCAGCACTGATATGTGGGTGAAGCCCTAGCGCTACAGTAAGTGATAAATTTTAATACTGATTTTCATCATACTATTTTGCAAATCATCTAATTATCACTTGGGGATATGAACATAATTAAGAAAAGAAAATGAAGATGCAATGCCCCTTTATCCCGCTTTCTAGGATGAAATCACACACCTTTCAAAGATGACTTGTGTCAATCATAAGTCAATGATCTGCAAATGGATCATTTTGGAATGTATGTTAAAATGTAGGGGGTAAAACAAGTCGCTTATATTTTTAGTGAACTACTATGCCAAATATCAATACAGTAAGAATATCACACTGTAATAGAACATTTAGTCCTAGCTTCATTTATGATTCGATGAAATGGGTTAAAGGACATACAATTTATTTTTGATAAGGAAGGCACATACGTCCGTTGCAGATAGCTAAGGTGTAGCTTGATTACAGAGTCCAAAGGGGGATTGTCAGATGTGTTTGAAATGTTGCAGTTTAATTCCTAACAACACACAGACGGCCACACCTAACTTATCAGCAACATTCAACGTATAAATATGCAAGTAACTATAAAATCATGTCAGCCAAAAATAAGGTTTAATCATTCTCACTTGCCAATGTATTCCAGCACTGCGGTAAATGTCCTGTCATGTGTATATCTATTCATAATCTGTTTTGGAACTACAGCGGAATTTCTGTTAATGAAAACTTCTGTACGTCAGGTTAATTAACCTGAGTAGAGTATGTTGATTTTCAGGACAAATACTGTATTGTGCTATTTTATTGTTGTGAATTGCAATGGAAAGCTGACCAGGTATTGCTGGCAATATTAGTAAACTTGCGTGGCCCCAGAACAACCGTAATGCCTGAGAATTATCCAACTGAACTTGATTGGCTAATTTTTTATTACGCCCATAAGACCATTAGGCAGATGACTATTATAGCCTGTGTCTGGTCAACTCTAGAATCCCACACACTGGGCTTGATGCAAAGTTGAACACAGCTTGAGCATAATCTGTGACCCCTTTTAATGTTGTGTTAGAAACACAATGTGCTTTGTTATTGCTGTGTGAGGTCTGGTTCCTATGATGCTTATTACTGTCTGACTACTGATATCTTCTGAGCATGTGCAAAGTTTCTTTCTCCCTCTGTATAATAAATCAACCTCATGGTTACGCCACATGTATGCTAAACTTCTGTAATTCACAATGCAGCACTCACCAAAGGTCACAGTGTTATCCTCAGCATCCCTGCCATAAATCTTCTACTAACAAGTAATTAGGGATGTGCACCGGCGACTTTTGAGGTCTCGTGTTTTGTGTTTTGGATCCGGATTTTCGTTATTTTTGAGGTTCGGATTTGTCTCGCAAAACATTTGACGAAAGGTCTCGGTTCGGATTTAAGGTATTGGATTCGGATTTTTTTTGAAAAAAACATAAAAAGTTTAAAAATCAAGTTTTTGGGCTTATTTTCACTCCTAGGCTATTATTAACCTCAATAACATTCAATAACAAGCATTTCCACTAATTTACAGTGTATTCTGAACACCTCATAATATAGTTATTAGTCCAAAACGTTGCAAAAAGGTATCTTTCTGGACTGCGTAGAGGAGTGGGTCACCACAATATCTTAAAAACCCTGAACTTTTATGATTCGCACCAATAATTGTACCTGGACTGCGTAGAGGAGTGGGTCACCACAATATATTAAAAACCCTGAACTTTTATGAATCGCACCAATAAATGTACCTGGACTGCGTAGAGGAGTGGGTCACCACAATATATTAAAAACCCTGAACTTTTATGAATCGCACCAATAAATGTACCTGGACTGCGTAGAGGAGTGGGTCACCACAATATATATAATAAGAAAACCATCAACTTGTTTGATTCGCACCAATAAATGTACCTGGACTGCGTAGAGGAGTGGGTCACCACAATATATTAAAAACCCTGAACTTTTATGAATCGCACCAATAATTGTACCTGGACTGCGTAGAGGAGTGGGTCACCACAATATCTTAAAAACCCTGAACTTTTATGAATCGCACCAATAAATGTACCTGGACTGCGTAGAGGAGTGGGTCACCACAATATATATAATAAGAAAACCATCAACTTGTTTGATTCGCACCAATAAATGTACCTGGACTGCGTAGAGGAGTGGGTCACCACAATATATTAAAAACCCTGAACTTTTATGAATCGCACCAATAAATGTACCTGGACTGCGTAGAGGAGTGGGTCACCACAATATATTAAAAACCCTGAACTTTTATGATTCGCACCAATAATTGTACCTGGACTGCGTAGAGGAGTGGGTCACCACAATATATTAAAAACCCTGAACTTTTATGAATCGCACCAATAAATGTACCTGGACTGCGTAGAGGAGTGGGTCACCACAATATATTAAAAACCCAGAACTTTTATGAATCGCACCAATAAATGTACCTGGACTGCGTAGAGGAGTGGGTCACCACAATATATATAATAAGAAAACCATCAACTTGTTTGATTCGCACCAATAAATGTACCTGGACTGCGTAGAGGAGTGGGTCACCACAATATATTAAAAACCCTGAACTTTTATGAATCGCACCAATAATTGTACCTGGACTGCGTAGAGGAGTGGGTCACCACAATATCTTAAAAACCCTGAACTTTTATGAATCGCACCAATAAATGTACCTGGACTGCGTAGAGGAGTGGGTCACCACAATATATATAATAAGAAAACCATCAACTTGTTTGATTCGCACCAATAAATGTACCTGGACTGCGTAGAGGAGTGGGTCACCACAATATATTAAAAACCCTGAACTTTTATGAATCGCACCAATAAATGTACCTGGACTGCGTAGAGGAGTGGGTCACCACAATATATTAAAAACCCTGAACTTTTATGAATCGCACCAATAAATGTACCTGGACTGCGTAGAGGAGTGGGTCACCACAATATATTAAAAACCCAGAACTTTTATGAATCGCACCAATAAATGTACCTGGACTGCGTAGAGGAGTGGGTCACCACAATATATATAATAAGAAAACCATCAACTTGTTTGATTCGCACCAATAAATGTACCTGGACTGCGTAGAGGAGTGGGTCACCACAATATATTAAAAACCCTGAACTTTTATGAATCGCACCAATAATTGTACCTGGACTGCGTAGAGGAGTGGGTCACCACAATATCTTAAAAACCCTGAACTTTTATGAATCGCACCAATAAATGTACCTGGACTGCGTAGAGGAGTGGGTCACCACAATATATATAATAAGAAAACCATCAACTTGTTTGATTCGCACCAATAAATGTACCTGGACTGCGTAGAGGAGTGGGTCACCACAATATATTAAAAACCCTGAACTTTTATGAATCGCACCAATAAATGTACCTGGACTGCGTAGAGGAGTGGGTCACCACAATATATTAAAAACCCTGAACTTTTATGAATCGCACCAATAAATGTACCTGGACTGCGTAGAGGAGTGGGTCACCACAATATCTTAAAAACCCTGAACTTTTATGAATCGCACCAATAAATGTACCTGGACTGCGTAGAGGAGTGGGTCACCACAATATATATAATAAGAAAACCATCAACTTGTTTGATTCGCACCAATAAATGTACCTGGACTGCGTAGAGGAGTGGGTCACCACAATATATTAAAAACCCTGAACTTTTATGAATCGCACCAATAAATGTACCTGGACTGCGTAGAGGAGTGGGTCACCACAATATCTTAAAAACCCTGAACTTTTATGAATCGCACCAATAAATGTACCTGGACTGCGTAGAGGAGTGGGTCACCACAATATATTAAAAACCCTGAACTTGTATGATTCGCACCAATAATTGTACCTGGACTGCGTAGAGGAGTGGGTCACCACAATATCTTAAAAACCCTGAACTTTTATGATTCGCACCAATAATTGTACCTGGACTGCGTAGAGGAGTGGGTCACCACTATATCTTAAAAACCCTGAACTTTTATGATTCGCACCAATAATTGTACCTGGACTGCGTAGAGGAGTGGGCACTGGGCACCACAATAAAATATATAAAAAACCTTCAACAGATCTGCATTACACTACACATACGGCTGCTCCTCCATCCTCTCCATCATATACATGTTGGAGTTTTAGCGTGTGACAACCTCTTGTTTTTGATAATGTCAGTGCATTTTGAATATTTTTCAATTTGCCCCACACCACTGAATGTACTTTATCTATGATACGCATCTATCTATCTTGACTGCGTAGTGTGGTGGCCCCGGTACACAATTTGGTACCGAGGCCACAATATAATTAAAAAACCCTCCACGTGTCAGAATTCCACCAAACAAGTATCTGGACTGCGTAGTGGGGTGGCCCCGGTACCCAACTTGATACCGGGGCCACAATAAAATAAATACACCCTCCACGTGTCAGAATTCCACCAAACAAGTATCTGGACTGCGTAGTGGGGTGGCCCCGGTACCCAACTTGATACCGGGGCCACAATACCTCCTCCAAACATGCTACAGACAATTCGTCATTGAGATCCCATTAAGTATGTTAAAGACAGACAGGGTCCAAGTGTTATTAGTTGACTTTGTAAAGAAAAAAACTGTCCCTGTTGCACATAGTCGTGCAATGAAGACTTACTTTTTCATTTAAAGGCACGATCTTTCAAGTGTAGTGTTTGTAAGTCTAAGTCATATTATACTTTTGGTAAAATTGGTTTTTTTTGTTCCTCTTTATGTTAATTAATTAGTAATAGAATTAAAGTAGGAAATAGAATTAAATAGAATTAAAGTAGGAAATAGAGTGGTATAGAGTTGTAGTGTGGTATAGATAGAGTGGTCCACACAATATAATAATAAAACCCTCAACTGGTCTGAATTCCACCAAACAAGTATCTTGACTGCGTAGTGTGGTGGCCCCGGTACACAATTTGGTACCGAGGCCACAATATAATTAAAAAACCCTCCACGTGTCGGAATTCCACCAAACAAGTATCTGGACTGCATAGTGGGGTGGCCCCGGTACCCAATTTGATACCGGGGCCACAATACCTCCTCAAAACATGCTCCAGACAATTCGTCATTGACAGACCCCAGACAGACAGGGTCGTAGTGTTATTGTTTGACTTTGTAAACCCAAAAAAATGTCCCTGTTGCACTTGCACATAGTCGTGCAATGAAGACTGACTTTTTCATTTAAAGGCACGATCTTTCAAGTGTAGTGTTTGTAAGTCTAAGTCATATTATACTTTTGGTAAAATTGGTTTTTTTTGTTCCTCTTTATGGTAATTAATTAGTAATAGAATTAAAGTAGGAAATAGAATTAAATAGAATTAAAGTAGGAAATAGAGTGGTATAGAGTTGTAGTGTGGTATAGATAGAGTGGTCCACACAATATAATAATAAAACCCTCAACTGGTCTGAATTCCACCAAACAAGTATCTTGACTGCGTAGTGTGGTGGCCCCGGTACACAATTTGGTACCGAGGCCACAATATAATTAAAAAACCCTCCACGTGTCGGAATTCCACCAAACAAGTATCTGGACTGCATAGTGGGGTGGCCCCGGTACCCAATTTGATACCGGGGCCACAATACCTCCTCAAAACATGCTCCAGACAATTCGTCATTGACAGACCCCAGACAGACAGGGTCGTAGTGTTATTGTTTGACTTTGTAAACCCAAAAAAATGTCCCTGTTGCACTTGCACATAGTCGTGCAATGAAGACTGACTTTTTCATTTAAAGGCACGATCTTTAAAGTGTCAGAAAGAGAGAGAAGACACAGGAGAGGAGAGTTGTAGCTGGGGACCTGGGGTGGAAGCTCCCAGGCTCCCCCAGCATTGCCTGGAAGTCTGAGCGTGGTGACTGAGCCAGGGCAAGGAATGTGTGCCCTGGATGAGGGGGAGAACTCCATGCCACTATAGTGAACCCAAGAGAGAGGGGGACACTGCACATGGAAGAGGCCCTGGAGTGAGGGCTGCTACAAGAGGCATGGTAGCTGTAGTGTCAGATCCTGAGGCTGAGAGTACACAGAGTGACGTGTCAGAGCACAGGAGACATTATCCCCGCAGAGGAGGGATGAGCTGCAGTTGAGAGGTCTGTTGTTGAAATAGGACATGCACACTTTAACAAACCAATCATTTCAGCGACAGGGCCTACCAAACAACTTTGACTGAAATGATTGGTTTGTTTGGGCCCCCACACCAAAAAAGCTATTCATCTCTCCCTGTACAGACTAAACAGGCTCTACTGAGGCAAGATGTCGTCCTCATCCTCAACCTCTGATTCCTCTCCCCCTACAGTGTGTACTTCCTCCTCATCACACATTATCAATTCGTCCCCGCTGGACTCCACAACCACAGGTCCCTCTGTAGTATCTGGAGGGCAGTGCTGTACTTCATTGAGGAATTGATTATTCATTTTTATAAACATCATTTTTTCAACGTTGTGAGGAAGCAACCTCCTTCGCCGCTCACTGACCAGGTTCCCCGCTGCACTAAAAACTCTTTCCGAGTACACACTGGAGGGGGGACAACTCAGGTAAAATAGAGCCAGTTTGTACAGGGGCTTCCAAACTGCCTTTTTTTCCTGCCAGTAACAATATGGACTGTCTGACATGTCTACTTGGATGGTGTCAGCAAAGTAATCATCCACAATTTTTTCTATTGTGACAGCATCCAATGCAGCGAGAGTAGACATGTCTGCAATGGTTGGCAGGTCCTTCAGTCCAGACCAGATGTTATCAGCATCCCCGCCAGTGCCTCTTTTGGGAAAACTGAGCTTTTTCCTCGCAGCCATAGATGTGGAAGAAAATGAGGGTGGAGCTGTTGGCATGTCACGGTCCTCTTCAGAGGACAATCTCCTGACCAGCAGGTCTTTGCACCGCTGTAGATTTGTGTCCGCCGGAAACAGAGACACAACATACGCTTTAAACCGAGGATCGAGCACGGTGGCCAGAATGTATTCCTCTGACTTTAAAAGAGTGACCACCCTCGGATCCTGGCAAAGCGTACGAAGGGCTACATCCACAAGAGCTACATGCTTGCTGTAATCGCAATGGCTTACCAGCTCCTCCCTCACTTTCTCCAGCTGCTTCTGCAACAGCCTGATCAGGGGAATGACCTGACTCAAGCTGGCAGTGTCGGAACTGACTTCTCGTGTGGCAAGTTCAAATGGCTGCAGAACCTTGCACAACACGGAAATCAGTCTCCACTGTGCTTGACTCAGGCGCATCCCCACTCCTTTGCCTATGTCGTAGGTGGCTGTGTAGGCCTGAATGGCCTTTTGCTGCTCCTCCATCCTCTGCAGCATATAGAGGGTGGAGTTCCAGCGCGTCACAACCTCTTGTTTGAGGTGATGGCAGGGCAGGTTCAAGCTTTTTTGATGTGCCTCTAGTCTGCGGTAGGCACTGGCTGAATGCCGAAAGTGTCCAGCAATTTTGCGGGCCACCGCAAGCATCTCCTGCACACCCCTGTCACTCTTGAGGTAATGCTGCACCACCAAATTAATGGTGTGGGCAAAACATGGGACGTGCTGGAAATTGCCCATATTTAATGCCCGCACAATGTTACTGGCATTGTCTGACACCACAAATCCCCATGAGAGTCTAAGTGGGGTAAGCCACTGGGAGATAATTTTCCTCATTTTCTCTAATATGTTGGCAGCGTTGGGCCTCTTATTAAAGCCTGTAATGCACAATGTTGCCTGCCTTTGCATGAGCAGCCATTTTGTAGATGCTGCTACTGATGCAGCTGTTGCTGTTGCTGCGGAAGGGGATGCATCTACCCAGTGGGCTGTCACAGTCATATAGTCCTTCGTTTGCCCAGAACCACTTGTCCACATGTCCGTGGTTAAGTGGACAGTGGGTACAACCGCATTTTTAAGAGCACTGAGGACACTTGATCGTACTTCTCTGTACATTTTTGGTATCGCCTGCCTAGTGAAGTGGAATCTCGAGGGGATTTGGTACCGGGGACACAATACCTCCATCAACCCTCTAAATCCCACTCCACTGATGGCGGACACCGGGCGCACGTCTAACACCAACATTGCAGTTACAGCCGCAGTTATACGCTTTGCAATAGGGTGACTACTATCGTATTTGGTGGTCATGGCAAACGACTGTTGGACGGTCAATTGTTTGGTGAAAGACTTAGCGGTCTTACGACTTCCCCTCTGGGAAGATGACCGACTAACAGCAGCAACAGCAGCAGTGGCAGTAGTAGGCGTACCGCTGCAGGATTCCTCGGATGAATCCCGTATTGAGGAGGACTCAGTCTGGCTGGTGACTTGGGCTGCAGGACTGAATCTGATGGAGATTGTGGAGGAAGTTGACGAGGAGGGTGTTGCTGGTGTGTATCCAACTGGACCACGGGATTTAGGTGTCCCTGTACCGATGAGGGTCCTAGCCCCAGTTCCTGAACTAACCACTGAACTATGAAGGTTATTCAGGTGACGTATAAGGGAGGATGTTCCTAGGTGGGCAAGATCCTTACCCCTGCTTATTTGAGCTTTACATAAGCTACATATTGCCATACATTGGTTGTCTGGATTTGGATAAAAATAACTCCAGACCGAAGAGGTGCATTTTTTGGTCTTCTGACCAGGCATGACGATGGGCTTTTTCATCCCATGGACATCAGCTGTTTCCCCCCCTGGTGCCTCATTTACAATAACCACATCACCATCCTCATCATCAAGTTCCTCCACAGCGCCAGCTACATCATCAATAGCCTCCTCCCGAGCCACCTCTTCCCGTACAGTGATGGGAAGGTCAGGCTTGACAACCACCAACACCCTTGGACTCGCCTTGGGGATTTGTGATAATTTCTCTTTAGAAGGCAGAGTTGTTTGCTGTTTTGTTGCTGACAGCATAACTCTCTTCAATTTTTTGTAGGGGGGGGGAGGAGGAGGAGGGCTAAGATCCGTGGGTGAAGCTGAACCACTAGTCATGAACACGGGCCAGGGCCTAAGCCGTTCCTTGCCACTCCGTGTCGTAAATGGCATATTGGCAACTTTACGTTTCTCCTCAGATGATTTTAAGTTTCTCTTTTTGCTACTTTTTCTTAACTTGGGCTTTTTGGATTTTACATGCCCGGTACTACAAGATTGGGCATCGGGCTTGGAAGACGACGTTGATGGCATTTCATCGTCTATGTCATGACTAGTGGCAGCAGCTTCAGCATTAGGAGGAAGTGGGTCTTGATCTTTCCCTACTTTATCCTCCAAATTTTTGGTCTCCATTATATGTAGCACAAGATACTGCAGAATGTGTGAACTTGGTAATATTGCAGTACCAATGGACTTATAATGCTGGATTGGTTTTGCAAATTTGGTTATAATTATTATATATATTTTTTTTTTTTTTAATTTTTTATTTTTTTTTACTTTTTTTTTATTTTTTACAAACTTGGGAATAATGGGGAAATAACTATGCCCTTAGAAGCACAGAGCACAGGACACAGCACCACTGGACTGAACAGGACACGGCACAGGACCCAGCAGCACTACGGAACTCAGCAGGACAGAGCACAGGACACAGCACCACTGGACTGATACTGCAGAATGTGTAAACTTTGTAATATTGCAGTACCACTGGACTTTTACTGCTGAATGTGTGAACTTGGTAATATTGCAGTACCAATGGACTTATAATGCTGGATTGGTTTTGCAAATTTGGTTATAATTATTATATATTTTGTTTTTTTTTTAATTTTTTATTTTTTTTTACTTTTTTTTTATTTTTTACAAACTTGGGAATAATGGGGAAATAACTATGCCCTTAGAAGCACAGAGCACAGGACACAGCACCACTGGACTGAACAGGACACGGCACAGGACCCAGCAGCACTACGGAACTCAGCAGGACAGAGCACAGGACACAGCACCACTGGACTGATACTGCAGAATGTGTAAACTTTGTAATATTGCAGTACCACTGGACTTTTACTGCTGAATGTGTGAACTTGGTAATATTGCAGTACCAATGGACTTATAATGCTGGATTGGTTTTGCAAATTTGGTTATAATTATTATATATTTTTATTTTTTTTTAATTTTTTATTTTTTTTTACTTTTTTTTTATTTTTTACAAACTTGGGAATAATGGGGAAATAACTATGCCCTTAGAAGCACAGAGCACAGGACACAGCACCACTGGACTGAACAGGACACGGCACAGGACCCAGCAGCACTACGGAACTCAGCAGGACAGAGCACAGGACACAGCACCACTGGACTGATACTGCAGAATGTGTAAACTTTGTAATATTGCAGTACCACTGGACTTTTACTGCTGAATGTGTGAACTTGGTAATATTGCAGTACCAATGGGCTTATACTGCAGGATTGGTTGTGAAAATTTTGTGGTAATTAAAAAATATTAAAGTAGTTTTTGGTATTTTATAAAAAAAACTTTTTTTTATTTTTTTAAACACAGGGGAATATTGGGGGAAATAACTATGCCCTTAGAAGCACAGAGCACAGGACACAGCACCACTGGACTGAACAGGACACAGCACAGGACCCAGCAGCACCACTGACCTCAGAAGGACAGAGCACAGCACACAGCACCACTGGACTGATACTGCAGAACACAGCACAGCACAGCACAGCACAGCACTAAACAGCACAGCACAGCACAGCACAGCACTAAACAGCACAGCACAGCACTAAACAGCACAGAACTAAACAGCACAGAACTAAACAGCACAGAGGACCACCTAACACACCCTCCCTCTACCCTGATCAATGCCCGAGTGAAGATGGCGGCGACTAGCGGGGAATTTATAGGATCCGAGTATCGCGAGATCCGACAACGGGATTATGAGTCAGAGCCTCAGTTTCACTTTTGAATTTGGCGCCAATACCCGGATCTGTCTCGGATCCGACTCGGATCCGCAACGTTCGGGTGGGCTCGGATTTCAGAAATCCGAGCGCGCTCATCCCTACAAGTAATAGACCCAGGCTGTATTTGCTGAGGATAAGATATCTGAAATTAAACTGACTGCCCCATACACCCACACACACGGGACCACCTTTGCATTAAAACATTGTAAAAATGTGTTTTTGTAAGGAAAACACATTTGCTATTAGGCTTCATATAGTACAGCAGATATAACCTTCCTTCGTATGCATAGATGTAACAAAACATTTGTTTTGTAAATACATACACAAAATCCAATAATATATGCACTAGCGGTTTGCTAGTGTTGGAGATCGCCATCATCATCAGACTGTTGCCAATAATATGGATGTAAAAGACATATCAGTCTAGGGCAGCACGGTGGCTGAGTGGTTAGCACTTCTGCCTCACAGCACTGGGGTCATGAGTTCAATTCCCAACCAAGGCTATCTGTAAGGAGTTTGTATGTTCTCCCTGTGTCTGAGTGGGTTTCCTCCGGGTGCTCCGGTTTCCTCCCACACTCCAAAAACATACTAGTAGGTTAATTGACTGCTATCAAAATTGACCCTAGTCTCTCTGTCTGTCTGTCCTTCTGTGTGTGTATGTTAGGGAACTTAGACTGTAAGCTCCAATGGGGCAGGGACTGATGTGAATGAGTTCTCTGTACAGCGCTGCAGAATTAGTGGCGCTATATGAATAAATGGTGATGATGATGATGATATCAGTCTCTGCATCAGCTCACAATTCCGTGAACACGTACTTACTGTACCCTGCCTGCGTTAGATTGTACCTTTCCTCCCCAATCTTGCCTCTTCACGTGCAAGCAAGTGCAAGTATGGATGCATGCAGAGCTGCATTAGGCAGATGTATGTTGAATCTAAATCAGATTGTTCACCTGTGTCAGTTTATCAGTTTATGAGCTCATTGGCCGGAGAGAATAAAAGACACTGCGAGTTCTGTGTGTGCAATTATCTCTGATTTATTAGTTACAAGTTCATATCTATATAGCTCAAAATCACGTATTACAGAAAACTATGCCCCAAAAGGTTTTAACCACTCATGCTGCCTTTACACAGAGCTTGTTACATTCTCACATTTTCACATGGGAATACTCCCCAGGGGGGTTGGTTTATCTCCTGTTCTGTTTTATCAAAGGTCATGGGCATAGTTTCTTGCAAACAATGAATAACTCCTACAAACTAGCTGTATCTAAGCTGTCTTTGAGCTATAAGAGAATAAAATGGCTATAAGGCAACAAGATACTTGCAGGGTTTTATGTGGCCATGCGCACAGTGAAGTCACACAATTCATGCTATGTAAATGGACGTATGTGTAGCTATGTATAAGGCCCACTAACTATGGAACTTGTTTATCATAATCATTGTTATCTCGTCAAAAGTATAATTTTGGTTAAAAATTACTCATCACCACAATTATAATTTAGCTGCGGCAGTTGAACGTTACTCTTCTGCCACAGCAAGTAATATCCAAAGTAATAAGCACAACATTCATCTCTACTGAGCACGCATAATGGCTTGACGCATGCATGTCACTGGAACTGAAAAAAAAGCTTTTGTAAAAAATAAATCTTTCATATATAAAAAAAACATGGTAGATGTAATATAAAAGTTAGATTAAATCCACCTTCTCTCCCTGTAAAATATAATTATTGCACAAGCTAAGCAAACTGGTTGACAAGTCAAGTTTAGGCTCCTGAAAACCAGATAAATAACATGAGAGTAAATTCATCACTCAGTCAAAGTCAGGAAAGTAACAAAGGTGGAGACATATGGGATAATAAACCCCACTATTATAAATCGTAAGTCACCAAGGAGTTCTGTGTCCATATAAATGGCTCAGGTTGACTCCAAGATGACTTTTCATATCAGGAATCTGTGGATGCCAGTTGACTTTGAACAAAATGTCAAATTCCTGTTTTGATACAGGGAGCCGTCAACAGAGAGAAACAGACATGAAGAGAAAAAAGTGGATCAGATGAGATGTAGCAACACCCAAACATATTTGACTTCTACTGCCTCTTTAATTAGAACCTATACATTAGGGATGAATGCTGGATAGCCTTTTGTAGAGTCTCAAGATGGGTACATACTACAGGTTTTTCATCCAATTATCATGCCAATCACACGATAAACATCTGTTAGGTCGTGTGTACTCACCCACGATCATGTTTTATCATGAGGCTGTGACAGTAGACCAGTTGAAGATAGGAGGGTATCCTGTACCTGTATCATTGCTGAAATAGAATTAATAGGTCTGGCAGGCTTGGTCTTCTAAATCTGCTGTCCCATAATGTACAGTGTTATATAGGTAACACACAAAGAGGAGAGCTCCATTGCTAATTGTCATTGCTGAAATAGAAATACTACGGCTGGCAGGCTTGGTGTAAATCAGCAGTCACATTGTACTGTGTTATATAGGTAACACACAAAGAGGAGAGCTCCATTGCTAATTGTCATTGCTGAAATACAAATACTAGGGCTGGCAGGCTTGGTCTTCTGAATTTGCAGTCAAAGTGTACAGTGTTATATAGGTAGCACATCGTATTGTTTCATTTGATTTTATAACCAGATTAAAAATCTCTATAAACGATGGAACAATGTCCGGCAAATTCTGCAGTGTGTATGCACATATGATCAGCAGTCCAGGCAGATCTCCACAGAATTTACAGCGTCATGATTTTTTCAGCAAATGGCAGATGAAGAGCACAGATATGAAGTAGAGATGCTCAGGCTCGGTTCCCCGTGAACCAAACATAACCGAACTTAGAAGATCCGAGTACCAAGCCGAGCCAGCTCGATACTTTTGCACGCCCTCGGAATTGAAAACGAGGCAAAACGTCATTGTTACGTTGTTGGATCTTGTGAGTTTTGGATTTTATAAGTACCACCCTCCACGGCGACCAGCGCCATTTCACATAGGGTCACAGAACAGGTAGTACAGTTCTTGGCAGTCTGTAGAGCAGTTGGGCAGTGTCATAGGTAGAATAGAAAGAGGAGGGGTAGCAGTGTTCTTCAAAGTCTCCAGTGACATTCAGGAGAGCTCCATTGCTCCATTGCTAATTGTCATTGCTGAAATAGAAATACTAGGGCTGGAAAGCTTGGTGTAAATCTGCAGTCACATTGTACTGTGTTTATATAGGTAACACACAAAGAGGAGAGCTCCATTGCTATTTGTCATTGCTGAAATACAAATACTAGGGCTGGCAGTCTTGGTCTTGGCAGTGTCCGCCATCCAGACCAGTGTCCGCCATCCAGACCAGTGTCCGCCATCCAGACCAGTGTCAGACATCCAGACAAGTTTCAGGCCAGTTTCAGGAAACCCATAGAGAAATAATAAGGAAAGAAGCCAAGACATAGATGTCCATGCTGCACTGGTCAATATCATTGATGATTTAAAAACATGATTATTCTTCAAAAATATACCTGCTATTACGTTATTCTGTAGCATGACTGCAGTTATGTCAGACCAGACGTAAGGGGTCGTGGGGGGGGCAGGACCTCTTCCCAACTGTAAATGTTGTAATCTGTGCTGTTTGTATATATTTTCTTAAACATGTCAAATAATTTAACAAACTGCTGCAGTCATACTGTCTTCGTGTCTCACTTTACAAATACAATGTTTTAGGTCTTTATGGTTTGTATTACAAGCATATAAAAGTCAATTTCTACAAGTCTACATCAAGTTTATTAAGCATGTAATAAAATTATTTGGGATCCACTCTGAGTTATATCCACTTTGCAAGAAGGATATTACTAAGGGCCGCTATAAATATTTTCTCCCTGACATCAACTTCTGCTTTCACTAAACTTTCCTCTGAAGCCGGATTGCCAATTTACGACGATGTATCCAGCATTTACATGGAAAGCAGACAAATGATTTACAAGAAGTCTGCTTCAAGAAATTAAGATTTCAGCAAAGTATAAACTGCATAATCTGCAAATGTAAATGTAGCAGTGAATTCTGAGATTTAAAGACTACATATGCTGTATTTATTTACAGCTTAAGTATATAGCATGTCTTAAGATCAGGTGAGGGGACATTTAAAGCAGTGTTTGAGGTAACCTTTGCCTTATTGGAGCCCCAGGTACTGCCCACTTTGCTGGGGCTCCGCCCATTTATGTAGTATAGTTATGGGAATAGAAGGTAGCAGGTCAATGGATAGTGTTAAGGTGCACATAAGTGTATCCACCCATTAAACTTGAGTGTAAAAGAGTTTTAATTGTCTTCAGCACCACAGGTAAAATTAACTATTTAAAAAAACAAAAATACACTCATTTAGGGAGATACCCCCATTTCTTGGACCCTCTCTGACCAGTGGGCAGCTCGGCCGCTTACTACTTACTTCTTAGTGGCTGAACACACAAACATACACACACAGACCTTGTATAGCTGTGGTTCCCTGCTCAGCCAGTCATGGGGTCACTCTCTCTTTTCAGGTACAGGATGGCCTCCTATCTTCAACTGGTCTACAGTCACAGCCTCACACGGACCCCTCTACTGAGCTCTCCGCAGAGTCTTCACACCAGTTCCTCTACTGAGCTGTTGCCAGGTGTGTTCATACTTCTTTTCAGCCTTGTTGGGGTGGATCCTAAATTCAATGGCAGGAACAGGTTGCAAACTAGCCGCCCACCCTGCCCCAAACACATACTGGAAAAAGTTTCTTGTTTGGCATTCAGAAATGGCTGCTGAGTTGGGTGTGAGGCAGAGAGCATTCCATTATGGCAGCTTTCTACTGGTCCACACTGTCACACTCCCATAAGCTGTACAAGAAAAGCCGGTGTTGTACTACAGAAATTGGGGAACTGATTCAGCGTCCACTTCCTGGGGCAAAAAGAATATTTAAATTAATAAAACTAGAAGGGACTGAAATTAATACAAGGAATTTAGCAAAATATGTAAAAGGAAATCAGCAAAGATCGAAGCTGCAAAATGGATTGATAAAGAAATGAAGTATCGGGAGAGCGCTAGAGAAAGAAAAATGGCACATACACCAAGTGAACATTTTGTATTTGTATATATGCCAGAAAATAAGCAAGCTGATAATATTGTCTGCCTTCCAAAGCAACGTGGATCAGGTTAACCATGATCATAGTCCCTACTATACATTTTTGGGATATCCACTTTGACAGACAATATCAGACACATGATGCAAATGGCTCCTATTTATTAATCATTATGAATCATTTAATGTTGGGTTGGAACTATTATTGTTTGTTGTAATGATGACAGTTGTTATTTATTTTATGGTGGGGATTATTTAATATAATATTGGCATCAAAGTGATGCCTATTAATTTAAGTTGTACTGATGGGACTATTAATTTAATGCTGGGGTATTTTGGGGCTATTAACTGAATATGGGGATGAGTTTGGGTTGATGAAGGGTTATAATATTAAATGTGAAAACTAATTATTTAATGTTTGGGCTGTTTTGGGAGGAATTGGATAGGTTTATTTATTAAATGTGAGTGCTATTGGTTTTATGTCGGGGCTGGTTGCAGGGAGTCCTAATTATTAAAAATAGGTGCTATTGATTTGACTGATTGGGGGAGAGGCCTAAAGCATTCACTCATTGCCAGACTTTATTTCATGCACCTATCCGTTTATCCAAACAATGCCCCAACATCTCAGGGTCCAGACAAGCAGCAACTGAGCTTAAGCTTCTCTGCATCTCTTTCGGTAGAAAACTATTTGCGCATATCAAGGATCACATCAGGTCCAGTATAGTGGAACAGATATTTGGCTACATAAATGACCCTCAAAATACAGGGCCACCAACAGAAATTTTGGGGTTCGGTCCAGCTCCATAACTGCTGAAGGGGTTTGGCCACATTAGGTTGGTGGGTCATCCCACTACACAGGGGAGGCCAGGGCACCCAGACAGACCCCCAGGCCTGTACCTGCTTGTATCTGCTCCCCTGGTCTATGTAAAATAACTGTGTCTAAAGGATATTATGAGGATTACAATGCCACAATTTATGTGCCTGTCTTAATAAAATTATACTGTATTGTATTTTATTCTCTGAAAACATCATGATTTGATACAATAATGGAGCATAAAATGCTGCTAAGTTAAATGCTAATTATTCTGATCCCAAATTTCCAGAGTACTAATGAATATTGCAATGCCAGCGTTAGTTTGATGCCGGGGTTAATCAAATTCTCCTATGTAGTCTGCTGCTCTCTTCTGAGGGAGACATTAAAACTTCATGATTTGCTACAATTGTGGAATGTAGAATTTTACTAATTTAAACACTTATATTTCCGATTCCGAAATTAGCTTTGTTGCAAAGATATAATTTAGTAATTGAATTAAACAGTTTCAGTTTGTTACCATAAACAAACATAGTCACCCCCGCAGCTTTCATAATAAAAAGTATCGATAAACTTAGATTGAACTATTTATGACGTTACTATACGGTATTTTCTGATATCTGTTTATTATAACAAATGCAGATATGTGTTCAATAAGTACTGGATGCTAAAATGCAGAATTAAACCATTCATGGCAATAATTATTCTAATCATTTAGATGTAATTCATGTAACAAGAGCAATTTTTTCCCATTAGAGATTGGTTACAAGAAAGAAAAACAAGCTGGCAGCATAAAAACTAAATTATCAGACAACAGAGGAAACAATAATTCAACTCTCATATACAGGACCAGATTTAAACATTTAGGGGGAATTCAGGTCTCTGCCATGTGCCCCATTCTGGAACTATCGTGAAGGCATTCCACTACATTGTACAATCACAGATTTTTCCACATACTCCATAGAGATGTGCAGGAAAATCTGTGAAGTTCGGATACTGTAGTACCTGGTAAGGAACGCAGCTAGACAGAGCCATACAGTACAGTCAGATATTTCCAGCAATTCATCGTAGGAAATTCAATTCCCCACTTAGGGGTATATTTACTAAACTGCAGGTTTGATGCCTATAGCAATCAGATTCTAGTTATCATTTGTTTAGTACATTCTACAAAATAACAGCTAGAATCTGATTGGTTGCTATACATCTCCACTTTTTCAAACCTGCAGTTTAGTAAATAGACCCCTTAGTCACACTTAAAGGAGTTTTTTTACATTTTAAATAATCCATCTGATCGAACTGATGTCATTGGAGTTAGCCAACAAGTCACAAGATCAATATAAAATAACTTACTTGAAGAACACATGATACAGCATTATGGAGACTTATGTGTGTGTTTACTCATAGAGAAAACGAGTTGGAGGCATTGTATGTTGTGTATTCATTTGACTCCAATTGTTTTTTTTTCCTACATGCTATTTTATGGGGAAAATATAGCTGATTTGATTTATGTGACAATTCTATATCCATTAGAAATTCCTACATGAAGTGTCAAGTCAGGCTGCCAATTCACAGGTTAGTTTACACTTTTTATAGATATTTATCTGGGCAAATCTGAGCACTGCCAGACCTAACCTGATATTATTATTAGAGAAACACCCAAATTGCTGTACATGGAACTATAAATTATTCTCATAAGTACCAACTAGTGTTTCACGCATCACTATGTTTATACTTAACTTTGTTCGCTAACTGAATGTATTTCACAATATGAGATAATTATACTCTATGTAATTATATAGTATGGGATTGTAAGTATAAGATTATAATAATTGAAGAGCTACGAAACTTAATCCATGAATGAATCTAAATGTACCATTTGCAGACACTGTATAAATGTAAATGTTCCAATACCATGATAAGTATTGATATGTTTCAAATTGTATATATATTTCTTTTCTAGCTGAGTACAAATACTAGATCATGTAAAGTTGTCTGAAACATTATACTTATTAATTATTATCAATGAAATTAAAGTTATTCATAAGTAATTGTATCAAACTATTTGTACATGGGTATTTGAAATAATCAGGTACAAATAGTAAGTGCAAATTGCACCTGCCTTTGGGTGTGTGCCTAGTGCTTCTCAGGCACTAAGCTGCCCCCTCACCCACCCCCATTAAAGGGCATGAAACTGTTCACCATAGCTCTATGCAGAGCAGCAGTAAATGAATTTAAACATAAAATCCATTATTTCGGCCCAATAGGGACAAAGCTGTGCCAGTCAAAATGATGGGACAGAGCCCTCAAATTGGGACTGTCCCACCGAAATCAGCACAGTTGGGAGGTATGACATGTGGCTGCTTGGGACTGAACTCCAGTAACCAGATCTGCTCAGTTATTGGCTGTTTAACAGTCCAGTATAACATTATCTTGCATGTGCTCCATTTAGAAACCTGAAATAAAATGGTTTTAGGTGTTTGTTGCCTTCATTACATTTTTGTGTATGGACTGTTGGATGGATTGAAATGATCTGACTGTTTCTGATATTCTGAGCACCAGGGTTGCCAAGAGAAATATTGGGCCCCAGTACAGCAACTTCTCAGGTCTGCTCTGGGGTATGGCCATAGGGGCCATCTTTTCCATTGGGCACGATGGGCAGCTGCCCGGGGGCCCCACGGGCAAGGGGGCCCCATAGGCACGGCTCTTAATGAGAATAAATAATCCTGCAAAAGAAAAAACCTGAAAAAAAAACCTACAAGGGTCACTGAGCAAGTACATCTTTCTATCTCTATCTCTATATATCTATATCTATATCTGTATCTGTATATATCTATATCTATATCTATATCTATATCTAGGGGCCCCGGTGTACTGCTTTGCCCGGGGGCCCATAATGTTGTTCAGATGGCCCTGATGGCCATACCAGTTTGGTGGCTCCTCCCACTACATTGGCAGGCCCAGGCCCTTTTACTTTGTACCTGCCCCTCCCCCTCCGCCAGGGGTCACACTCTGTAGGCAGCTGCTAGAAAAAGCTGATGTGAATGATGAAAACTTATGTTCCTATAGAATACAATGAACGTTATATGCGGCCTGCATTTTGTTGTACCCAGGGGCAGATTGGCCATAAGCCTTACCGGGAAGATTCCCGGGAGGCCGTTGGCTTAATGAGGCCGCCTCATGCACCACTGTTTTTTTTTATTACATTATTTTTTTGCACACACATATTTTTTCGTTATACCCAGCGCAGAATGCTTGGGAGTGGGGCCGGTCGGCATTTGGGGTGATGAAGGGAGGGGGGTTGGCGCTTGAGCGGGGGGTAGGTGGTGATCAAAGGATCACATCCTATTGCTGACTGGGAGACAGCTACGTGTCCATCTGTGATGACATCACCGCAGGTGCAGATCTAATGAGACAGCGCAGGGGGGTGGGACGAATGGAGGACGGCTCCTCTGACTTCGTGATTGACTCATATGAAGAAGATGTGCAGTACATAGCAGGTATTTTAACACACAGAATCCCATACTCACTAGCACCATATGTACACTATAAATGCAGATTATATACAAACACCTAGCTCCTCTCTGAATATCCAGTTTCAGCCTATGTAATCACTTGATAAGTGAAGATAAACCCCCCCAATATTTTCACTGTACAACCTGTTGCAGATACAGACTTTTATGCTCTCTCTACCTGAATAAAATAATTGTTAGTCCTGTACTTCAGCATATAGTTGGTGAGTACACACATTGGGCGCACTCATACAGGGGCAGACACACAGGGCCGCACTCATACAGGGGCAGACACACAGGGCACACTCATATAGGGGAAGACACAAAGGACTGCACTCATATAGGGGCAGACACACAGGGCCGCACTCATACAGGGGCAGACACACAGGGCCGCACTCATACAGGGGCAGACACAAAGGACTGCACTCATATAGGGGCAGACACACAGGGCGCGCACACATACAGGGGCAGACACACAGGGCGCGCACACATACAGGGGCAGACACACAGGGCCGCACTCATACAGGGGCAGACACACTGGGTGCACACACATACAGGGGCAGACACACTGGGTGCACACATATACAGGGGCAGACACACAGGGCGCACACACATACAGGGGCAGACACACAGGGCGCGCACTCATACAGGGGCAGACACACAGGGCGCGCACTCATACAGGGGCAGGCACACATGGCCGCACTCATACAGGGGCAGGCACACATGGCCTCGCACACATACAGGGGCAGGCACACATGGCCGCACTCATACAGGGGCAGACACACAGGGCGCGCACACATACAGGGGCAGACACACAGGGCGCGCACACATACAGGGGCAGACACACAGGGCGCGCACTCGTACAGGGGCAGGCACACATGGCCGCACTCATACAGGGACAGACACACTGGGTGCACACATATACAGTTTTTTCATGAAATTGAGGGAGGTAATGAGGGGATTAATGAATATGAATAGAATAAATTGATGATGTGGAGATTAATAATTAATCTGGATGAGGGAGTTAATGATTATAAAGGGGTTATTGATGGAGGGTTTTTATAATGAGGTTGGAGTTAATGATTTTGAGGAGGGGTTAATTCATGATCAGGGGGGTGGTATTGTGCTCTTTTTTTATATAGGGTCATTAAGATGGTCTCTGTATTGTATGGCTGACACAAGAATGCTCTCTCTATTGCATCGCGTTTACTAGGATACTCTTTGCATTGTATGATGGTCACTAGAATGCAATTTTGTATTGTATGGCGGTCCCTAGGATCCTCTTTGTATTATATGGCGGTCCCTAGGATGCTGTTTATTTTGTATGGCAGTCCCTAGGATGCTGTTTATTTTGTATGGCGGTCACTAGGAGGCTGTTTATATTGTATTTGTATCACTAATACTGCCTAAATTATCATGCAGAACAGTATAAACCTTGCAACTCAATATGTATGATGCATCCATGGGAGTATTTTAATTTAATTTGAAAAAGAAAAATGTTTTAATTGTTCATGCATGTGTGTATAAGTAATCACAGTTTTATTTAAAAGTATGTGGTTTTTATCTTTGAAATCATTAACCCCAAGAAGAGGGGATTGGGAGGAATGGAGGACATTGGGAGGTTGGAACCTCTTTTTCGGGGTTAAGGCACACCCCAGCATGGTTTCGACATGCTACAGTTTTGCATACAGGTATGCAGAAGCAGTGTGATTTACTTTTTTATTTTTTTAATTTATATTGTTAGGGAGACTTTTTGATCCGGTGGGAGACCCAACTATTATTACATTAATGCTAACCCTGGGAACTCCCTGCTGCTGGATTAAGCTGCTCCACTTACATAACTAATGTGTATACACCACCCACTGGTGTGCTGACTCTGTCTACTTGTGTTTGCTTTGCCTACTTGTGTGTTAGCTCCGTCAACTGTGATAGACGGACTCCGCTTACCATAGCGTATTGCATTTGCCTTGCATAAAGCCAATGTGGCTAATGGAGTGCTAACGCCGCCTACCATTTGCCCCGCCTACCATTTATTGGTCCCGCCTACATGAGGCCACTTTCAGAATTGTTCCAGGGCCACTTTAAGTTCCCAATCCGCCCCTGGTTGTACCCAGTGCTAAGGTGTTGAACTGATTTCTCCAGAAAGACCAGTTTTGAATACCATGGGTGTAACTATGTCAGTTACAGCATTTTTAGGCGTCGGTGTAAGACACAGTTGCAATGAAAACACATGTGCACTCCCTGTGCAGAAATGCTTCCTCCAATGACTTATGTGCTGTCTAATTACTAATGTACAAACAATCTTATTTAACATATATTTAAAATACATAGATTAATTGATTAAATAGATCCTACAACTGAAAAAAAAATGTAATCTTTAGCTACAGAATTGTTCTACATGAGAATTAAGAATCAATCTGTGTACTGCATTAAAGGCTCTTTTACGTATGACAACATTGTAAATGGTCCTTTTTTCTATAAGCTGCTGTAACACTTATATGTATTATGTAATATTGAATAAAAATCTATAAAATTCTATTTACAGTGCAAGGCAAAGGAAAAAAGTGATTTAACCTAATATAGTATATGTTCAAATATAAACTTGCAAACTTTATTACTTACAAGTATAAATGTTTATTGGCGTCTGACGTCAATGTCCTACTGTAGATGAAGTAGGACATTGATAAAGCATATGGTGCAATTTAAAATTATTACTGCTATGTATTATTTCACAGTAAACTACATGATTTACATTGAAATCTAAAATTAAGCAGGTAGGGAGGTAAGCACAGACAAGTCCAGTTTATTTATATGCAGTTGTAAAGCCGCTAGGTCTAGAATTCCAACACTTGCAAGTGGTTAATTAGCTCCTGCCAACCTGCCCCTTTCTTAATTTTGTGCTGAGCCCCATGTGAGCACTATCAAGTTGCTGGGTCTTACTGCCAACCATTGAATAGTGTGCCCAGACTTAACCAGGATTGACTCCAGTATTGAATCAACACCACTGGGTTACTCTAGCAGCCAACGACCTCTACCAACTGGTACCACAGAGTGGGTACGGATTGCACATTTAGACGGGTATCTTCAAAAGTAAAACAATTATATTAGTCAGTTCACCAAGTGGCTATAACATTCTAGCAAAGTTACAGTCATTTCATCACACTCATACCTCTACACACCTCTAGTTACCATTGTTCTGGACGAAAGATCCAACTGAGCAGCCTGTCCCTTGTTCTTGACCCACACGATTTTTTCAAGAATTGGTATTATTATTTATTTACAGGGTGCCACAAAATTTCCACAGCACCATACAGAGACAGACATAAGGCCATACATGGTAGAAACAGTACCGAACATTACACATTAAACAAATACTACCAGGACTTCAAACACTCCAAACATAGCTTGTATAGTGAAGTAGGAGCAGAAGAATAGTTAGAGGAACAAGAAGGTAGAGGGCCCTGCTCATAAGAGCTTACATCCTAGATGGAGGGCAAACAGACAAGATACAAAGGGAGATAGAGGAGGGGATCAAGCGCAAGAGAGGGGAGGGTCATCAAGTATGGATAGAAGTTATGGATAGATGGTATAATAACATTTAACAGAAATACAGATAAGAGAGATTGCCAGGTGCGCTTAACCTTTATTTGAACAACCGGGTGCCCAATTCTTGTCACAAGCACCTCTGGAATTTCCAGCCTAAACACCAGAGCACCGGGAAGGCTGTCTTCTTCCAACTCTAACTTCTCTAAACATTCCAAACTCAACCCAACCAACACTCTTCTTGAACCTAGTTAATAAAAGATAATCTTAATAAACTTGTTAACCAGGGTAAACATATATTTGTCTCCAGTCTGCCATCACCACTCCCCAACAGTTTCTCCTGAATTCTGCCAGACCATGTGCTCTCATATGCTGAAGACAGAGTACACTTGGTGTTTGAGTCATACGGAGACTAATTACCTTTCTGCTCCTGCAGACAGCACATGACAGTGTTATGTCTGACAGCAGGTTAAGGTTGTCACTCACCGGACTGTGAGTGCTTCTTCCCGGACATTTAGGAACCGTGGCCGTCCTCCATCCTGAGGGACTGCGCATGCGCAGCCCTTTCTATACCTCCAGTGTATGTTCCTTTAACTTAATTGGCAGATCAGGCAACCTCCCTATATTAAGCACCTGTGGTCATCACCACATTGCCTGATCTTGGAGTCTCATTCCCCATGAGTCTCTGAAGGTGTTCCTGTGTTTCCTGTTTATTCAGCCCTGCTGATTCTGTGGTTTCCAAACCACTTCTACCTCTGTGGTTTCCAAACCACTTCTGCTACTGTGGTTCCCATACCACTTCTACCATCTACTGTATCATCGTGACTGTTTAGCTGATTCCTATCCGCTGCCTCCGTGCACTACAGTCTTCTAATCACTTCAACTCTACCAGGTATCATTGGGACTGTTAGCTGATGCCTATCCGCTGCCTCCGTGCATTACAGGCTTCAACCACATCCACTCACCTGTTCATGATTGTGACTGCCAGCTGATTCCTATCCGCTGCCTCCGTGCACTACAGGCTTCAACCTGCAACTCGTCTGTGTTTCATCGTGACTGTTTAGCTGATTCCTATCCGCTGCCTCTGTGCGCTTCAGTCTTCAGTCCTTGTCTACTCTACCGTGTTTCCTTGAGTCTGCTGCCACTATTGCTACCCGCTACTCTCCGTGATCATCTGTTCCAGTTCAACTCTGCTCCGGTGTCCCATCGTTACTGCACCTGCTGGTTGCTATTGGTTACCTCCGTGTTCCCGCAGAGACCCGCTGCTGTTACTTCTCAGCGCTACTCATCCATCTACTGCTGATCCGCTCTCCACGCCTTCCTGTGTTCCCTGCTGGTCTACCTACCTGTGCGCTGCACCTGCTAGACCCCTGCTTCACCCATCCAGGGACTTGTATCCTGCTGGCCTCCTGCCCTTCAGGTATCTCTGCACTCCTGTCTGACTGCCTTCTCCTGAACCACGGTATGCATACTTCCCATTGACTGTGCTGTGTATTGCATACCTTGCTGGACTGTGTTGGTTCTCCTCTGGAGTGTACTATCCGCTGAGTCTATTGCCATCATTGACTGTGTTATCTTATGCCGGATTACTTCAAGAGACTTTCTATATTGGCAGTGTTGTTCAGTCATTTATACATTTATATTGTGCATATTACTGTGGATCAAAGTCAAGGTGCCCGTGTATATATTGTGTTGCAGTCTCTCCCCGTGCACCTCCTCACATATTTATTCAGTAGTACAACTTGCTAGTGGCAGACCACTGACTCCTGTTTACAGTTTCACCTGTTCCAGTATCCTCTCACATAGCAGTGGTACAACTTGCTAACGCAGACCACTGACTCCCCGGATACCTCCACTTGGATTCCATTCCTTCACTCTGACAGCGGTACAACTTGCTATCCGCAGACCGCTGACTCTCATCACCTCCTCGTTTCTGTTGGACATTCCTCCTCACTATAGCAGTGGTACAACTTGCTACCGCAGACCACTGACTACCTTCACATGTCCTTTGTCCATACAGTTCCTCGTGTATTACTACCTCCATATTGCCAGTGCTGCTAGTCATAGACTTTCCTGAGCATCTCATCATCTGCTATTTCCTGTTCCGTGATCACCCTGCTACCAGAGTACCATATTACCACCTATACTGCTCTGGTAAGCCTATCACCTGGTGATCCCTGGGTAAAGACTCCTAGTGCCCGTGACAGTAAGATCAGGCCATGACAGACCCAGATACGGAACCTACCGCTAAGGAGATGCTGCAGCATCTGGTCAGCCGTGTGGAGCAACAGGATGCTCGCCAACAGCTGTTACTTCAATGTTACCAATCGTTAACCTCCCAAGGAACATCTGGACAGACTGTTACAGCTAGTATTGAAGCTCCTGTGCTTTCCTCCGTTTCCCCAGTGCCATCCCAGGTGTCTACAGCTCCTACGCTTCACCTGCCTACTCCGTCAAAATATGACGGGGACCCCAAAACTTGTAGAGGTTTCCTTAACCAATGTTCAGTCCATTT
This sequence comes from Mixophyes fleayi, assembly GCF_038048845.1. Classification (NCBI taxonomy): domain Eukaryota; kingdom Metazoa; phylum Chordata; class Amphibia; order Anura; family Limnodynastidae; genus Mixophyes; species Mixophyes fleayi. Next base: position 54,321,966 of record NC_134407.1, read on the forward strand.
TGAACTCCAACCTCAAAATTTTTCTACCCATCGTTCCAGAGTGGCCTATCTTATCTCATTGTTTTCTGGACAAGCCCTGGCTTGGGCCTCCCCTCTGTGGGAAAGAAACGATCCAATTCTACAAGATAGTGCCAAATTCATTTCCACGTTCCGAAGTGTGTTCGATGAACCAGGTCGTGTGACCTCCGCTGCTTCCAGCATTCTTCGTTTGCGACAAGGCTCCCATACAGTAGGACAGTATGTCATTCAATTTAGGATCTTAGCCTCTGAACTTCAGTGGAACACTGAAGCATTAGTTGCCGCCTTCTGGCAGGGGCTCTCCGATAAAATTAAAGATGCACTGACTACCCAAGAGCTTCCTTCGTCACTAGAAGATTTGATCTCTCTTTGCCATCGTGTAGACATGAGATTTCGTGAAAGAGAATCTGAGAAAACAACTTCTGCTAAAGCACCTCTTCGTTTAAACCCTCAATTTCGTCCAGTTTCACCTTCTGTGATTCCCATGGAGATAGGACGTTCCAAATTATCTTTAGAAGAGAGGAAACGAAGAGTAAAGAATAGACTCTGTATCTATTGTGCTGATTCCACACATATGCTCAGTTCTTGCCCTAAGAAATCGGGAAATGCCAGGCCCTAACTAGTTCTGGAGAGGTGAAGTTAGGGTCCCTGGAGTCCTCTCCATTGTCTATGAAATCTAAAGTCTGCGCTTTCGATGTTACGATTTCCTTTGCTACCAAATCCTTTGAGTCACAGGCATTGATTGATTCCGGAGCAGCAGGAAATTTCATTTCTAAATCACTAGTGAATCAATGGTCCCTACCAGTGATCACTTTAAAAACACCCATTACTGTGACGGCTATAGATGGATCACGTCTCATCAATGGTCTCATCACCCAGAGTACGTCTCCAGTAACCCTTCAAATTGGTGTACTACACCATGAAGAAATTTCGTTTTTAATTCTTCCTGTTACGACAAGTCCGATTGTCTTAGGCCTTCCATGGCTTCAATGTCACTCTCCCCAGATTGACTGGCGCACCCCTCAAGTTACGTCTTGGGGGCCTGAATGTCACCATCGTTGTCTCTCTCAAGTTATTCCTCTTAAAGTACAGCAATCTTCCATCTCATCTTCCTCCCCGGGACTTCCTCCTCAGTATGCTTCATTTGCCGATGTGTTTGATAAAGCTCAGTCTGAACGTCTTCCTCCTCATCGTTCTTGGGATTGTCCGATCGACCTTCTACCTGGCAAGACTCCTCCCAGGGGTCGGGTCTATCCTCTCTCGTTACCTGAAACTCAAGCCACATCTGAGTACATACAGGAGAATCTCCAGCGTGGGTTCATTCGACCTTCCACCTCTCCCGCTGGAGCTGGGTTCTTCTTCGTCAAAAAGAAGGATGGATCATTACGCCCTTGTATAGATTTTCGTGGACTCAACGCCATTACTATCAAGAATCGGTATCCCATTCCGCTGATCACTGAGCTATTTGATCGCATCAAGGGAGCTCGGATATTTACTAAGTTGGATCTTCGTGGTGCCTACAATTTAATTAGAATCCGTTCCGGTGACGAATGGAAGACCGCGTTTAACACCAGAGATGGGCATTACGAATATTTAGTAATGCCCTTCGGGCTGTGTAATGCCCCCGCGGTTTTCCAGGGTTTCATCAATGAGATCTTTCGGGACTTATTATATGTATGTGTCGTTGTCTACCTGGACGACATATTGATCTTCTCACAGGACCTGCCTTCTCATCACCAACATGTGGCAGAGGTCCTCTCCAGACTACGGAAAAACTCGTTGTTCTGTAAATTGGAAAAATGTTCATTCGAGTTACCCCAGATTCCATTCTTGGGGTATATAGTTTCCGGAGTTGGCCTGAAGATGGATCCAGACAAAGTAAATGCTGTACTACATTGGCCTCAGCCAACTACTCTTCGTGCCATCCAGCGTTTTTTAGGTTTTGCCAATTACTATAGACGCTTCATTCAAGACTTCTCATCCATTGCATCTCCCATTGTGGCCTTAACTCGGAAAGGGGCTAATACTAAGCAATGGTCATCTGAGGCTCTCCAAGCCTTTCAAATCCTCAAAGAGTCCTTCTCGTCTGCTCCCATTCTGCGACAGCCTAATGTGACACTCCCCTTCTTCCTAGAAGTAGATGCCTCTAATGTGGGCTTAGGAGCTATTCTCTCCCAACGCTCGGAGCAACAAAAATTACATCCTTGTGCCTTCTACTCTCGGGGCCTTCTGCCCGCAGAGAAAAATTATACTATCGGGGACAAGGAGTTGCTGGCCATCAAAGCTGCATTAGAGGAATGGAGATACTTGTTGGAAGGAGCTCGCCATCCGGTGACGATCTTCACGGATCATAAGAACTTGTCATATTTGCAATCTGCTCAATGCTTGAACCCTCGTCAAGCAAGATGGTCTCTTTTCTTTTCCCGTTTTGAATTAATTATAACCTTCAAACCAGCTGCTAAGAACAAGAAAGCTGACGCTCTATCTCGAGCTTTTGTGACGTCCTCTGATGTAGAAGAGGTTCCCAACCATGCTATTCTAGACCCCAAATGTATTTCTCTGGCTGCTTCATCCACCAAAATGCTACCATTTGGGAAGACCCTCGTGCCTCCTACTCTGAGGAGGAAAATCCTTTCGTGGTTTCATGCCTCTCGTTTTTCTGGACACGCCGGTGAACATAAGACCTTTGAGATTCTCTCTCGTAGTTACTGGTGGCCTTCAATGAGGAGAGACGTCAAAGAGTTTATTGCTTCCTGTGATTTATGTTCTCAGTTCAAATCCTCCCGCAGAACTCCAGCAGGGTTGCTGCGACCACTACCCATTCCGTCCAAGCCTTGGACCCATATTAGTATGGATTTCGTTACTGATTTGCCACCAAGTAAGAATCACAATACTATTTGGGTAGTGGTAGACAGATTTTCGAAGATGGCTCATTTCGTCCCTCTGTCCGGTTTACCTTCCTCGTCTACTCTGGCTGAACATTTCATTAAAGAAATCTTCCGCATCCATGGATGTCCGTCTGAGATTGTGTCAGATAGAGGAGTACAATTCGTTTCCAGATTCTGGCGGGCCCTTTGTAAAACCTTGGGCATACGATTAGCACTCTCATCGTCTTACCATCCGCAATCTAACGGACAAACGGAACGAGTCAATCAAGATCTTGAGACTTTTATTAGGATGTTCTCTTCAGCCAACCAAGACAACTGGGTAGAATTGCTCCCTTGGGCTGAATTCGCCCATAACAACATGTACCATGAGTCATCATCCAAAACTCCATTCTTTGTGGTCTACGGTCACCATCCGTCTTTTCCGGAATTTCCTGCCCTCCCGCCCACCCAAGTTCCTGCTGTGGAGACTGCTTGTCAGACCTTCAAAAATATCTGGTCTCAGGTCAAAACCTGTTTAAAGAAGACATCTAACAAATATAAGTCTTTCGCAGATAAGAAGAGGCGGGCTATTCCACCACTAAAAATTGGAGATCGTGTCTGGTTATCTACCAAAAATATTCGTTTGAAGGTTCCATCTATGAAATTCGCCCCTCGTTTTATTGGTCCATATAGGATCATTCAAGTTATCAATCCAGTATGTGTTAAACTTCTTCTTCCTAAGAATCTTCGGATCTCCAATGCCTTCCATGTGTCCTTGCTCAAACCTCTCATCATCAACCGTTTCTCGACTCCTTCCTCAGCACCGCAGCCAGTTCAAGTTCATCAGGAGGAGGATTTCGAGATTACTGAGGTATTGGATGCAAAAATTTCGCGAGGAGTCCTCCGTTTCCTCGTTCATTGGAAGGGCTTTGGTCCTGAGGAGCGTTCATGGATCAAAGCTGAAGATCTTAATGCTCCTGCCCTTCTGAAGAAGTTTTATTCCAAAAATCCGGACAAGCCCGGTTCCAGGCGTTCTGTGCCCACCTTTAAAAGGGGGGGTACTGTCACTCACCGGACTGTGAGTGCTTCTTCCCGGACATTTAGGAACCGTGGCCGTCCTCCATCCTGAGGGACTGCGCATGCGCAGCCCTTTCTATACCTCCAGTGTATGTTCCTTTAACTTAATTGGCAGATCAGGCAACCTCCCTATATTAAGCACCTGTGGTCATCACCACATTGCCTGATCTTGGAGTCTCATTCCCCATGAGTCTCTGAAGGTGTTCCTGTGTTTCCTGTTTATTCAGCCCTGCTGATTCTGTGGTTTCCAAACCACTTCTACCTCTGTGGTTTCCAAACCACTTCTGCTACTGTGGTTCCCATACCACTTCTACCATCTACTGTATCATCGTGACTGTTTAGCTGATTCCTATCCGCTGCCTCCGTGCACTACAGTCTTCTAATCACTTCAACTCTACCAGGTATCATTGGGACTGTTAGCTGATGCCTATCCGCTGCCTCCGTGCATTACAGGCTTCAACCACATCCACTCACCTGTTCATGATTGTGACTGCCAGCTGATTCCTATCCGCTGCCTCCGTGCACTACAGGCTTCAACCTGCAACTCGTCTGTGTTTCATCGTGACTGTTTAGCTGATTCCTATCCGCTGCCTCTGTGCGCTTCAGTCTTCAGTCCTTGTCTACTCTACCGTGTTTCCTTGAGTCTGCTGCCACTATTGCTACCCGCTACTCTCCGTGATCATCTGTTCCAGTTCAACTCTGCTCCGGTGTCCCATCGTTACTGCACCTGCTGGTTGCTATTGGTTACCTCCGTGTTCCCGCAGAGACCCGCTGCTGTTACTTCTCAGCGCTACTCATCCATCTACTGCTGATCCGCTCTCCACGCCTTCCTGTGTTCCCTGCTGGTCTACCTACCTGTGCGCTGCACCTGCTAGACCCCTGCTTCACCCATCCAGGGACTTGTATCCTGCTGGCCTCCTGCCCTTCAGGTATCTCTGCACTCCTGTCTGACTGCCTTCTCCTGAACCACGGTATGCATACTTCCCATTGACTGTGCTGTGTATTGCATACCTTGCTGGACTGTGTTGGTTCTCCTCTGGAGTGTACTATCCGCTGAGTCTATTGCCATCATTGACTGTGTTATCTTATGCCGGATTACTTCAAGAGACTTTCTATATTGGCAGTGTTGTTCAGTCATTTATACATTTATATTGTGCATATTACTGTGGATCAAAGTCAAGGTGCCCGTGTATATATTGTGTTGCAGTCTCTCCCCGTGCACCTCCTCACATATTTATTCAGTAGTACAACTTGCTAGTGGCAGACCACTGACTCCTGTTTACAGTTTCACCTGTTCCAGTATCCTCTCACATAGCAGTGGTACAACTTGCTAACGCAGACCACTGACTCCCCGGATACCTCCACTTGGATTCCATTCCTTCACTCTGACAGCGGTACAACTTGCTATCCGCAGACCGCTGACTCTCATCACCTCCTCGTTTCTGTTGGACATTCCTCCTCACTATAGCAGTGGTACAACTTGCTACCGCAGACCACTGACTACCTTCACATGTCCTTTGTCCATACAGTTCCTCGTGTATTACTACCTCCATATTGCCAGTGCTGCTAGTCATAGACTTTCCTGAGCATCTCATCATCTGCTATTTCCTGTTCCGTGATCACCCTGCTACCAGAGTACCATATTACCACCTATACTGCTCTGGTAAGCCTATCACCTGGTGATCCCTGGGTAAAGACTCCTAGTGCCCGTGACAAAGGTACTGAGGAGTCATTATGACAGGCTGTCTAAATTGTAAGATACAACCCTAACTGGGTTTTCACATTACCTGATGCCAACAATGCTCCTGTGTAGTGTTAAATGTACTAGTTGAGACAAGTACAAGTCCCTACATGTAAGTATATAACAATTAATTGAGGACTCTAATTTTTATACATAATTTCAACACCAAAACAAGAAGGGCGTTGTGTTCTTTTTATCTATCTACACAAAGGAAATATTAAAAGACACTGGGTAGAAATATGTGCATTGGTATTACATCCAGTATAGAGAACATTCTGCAGATTTCTAACATTAATATGTCTGAGTTATTCTTAGAAACCCAATGACAGGACTACTTTATTATCAGCCTGGAACGTTCAGTGTTGCAGAATGGGAGAGACAAAATACATGTCTTTTTGTTTAATGTTAACATTCAAGGGGATATTATAAATGAAATGTGCTCCTTACATGGGAGACCAAGCACTCTTATGTTGATGAACTATGTAAACCTGAGGATTGGCAAAAAGGATTTAATCAAATTCAATTTAAAAAAATAAAAATGACGTATTGTAGCAATGATTGACTGTAACATTACATAAATCTTCATAGACGATAATAGCAACATTGCCATCACCAGGTTTTGAAACTGGAGAAAGAAGTTTATACTATCCTTTCAGCTCATTCAGTTATTTGCAGGTTGTAACTTTGCAACTTAAAGCCTGTGAAAAAATTATGCAAACTTAAAGGTATTCTTATAAAAGTGTCCATGACTGGTATGAAGTCACATTGCACAGACTCACATTGTGCAGAGACCCACGTCACATATATTATTGCCCAAGGCACATACCCCCCTCCCCGGTACTTAACACAGACCACAGTGAGAAAACATCAAAGCACTTTTCACAGATGCCAGTCATTGCTCTGTGTATAAACCAATGCATAGACTGCATTGCATTGCCCATAGCCTAAACTCCAATTTCACTTGGCATCAGTGGGCCTAAACAGCAGCGTAACTCCACCCACACAGCTCTCTATTAACACGTCATGCTGTACTGTGAATTTAGATCAAGGCTTTGGCCTTAAGTTAGGTAGAAGTAGGAAACACACGGTGAGTAAAGAGTGGAATGGGGGAAGGATGTATACAGGTGAAACATTTTTAGGGAGTGGAAAGTTGGGAAGCATACTGTTGAGGGAGGACGTTTGACTGGAGGAGTAGGGGTGGTTAGGACATACCTGGAAGGAGTTACAGTTGTGGGATTGCTTTCAGTTTACCATGGAAGAACACACAATAGCAGTATCCTTTTCTCAAGCCCACACCAATCAGTAGACACAAATAATTGGCCAAAGAAAAACTGCATTAGTACAAAGGTGTCTTATTGAAGCTCTGGGCCAAGTGAGAGTGATGTCCCATTTTTCGCCATGGATGTACAAACAAATTTTCTAATTATACTGTACTAGGGAGAGACTTCAAAATTTATATAAAATATACAGTGTTCCTTATAGGAAGAATATTGCAGTCACTGCCCTAGATACCCTACAACAGCTCAAAAACCAGTGGAGGATTATGCAGCAGAATTTGGGGAGTGGATATTGAGCAGTCAATTTATTGAGACAGTTAAGTAGCATCAGTACTGCCTAGATATTTCTGAAGGACTGAAAGATTAATTAGAGTGTGTGGGTATTCCTGATACTTCGGAAGCCATTATTTACATTACAGTTCAAGTTGATCAACAAAGTCTGTATGTACAGTTACTCAGAGGTCTACTTAGTGTGTCCTGAATACCTCACCTCCCATCTTACACATAATATAAAGCTATTTTGAGTACTTGATTGTGCCATTTGATCTCTTATATACTCGTGCTATGTTTCTACATATCATAAGTGACACACAATTGGCCTTTCATACACCATCCTTTCATGGTTTACCACCTACCTCTCCAAACGCTGCTTCTCTGTTTCTACCTCTGATTACTCCTCCCCCAAATTCCATCCTTCCTGTCGGAGTCCCACAGGGTTCTGTCCTTGGCCGGATGCTTTTTTATCTGTACATTGCCTCCCTAGATGAACTCATCAGTTACTTTAGTCTCCAGTATAACCTCAATGCAGACAACACTCAACTCTACTTTTCATCTCCTGATCTCTCCCCTATCCTCCTCTCTCAGGTGTCCAGTTGCCTCACCTCCATCTCCTCCTGAATGTCCTGACGCCTTCTTAAACTTAACATGGCCAAAACTGAATTCATTGTCTTCTGTCATTCAAGAGTCTCCTTCCCTCCCAACCTCTCCATCACTGTTGACAACAATACTATCTCCTCTGTTCCCAACTCTGCTGCCTGCATGTCATTCTACTCCTTCGTCTCCTTAGTGTTAGGTATCTTACCTTGCTGAGCTCCGGCGCTCAGCACTTCTGGGTAGTCCCGGCGGTGGTCACATGACCTAGGGGCAGGGAATTCAAATCGCTACTTCAGCCTGCTCTGACACAAATAGTGTGTCAGAGCAACGTGTTCTCAGCGTCTGGCTTCCTCTCCTTGTTCTTTCTCCCTTTGTGTACTCCTTTGTGCTAATCCTGATTGATTCCTGTGTACCGACCTGGCTGTTGTTCCCTGGCTATTCCCAGTCTCATCCCTGGCACTGCTGACCTGATTGATTCCTGTGTACCGACCCGGCTGTTGTTTCCTGGCTATTCTCAGTCTCATCCCTGGAACCGCTGACCTGTTGGCTCCTGTGTACCGACCCGGCTATATCTTCGGACTCTCCATCTTACTCCTCTGGAACTGGAGATCTGGAAGACTGCTATATTCTCCAGGATATCACGGTTAGTGAGTTTCTTGCTGCTATTACCCTGCTTGCTCTGTTCTACCTTGCCTGTCCATCTCATAGAGCTCTATCCTTACGTCAGTAGGCTAACCTGGGGCCGCGGCCTGCGGTTCTCCGGCAGCTAAAACCATCCTGCCTTGCGGGGGTTCTGGGAGAAGACCGGGAGGGCCGTTAGACTCCGCATCCTGGGAAGGCCGGTGCTAATACTGACTAAGGTAACTCCTGGAATTGTAACACTTAGTCCCTCACATTCAATCTTTTGCCCAATCTTGTCTCTTCTAGCTCAGCAACATCGTCCTTCCTCTCCCAGGATGTCACCAAAACTCTTATCCGTTCACTGATCATTTTTTGTCTCGACTACTGCTACCTTCTCCTTACTGGCCTCCTCTGCTCCCATCTCACTCCTCTTCAATCTATACTTAATGCTGCAGCTAGATTTATCTTCATCTCTTGCTGCTGCACATCTGCCTCCTCTCTCTGCCAAACCTGACACTGGCTCCTCTTCCACTACATACTCCTCACCCTCACATACAAGGCCCTCTCCAATTCCACTGCTCCCCACATCTCCAAACTTAAGTCCATACATACTCCTTCACACCCTCTCTGGTTGGTCAATGACCGCCGCTTTTTCTCCCCTCTGGTAACCACATCTCATCCCTTATCCAAGATTTCTTCCATGCTGCTCCCCCCCCACCTCCTAAGGCGAGCTCATGGAGGACAGAAACCTCCCTTGGAGCAGAAGGGCAGCATGATTTTTCCTCAGACTATCCCCTAGCCTGTATAGTTTTAAACAGTCACTGAAAACCCAACTGTTTAGAAAAGCATACCAGTCCTTCACTTAATCATTTCACCATGTAGTATACTTCACCCTCTTTCATCTTCCATCCCTCCCACTCTTGCTTCTTGCCCTCAGATCCCTTTACATTGACTCATCCCCATGTGTCAACTGTGTATCTGCCCCTTTCCCTTTAGATTGTAAGCTCTAGTGAGCAGGGCCCTCTTCCCTCCAGTTCTCATTACCTATAACTTTTGTTCACCAGCTACACTGTTCACCTCCTCTTTGGGCTCTCTGCCCATTGACTCCATTGCTCCATTGTCTTTGCAACTTGGATAGTGACTCTAAACCTGCTAGCTGTGCCCATGGTAATGGGCACAGGTTTCAGCCTGCACTGAATATATCCCTTGCACCCTAGTAGCTATGTTGAGAGTTGTAGTGTTATTTGTTTTCTGTATTGTACTGTTATACCATGTACTGTCTTGTTGTTTTCCATCTGTACAGTGCTGTGATGTGGTGCACTATAAATAAAGGAGAAGAAGAAGAACAACATGTCAAAAACAGAATGTATTATCTTTCATTCTCCCAGAGTCAATACCCCCCTCAAATCTCCCTGACTTCAATAACTTCACAATTTCCTCAGTATCTCAATCTCATTGCCTTGGACACATATGACTCCGCCCTCTGCTTTATTCCTCACACCCTGTCTCCCAGTCCTGTTGACTCCACCTTAGAAATATTGCCAGCATACATCTTTTTCTTACCCAGCAGATTACCAAAACTCTTATCTATTCTCTCATCATCTCTCATCTTCACTAGTGAAACCTTCTGCTATCTAACCTCCTGCTATCTGGCATTCCTGGCACCCACTTTTACCCAAATTATTACACCCTAAATGCTGCTGCTAGACTGATTTTACTCTTTCATCACTCCACATCTGCTGCACCACTTTGCAAATCCTTATACTCTCCCCATATCATCCAGAATTCAATACAAATTACTAACCCTTAGCTACAAAGTCCTTAACAACATTACCCCTTTATACTTCTCAAATATCAAAATACTCTCCATCTCACCCTTTTAGATCTTCCTCTGGCCTGTGCCTCGTCTTGTCTCAGATAACCACCTCTTACTCCTGACTTCACCTGTGCTGCTACCTAAAGCTGGATTACGAGTGGAACACAGAGGGTACAAGCTGCAATGAGACCGATGGGGGAGCTAGGCTGCAATGAGACCGATGGGGGAGCTGGGCTGCAAGGAGACCTATGGGGGGATGGAGGGGAGGCAATGAGACCTATTGGGGGGGGGCCTGCAATGAGAGTGACACAGAGTGGGCTGCAATGAGGGAGACATGGAAAGGGAATGAGAGAGATATGAGGGTAACAATTACTTAATTTTAGACAATAGGGGCTCCACTGTCCTAAGTACCCCAGGCCTCCCAAAGCCTTAATCCAGCTCTGCTGCTACCCATTAATGGAATTCCCTTCCATGCCCAATCATGCTTTCCCATAGGCTTCAAATATTTTGATGCTCTCTGGAGATCCATCGCATTATTAGAGCGTAACTTACCCCAGGCTGATACTACTCACACTTATGCACCCTCACCACTATCTCAATCTCCACTATGAACCACTCTCACTACTCTTGTCTTAGCTTTGCCCTTTTCCACTTAGAATTTGAGATCTCTGATGGTCAAGGACCTCCCTACACTTTGTTTTCATGTCTGCATTTATTGTGTCAACCTTGGTTGTCCCTGATTTACGTATGTCCTGTTTTCCCTATTGTACTGCACTGCGGAGCACTGTGGTGCCTAATAATAATAATAATTAATAAAAAAAAATAAAAAAATTGTAAACTTGGTAATATTGTGAAAGGCATTATGTACTAAAAATGATTTAGTCCAAGGACACTCATTTAGTTATATCAACATAATAAAGATTCTGCACAACAGATTAAATTAAATTATTTTACAAGTAAGTTTTTGCACTACATATTCCATTAATTGTCCCCATTCCCAGGATTCCTATGAAATTATATACCCACCAGTGCCATTGTATATCATTCCTCATTAATGATGTGTCACAAGACCTCTCAAGTCTGATTTATAATAACAAGAGTAAGCATGTTACTTTATAGAGTGTGGCATTGCTGCAGCTTAGATTAATTATTTTTACTAATTAGTTAAAAGGCATTTTTACTTCAGAAAAAAACAAGTCATGGACCTTGAGTAATCAAGGGGACTCCAGCCATGGATATCTGAAGCTAATTAATGTAGCTTGATAGAATTAACATTGTTTACGCAAAGAGATCAGCCCACACATTATGTCTGTTTCTGTATATGTGTATGGTATGAGTAGAGTATAGCCCATTTATGTGAGAAGACATCTGCTAGTTCCATTACAGTATCCATATACATTAAAGTGACATTGCAGGAGCCTTATCAAATGTACTGATCCATATGTTTAGAGGTTAGTGATTGCAATTTAACTATAATTATACCCATTTTTTTCCTAGTCATTGCAAAGCTCCAGTTTTCTGATTTCCCAGGCAAATGTTTTCAGAATGAATTAAATAATTTATGCTAAAGGTGTTTTGCCCCTGTGCATATTAGGAGAGGATGGAAAAGGCCCCCATAGAGGCTGAATTGATTGATAAAAAATGGTTTCCCGGGAAGTAGCTTATTGCAATAGTTGAAAAGCTTCAGACTGCTGCCAAATGGAAGATGGCGGAGGCGATGGCGGTAACCGGAACACCGTTGTGTTATATGACAAACAGTTGTACTTGCCCCATATTTGATCATATTTGGTCACCTTGGACAATAATTGCAAAACCATTATTTAGTATTGATCTCCCAATACTATTTTTTCAAACTTTTGAAGATTCTAAAGAAAATTTAGGCAAAATGGTCTGTTGTGTATTCCACTTTTCTTATTTGCAGACTTAGACTGGCTAATCAAATTGTCAGGGGCTCCCAAGTGTGAAAGAGTAACTTTATTTTTCCCAAAGTCATATAGCAGCTATTTCCATTAGTCATCATCTATTGTATAAAATGTGCATTTATAGTAATTAACAGCCGTGGGTCCCTATATAATTTCTTATTAGACTGTGTACAAAACTGGTTGCATGTATACTATAGCACAGATAATATTCTTCAGGCTATGTTATACCTTATGGAGGAGAAACAGTTTAGTATTACCATGCGAAATTGCTAATAAATGTAGTAACAGTCATATTGTTACAATGTAAACACGTGCCTATTTGTGTATAGGTTGTGTGGGCTCACAACTTCTGCTTTGTGATCATACATTGTTTGCTCTAGACCCTTACCTAATGAATATCATTACACACAGACTAAAACCTTCTTTATAAAGCAGGCGCTTTCTGTTCTTCACCCTTAGCAAGTTCTACAAGTTTCCACACAAGTGAATCTGTCACAGTTGCCGGTGCTGATGGGTTTATTGATGACAGCAGCCACTGAATCCTAAGTCAAAGCAAATTTGACAAATGATTGTTGTGCTCTGAGGCACAGATACCGTAACTCATTTATCAATGTCCTATCCCTCAGTCCATCAAGCACTGTGAATTGGATTTTATTTTTAAATGCAGCATTTTTAGAGACATTATACATTTCTCTGAGAAAAGCATATATTACCAAATGTTGCGTTGATCTCAAGGTGACACCAATATATCGGAGAGCTATGTTAGGCAGTATTAGATTGTCTGACAACTGATGGACACACTTATAACCTTGAACACAACTAGGAATGTTTGACTAATAAGAGTTAAACGTATTTTCATTAAATCCCTATTCCCTTCCTTGAAGACCAGTGTGGCTGGCTGGCATTGTGACTTTCACTGGAGACAGTGTTTTTATTTGCTCAGACCTCAGACCAGTATCAGATTTCAAGCCTTTCCAGGCAGGTATCTGGTGCGTTTAGGTCATGGCAATATCTGGTGTTACTATATCTGTGAAAATGATAGTGACACAGGGGAAGGACCACCACTGCTCTGCTGGTAAGGAGGAGAGAGTAGGATAGGAAAATATGTGCAGAAAAGTGGATTGTCCCTTCACCAGGAATTCAGAAGTAGTACATGTGGTTTTATTACATTAAACCATTTTACAGTCATTATAACTGTGTTTTATTTTAAATTATTATTATAATCTCTTCTATGCTGTTTCATGACCACTGACTCCTCCTTACCAACCTAGCATGTATGTATACATTTATTTATATAGTATAGATCGGTATGCAGCGCTGCATAGTTTTTCTAGAAAACAGCATAGTGAGTATTTTACAATTCTGAGGAAAAAAATAAATAAAGGAGATTAAGGATTGATCCCCTTTGGGGCATGGTGTTCATCTTTTAAAGTTTAAACTGGGACAGTCACATCCGTAGGTCTGCATAGAAAATGTATGTAGAAGGTGCATCATGATGGAAATGGTAGACTGGTATGGTGTGCATGAGTCACTTATGCAGTACGCTTCAAATACTGTGGCTTATGTCACAGCATCAGGTAACATCGCTTATTGGAGTTCCCTGATAGCTAGCGTTGGACAGGTTGGTTTTTTATTGTTAGAAAATCCCTGTATTTCAGAGTCACAGTCTGCCGATAAGGATTGTATGTCAGACAGCATGGGATAATACATTTTAAAAACAGGCAGCTACAGTTATTCCTCATGTTAAATTGAGACTAAGAGGTAAATGTATCATACCGTGATTTGTACAAGTCGCCGGAAATCGGCGAGTTGACAGCTAAAATTTAAAGCGGCGCTGCCTTGTAAAAAATCCCTTTACAGGGCAGCGCCGCTTTAAATTTTAGCTGTCAACTCACCGATTTCCGGCGACTTGTACAAATCGGGGTATGATACATTTACCCCTAAATGACCATTAGTATAAAAAAATAAAAATAAAAAAAAGGAACTGAAGGAAAACATGGCTGTTGTAGGTTTAGTTGCTTTTACCTAGATGTGATAATTCCCAGAAACGGGCTATTATTAACCTTTATTTATAGGGCACCGCATGAGGTCCGCCGCGATGTAAAGAGGGCAAACAATAAGACGGTATATCATATAACAGTATAATACAGTAAACAAATAACACTACACTTCTTAACACAGCTACTGGGGTGCAAGGGGTATATTTAGCGCAGGCAGAAACTTACTTACAAGCTTGAAATAAATAAAGTTCACACAAGGTTAAACAAACAAAGCTTCAAACAATTTCATACAATACCCCAAGTAACAAGCAAGAGCTCATGGGTAAACCGAGCAGAAAAGAAAACTGAGCAACAGTACATCAGTCTCAAATACTAGAGTTTCCCCACTTTTGGTGGATTCACTCCAGCTATCTGAAAGTTAGCTCCACCAATGCACAGGTGCTTAGCTCCTGCTTGTGTGTGTACAATCCCCAAATGTTCTCTCCCATGTCAGCTGACAGGCACCTCAATGCCTTGCCTCTGCTCTCTCATCCCCCACGTGCATGGTCCTTTTTTGTCCTCTGATGCCTTCCTCTGTAATCAAGAATTGAGGGGCTGTGGGAACTATGAAATTATTGGTCACCACTTTCAGTTGAGGGCTGGAAGATGTAGCGGTTTGAATTGAATCCCTCCTAGATCTCCTGCTATTTTGATTCTGAGGTGTCTAACTTGGTGCTTATCGTACCCAAATTATGAACACAATATGGCCATCTGCTGAAATTTTGTGTTCTCTATATCGTCATTTTTGTTTTAACCTTAGCATTTCAAACTATGGTTAATCCAGTTTCTTGGAAGTCAGTTTGATGGGGAAGAACCAGGGTTACAATATTGCTGATTTATCTATGCTAGAGACTCAATTCTAAGCACTATTTCAATGAGGTTCCAGTTGAGCTCCAGTGATGGACTAAGAGTATAACTGGTACTGTCCTCAGTTACTGCCCTTGTGATGAAGGAAGTGTGCTGGCAGGCTAAATATGGTCTTTATGGTACCCTATTTTGTCACATTACTCCACCTTTTAATCCTCTGCCTCAGTGATATTTTTTCCCACCAGAGCAGTTTGCTAAATTGCCAACATGATGTTGTTCCTGAGTTCTCCTGTCAATACAGACGGTCATTGTTTCAGTGTCACTTGTCCACTTGTGTATCACCCTTGGATTCAAAAATACAGCAAGTTCTGGGTGAGTGATGGCCTGGCTTGTGCATGTACTTTCTGTGGTTTCAGAAATAGGAGGGACTAAGCAGCGGCAGGTCTTTTGGTATGGCTGCAAGTAACAGGAGTACAAAATCTCTAACCAATCCTCCTCCCAAGTCAATCAAACAATTAAATTTGTGGAATACTACCCATAACTCCCAGACAAGTAAACCCACGTTAGCATAATATTAGTGGACTGGCCCTCAGCCATTGTGACTTTGACCTGATTGTTGGGAATATCATTTTCCTTGTACCATGGTGGATTTAACTCCATGACCGATGACCTTTTGTCATTCAAGTTCCAAATTAGTTAGCAAGATGGAAGGGAACCATGGTTCAGTGCTGAAACTCATTTCAATAGAGTTCTGGCACCAGCTTCTAGTAAGAAGCTGCCCTTGTGATAAGAGAAAGGAGCAGGCTGGGCTAAATTTGGTTTTATGTATAATGTTGTGATTATGCTGATTATGATCTAATCATGAGTTAATAAAAAAAATATAAATTCAAATTACAATAGCTGTGATCACCAGGGATGTTGAGGTGGGGCGGGTACAAGGAACTGAGGCCCAAGGTTGCCTGGCTTGCCTATGTTGTAGGAGGAGTCACCATGAGGGAAGGTGGACCTACCCTCACTGGAGGCTATGGAAGAGGCCCCAAGAAGTTGTTGTACCCAAGCCCAATATTTCTCTTGGTGGCACTGGCCATATAACATCTAGCTTGGTAATATTATTGGGCATAATACATCTTGCCTGATAATATTACTGGCCCTTTTAAATCTTGCTGGGCATTAATATTGATCATATGACACCTTGATAGGCATTATTACTCACCATATGACTCCTTGCTGGGCATTATTACTGCCCATATGACACCTTGCTGGGCATTATTACTGGCTATATGACACATTGCTGGGCATTATTACTGGCCATATGCCACCTTGCTGGGCATTATTACTGCCCATATGACACATTGCTGGGCATTATTACTGCCCGTATGACACCTTGCTGGGCATTATTACTGGCTATATGACACCTTGCTGGGCATTATTACTGGCCATATGACACCTTGCTGGGCATTATTACTGACTATATGCCACCTTGCTGGGCATTATTATTGGCTATATGCCACCTTGCTGGGCATTATTACTGGCCATATGCCACCTTGCTGGGCATTATTACTGGCCATATGACACCTTGCTGGGCATTATTACTGGCCATATGCCACTTTGCTGGGCATTATTACTGGCTATATGACACCTTGCTGGGCATTATTACTGGCCATATGACATCTTGCTGGCATTATTACTGCCCATATGACATTTTGCTGGGCATTATTAATAGCCGTATTACACCTTGCAGGGAATTATTACTGGCTATATGACACATTGCTGGGCATTATAACTGGTCATATTACATTTTGCTATGCATTATAGCTGGCTATATTTCATATTGCTGGGCATTAATACTAGTCATATTACATCCAACTGGGCATTATTACTGGCCATATTACATCTAGCTGGGAAATATTATTATTATTTTTATTAATTATTATATACATTTTTATTATGCATTCATGTGTAAGTTTGCACAGGACTTCCCTAAGTGACCTAACGTGAAAGGAGTGGTAGGTAGAAATAAATGTGTTTAAATACATGAAAAACTGTTATCTATTGTAAGTCTCTGTGGGTATTAATCTGAGTGAGGAACTGTGCATATTTTTGCCATCGCCCAGGCCAATAGATTAGTGTTAGTTTTTCGTTTGTTATTACTTTTATTGTAAACAATTAATTTGCATAATTTTATATTTTATAATGTGTCAATGATATGTTTATATATTTTTATAATTTATGCATTGTGACATTAGTCAACATATTAAACTTCATTTATGTTCTGTCTTTGTGTTCTTAAGGGAATCACATGCTTGACAGTTTGGTTATTATAAGCGCTACATAACTGAATAGTACAGGGGATTGTTTGGTTTTGATGAATCTTATTAATTTAAGTGTGGTTTGTAGTGAGATATAAGTCAGGGGGAACTTCTGTTAGCTTTGAAATTAAATCTTGGTGGTGACAGTATTGGACAATATTGGACAATTCATGGTCAATGTGAGGTATAATTAAAGGGGGATTTAATTATTCTTTGACAGACTTGGTGGTTTTGCTGTTTGTCAGAAACGTCACGCAGGATCTGGTGACTGCTGGATGTGACAAATTTCTTGTACACTATTTAATCACACAGGGTGCTCCGATTTTCTACCATTATCCTATGTACCAACCTTTGCCTGAACTTTGGTCTTTGATTGAAATCAATCATTCCTGACCAGCTATAACTTCAGAAGTGCAGATGTTCTGAGGGCGACAGGGTACTGGCTAACATATCTAGCTCTAAGGGGAAAAGCTATAGGTTAAAAGCAGACATTGAAGTGGTACAGAAATATATCCCTTAAGAGGTTTTAGAAACTCAATAAGGCTCTGTCCTTTGGTCTATATATATTTTATAAATAGATCATTCTAAAATAATCCAAGTAAAGTTAGCATCGTTTCTTTGTATAACTCATACAAATTGTTATAAAATATTATTTTAAATCCAGCTGAGTAAAAAAATTATGTATGTGAATTTTTCACATTTATCACATATTTTATTATAGATAACAATGGGCAACTGGTATAAAACTAATGCAGAATCTGTGTCTGCCTATTGCTTATGCACATAATAAGAGATAACAATAATGTAACATTACAAAATGTAAAATGTGTAGATTGAATGGTTACATCGTATTACCAACTGTAAATAGAAATATTTGACCATTTAATTGAAATTGGCTAGTGCAGACAATATCAGCTACAACTGTAAAAAGAACTGTATTCCCCCCAAAAATGTATTATTTGCGTAAATGGGAACAGATGAATATATGCGCTAGATATAGTTTTATGTTATCTCTTTGTTGGGGCTATGAGCAAACTCATTAAAGGGGTGGAGACGGGCTGAGTCTTCAACATGGCTATGCCCCAGTAACTTTATGTCCCCCCCCCCCCCCCTAATGATTTCACACACATCCCTTCCCACTAGTTCATGCCCCTAAACTATTAGCTGTGGGAGAAGATAAAGAAATTGCAGGCAAGAAAAGGCAAACTGTGAAGTGTAACTAGCAAAATCATAGAAACACAAATATTTGTATACATTTATCCCTTAATATTTACATTACACAAATAAAGAAGAAAAATAATACTAAAGGAAAAAGAACTTGTAATCAATAGAATTTCCAGAAACTGGAATGACAACCTAAGTAAAAAATTTTAAGTAAATTGAAAAATTAGTAAACAAAATATAAAAACATAACGACTAGGATTAGCTGATGGTCAAAAAGTGAATTCATTCATATTGATCATTATATGTTTCAAAGTGATGTGTCAAAATAATTTAAGAGCCTTCATTACCCCCTAAAATGATATCGCCATAACCACTGAAAGCATGGAGGCTGAACCCACTCAATAAATATACAGCAGAATAGCAGCAATGTTTATACTTGGGTTAAAAATTGTTGTGTTTCACAATCAATTTTACTCGCTAGAATCCAAATATTGATACAACCCATCTGACATCTAAGATTGCATCCTAGAAATCCCATATATAGTATATGTGGACTACTTTATAGTTCTGCGGAGATATACATTAGAGCCCTGAGTCATTAAGGAAAGTGCAGCATAAAAAGTATCTTTGCACCTGGGCAAAACCATATTACATTGGAGGGGGAGGTAAATTTAAAATGTGGGAACAGATTTATAGTTGTTTAGGACATGTCCTAGATCAACTTTAAATTTCAGTGTAAAAATAAAGCTATCAAATATTCTTGTGCTACATGAAAAAACAACCAGCATTTATGTGCAAAATAATAAACTAAATTGCACCCCTTGTTTTGTAACATGGTTTGTCCAGTATCAAACTTACTGCTTTATTTTGCTTTGGTCTCCTCAATGACTCAGGTCCTAGGAGTGTGTTCTAACAAATGTATTTATAATGTGCTCAACTGTCAGAGGTAAATGGCTCAGTGGCTGCTATGCCTAATATATCCAAATGGTCAGTGTGTTAATTCAAAACTAGATACAATATACCATCATTTTCATTTCACTAATATGTTTTATTGATTTGTTGAACAGTACAGGTCTCAGAGTCAGAGTCACATAACTGAGTCACATATAGCAGTATGCATAGGTACATTGAATTTACATTCTTAAAATAGCTGGTTAGATGGGTTGACATAATTTTGACTACACGATTATTAAAATGTACATAGGATAACATTTGAGATGACATAATTGATTCACATGAGAGCAAATCAATAAGATTCAAGACATCAGGCATTCATCATAATGCTAGAGCCAGAGGACCCCGCAGATAATTAAAGTGGCTGCTCATGTAATTAGGGATCTCCTTTTGTAGGATTACAAATGCACATCATTATGCGCATTGTAGAATGTCTCCTCTAAGTCCTACCTGTTATCCCTGTAGAACCACACTTATAATTATTTACACCCTTTTTAATTGTTCTCCTAAAATACATCTCATATATGTGTTAAATTAATCATGAGCAGGAAGAGACAACATATTTGAATGTTACATAGGTATATGTGCATACATATTATACATGTGTTTATTCATATCAAATGCACTCGGATAGATAAAAGTTGTTCCATGAAAGTAAAAGGATAATGATTATAGACACCACCTCAACACCCATAAAAAACAGTTCTTTTGCAGGGAAAAATAGTCTCTGCAGCCACCTGCTAACCAAGTAACAACCCAAAAACATGTCCTTTACACCCACTAAATATCTCGTCCCACAAAATATTTTCTGTGCATGAGTGTGCCTTGCCCACATTTATCTAGGAACTCTGCAATTCACCAAACTTCTCCCACGAGCTTCAACCAATCATTATGCACAGATCCACATGCTTCTGATATAAACAGGTTCATTTCAGCAAAAAATAGTTGCATGATGAAATAGAAGGGAACATGCACTGTGGCATCGTCTTTACATGTTCGTATATGCAGGGCCTAATTAAGGGTTTTGGCCGCTCTAGGCTAATACGGCCTCAGTGCCCCCACCCCCCCTCCCCCACCGAATATATAGGTGCATAGGAACACTCCTGAATATGAATGTTCAGGTGAATTCTCCAACATTCAAATTTAGACAGATTGTGCCATTGTCTCTTACCTGTTCTTGCTCTTCTCTCTTGCAACTTTGTTATACTCTCGCTGGCTTCTGGAAAGTTGGCGTCCTGTTTTGAAAATGCAAACATTTATTAGCATGCAAAATGTTAACAAACCCTGAATGATTAGGCCCTTTAGTTAAAACAAAACACTCTATTATGGCCAGCTAAAAGTACCCCATTGTACAGGCATATATACAAGCAATATCTGAAATTTGTGGTCAATCAAACACAAACCTCTACCAGCCCCATCTCACTAATATTTAGTATTTTAGTGATTGCTGAGACCACAGAGAGCATCCATGAGACCACACAATCATGAGATTATGCCCCCCAAAGCTGCTCTATTTTTTAAATACCCCCTGCAGCCAGTTTCCTTAACCACCCCCCCTCCCGCAGCCATTTCCTTAACCCCTGCTGCAGCCATTTTCTTTAACCCCCCGCAGCCATTTTCCTTACCTCCCACCCTGCATCCATCCCCCCTGCAGCAATTTTCCTTACCTCCACTCTGTAGCTATCCCCCCGTCACATCTAAACTCCCCCAGTCACCTATATCAGCCCCCCTCCTTTGCCCTCCTTCACACATATCAACCCCTCTCCCTCCCTATAGATTTTAATGGCAGCCCCCCCCCCTCCCACCCTATAGATTTGTATGACAGTCCCCCCTCTCCCTCCCTATACATATGCATGGCAGTCCCCCCCTTTTCCTCCCTATAGATATGCATGGCAATCGTCCCCCCTCCCTCCCTATAGATATGCATAGCAGTGCCCCCCCTCTCCCTCCCTATAGATATGCATGGCAGTGCCCCCCCCTCTTCCTCCCTATAGATATACATGGCAGTGCCCCCCCTCTTCCTCCCTATAGATATACATGGCAGTGCCCCCCCTCACCCTCCCTATAGATATGCATGGCAGTGCCCCCCCTCTCCCTCCCTATAAATATGCATGGCAGTGCCCCCCCTCTCCCTCCCTATAGATATGCATGGCAGTGCCCCCCCTCTCCCTCCCTATAGATATGCATGGCAGTGCCCCCCTCTCCCTCCCTATAGATATGCATGGCAGTCCCCTCCCACTTCACTTACCTGTAGTTGAATTGTGCTGGCCAGCGTTGCTCCTCACTTCTCAGATCAGCAGACAGGAAGTGAAGACGCCCTGCTTCCTGTCTGCTGCACAGCAACAGGCAGCCTAGCGATTGGCTGCCTGTTGCTGACCACTGACCACCAATGCTTTGGATCGTCGAGACCTCCTCCCGCGGCGACCATCCCCCCCCCCACCCTCCCCCACCTCGGCAAAAAAATTATTGGATTTTTTTTTAAAAAAATTAATGAAAAAAAAAAAAAATACCCGCAGCGTCGCGCCCCCGGGACCGAGCACCCCAGGCTGCAGCCTGGTCAGCCTAGTGGTTGACCAGGCCCTGCGTATATGTTTCCTTTAAATTAAGATGTTGACTGCTGAATTTTTGCTGTTTGAGCATTCTTTGTTGTGTTGTACAGCCTACATATTACGTTTCATATGTGCATTCTAAACAATAACATTCTGGTTGCTGCAGTTTATGTAGGATGTTATTATAAAGTTGCCCTCCAACACAGTATAATTAGAAAATACATTTCTACATCACTTATATTTCACCACCCTATTTGAATATCTAACTCTAAGGTTGCTTAAACCAGCATTATGTAGCTGAGATAATTTATTTAGTTTATAGGAGATAACAAATATTTTAAACATTTTGCCATTCTAAACTTTCCTCTTGATTGTGTGGATAGTTCTCTCTTAGGGGATCAAAAGACAGGACATCATGTGTACATAATAATGACTCTGCTATTAGCTATGTATTTTAAAAAAATATAGAATTGGATTGGTTTGTTTCAGTTTTAATGTTCTGAATGTCTTTGGATTTTAAACAGTTTTATATTGAGCAAGCACATGGCCTTTGATGCATTTTATGAGTCTATTCAGATATATTTTAACCTTAAATTTGTCCACTAGAACATTTTTATTGCAACTCAAGTTGTGATTATCAGTATAACACTGAGCCATCTATACTGTTTGAAAAGTATTTAATTGAATCCATTGTTAATTTGCATCTTGCATAATCCATGTAAATATTCTGAATATATTTACTGATGGCCTTTAGTGGACCAATGTGTGGCATAAGAATTTGTTCACTTGTACGTGGATAAACCTCTAAACTGAAAGCAAATTTTGTTAAATAAAATACATTCTAGTCGAAAACTAGCCTGTGAGTAATCAAAGGGTTCTATTAAAGATACTGTATAATCAGGGCAGGCCCTACAATTAGGCAAACGTAGGCAAGTGCCTAAATCACTAAATGACATAATGCCTCAACCTGTATTTTTAATGCCCTTGCTGCACCCCCAAAGCTCTGGCTGCAAACAGGGCAAGCTGCCAGCAGCTGCTGGTCCTCTATGCCTGGGATCGGCTGGGAATGTGGGGCCTCTCTATGATGTCACCACCAAGCACCACACTCCAACTCTGAGGAGCAGAGGATGATACCATCACCTCTTGCCTACTAAGATAAAAAGCAGAGCGGGTCAGATGCAACGCCCTAGGGCACCAATTTCGAGGAAGTGGCACCTAAAGAGCTAACGCTGACCCTATATTTAATAGCTACAAGTTCCAACTTTTTGAAGGTCAACTAATAACTGTAAGAGATCTTGAGGTTCTCAAGCTCTTTTATCTAATGTTGTTCCATACGGTGCCATAACCATTATTTAAAGGTAAGTGTGCATGTGTTGCATACCATAAAGACAGGTATTAAAAGTGTATTTGTAGCATTTGTTATAAAATGCATGTCTATTGTTTTATCTATCAAAATATACAAGTAATCCTGCTTGAGGAATGGACCTCGAAAGCTTCCATTGTGTTTTTTTTCTGGTAAGTCATTAAAGGTATGTCCTTTATATTACTTGAAGTGCTTTTTTACAGACACAAAAGGTTTTTACTACCACACATTTTCCATTAGCTAACATAGAATTACCAGAAAAATGATGAAATATTAAAAAAAAATCTAAATGAATTGATTGTATACATGAAATAAGAACAATGGCTAAATTCATAGTCAAGGTATCAGTAACACGTTTAATCGTTGGGAAAAGATATCAGAAACATCTATAAAATGTTCCGTCTCTGTGAGATCTATTGGCTGATAATGTGTAATCATCACATAATTGTTTTTATATTTTCATGTTAGATTTCCTATTATACTACCGTCCATCTGTTTGGCAGGAAAATGACTTTCTTCTCTCAGATTGCACTGAGAGGCAGTGCCCACAAATATCACAGTGCCATATGTTCCACCTTTGAATGCAGAGAAGAGAAGGTAATGTTTTGCATGCGGCCTCTCAGTTGCTAATAGACTAGTTATACCACTGGACAAATGAGTTTACTTTCCCCAGCTCCAGGCAATAGAATTATATGGTAAGCACTTCACAGCAGGGAATGGTTGATTCTAATAAACACAAAGCACAACAAGACATGTCATCACCTCACTGAACAACAGATAATGTCCCTTGTTTGGCTGCGAAAGAAAAATGCTACTATTATAGGGGAAAATCATTTAATACTAATTGTGCTGCATGCTAGTATGTTCAATGTACCAGTTCTTTAAACAGCCCTCAATTTCATGAGGAATAAGAATGTAACAAATAGATTTCTGCAGAAGTTTGTAAAACAATATATCAGCATGCAGAGAGGAGTATAAGTTCATACATGCCAATGGTGGAATTGGGCAGAGTGTGAGCGGAGCAGGTGAATTGGGGCACCTAGCTTGGGTGAACAATGCAGAAACAAGATTTCATTTTGCAGAGCCATTGATGACAAACATTAAAAATATGGGTATTTTTTACTTTTCCCCCCATAAAATACATTTACTAGGATGTTATGAATGTCTACTGTACATAAAATGCATTTTTACAATTGCTGTTGATTGCAAATACATGTTATAGAATGCATATGTGACCGTCAACACCAGTAACTGGGAATTACTCCCAACCTGTAGCTGGTTCAAGTGATATAACAGAAACCCACAAAATATTCAAAGCCTGAATGGGATGCTGCAGCATACACTCGAGCTTGGCACGCCCTTACTGTACTGTTCGTTGACTACGTGCATACGCCCAGTCCCCTCCCCTCCCCTACACCTGAAATCATTGGCTGTAGTAAAGGTCCTTTACGCTCGAAGATGAATTGGATACACTTGCTTAGTTTCTAGGCATGCATAGAGCAAAATATGACCCGTATCGGCATTTGCGTTCCTTGTTGAATCAGTACCTGAGTGTTCATCATAATTGAGGCCCTGAATGCTCTTAATGTGGACCTGATGCCTATACAATAGAGGCAGCATTTTGTAGGATAAAACATGACAATGCAGCCATTGGTGGAGAATCAATTGGCCATGATGTGCCGCCGGACATCACCACTGTGTCAGGCTGCAAACATTGCCAGCAATTATGGTAAGGAAGCTCTGCTATGGTGTCAGGCGCCGTTCCCGCACCTATAGGAAGTGCCGGGGACGGATGCCTTCCCTCTCCGCCTTCTTGCGCCCTGGCGCTAAGCAACGGGACGCGTTGATGACTGGCAGCTGATTCTGACCGCCGACCCCGCTGCCACCAACGAGCTACTCCTTCCCTCTATTTAAGAAAGACTCTGGCACCTCTAGGGTGCCAGAGTATCTTGGTCTTCCTTGTGCTCCAGCATTATACCTTTCCCTGTTGTTCATGTGGCTTCCTTTGGTTTTGACCCGGCTATCCCTGACAACTCTTGGCTCATCCCTGTGGACTCCCAACTGGCTTTGACTCAGCTTTCCTGACTACTCTTCGGTAATTCCCTGTCGATCTCTGCTACTACATGGTTTGACCTCGGCTATCCTGACTACGGCTCTGGCTATTTACTTCTGTACCTCTGCCCGCACGGTGTTGACCCAGCTTGTACGACTACCCCTCCTCTCTCAGGTGGCTACCTGGGAGGGCCGCAACCTCCGTGCCTCTGCCGCAAAATCCAAACCTCCTTGCGGGGGTCCCTGGTGAAGACCAGGGGTACGTTTAGAGTCTGCTCCTCCTGGAGTAGCGTGGGTTTCCCTCACGATCAGCGTGACATTTAGGATGTGAGGAAAAATTCATGGAGATTTCTTTGGCCCAATGAAACAAGACCTTTGCTCTGAATAAAGCTCTGCAACAGCTTGCAAAATGAGCAATATCTGTATCCCAAGTGTATGAGATAGTGAGACTATGTAATGAAAAGTGATTACAATGTAACTCACGGTTATGTCTAATTATGGAGTGAAATCTGAACCTCCCATCACATAGCTCAGTGATTCCTAAACCTCTAGGGATACTTGAAATGTTCCCTGGGGGTTCTCAGAAACAAATTAATAATGGCTGCACTATTATTCTTATTGACAAGTGGATACATCTACTCAGGGCCATCTTAACAACATTATGGGGCCCCCGGGCAAAGCAGTGCACCGGGGCCCCTACATATATAGAGATAGATGTTCTTGCTCAGTGACCCTTAAAGGTTTTTTTTGCAGGTTTTTTCTTTTGCAGGATTATTTATTCTAATTATGAGCCCTGCATATGGGGCCCCCTTGCCCATGGGGCCCCTGGGCACCTGCCCATCGTGCCCAATGGAAAACATGGCGCTGCATCTACTTGTGTGTTGCCTCCTATCAGGTGACATATCAAGTCCAGCCAGAGAGCTGCATGTTGCCTCAGTTTTTTTTGTAGCTAGCAAGGTAGGTGTAGTTCTACATTATCTGGAGATATGAAACTTTATTGGTGACATTGGATTCTATTCTCCTTTGAAGCCATTCTAGTGGACTAGATAGCTTTTTGCTTTATTTGAATATGTGTGCACCTTTATTTGCATTTTGTTCCGGGGCGGGGGGCCTAAGGACTACTATTGCACACAGGCCCACTCATTTCTTAACACGCTTATGGCTGGAGGGCTGCAGATCACTGCTTCCTCCTGAGGTGCTTGCTTCAACTAAACAGAAAAAGGCACACTATTCAACAAGAGTAAAACCATGTTTCCTACCTAGTTAATAGCAAATATTAACAAAGAGAGCGAATCAACTCTTTATGGCTAGAATCGGCAGCAGACCGTTGGTTAAATAAGGGAAGTAAAAATGTTGGCCTTGAAAGACACACACAAAATGCAGCAGCATCAACTTCTAAATCAGCCATGTGCTGAGTTATCACCACCCCTCCAAAACATGTTTATGACCAACCCAAGATAAGCTCTCAAAATTTACATATATTGGACATCAAGAACAGCCAAAACCACAGTGTGGTGAAGCGCTGCAAAACATTTGAAGGTTCCCAGGGGAAAAACAAAATTTAGGGGGTTCCCTATGTGAAAAAGGTTAGGAACCACTGATATAGATGACAGTAACTAAGGGCCTGATTAATTAAGGATCTTAACTTAAGAAACTTCTTATTTAAGTCTCCTGGACAAAACCATTTTACAATGTAAGGGGTGCAAATTAGTATTTCTGTTTTGCACATAAGTTAAATACTGGCTGTTTTTTCATGTAGCACACAAATACTTGATAGCTTATTTGTACACTGAAATTTAAAGTTGATATTTGTGTGCTACATGGAAAAAACGTCAGTATTTAACTTATGTGCAAAACAGAATCCTAATTTGCACCCCTTGCATTGTAACATGGTTTTGTCCAGGAAGTTTCTTAAGTTAAGATCCTTAATGAATCAGGCCCTAAGATCTCACATACACTGTCTATGAGATTGTATCTATACAGATGTTGACAAATGTAAAAAGTAACTTTTAATACCACATGTAATAAAAAAATGTTATGAACTTGACACTTGAGTAACATTGTATGCACTTTGATCTACATAAAGTAGTCTTGCTTTTTAATACAATTGGATTTTATGTCCATTCTGAATGAGGATCACATCCAGTGGTGTGCCTGGCATTAGAACCATGGGTTCTAGTATAACCATACCCATTGGCACTTCCATTGTATGTGTTTACAGCATGTAAGCACATGGAGAAGCCTACAGCTATCACTTAAACACTAGTAAACATGCATATCACATGTGTCTGTGGTTGATATGAAGCTTTGCTACCAATAAAAATCATAGTAAGATGCCAGTGGGTATGAGACCTTGTATTGATCGTTTGATATCAATTTATTTATCTGGAGCACCTTTTACGTTTATGTTTAAAATGAGGGATATCTTCAAGTCTCCAACACTTGTAGCACACTACATACATTTGTATGGCAGCCGAGAGGTCCAATCAAATCGAAAGAAGGGGGCTGGCCCACCAATCAGAGTGAAGGAGGGTCGTGGCTATTTTAAATCACCTTCCCCCCCCCCCTTAAAAAAAGGTTTATGTCCACATCGAATAATAAATACCCCAGTCCATCCATCATCAAAATAAATTTGATGTTCCTAGGCAAAAGAAAATCGATGCACTGAGTTGCTAATTTTATTCTTGACACTTTTGCACTCTTACTCTGAGCTGTCCTTGTAGACCATCCATTAATTAACATTTATTTATATAGCACCAACATATTCCATAGCACACTGTGGCTTGTAGACTATCCTGTGGCATTACACAATACTGTAAACATATAGTACAATTTCTACTTGCGTTAGACATTCACAATTTCTACTTGCGTTAGACATTCATATATCTGTGTTCATTTTCTATGTATGCTATGTGTATATAAAGGCTGCATAGTGAGATAGATAGGGTGTTTCATAAATGCCAAACATAGAACAAATTTCTAAAAATCTGTCACTCAGTAATCCAAGGAAATAAAAAACAAAACATTCTTTCTTAAACTGGCCATGTATCCTGGTGGTTTTCAGAAAGTTCCCTACTTTTATCACAGAATTCAGATAGCTTATGTATAGCGCATATCATAATTAGTGGGAATAAGATAGCTGTTTTACTTTGTGTAGTACTTATGAGACTCCATATGAGATTCATTGTTTTCGGCATAACAATTATGCAGCCCTAGTCTCCACACTTTCTAAATAAAACTGTATCCTTAACTACTATACATCTACAGCATTTATTTGACCTACAATTGTCTGTTGAATAATAAGGCTTATAGACGAACAAGCAAAAGTATGCCTTAAAGCTTCAATTGTCATTTTGTGATATGATGCGCCTATATTTACAGAAATACATCCATTTTTATGGCAAATGTATGGATCTGCACGGGGTGCCAGATATTAGAATAAAATAAATAGGTTTATTTGTGAACATTTAAACATATGTCTGGCCATTTTTGCACTTTCATATATGATCTTTTGGCGTAGTGGTTAGCACTTCTGCCTTACAGCACTGGGGACATGGGTTCAATTCCCGTCCATGGCCTTATCTGTGAGGAGTTTGTATGTTCTCCTGTTTGCGTGGGTTTCCTCCGGGTGCTCCGGTTTCCTCCCACACTCCAAAAACACACTGGTAGGTTAATTGGCTGCTAACAAATTGACCCTAGTCTGTGTCTGTCTGCATGTTTCTCTGTCTGTGTCTGTGTTAGGAAATTTAGACTGTAAGCTCTAATGGGGCAGGGACTGATGTGAGTGAGTTCTCTGTACAGCGCTGCGGAATTAGTGGCACTATATAAATAAATGGTGATGATTATGATCTCTGCTGTATGCTATACTGATTATTTTATGTTAAACCTCAACAACCTTGTAATGCTGGAAAACAACACTATGCTACTTTCCCATTAAAGCCACTTATTCAGTCTAAGCACACCTGTGACTTCTTATGTGAAGACTATAAATGTACGCAGTGTCCTGGTTGGACTGTGATCCTACACAATGTGTGACTAGTGACATGGCTGTGCCTGGGGACTCACACTCTCTAATCAAGAACAGCAGACATCATATTTGCCCAATCCAACAGTTTAACAGCATTTGAAACCTCTTAATCATGATAAGTGGAGATTTGCCATGCACTTGCCCTAAATTTGTTAGACACAGCAGTTAAGCCTATCCACCCTGTGCATCCACACCTGGCTCTTCAGGGAGATTTAGAAATAATTGGAAAACAATGGCTGTGGATTATTCCAATAGATAACATTTTAATGAAAAAGCCTTTTTTTATCAAAACAAATAGTGCTATTTAAGGATTGGCGTGTTGTCTCAACTCCACGGTTCTCAAGACTGTAAACTAGAGCCAAGAAATCCTGCTGAGGTTGTGCTATAGCCACTCATTTCCAGCTTCTGAGAGGTGATTGTCACTGCTGTTATGCAATGAATCCCGCGGGATGCCTCATTGACCCTGAGAATGTTATCTCATTCAGTTTTCTTTCTACAATAAAATCTCCCAGTGATTACTGTAACTGCCTATCTTAATAGTTTGCAGTATCTTTACTAAATGCCTTATTAATGTTGCTGTGTGAGTTGACTGTTATTTCAAAATAATCTGGTTAAATGGAGACTAAAGTTAGGGTTGCTGAAACAGCAGTTTTGCAAGGAAGATGACAATGTACAATATACTAACCTCAGTGATAACCATTCCAGTAGTCCCGAAAAGTAGCGATCATTCATCTTGGTCATTTAAGTTTCTTTTGGAAAAATTAGTTATTACATTATTAATGGCATAACTAAGACATTGTTGTCCATGCAGAATTTTGTAAATATTGTTTAGTTGTACTATTATCATAACAAAAAGCTGCTCAGTTAGAGTAGGTGAATTACTGATTTAAGCTAATGTTTAGGTATTATACTATACCTTCATCAGAGATGTTATTGATTATAGTCCCTTCCTTAGTGATTATGTCCTTGGTGACTTAGGAAGTCACCAAGGACATGATTGATTAGATACTGATGACGGTGTAATCTAACACCAAGATGTCAAAATAAATCAATTCACTTATATTCCCACTGTCACACCAGACCTAAAAGAAAGTTGAATTTACTGTACCGCCTTTGTTTTTTTTGTGTATTCAATATAACATATATAAGACGAGACTTGACTCTTACAAAACTGTAACAACAGGGATACAAGGAAGAGGCTGATTTAAAGGGAAGGGCTTGAGTAAACTAGTGTTTAGTCACTGTACTTAGCACCAGCAGTGCCAAGCACAACCCTGCTTTGTTTAGGTTACTAAGCACCAAACCAGACTAGAAGTTCAACTACTATAAATGTTCCTAACAATAAAACACGTTGCTATGGTGACCCTCTTAAAGCGGTTTACTTATTTTGCTGCAATATATCACTTTCTCCAGGTTCAGAGGATATCTATCTCTACATCTTTCTTACCATAAGTATGAAAATCTAAAAAAGAAATCCACATTGCACAAGAAACTTTAAAAGCAATGTAAAGAAAGTAAAAAACAAAACAAATCCAACTTGGTGTGATACTAACAAGCAATGAAAATGAAAACAGATACAATTGTAGTGTGCCTAAACAGTGATAAAAGTAAATAGTCCAATATAATAAATGTGATATAATATCCCCCAGTGGATCAGGATAAACACTCAGCTGATGTGTGTGATATCACATCCCCTGGTAGATTAATCATCTGTTTTGGAGATTCAGCAATAAGTACACTTAGTGACTGTAACAGACACAGCATGTCTCCCCAGTTATCCAAACCCCAGTCTAAGCAGAGTTACAGCATATGCTGTTATCTCCTGGGGAGGGTGTTTGAATCATGGAATCAACCCCTGACCCCCCGAGCTCAAAAAGCATAATCATTTTTTTTGTTTTGTTTAGTAGGCATGAAGATATCAAGTTGAATTCCTCTAGACTTTAAGATCTTTTGAGCAGGATCATCTCTACCTTATGTCTAATATCTGCACCTCCTTTTACTACCTTGATTGTAGTTGTTATGTTTTTTGTTTTTTTTATGTTTAATTTGTAGTTACGGGATTTGTACTTGTATATTTGCTACTTATACTTGTACTTGCATAAATTGTTTTTCCTTGTTTTGTATTTTTATTATTTGTACTGATGATTTGTTATTATGTTTAATTTGTATTTGCGTAACTTGTATACTGACATCCCAGCTCTGCAGAACTGATGATGATGATTACTTCCTGAAATCTGCTTAATGAACCTCTAACATGAAATCAAATGCTAAAACAACTGTTAATATATAAAAGGCAAATTGTGGCTGGTGAAACGACTGCAAATAACCTAATTCCTACAAATAAAAAGCTTGTTTGAAGAAAGCTTATTCTGGTAAGTAATACATTCTGTGTAACTATCTCATCAGTACATTTAAATGTGCATCTCCCAACACAGTTACATTTTAACGATATAATTAATCCAGAGCCTTTATTGTCTCTGATCTTTTCAATTTTATTTTATTAGACTCCGAATGAGAAAAAACACATTTTTGAACCATACATTTTATGTTTATTTTTATGCACTTTTTGATTTAAAAGTCCAAGGCTTTTGAAATTATGATTATGTGTACATTTGTTTTATATTCTGATAAATCTATATTAATAAAAGGGAACAGTGTGGAGGGAACTTACAGCTGACTCACCAGTAAAGTTGAGGAAGGGGCAGAGTTTAGACTCTTCTCACTGAATTGGTTGAACTGACATTACCCCTGAGGTTCTATTTGAACGCATTTTTGTGTGGCTTTCATGATCCCTGACCCCAACTCGCATGTGGGAATAGATAAGAGTTATTTTTTCTCTCTTGCCTTATCAACCTCCATAAGCTAAATGTTTTGTTCATGCCCCCAAAACTGTGAGCTCATCTGTCCAATGGAGCCTAACTGGAAAATCCTGGACACCATTTAACAATATGTTCCCATTATTAGTGTTGTACATTGTAATAGTTATAAGGGACTATTTTAGGTTTTTCAGCACAACAGAGATCTCTATATAGAGAACTAAATATGTTCATTGAAAGTCCAAATATATATCCGATGGATTTTTAACTGAGGCAGGGACAGCGTCGGACTGGTCATCTTTCAAATGCGATTGCAGCTGCAATCATGTGACCCGCTCCCTCCCGTCAGCTGATGTTCCCACCGCCGCTGAAAGAAGAAGGAGGAGAGAGGCTGCAGCAATCAACATATGGGTAAGTAGCTTTTAAGCACCTGTTTATATTTTTTGTGATATATATATATATATATATATATATATATATATATATATATATATATATATATATATATATATATATAATGATAGCTATACACACAGTAATGTGTGTGTGATGGCACAGGAGCCTTGTGGAAATGTAGTGTGTGCGAGGTAGGTGGTGGCTATTAAATGGGTGCTATTTTGTTTGTGGGGCGATGATGGGGCAATGTAATAGTGGGGACTATTAATTTAAGATGGGGTGGTTTAGGGGCTATTGAATGTAGGAGTGAGTTTGGGGAGAATGAGTTTTCTTTATTAAATGTGACTATGAATTATTTAATGGCAGTGTGGGAAATAGGTATATTTATAAAATGTAAATACTATTAATTTATTGCTGGGGCTGTTTGCAGGAAAGGAAATATGTTTATTTATTAAATGGGAATACTATTATTTTAATGTTGGGGCTGGAGGAAGGCCTCATTATTACTCGTGGGTGCTAATGATTTAACGCCTGGGCTGGTTGGAATTTTCTAAATATACCCATTTTTCAAAATAGGGCCCCCAACATTCCAGGATCCAGACAAGCCTCAACTAAAGAAACCAGCATCCACAGGTGGTGAAAGAACAGGTAGGAGAGAGCAGAACAGTCTGTGAAATGTTGTGATTCTAGTGGGACAATCCCAATTTTAGGTGACTGCTCTGCCCAATGTAAGGGGCAGACCAAGATTGTTAGCTCTTTATATACACACTGTATTCTTAATACACTACACTATGGTGCTAGATGTCCTGAAAGTCAGGAATGCACAACAATGCAGGGTTTTTTTCTGTAGGAGGTTGGCCTAGTGCTTTTCACATGCTAGCTACGTCCCAATGATGCATAGCCACACCCCCAATTGTATGAACACACCCAGTTCCACTTTTGGAACAGGGTGCTCAACTATAAGGGGGGCCCATGAAGTTGTTGTACCAGTGCCCTGAATTCCTTTTGGCAGCCCTGATTATGCTGTTACCGCAGGAGTCCCAATGTTGTTTCTCTGGAACCCACAGTCTAGAACAGGGGCCAGGGAACTTTTTTACCTTTTACCCCCAAATATATTTAGATACGCCGATGTTACCCCCTTGATTTGAAAGAAGGAAATCATATATAATTAATTATTGGAATTCAAAATGTTATTGAATCTATTCAAAAGTTCTTTGAAAGCTTCAACTTCAAAACTTCAGGTTTTGGAGAAATGATGTTGCTTCATTTTTGATACGAGAGCATTTTGATGTCAGAGCAATTTGGATACAGTCTTCAGCATCCAATTGATTTCTCTGCTTTGTTTTTATGTTCGTTAGAGTGGAAAATCCTTGTTCGCAAAGGTTGGTTGTTGCAAAAGGCAGCAACTTTTTGACTGCCTCCTCATGTGCAATTTTGAATGCCTTTGCAACGGTTGACATCCAAAAATATGACAGATCTGTTTTGTTTTCAAATGCAATACGTGCTTCATTATTGCATCGAAGCTCAAGAAGTGCCTCTGCCAACCCTTGAGGCTCTTCTGGTACAACAGCAATTTCACATTTAAAGGGGTCTACAATCCAGCTGACAGGATGTGAATCGGAAGCATTACCCCCAGGAATTTTTACCCCATTTGGGGTAATTTACCCCTGTTCCCTGACCACTGGTCTAGAAGGTCATGAAAAGATTCCAAAAGACCACACAGCCTAAAAGGTCACAAAGAGATTCCACAAGACCTCACAGCCTAGAAGGTCACAAAGAGATTGCACAGGACTCCACAGTCTAGAAAGTCACAAAGAGATTCCACAGGACCCCATAGTCTAGAAGGTCCTGAACCAGCTCCCTTTGGGACTGGTTGAGGATTTGGTGGGATGCCCATTTTTTTATTTATTTTTTACCTGAAGCAATCTTGAGTGACTTAAACCAGTGAAACCATTTTAGTGATTTCCTCAACGGCAGTCATGTTGAACAAACATATGATAGCATTTGTGGAAAGTTCCGTATTGGACAGTCCTGATTTCAGCAAATTCATTTTTGTCTTCCCATAACTGATGGAATGATAAGAATAAAATAAATGCATTATTAATAAAGTAAGCTACTTTAGAGTATAATGGTTTTAATGTCTATTTATACATTTTTTCATTTAGATTTTTAATTATGTTTTTGTGTCTTTGTGAGTTCATAGAAATATATTTCCTGTATTTTTTCTTAGCTTTTTTAATAGGAACACTAAACTATTGTGGCTGAATAAAAAAATGTTATGTTTCCCAGTATTTATAAAACACAGACAATTTATGTAGCACTCTACAATTTGTAAAACACACACATATATTTTCCATAATAAAAACAAAAAAAATAAAAGAGGATGATAAAAGCCCTGCTCGTGGAAATGAAGATTGAGAACTGAATCTAACACTCATGAACAATAGCAACAATGAGGGTCCAGTGTACATTTGTCCATATATGTAGAACAAGTACTGATGCTGGGAACACAGAATAATTAACTGTATGTTATGTGAGAGAGGCAGTTCATTTTTATTAGCGCTGCATAATGTATTCACATGTTTGAGATAATTAATGTAACTTAGCTAAGTTCAGTTGACTGAAGTCAACTAAAGTCTCTTTTGTTGACAAGTTCCTAGGACTGAACATTGTCTCAATAGAGTCTTGTAGAGAAAAACAGTTGTCACCTTTTCTTCTTGCTCCTTTCATTTTCTACAGCGCCTGTCCTGATGATATAATGATAAATTGAGGAGTTACTAGGCCAAAGCTGGTTAAATTGGACCCCTGGAGGCACTGCACATTAACATTCCCGACATTTCAAATAAGTGCACTTGTTAGTGTTCACAGACACGCAAACACACAGATACAAATGATCACACAAACAGCTTACTATACAGAACTGCAAACACCTACATACATTAAAATATAGTGTAGATATTATTATAGATTTAGAAACCAAACAGACACTTTAGATCCCAATGGGACAGTTTTTATTTATATAGAGCTAAACATTTGACACCAAACAGTTACTGCTTTAATGGAATTGAGAATTTCATCCCAAAAGAGTGACTGCACATGTAAGTAGGTATGAGCAAAAAACTTTGCCCAAACCTAGCTACATCCACTGCTAAGGCAAAGCCTCCATGTAACTCTGTACTCAGGATAATGTAAAACAGTAATAGTTTTGAATTAGTGCAATATAGTCTGTTATATACACGGATCAGCCACAACATTAAAACCACTGACTGAATTAAATACATACTTACCAACTTTTTTCAGTTGGTGTCCGGGAGACTCTCTGTGACAGGTGGGCGTGCGGGGGGACGGGGCTCCAAAATTGCGTCAAATTGCCAAATGCCGCGATTCCCGGATAATCGCGGCATTTTGTCACTAATTAGAGCAGATGCGGGAGATTGCCACACTCTCCCGGGAGTCCCACCCGAAATGCGGGAGTCTCCCGGACATTCCGGGAGAGTTGGTAAGTATGATTAAATAACATTGATTATCTTGTGACAGTGGCACATATCAAGGGGTGGGATATATTAGGCAGTAAGGGAACAGTCAATTATTGAATTAGATGTGTTGGAAGCAGGAAAAATGACCAGGCATAAGGCAGTGCCGTAACTATACATTTTGGTGCCCTGGGCAAGACAGGGCACCGACGCCCCCCATCTAAGGAGGAGGGTGGGGGGGGGATGGGTAGGAGGAGAGAGAGAGAGATTTTAACTTACCAGAGTTTGATGCTTCAGCCGTTAAGTTCCGCCGCGGAACGCATGTGCGTTCCAATGACAGGAAGTTCGGCATTTGGAACGCAAATGCGTTCCACGGCGGAACTTAACGGCTGAAGCATCAAACTCTGGTAAGTTAAATTCTCCCTCTCTCTCTCTTCAGCCCTTACGCGGAACTTAAGGGCTAAAGGCAGGTAGCGGGCGGCTGCTGCGCCCCCTTGGCTTTGCGGCCTGGGCGACGGCACCGCCCGCACCACCCTCGTTACAGCCCTGGCATAAGGATCTGAGCGACTTTGACAAGGACCAAATTGTGATGGCTAGACGACTGGGTCAGATCATTTCCAAAACAACAGGTGTTGTGGACTGGAAGGACATTCAGTGAATCGGTGACAGGGTCATGGCCGTCCGAGGCTCTTTGATGCGAGTGGGGAGCGAAGGCTAGTTCATTTGGTCCAATCGCACAGAAGAACTGCTGTAGCACAAATTGCTGAAGAAGTTAATGCTGGCTATATTAGAATAGTGTCAGGACACACAGTGCATCACAGCTTGCTGCGTATGGGTCTGCATAGCCGCAGACCGGTCAGAGTGCCCATGTTGACCCCTGTCCACTGTCGACAGTGCCCAAAAAGACATTAGAGCATCAGCCAGTAATCCAGGTGCAGTAAATAATTTAGATTTATATTAGAGTAACTTAAAAGCTGCTATGTGACTTGTTCCATCATGAAAATACACACTTCTTGTAGCTCTGCTGGCAGGGGAGAGATGGCAAATTTTAGCCCAGGGGACAGGACTCTACTCAGCAGCCTATTAAGAACATTTTAAAGGAAAAAAATGCAGGTGGCCCAGTGACCCAGCCCAAGGTAGCCCACTATGGGACCGGCCCGGGGGGCAGATGCCCACCAGCCCAGCCTGCCCCTGCTGCTGGGTCATCTTTATATTTGAACCAGATTGAGTGTGTGTGAAAAAGCAAAAAAAATACAAAACGTGGCAGAAATGACATTTGCTAAAACACTTTTTGCTAACACACGACATCAAATATAATAACAGACAATAGACTAGTTTCACTTGGTTCCGATTATTGTATACACTCCCAGTTCCTCAGTGCGCATGTTCTGTATTCTTGCATTTCAGCTTAGAGCGCAATTGTTAATTGGGATTTCAAATTCTAAAAGATGAATCCAGATGGCCTCAATGACTTAATAAAACTGAACACTGCTTAAGAAGGTTTGGCCCCTTTAAAATGATATATTGGGTTTTGCTTTATTTTATTCCAATATTTTGACAGCATCATCTCTATAATCATTTTGTACGGTTGTTAAATTTTAATTTATTTTTATGGTCCTCTTTATTAAATAGTATTATTGTAATATTACTAGTCTAATAGATATAGGGCTAGATTTACTAAGCTGCGGGTTTGAAAAAGTGGGGATGTTGC
Organism: Mixophyes fleayi; assembly: GCF_038048845.1. Lineage (NCBI taxonomy): Eukaryota > Metazoa > Chordata > Amphibia > Anura > Limnodynastidae > Mixophyes > Mixophyes fleayi. The sequence continues at coordinate 54,359,838 of NC_134407.1, forward strand.
CTATAGCAACCAATCAGATTCTAGCTTTCATTTATTTAGTGCTTTCTACAAAATGACAGCTAGAATCTAAATTGGTTGCTATAGGCAACATCCCCACTTTTTCAAACCCACAGCTTAGTAAATCTAGCCCATAGTGTTTCTTGTATGTTCATCACTTGAAATGTGTGTTTGCCATGTGGGAGATTAGAGGTTGATGCCCAGTTAGACCCCTGTGGATGTAAAGACCATAACAGTAAACCAGTTAAAAAACATTACAGATAACTAATGTTTTTTTTACTGGTCTATTATTAAAGTCTTTAGATCCACACACATGATGGTGATTAAGTGATAGAAATTCAGTTTGTTATGCGGGAGGTTAGAGATTGTTTCCCAGCTATAACTTCTTTGTCGGTAGTGGCTGTTACTGTACTGTTACTAAGATCTATTCATCCACACACCAAAATAGTGATATATTGTTGTTAAGTGATAGATCATGTTATTATGCTGGAACCTCTTTGTCTCTAATAGTTTTTCATTGATTTTGTATCATTTATTCTGATGTTCATTCTAATTGTTTATATTGTGTTTATATTGTATTGTACTTTTGAATTTTATTTATAGAGTTGGAATGTTTGTCTGCGCTTGATAAAAACTTTATAATGATGTAGTAAGTGTTTTTAATATAGTTGTTTAAACACTATTGGCATAGTTTAAAATTATTTGCTTTATTTTTCGTAATAATCTTCTCATGCATACACTTATATTAAATGTGTAATTTAATTAGTGCTATCTTATTAGAGGTGAGTAAAGAGATCTGGGGTAAATGTACCATAACCCGGTTTTGTCAACTCCCGCGAGTTCGGCATCTTCGCAGCTTAAATTTAAGCTGCGAAGACACCGAACTCGCGGGAATTTACAAAACCGGGTTATGGTACATTTACCCCCTGATATTTAATTGGGCTCTCTTCCCTGATTTTAATTTATGCAGCCACTTTTGCAGACTGACACTGATTGGCCAGTAGGAAGATAAATACAGTGGCTGGAGTCTGCAGATAACTTAGGGGCATATTCAATTACGATTCCGGTCCGTTGGATAGCGCTGGAACGGGCCGCAAACTTAATCCACGTTACCGCAATAACGTGGATTTTCGTTCGCAGCCCACAGGGTTGCATACGAAAATCTGCGTTATTGCGGTACCGTAATACCGGCAATAATGCGCACTTTCCGCGGTAACGCGAACCGGAACCCTAATTGAATATGCCCCTTAATGTCTCTGGAGAAGTCACTTAAGAATGAAGACACACATAAGGCAAAGCAGATCTGCAGAGACACGCAAATACTCCTATCAGGGGGTGTATCATTTGCACTGCTATAGGCGATGTTTATGACTTGGCATACGCTGCTAATGTGGAGGAGAGAGTTTTCATGAGACCCCATGATATTTCCATATGTGCATAATTTGCTATAGGTGGTTTAAATCTGTTATTTAAGCTGTTGCATATGATGTATTTGGGACTAATGTTTTTTATCTTGTATTTTGTAATAAATTCTGATTATGTATGTGTACGTGATTTTCACATAATATGTTGATTCACAGGGGTATGTTTGCTAAACTGCAGGTTTGAAAAAGTGGAAATGTTACCTATAGCAACCAATCAGATTCTAGCTGTCATTTTGTAGAATGTACTAAATAAATGATAACTAGAATCTGATTGGTTGCTATAGGCAACATCTTTCGTCCCACTATAGAACATCTGTTTTCCCTGTTTGATATAATAAAGCCGCAATGCTATCACATTTAGTACTGTCAGCTAGAGAGGTCAATTCACAGTCAGCGACTAAGAAGCTGCTAGATAGCTGGTCATCATTACCATCATTGCCCTCCAGCAACTGCAAGAGATACGCATCCTGATAGGCATATCTGGGTCTGCGTCCTTGTCTGCTTGAGTCAGAATTATGTGACTTATGTGAAGAATAAAGAATAGTAAGTATGAGATGTACCAAACTCTGCTTACAGACATGTCAATATGTTTTTATGGTACGCATGTACAGTAAGAAAATGTGTATCTTGTGCAAATTTAAGTCATACGTCCAACTGTACATAAAAGTCTATGTGATTATGAAGTGGTAGTGTACTTTGCTTTGTCAAATAGGCCCACTAAGGGCATGAAAGTGAAGCGACCATGTACAATGTCTAATTGGACACATGTGTGCAATATAACTTCAGGTTCATTTTATAGATGGGCTACTGCTTAGTTTAATTTGGAGGATGGGTCGCTAATGGTAATCTTAGGGTCAAGTGAGAATGTTTTAACTGCACTTTTAAGATACATTTTCTGCTTGGTATCAAGTTTGAAAAACAGTAAAAATATGATTGCTTTTCATCCATCAGTAAAAAAATATATTAACAAAAAATATGACATCCTACCGGCACTAACAAATGCAATACATGGCCAAAAGTATATGGACACCTGAAGATCAATCACATCCATAAGTGCTTGTTGAACATCTCATTCCAAAACCATGAGCATTCATGTACAATTGATCCCCCCATTCCCCTCTTCTATGAAGGCTTGTCACTAGACTTTGGAACTTAGCTGCAGGGATTCGCATCCGTTCATCCACAAGAACATTAGTGAGGTCAAGCACTGATATTGGGTGAAAAGACCCAGTCAGTGTAGTTGAGGCCAGGGCTCTGTGCAGGCCAGTCCAGTTCTTCCACACCATACTCAGGAAACTATTTTTTGATGGATCTTGCTTTGTGCACGGGGACATTGTCATGCTGAAACAGGTTAGGGCCTTCCCCAAGCTGTTGCTGCAAAATTAGAAGCACATCATTCTCTAGAATGTCCTTGTATGCTGTAGCATTAAGATTTCTCTTCACTTGAACTAAGGGGCCCAGGCCAGACCATAAAAAGCAGCCCCAGAACATTATTGCTCTTCCTCCAAATTTTACAGTTGTCAGTACACATTCAGGTAGGAAGCGTTCTTCTAGTATCACCGAAACCCAGATTCATCCATCAGACTGCCAGATGGTGAAGTGCGATTCATCGCTCCAGAGAACGCATTTCCACTGCACCAGAGTGACATTTGCCATTGCGCATGATAATCTTAGGTTTGTGTGAGGCTGCTCAGCCATGGAAACGCAATCCATGAAGCTCTCGACTAACAGTTCTCCTGCTGAAAATGTTTCCATAGGATATTTGAAACTCAGTGTTGCAAAAGAGGACAGGCGATTTTTATGCATTACAAGCTTCAGCACTTGGCGGTCTCATTCTGTAACCTTGTGTGGCCTACCTCTTCGTGGCTGAGCTGTTGTAGCTTCTAGACATTTCCACTTCACAATAACAGCACAGTTGATCAAAGTACCACTAGCAGGTCAGACGTTTGACAAACTTACTTGTTGCAAAGATGGCATCCTATAATAGTGCCATGTTTGACTATGGAGATTAAATGGCTGAATGCTTGACTTTATGCACCTAGCAATGGGTGTGGCTGAAATGGCAAATGTACTAATTAGAAGTGGTATCCACATACTTTTGCCCATGTATTATAATACATAACACGCATGACACCAGGGGGTAAATGTATCAAGCTGAGAGTTTTCTGGCGGGTTTGAAAAACCAATCAGATTCTAGCTATTATTTATTTAGTACATTCTGCAAAATGACAGCTAGAATCTGATTGGTTGCTATAGGCAACATCTCCACTTTTCAAACCTGCCAGAAAACTCTCAGCTTGATACATTTACCCCCAGGAGTTTGAGTAAAGCAAAGGGTTACAAACTATATATTTACATTACTTGAGGCACCTAATAAATGTTCTATATTTATTTACAGACAACTGACAGCAAAACCCGATGACAGTATTTATTATAAAACTGTCAATAAATACTATTTATAAGCGTTGGCATTCCTGACCTCTGTCTTACACTCAAATTCAATTTAACTCTCCAACCTATTTGAGTAGTGTACCTCCAGGTTAGACTGATACCCTGAACTGTTTATGAGTCATATAAAAATTTGGAAATATCATTAGCTCAGGTTTCAATATCATTTGTGCTGCTCTGTTTAGATATCTCTCTATGTGGACCATTGCACTGAAGTTGTAGGCCACTAACCTGGCTTTTCTGACAGAATTACTAATGTAGATAAATTGCAATTATTTTCTCTGCCGGTTTTAAAGATTAATATTTAATTTTTCGATTCCGTTTCAGTACTGCGCACTGATTGCTAGAGTGGGTTAATTAGCTGTCATTTTCCCAATCTATTACTACCCTGCCCCAGTTTTGCTTTAGGAATTCTCCTGATGGATAGAACCATCCTCAAATCACACTTAAATCTGCTACAATTACAGTGTTTTTAAGTCCTCATTCTTCTGCTGGGGTAATTTGTATTTCAGTAACAAATATAGTAACAAAAATACACTTAGCAAATAGATATATTGGATTATTTTATTTTGCTGTTACAAATCCTTGGCTATTAGAGGAAAATAGAATTTCATATTTACCCTAATAGGTTGTCATTATAGTGGTGTTTATTTGCTTGGAATATATTATATAGTTTTTTTAATTAACAGATGACCTGAATTTTTTCTCCCCTTGTTGACCAGACCAGATTTAATTTTGTGGGAATCAGTCTGAATAGTAACAAAATTACTTTTACCTAACGTTCTTATCTTGGTTTTGACATCACAAATAAGGTTTTCTTTTGGTAGTAAATTGGAACAAATATATGTGTGTTTTATAATCATTACCTAAGAGAAGACGGCAAAAATAAAATACAAAAAATACTCCTATGATAAGGTAATATGAGTCAGCTGTCTGAGGCACTTTGGTGAGCAACAAAATGAGAGTTTTAATTTAAAACTAGATATTTTCCTGTAGACTTCTGCAGATGCGTCCAGCTGTACATCACATGCATATGCGCTAGATTTACTTACATCCCATGATAGCGTAGAGATGTGGTTTGACAATGTTAGTAGTAAATGTGAGAATTGCATTACCCTATTTGTACACAATATAATATTGTACACAAGAAAGAATAGTGTCTTCTCAGATATTAATAACTGTGATCTATGTGTTTTGACCTAAAATAAAATTAAATGTAAACACATATACAAAATACAAATACAAAGTTAATGCAATTAAATTAAAATACATCTGTTGATTTCCCATTGAAAGCACAAATTGGAGTCTTTCTTTCTGGCGCAGTCGAAATGGAAATATCAGTTAAGTAATATGAATAGACAGCAGCAACTTCACATAATGTCTACACTAATGAATGAAGTGTGATTAGCTAGAGGGGTCAATCCACAATCACGTAAACAGAAGAGGCTGCTGGTGCTGCTCCTCCTCCTCCTCCTCATCATCATCATTATTGCGTCTCACTGCACCAGCCCTTGCAAGAGATACGTCTTTTTTTCACTCTAACTGGACATACTGTTCTCTACAATCCCAGTTTCTCTTTGTCTGACACAGGTAATGTGCAGCATACATTGATTTACTATCCACCCTTTCCACATTCATCAAGATGTTTGTAGTCAAGATGACAAAAGTGCATTCCGCAAATCATCGAGATCTGATAAGTCTATTACTGAAGACTCAGCACAAGACCATGTTTTGGGTACAGTTTTAGTAAATATATTGATACAGCAAAAGTTTTGTTTATCTACAGCAACATAAGGGATAGGTTCCTGATTGGTTCCTGACAGTGGCTCTGGTGGTAACATATTAATTGTATATTCTTATATGTTTCTCCCCCCTGGAGCATGAAGGAAAACATGAATCTTCTGTGCTGCGGTAGGCCCCAGAATCCACCACAATATGTAGGTAATTGCAATCTACAATAAGCAGCACATTAAAAGAAAAGTATTTTTGTAATTCTCTCATTCTCTCTCTCCTCTACTCCTGCACCCCTCCCCCCACCCAAATCTACCCAGTCCAGGCGCGATCTCGACACCCTTGATCCTGCTATTCTATCCTCTTCTCTCGAAACTGTCCTCTCTCCCCTTTCCACCCTGTCCTGCCCTAATCAGGCGGCCTCCCTCTATAACCAAACCCTCTCCTCCGCCCTTGATGCGGTTGCCCCTGCCCAGCCCATCCACCTTCGCTGCTCCAATCCCCAACCCTGGCACTCCAAACTTACCCGTTTCCTCCAAAAATGCTCTCGTACTGCCGAACGCCACTGGAGAAAATCTCGCTCCCTGGCTGATTTCTTCCACTTCAAGTTTATCCTCTCCTCCTACAGCTCTGCCCTCTCGCTCGCTAAGCAATCCTTCTTTAAATCCCTCATCTCCTCCCAGTCCTCCAACCCCCGCCGCCTCTTCGCTACCTTTAACACTCTCCTGTCTCCCCCACCTCCCCCCCTCCCTTCCTCCTTATCTGCCACTGACTTCACCTCCTTTTTCTCCTCTAAAATCGCGGCCATCAGACTTGAAATCTCCTCCCCCACCCACTCTTCCGCCAGGGCTCTGTCCTTGGACCTTTACTATTCTCACTATACACCTCTTCTCTGGGTGCACTCATCAGCTCCTTCGGCCTCAAGTACCACCTTTATGCTGATGACACTCAACTCTACCTTTCCTCTCCTGATCTCTCTCCCTCCCTTCTTTCCAGGATATCCGCATGCCTCTCTGCCATCTCCTCCTGGATGTCCTCTAGATTTCTAAAACTCAATCTTGCTAAAACTGAACTCATTGTCTTTCCTCCCTCTCGTACCTCCTTCCCCTCTGACCTCTCCATCACTGTTGACAACTCATCTATCTCCCCTGTTCCCCCAACTCCGCTGCCTAGGTGTCATCCTCGACTCCTCTCTCTCCTTTGCCCCTCACATTCACTCTCTCGCCAAATCCTGCCGTTTCCAGCTTCGCAACATTGCCCGCATTCGGCCCTTCCTCTCCCAGGATGCCACCAAATCTCTCGTCCACTCTCTGATTATCTCCCGCTTGGACTACTGCAACCTTCTCCTTATCGGCCTCCCCCTCTCTCATCTCGCTCCCCTTAGATCTGTACTTAACGCCGCTGCTAGGCTTTTTTTCCTCTCTCGCCGTTCCACCTCTGTATCCCCACTCTACCAAGCCCTTCACTGGCTCCCCTTCCCCTACAGAATCCTTTTCAAGCTCCTCACTCTGACTTACAAGGCCCTCGCCAACTCCACTGCTCCCTACATCTCTAACCTTATCTCTATTCACACTCCCTCCCGCTCACTGCGATCGTCCAACGATCGTCGCCTCTCTTCCCCTCTGATTACCTCCTCTCACGCACGTATCCAAGACTTCTCCCGCGCCGCTCCCCTCCATTGGAACAAGCTCCCCCGCTCCATCAGAACTTCCCCTAATCTGTCTTCTTTCAAACGAACATTAAAAACCCACCTTTTCCTTAAAGCCTTCCAGTCTCATGCCTAAACTCCCACCGGTCGGCTACCTCTCTTTCTCATCCCTTCTTCCCTTCTCCCCCTTCCTCCTGTCTCTCCGTCTCATCCATGTGTCTGTCTGTCTTCCCCTCCCTTTAGATTGTTCGCTCCTTTGAGCAGGGCTCTCCTACCTTCTGTTTCCATCACTTTTAACTGCACTCTCCAGCTACTCAGCTCACCTCCTCTCAGTCCCTCTGCCCTCTGTCTCCTCTCGCTTCTCTCCGCTCCCCTCAGTGACTCTCAACCTGTCATCCGTGCCCACCCTCTTGGGCCATAGTTACCTGCCTGTACTCACTTTTCCCCTCCCTCCCTCTCTTTCATGCTGTGCCTGAGCCCCCAGAGTTATAGTGCTTACTGTTACTTGTACTGTGCTGTTTCACCTTGTACTGTGCCATTGTTTGTCCTTGTACGGCGCTACGGATACTTTGTGGCGCCCTATAAATAAAAATTAATAAATAAAAATTAATAATAATTCTTCAGGGCCTTACATGTTTGCAGCCAATTGCTCAGACAAAGTGTCAAAACTGAGTATTATCAAAGAAATCTTTGCTAATAGCTTGCCACATCTCTATGTTGGGTTTCAGAATATCCTTCGACCACAAGACCTCAAAAATAGCAGGGCAGGTCTCTCTCAATATTCCGCAGAATCTCAAACTTCCCAGACAGAAATATAAATGTAAAGATTTAAAACATGCACCATTAATTCTAGAAATATATACATGAATGGATAACAGGATTGCAGTTTGGATAGTTACACTTATTTTATGTTTACTAAAAACTGTAATGACTTGAGTATGACAGTGCACACACACACACACACACACACACACACTTATTCCTAAGATCTTGATGTCTTTCCACTGTTTCCCTTGTGCCTTCAATCTAAAAGTCAATGTAATATGAAAAGTCATCGCACAACTTGAGATTTGATTGCAGTCTATCATTCTCTTGTTATTTTTTTCAACTTATTTTAATTAAGCATGTTGCTTTAAACTCTGAAAAATGTGTACACAAATCACACCCACGTTATTTCTGGAAAGAAACTTGTTAATAGTTTTATTATTTTCCTTGGCATAAAATGACAGTGACAGTTTTTTCATTACACTGGTTTTGGATTGTTTAAGTAATTCCTGTCTCTTCATTACACAACTTACCATTGTTGTACTATTAGTGTTTTTTTAAAAAATATAGATTGTTATATTAAATTGTATATGGGCAACAAATTAGCACAAACTCATATTTATTTTATATGTAATTAAATAAGGGCACACAAATGCCCTTGTTTATCATAAGAGCCTTAAAACTGCTATTTCAGTGTATTAATTTGATTTGTGCATCAAACTAATTTGTTATTCTGCAGTCTGATTTGGCACAGCTTTTAAGCTAGTTAGTTTGTACTTAAGGTGATGAAACCACATGCAAACACAAAAACCATCATTTGCTTTAATATCTATTATGATTCGTCAGAGATCTTTTACAACTTTATGTTTTCTGTATTGTGACTTCATAGAACTGCTTTTGCATCTAGTGTTCCTGGTTTAAATCCATTGTGCCAGGATTTCAGTGGAGATCTGGCTTCTTTTCTAATGGTGCAATTGTTTTGCTCTAAATAATGAACAGATCAGGATGTTACTTGTGCTTAATAATAAATTTGCAATTATGTGTTGGAAATTATGCCTATAAAGCTAAAATAAGATTTTGCTATGTATGCAAGATATTAAAATCTATTATAATAAAAGCAATAAGAGGTGAAGATAGGGCAGTTTTTTTAATAAGGTGAGGAGGTACCACTTTTTACAGAGCTTGTCCCCATTTCTGCTTGTTTTTATGTAAAATTTCTTGAAACTGACTTAATGGAGATTCTGATACCCTGGTGGTATGTTTCTATTGTCAATGTTTTCATGCTTCAATTAGCTACTGGCTATGGCTCATTAAATAAATACATGTGTGCTGTCTTATGGCGTTAAAAGATGGCTTGTGATGGAAGTCTTCTAGGTTAGCCAGTTGGTTGACACGCGGGGGATACAACCTCCTTAACTCCTGCGGAGGTGCGCTAATGAACCTAGCAACACTCTTCATAATTGGTGGAAGTGCTCAAAACTAAGACTATTCTGGAATAATGTAATGCGGATCTCCATGGAGATTTTTGACAGGGATGTGCCCAGGGGCCCAGAGTTCTGTCTCCTAAATGAATTGGCCATGCCAGTCTCTAGGTACAAAAAAATATCTTTTAAAGCATCTTAACAACACCGTCACCACTGCTGTGATACCAACCCAATGGAGATCCTCTTCCAACAGGAGACAATTATAAGACATATCATAATAATTAGCTTATATGACTAGATTTTAAGGACTCTGCATTCTATAGGGCATTTTGCTGGGAGTCGCCCAGGCATAGTTGCTGGATGATGAGGACACAATGAGATAGGGAACGTTCTTTTCACTAACAGACTATTGGCTCACATGCTTATGAACTAATCATGAGACCTACCTGGGATAAATTAGGTTCAGCCCTCTCCTCTCTTTCTCATTTCAGCAGTGATACCAGTCTCCTCACTCTCACCCCCCCCCCCTTCCTCCCTGTCATGCTTGTGCCTGTCACCATCCTTGTCTCTTCTACTAGTTTACCCTCACCTGCCCGCCCAAGGCTAACTCATTGCCTTCAGCCTTTCTCATGACAATACGCAAGGGCAGGAACTTAAAGTGGCCCTGGAAAAAGTATGAAAGTGGCCTCATGTAGCTGGGCCAAATAAATGGTAGGCAGGGCCCAGTATGTGTGTGTGCCCATTTTGTCTGTCCCTGTATGTGTTTGCACCCACTTTGTCTATGTGCCCGCTGTATGTATCTGAGTATGTGTCTCCTGTTATTGTAGCCTTCCCTACCTGTGGCTGCACGTCTTAGCTCATAAATGTTGATGATGATGATGATGATGATGATTGCTGCTTGTCTGAATCCTGGAATATTGGAATGTTGGAAGTCCTATCTGGGAAAAAAATGGGTACATGAAATTTAGAAAACGCCAACCAGCCCTGACGCTAAATGAATAGCACACACATTTAATAATAAGGCCTCCCTCCAGCCCCAGCATTAAATTAATATTCCCATTTAATAAATAAACCTCTTTCCCTACCTCCAAACAGGCCCAGTTATAAATAGCATTAAAGTTTAATAAATATAGCCATTTTCAACAACCATCCCTGGCATTAAATAATTCATATTCACATTAAATAAATAGTCCTTATCCCCAAACTCAGCCCCACATTCATTTAATAGCCCCAAACCAGCATTAAATTATAGGTCCCGCCACCTCATCTTAAATTAAAGGGCCCCACTATTAAATTAAATTGCCCCACCACCACCCCACAAATAAAATAGCACCCATTAGTCACCACCTACCACACACCCCATTTCAATTCCATGAGCCCCCCTGCCCTCACCCCCATTTTATTGCCATAAGTCACCCTGTCCTCACTCCCATTACATAGCCATAACACACATATACTACATTAACAGACACATACTACATTGCCATAAGCCCTCCTGCCCTCACTTCCATTTCATTCCCATTAGCCCCTCTGCCTCACCCCATTTCATTGCCATATCACACATAACACACACTACATTAACACACACACTACATTGACATAAGAACCCCTGTCCTCACCCCCATTACATTGACATAAGTCCCCCTGCCCACACACACATTACACTGCCAAAACACACACACACTACATTAACACACACACACACACACTACATTGACATAAGGCCCCCTGTACTCAACCCTGGGAAGGGACCAGCCACAACGCTGCTCCCCTGCTGGCACCCCTGGTCTGGGGTAACCCTTGAAAGAGGAGGGCCTGGGGCAGGGGCCCCCTCCCCAATCCATTCCTGTTTTATGCTTGCCCTGATTGTCGGCTGGCACTCAGTGATAAAAACCCCCAAAATATTTTAAAATTAATTTCTAAAAGAGCTTAAAGGGGTGCTGGTAACACCATTAACAGAATTATTGAACCAGTCACTATCTACAGGAGGAATTCCAGAGGACTGGAAAATAGCAAATGTAGTCCCACTGCACAAAAGTGGAAGCAAGGAAGAGGCAACTACAGACCAGTGAGCCTTACATCAGTAGTAGGGAAATTGATGAAAACACTCTTAAATGAAAGAGTTGTAGAATATCTCAAAGCCAGCAGGTTATAGGATCCCAAACAGCATTGACTTACTGGGGGAAGTCATGTCAAGCAAATCTTATTGACTTTTTTGAGTGGGTTACTAAAGTAATAGATCAAGGGGTGGGTGTAGATGTAGCTTATCTAGCTTTTAGTAATGCTTTTGACACTGTCCCACATCGCAGAATTTTAAATAAACTCAAAAGCTTGGTATTGGATTCTAAGATGGTTAGATAATAATGCCACTATATAGGTCATTTTCATGGCCTCATCTAGAACACTGTGTTTAATCCTGGAGGCCATATCTCCAAAAGGATATAAATACATTAGAGATTATACAAAGAAGGGCAACTAAAATGGTGCATGACCTACAGCACAAATGTTACCTGGAAAGACTAAAAGATATGTATGTTTAGTTTGGAGCAGAGAAGGGAAAGGGGGACATGATAGAAACTTTCAAAAACATCAAGGGTTTTAACAAGGTACAGGAGGGAAACATTCTTCAAAGGAAGAGAAATATTAGAACATGAGGACATGCACTGAAACTGGAGGGAAGTAAGTTTAGAAGAAATTTGAGGAAAAACTACTTCACAGAAAGGGTAGAGGATAAGTGGAATATCCTCCCATCAGAGGTGGTAGATGCTGATACAGTATAGCAATTTAAACATGCTTGGGATAGACATAAGGATATGCTAAGAATAAATAAAGGATCAAATAAGGTTTGCAGTTACTATAGGTTAAAAATTGGGCAGACTAGATGGGTCAAGCTGTTCTTATCTGCCGTCAAAATCTATGATTCTATGTTTCTATTTCAGTTTATACCTTTCCCTATCACAATTATGCACCTCCCCTAAAAGCCTTTCACCCTAGGCTGCAGCCTAAGCAGAATATTGGATAATTAGGCCGTGCCCAAACAAACACATACACTAGCATGCCTTTTTCTATAGTACGAATAGGACTTGTCCTTAGCACACAGAAAGTTCAAAGAAGTTAAATTGATACTTACCTGACCCCACACTCCTATTTCCTTTTGGTAGGGGGAGGGTAAGGGCTTATTGGGTTCATTGTGTTTATGTCATTAATCAGCACCTCCTCAACTGCTGTACATTGAAAAATAATGAAGAATCAGGGAATGATCAGAGGGCACTAAAGGTTCTTTATCCTGGTACCTAGAAATGTTTGATAGAGGGGAGTCCCACTTATAGCTATAGAGATCACCAGACAATAATACCCTACACTACAGAAATAATTCTTCTGATGGAGGAGGGCACCGATCTCCCCATCCTGGCTTCAAAATCAGAGGCACCCTCAATTAAAAGAGGGGTGTCTCCTCTTTGAAATAAGGTACCCCCTTAGTAGTTATTTACTAGTGATCACTAGACAATAACACCCTACACTACAGAAAACATTAAGAAGTCCAAACAGGGGGGATTATAATGCCCACATATCCCCCATCCTGGCTTCAATACAATAACTTGTCTGGTTTTCAAAATGGTATGTCTTGTTGAGCTATCCATATTTTTCCGACAGATTTAATGCATTTTATTCAAGTGCATACCAGCAAAAAAATGCTTTATAATTTTCAAGTGCAGATTTTATTATGGAAAACTGAGTAGAGTTCTGCCTTCTGCTGTTTTGGAAAGGTAATGCTATAACAAGAACCACAAAATATTGCTCGGTGGTGTTTAAAAGAAAAATACACCTTTGCTTTTAGTTCACTTTTGTGCAATTAAACTAAAAAATAAAACACTTATTGGCAATTTTAGCTTGATTTTTATTTGCAGTGACAGTAGGTATAAGCAAACTAATGGAAAATTCAAAGTCTTCTGAAAAAAACCAAGGTATAATTTGTGGGAGTATTACACAAATTACTGATGTTGAAATGTCACAAACTACGCTCTGTGGCGATGGAGGTTAAAGGATAATTGCTCCTAAAAAAAACTAATTTACACTCTTTCTTTCCCTCTAAAAGAAATGTGATTTTCTTTAAGCTAGTTTCTAGGTGGATTTGGAGTTTTTTTAGTCTATGCAGCACTGTATTGGGTGATCATGGCACTTGTCCAAAGAGGTGACACATGAACAAATATCCATTATTTACTTCTGAACATTGCTATGTGCACTCTGCTTCCATTACAACGGGCAACTGAAGTACTTAAGTCTATCAGACAGAGTCGCATTAAGGGAGGGAGCTCCGTCTCATGGGACCCGCCAGACCAGGGGTAGACCATGTGGCAGTAACTGTCCTGGAACAGGTGCCGCTGATACTTTTAAGGCAGAAGTTATTGCTACCTTAAAAGTCTTGGTGGCGCCTGTTGTATGCAGAGTCTTCTGGCTTCCTTAAGTGTTACAGCATTAATACATCACAGCCATGACACTAAATTGGGTTAGTATGAAACGCTCTCTCCCTGAATTATGCTTTTAATTTTAGACAATATAGGGGCCCCCTTTTGTAAGTGTCTTGAGCCCCCCAAAGCCTTAGTCCAGCTATGGGATATATGAAGCAAAAGTATAGACATAAAGGAGATCTCAGGGAAGGTATACCTACAGTACCTTTCTAATTGCCAGGAGGAGGCATGCCCAGAGTTCTCTCTGCTCCAACTTCTACTTTAACTTTTTAAAGAAACTCTTTTCCTTCAACATGTATTTATTTGCTGAGAAATACATTGTCTCTGCAGATTAATAGCCCTGCACTACAGAATATCAGCAATCTCATTAAAACTAAAATTGGATTAATTTGCTCAAAGCTGTGCTTGCTTTAGAGACTTGATTTGTCAAATTATCCTAAGACTATCTTAAAGTGGAACATGTGTAAATTTCAGCTAAACATGAGACAATAAAAGACAGCAGTCACTTAGGCATAGAGACAACACTGTTTTTTATCCTTCGGATATTGGCATCTAGACAAAAAGCAGGAGGCTTTGGCATTTTTTTATGCTTTTTTGCCATGTATAATATTAGTTTGATACTTTAAATGTTATCAACAGTATGTGCAATACAATTAGTAAAAAAACAACAACACCAGGCTACTCATTGCCTTCATCTATAGCAGCTCTTTATTCCTTAGAACTAAATATGCTCACCAGTACTTGCATGGAAATCTTAGTGTTTACCAATCAGGGTTAGAGTATAAACAAAAATAGAGGAGGAGGAGGGGACATGGTCAGATACTGCACGGTGCGGGAGCAGATGGCAATGGTGGTAAATCTAATACTAAACCATAGATTGGTGTGAAGTATCAGAGTACACAATCAGCAGACAAAATATCAAGGTCAAAATATGCACTGTCATGGAAGGCTGCAAAGATCAATGGTAAAGAACAAAGCAGTGGTCAGGAATGGCAGAGTTCAATATAGGACAAGGTTTTAGGCTTGGCCAGAACATAAAAAATAGAAAATAATTAGCACCCAGAATACAGCACTCGAACTTATAATGAGTAATGAGGCTATGGACAAACCTTATTAATTCACTTTAGTTCGCACACATATAGAGCTATTAGCAACCCTAACACTGATCTTAGACCATTCATTTACATTGAGTTCCTCCTCGAGATCCTCCTCTCATTTCAGCTCATAGCGATCCTTGGCAGGTAGACGAAATGCCATCAAGAGATGGTAAAAGGGGGGGGGGATCAAGCCACTTGGAAGAGATCTAAACATATTGAATGACTCCAGAGGCGGAGGTTTATATGGTACAGATGCCGCAATTGCAGATATTGATAGAAATGGCCATGGGGAATGTCATATCGTCATTTGCAAAATTTGCATGGGCGCTATCTCGGACATGAACTTGAGATCATGTCGGGACTAATGTGCAAAGGTAGAGTTTTGTAATCCAGGAGGAAAAGCTGTGTTGTCCCTCAAAGGGAACGCAATGTCAGAGTTATGCAATAAGTGAAAATCACAAGTACTATATTCCCAAATCTGAAATGAGAATCGAGTAGTGGGTGGGAGTAGAGAAAGGGAAGCGCAGTGTTTGATTTTGATCCCCAGTAGGGTATAAGAAAAAAGTAGGTGCAAAAGCTTAGTTTCGCTGTCAACCCATCGTTTTGTTGAGGATGCAGAGTGAAAGAGAACCAACTGGGTAAGGTCAGTGGCCACATAATAATTGGAAATGTCTGGGAGGCCTAGACCCCTTCCGAGGCCTGGTGATAAAGTGTACAGGCTCTCACTCCACGGTATCTACCCACCCAAACAAATCGGGCGATCTGTCTCTGTAGAGTCTGCAATACCAGGGAGGGTATTTGAACTGGTGGAGATTGAAACAGATAAAGAATGCATGGTAACAGATTCATTTTCACAGCCATCTCACGGCCTAGCCATGAAATATACAGCTTGTCCCAGGGTATGATATCTCGTTTAAGGGACTCCAGTAGTTGAGTGAAGTTAGCGGCATAAAGTTGGTTATAGTGGCTGGTCAAATAAATCCGTAGGTATTTAAGTTTGTCAGGTCGCCAGCGAAAGCTTCGTTTATTTTTAAGGGAAGCCAAAGGACAGGGAGGTAGAATGAGAGGATGAATGTCTGATTTGTTTGTATTAATTTTCAAGGTGGACACAGCATCACAAGTTTGGAGCTCAGCCTAGAGAGAGAGTAAGGAGGTGGTTGGGTTTGTGGAAGTCAGTAGGATGTCGTCTGCATACATTGACATCTTATAGTCACTAGTGCCTGCCCAGATCCCAGTGATAGCCGAGTTATAGCGTACACAAGACGCTAGCGGCTCCATCAACATGGCAAAGAGTAAAGGGAAGAGTGGACAGCCTTGTCGGGTACCGTTTGCAATAGAGAAAGGAGGCCAGAGAGCACCGTTGGCTAGGACACTTACTGTAGTGTTAAAATAAAGGGAGGCTAAACCACAAAAATTCGACCCTGAAAGCCCATGGCGGTGAGGGTGGCCCTCATAAAGGGCCATGAGACCCTATTGAAGGCTTTTTCAGCGTATTGTGACACCACCAGAGCAGGTGTCTGGAGAGATTAACTGTGCTGAATAAATCGATTGCCCGCTATTTATATGGTCTATTTGCTAGCAACTTGGCTGTCACGAACAGCACTCACCTGAGCCTGTATGACGTGTGTAACAAAGGGTTAACCAAAAACAACCACCTGGTCTGTGTAAAATGATTAAATCCTTCCCTATCTATGCCACACACTAGCTTTGCCATACCAACTATGCCACCACCAAGGTTTTTTTTATGAAGAGCTGACACTCTGTTTTAGGAAGCCTTCGGTTCTCCCTTAGAACTAATCTAACACAATTTTCTTTAGTCACAGTTAACATAGACCACAATGTTCTCCTCAGTTTTCAATTATGTAGCGTTTTGACCAACTTTCATTTGCATTCGTAAGAACCATATTCATATTTACACCAGTACTTGTATTTTCTATTGAAAACCTCTACTATTGGACCTCTACTACGAGCGTTGTACTCCTGCCGATCCAGCACCTGTGCTTCCAGCATACCTGGACCTAGTACTTACTGGGCCGAGGACTCCTGTACTTTTATTCCTGTTATCCTACCAAGTGCATTATCTTCTTCTCTACTCCAACCTCTCCAGATGACAAGTTGGGCAGGTCTAAGGGTCCTAACCATCTCCAGATCTGTGACAGTGTATCAGTTCTGGCTACGTTATAAAGTCTCCTGCTGCAGTTTGACACCAGCTCATCACATCTGGAGTCGGCGCAGAGGGCCGTGACCTGCAAACCTATATGCAGCAAAGCCCAAGCCACCTTGCAGGGGTCCCTGGTGAATCCATAATTTTGTTACTGCCAGCGCTAAACCAGGCTGGCAAAAGTGTATACACGTTATCCTCTAATTTCATGACAACCATGAGATTACACAGCAGTGAAGCAAAGCTTGGGACACTAGGCTAATCTCTCTATGGATCTTTGTCATACAGGTTTCCCCATGCAGCTACATATGTTACACAGACCATATAAAAATATGGACATAAAAGAGTGCAGGAGCTCAGGTAAGAAGGATTTCCTGCTTCCATTTATCTGACAAAATTAAAAGCAAGAGTATATTTCTATTTTTAGGTCTAATTAGTCTCTACGTTTGACATCCTTTGGTGGATCCTATAAAAATTAATGAAACATTCAAGCCTGGCATAAGAAATTACTTTTCCAAATAGCTAGGAAATCTGAAAAGTGACTTCAGTCAGTTTGATTAATTTTGCTGGATGGCATAATCCCATATGACCATGTAAGAAATCTGTAAGGGAGCAGTGGCACACAAATTCCAGGAAACTGCCAAAGCAAGCCACGATTATAATTGTATTTCTGTATTTATTCAGCCAATGTAACATGAACCCATGGTGTATAAGAGTTCCTAAATAAAACAGCTGTATCTAATATTATTGAGCATCTGCAATATGAAAATGCCAGTGTGCACTTAAAAGCTAATAGATATAAACGAAAGAATGCTTAAAAGCACAGTTGGTATATGACTTGTAAGTCTGGATAACGCAATAAAACTGGTAATTTACCATCAGGCCTCCGCGTTGTGCTTAATTATCCTATTTAATTCCACCTCCCTTTCACATGCGTCACTTAGATATATAAAACCAATATTACTGTTTAGCTTTTTTTTTTATTATTTTATACCACATGTTCAACAAATACCAATTAATATGCGCATCCTTTAGAATGAAGGGCCATAAAATGAATGCATAGTAATCTGCAGTAATCTGCAGAGCAAGGCTGCAAACAGAGTTATACATTTGTACTGTACTGCAGCTAGTTTAAAGTAGAGATGTTCACTGACCCCTGTGTTCTTGGTTTTGATTTCGGATCTGGATTAACGTCATGTTTTGGTTTTGGCAAAACCGCTCTCGTGTGTTTTGGATTGTATTTTTTAGAAAAATTGCTAAAATATGGTAAAAGTACATAATTTTTCTCGTTTTTTGGTACTACATTATTATTAACCTCAATAACACTCATTTCAAGTCATTTGCAGTCAATTTTGACCACCTCACAGATCACAATATTATTTTCATACACTTTCAAACAAAGACTGTAGCAGTTCTTGCCAGTGATAAGAAGGCCATTGTCATGCCTGGGCATAAGACCAAAAAATCCCCCTTTTATGTGTGGAATTATTTTTACCCAAATTCTGACAACAGTTGTCTAGCCCTTTGTAACATTGTAAAGCCACAGTCAGTAAAGGTAGGAACCTTAACCATCTAGGATCCTCATCCATGTTACGCCATTTGAAGCGAGTTCATGGAAAGCTCTTGGGAAAATCAGAAACTTATGCTAATAAAATAACAACAAGAAGTCCAGCATCAGCTACCTCCCTTCTCTCAGCTAGATCCCAGCACCTGTAATCTACACCCCCCAACACCTTCATCATCAATATCCTCACAAGTGATCGGAGTTAGTCCTGCATCCAAGTTGCTAATGCAAGATGACTCCTCCCCTATCCAGGACTCCTCCGAAAAATCCTTGAGCGTTAGGCCCACTGCTGCTGCTCCTGCTGCTGACAGTGGATCTTCAACCCGGAAGCAGACCAAGAAGACTACTAGTAGTTTACAACAATTGACTGTTAAAAAATTCTTAGCAAGTATGAAAGCTGTCACCCAGTCACAAAGCGGATCACAGACACCATGGCGACTATGCTAGTATTAGATCTGCGTCCAATATCCACTATTAATGCAGCTGGTTTTAGACATTTAATTGAGGTATTGTGTCCCTGTTACCAAATTTCATCACTATACCATTTTACTAGAAAAGCAATTCCTCAGCTGTACCAGGAGGTTACAAAAAGGAAAATAATTGTGATACAAAATGCATTTCTACCCAATGTACACTTAAGCACAGATATGGGAACAAGCGAAACTGAGAAAACTAAAGATTATATGACTGTGACAGCCCACTGGGTTGGTAAACCGCCTTCAGCAGCAGGAATAGCAGCAGCATCTAACAAACAACACCGGAGCTTTCAGAGGCAGGCTACTCTGTGTATCATCTGCTTCACTAAGAGGCATACCGCTGACAACCTGTTTGTTGGCAGCACGGTGGCTTAGTGTTTAGCACTTCTGCCTCACAGCACAGGGGTCATGAGTTGGATTCCCAACTATGGCCTTATCTGTGTGGAATTTGTATGTTCTCCCCATGTTTCTGTGGGTTTCCTCCGGGTGCTCCGGTTTCCACCCACACTCCAAAAACATACTAGTAGGTTAATTAGCTGCTATTAAATTGCCCTTAGCCTCTCTCGATCTATGTGTGTGTGTATGTAAGGGGATTTAGATTGTACACTCCAATGGGGCAGGAACTGATGTGAATGAGTTCTCTGTACAGCGCTGCGGAATTAGTGGCGCTATATAAATAAATAGATGATGATGAAAAACTAAGGGATGTAATTGCAACATGGCTAATCCTGCTTGGACTCTACTGAGGATATGTGATTTCTGATAACGCCACCAATATTGTTAGAGCATTACAGCAGGGGAAATTCCATCACATTCCCTGTTTTGCTCACACAATCAACGTGGTGGAACAGAACTTTTCAAAAATGACAGTAAGATGCAGGAGATGCTGTCTGTGTCCCGAAATATTTTGGTTCATTTTCCGCATTCTGCAACAGCATGTAGGAGAATGCAGCACCTGCAAGAAGAATAGAATTTGAGGGGGAATGTATTTTAGTCCAGCGAAGTAGTCACCTGTGAAGAGAGAGCAGACACGGTTAGCTTGAGTCAAGTGATTTCCCTAATTAAACTTTTTGAGAAGCAGCTAGAGAAATTGAAGGAGGAAATGAAACAAAGCAAATCCGCTAACTATATTGGAATTATAGATTAAGTACTTAATTCGCTTCGCCAGGTTCCAAGAGTTATCAACATCTTGAAATCGGATCACTACATTTTGGCAACTTGATCCTAGGTTTAAGAACTATGTTTTCTCTTTCTTTCCAAGTAACCCAGAACGCAAGAAATGAAATGAGCTCCTGGTCGACAGGCTGACAGCTCAAGTGGTACTGGCAACTGCTTCTAGGAAAAAACTAAGCTTTCCCAAGACACCCAGTGGTAATGGAGATGAGTCAGCATAACATTTTGACATTTGGTCTGGTTTCAAAGAATTGGCCAAAAATCGTGACAGCTCTGCCATAAAATGAACTACAAATTTCATGAGGAAGGCCATTACCGGCAATTACATCAAAGTCCACAGACTTCTGTGATGGTGTATTTCAGCGGGGATGAATTAGCATTGTTTGAGGATGATGTACACACTGATGAGGGTGAATATGATAACAGTGTAGATTATAGGTGCTGAAATCTAGCTGAGAGAAGAGAGCTACCTGATTCTGGTATGCTTGGTAATATTTTGGGTAGAATGACATCTTGGCAATTTTATGTTTTTTTACAGTAAGCTTTCATCTTTATTAGAGAGGGGGTTTTTTCTTTAAAAGGGTACAAGCTTTTATTTACATTTTTGTTTCCCTGACTTAAAACCACTATGCACTTGAACATAGGCTTTAGCACATGAGGAAGAGGGATTGGTATCATCATGACTGAGACTAGAGAGTGTCAAGAACAATGCCACCCTTCCTGTTTCTGTATGAGCTATGGCCCAGTAGAATGTCACTGGAGACTTTGAAGAACACTGGCAGCCCTATTATTACAATTTCTGTTTCAGCATTGAACCCTGTCACCTCTCCTGTTTCTGAGTGAGCTATGGTACAGTAAAATGTAACTGCAGATTTAGACCAAGCCTGCCAGCCCTATTATTTCTATTTCAGCAATGACAATTAGCAATTGGGCAATGGAGCCCTCCTCTTTGTGTTAACCTATATAACACCGTACAATTTGACTTCAGATTTACGCCAAGCCTGCCAGCCCTAGTATTTGTATTTCAGCAATGACAATTAGCAATGGAGCAATGGAGCTCTCCTCTTTGTGTGTAACGTATATAACTCCATACAATTTGACTGCAGATTTACACCAAGCCTGACAGCCCTAGTATTTGTATTTCAGCAATGACAATTAGCAAAGGAGCAATGAAGCACTCCTCTTTGTGTGTAACCTATATAACACCATACAATTTGACTGCAAATTCAGAAGACAAGCCTGCCAGCCCTAGTATTTTTATTTCAGCAATGACAATTAGCAATGGAGCTCTCCTCTTTGTATGTAACGTATATAACACCATACAATTTGATTGCAAATTCAGAAGACAAGCCTGCCAGCCCTAGTATTTGTATTTCAGCAATGACAATTAGCAATGGAGCTTTCCTCTTTGTGTGTTACCTATATAACCCAGTACAATGTGACTGCAGATTTACACCAACCCTGCCAGCCCTAGTATTTGTATTTCAGCAATGACAAATAGCAATGGAGAAATGGAGCTCTCCTGAGTGTCATTGTAGACTTTGAAGAACACTGGTACCCCCATCTCTTTCTATTCTACTTATGACGCTGCCCAACTGCTCTACAGACTGTGCTACCCCTTCTGTGTCCCTCTGTGAAATGGCGCTGAATAGCCGTGGGGGGCATTATTTATAGAATCTAAAACTTGCGAGATCCAAGATCTGACAACATAACGATGATGTCTTACCAATTCCGAAAAAGCATGAAAGTACCAAGCTGGCTCGGCTCGGTACTCGGATCTGCTAAGTTCGGGTGAACCGAGCCTGAGCATCTCTAATTTAAAGAGATGCAGGTGGAGGACATATGTGTGACAAAACAACAATAAAGAGTCTGATTTAACTTACACATTTTGAAGTGATTTAAAAGCATATTTTTACACAGCTTGCAGCAGGTTGATAGGCTGTGTCTCCAATTAAACAGAACACCTGCAGAGAACTCTTTTTTTAAAGGCAAGGTGGGAGTGTCATCTGTCCATCAAGTTAGGGCTGTGGGAGGAGTGTAATCTATTTTAACCTGGCCTCTTCTTTTTTACAGTGTGACCAATGCCTGACAGTGGCCAGTGTCTAGGAAGCTGGTATCTGTTACTTTACCATTAGGGTCACAAAAAGTGTGTACATATATATACTTTTCCTTTCTCACTCTAATTCTGTTTGTTTTACTTAATTTTCAACACTTTAATTCTCTATTTCTGTATTTATTTTTATCTACTTTCTCTTTCTATGAAAATATTATTATTATGATTAATTAATTAATTAATTAATAATAGTAGAGCTATAGTTATTTATTAGGCAGTAGTAAAAATCAGGCAGTATAAATAGTTAATTTATATTAGTCAGTATTTATTATAGTTCAGGTAGTAGCTATAATCAGGCAGCAGTTATTATAATCAGGCAATAGTTAATATGGTTCTTTTACTCAAGCAGAAGTTCAGAAGCAGTATTTACAGGTTATATTATCATTACTAATACATATATAATATACTTATGTGACAGGGATCCTGTATTTTAGTGATATTATCCAGGAATATTGTATTTCTTTAGTGCAGGGGTTATCCAGGGATAAAATATATTTTTCTGTAGTGCAGGAATTTTCTTTAATGTAGAGAGATGATCATGTACTGGCAGTGTGGGTAAGAGCAGAGACAGAGAGCAGGAGCGATGTGGATGCTCTGTACATCGGCGGATTTTGAAGCCAACTTAAGTTGTCCTACTCAATGGAGCATCACTGCAGTACTGTGCTTGCACAATGTGCATTGCACCAAATACAGCGCATGCACGGGCAGTCTTTGCACACAAAACCCTGAGGAATTCTCATGCAAATTCGGGCCATTGACAACGCGATCGTGCCTTTGCAGTATATATAACTCAGACTAATTGGCCAGATTGCTGCAAATGCAATGAGTACTTTATAATAGAGTGTAAGGGGCATCAATCACAATTTTGCTATGGGGTCCAAACATTTTCAGTTATGCCACTGAAGAGAATATGTGGATAGAACAGTTTTGCAAGGTTCAGGATCAATAGGGTTGGATATAGCAATAAATATTGGCATAATAATATACAATATTTACAAAACTCAAAACAGAAATTAATAAACTATATATAAAAAATTTAAATGATAAAAACAAATATTGAAGTTGGATTTAAAAAATATCTGTAAATTAAACATGGTTTCTGTTCCCAACAATCTTATTCCAAATGTAAATAGAAATTAGGGAAGCTGAAAAGTGCTTCTCCTCATTGTTTCTACTTGACACATTTTCATCAGTCTTCTCACGACTTACCCTTTAAAGATAAATATCTCTGTGCTCATCATGTGGTCTGTGTAAGTTTATCAATACAATGTGTGCCACTGTCTTGCTATTAATGAAGGTATAGATCCATTGCTCTCGGGAACTACACTGCATTGCAGCTGCAGTTTCATTTATGCAGGTCCTTAGAGGGACCCATACACATATGTATATATAGAATATAGTTGATAAACATCAGGGGCGCACGCAGTATTTTTAGGGGGGGTTCCCCCCCCACCGAAAAAACCCAAAACAAAACACATGCGCAGCAGCTCCGTTTCGGCAGCACTGTAGTTGCGTCCGCGGCTGTGCTGTATACAATACAGCACCGGTGCTGTATGCAATACAGCTTCTTTGACAGCGCTGCGGCTGCTGTATAGTACAGTGCCGTATGTAGGAGCACTTTGTTAGCGGAGGGGAGGGGTTTCTGGAGGGGTTTCTGGAGACCCAGAAACCCCCCCTCAGTGCGCCACCGAACATACATAAATGTTGCCCAAATGGTATTCATGTGTTCATGATGTTTTGTGAAGGTTCTTCAAGGAATCTACAAATGCAAAAGGTTTATGGCCATATCATGTCTAACAAAACAACTGAGTGCACAATGACTAAAGGTCTGCAATTATGCATCAAGTCTTTTCCAGATGAAGCTATGTGTATCCAACAAAAACGTAATTTTGGTTACTTAGGCATGGCTACCTCCATCCTGCTAGCCTCATCTGTGCATTCTCAAATTACTACTCACTAGATAATATCACTAATGTACAAAGTCTCTATTTAGTTTAGGTCTTCATTGATAAATAGTGTGTGACAGATGTCCACTCTTGGTGCCTTGGTGATCTTCTAGGTCAGAAAGAGAAATTACAGATGCAGCTGCTACATATTGATGGGATGAATAAAGCAATGTAAAACGTGGTCTTCATTGTATTAAAATGGTGCAAATCACATTTTTTAACAAAATAATTGTGTAGGATTGACTCAATGCTCTTTAAAGTCACTATTAAAACATGGGCAATATGTGCAGTTTCTACAGATGTCTCACATCATTTAATAAGTTTGATCTGATTGGTTGCCAGGTCCAGAATGGTAGAAAGGCCACACAGGCCAGGATTCATTGTTTTATCAATTGTTTTCTTACACATGCTTGTCAGCATAATTAAATACAGTTATTACCCTAGTTACTGTTAGAACACATTTATTTATTTTATACAGTCATGGGCAAAAATTTTGAGAATTGCACAAATATTATTTTTCACAAAGTCTGCTGCCTCCATTTTTATGATGACAATTTGCATATACTCCAGAATGTTATGAAAAGTTATCGGATGAATTGTAATTAATTTCAAAGTCCCTCTTTGTCATGACAATAAACTTTATCCCAAAAACAACATTTCCACTGCATTTCAGCCCTGCCACAAAAGGACCAGCTGACATCAGGTCAGTGATTAACACAGGCGAGAGTGTTGACGGGGACAAGGCTGAAGATCACTCTCTAATGCTGAATGTGTTGGAATACCAGACTGGAAGATTTAAAAGGAGGGTGGTGCTTGAAATCATTGTTCTTCCTCTGTTAACCATTGTTATCTGCAAGGAAACACGTGCAGCCATCATAGCTTTGAACAAAAAGGGCTTCACAGGCAAGGATATTGCTGCTAGCAAGACTGCACCTAAATCAACCATTTATCTGATCATCAAGAACTTCAAGGAGAGAGGTTCAATAGTTGTGAAGAAAGCTTCAGAGCGCCCAAGACTGTCCAGTAAGTGTCAGAACCATCTTCTAAAGTTGATTTGGGGAACCACCAGTGCAGACTTTGCTCAGGAATGGCTGCAGGCAGGTGTGAGTGCATCTGCACACACAGAGAGGCAAAGAATTTCCAAGGATCGCCTGATGTCAAGAAGGCCAGCAAAGAAGCCTCTTCTGTCCAGGAAAATCATCAGGGACAGACTGATATTCTGCAAAAGGTACAGGGATTGGACTGCTGAGGACTGGGGTAAAGTCATTTTCTCTGATGAATCCCCTTTTAGATTGTTTGGGGCATCTGGAAAACTGCTTGTCCAAAGAAGGAAAGGTGAGGACTACCATCAGTCCTGTGTCATGCCAACAGTAAAGCAGCCTGAGACCAATCATGTGTGGGGTTGCTTCTCAGCTAAGGGAGTGGGCTCACTCATGATTTTGTCTCAGAACACAGCCATGAATAAAGAATGGTTACAAAACATCCATCAACAGTAACATCTCCTAACCATCCAAGAATAGTTTGGTGTTGAACAATGCCTTTTCCAGCATGATGGAGCACCTTGCCATAAGGCAAAAGTGATAGCTAAGTGGCTCGGGGATCAAAACATTGAAATATTGGGTCAGTGGCCAGGAAACTCTCCACACCTTAATCCCATTTAGAACTTGTGGTCAATCCTCAAGAGGCGGGTGGATAAACAAAAACCCACAAATACTGACAAACTCCAAGCATTGATTAGGCAAGAATGGGTGGCCTTCAGTTAGTCAGTATGTGGCCCAAAAGTTGATTGACAGCATGCGAATTGCAGAGGTCATCAAAAAAAAGGCTCAGCACTACAAATATTGAATGTTTTCATAAACATAATCTAATTGTCAATAAAAGCCTTTGACACTTATGAAATGCTTGCAATTTCATAGCAACATCTGACAAAAAGCTCTAAAAACACTGAAGCTAGAAATTTTAGTGCCAGAGGCAAGAAAAAAATTTTGAAGCCCTCCCTAGTCCTCAACTGTAATTAAATTAGCCTAAACTAATCATTTTCCTACGCCCCCTTCAGCTTTGTACCCTTGCCAGTTGCCCCTCTGGCACACCCCTTGTTATGGCCCTGGCTCTATGTACTAACATACATAGAGCCACAGTACCAGATGGAGCAGAGCTGTGCCGTATGTAATATTTGATTATTACATATAAGGCAGTTCTGATAAAAGATGGATTTTGGTGCACGGAGAAGGGGAGTGATTGGCGCACACAATGCATGGAAATGATTAAGCTCATCATCATGCATGTGTGCCCTTGCCTACACCAAATCTGCCCTGGAGCACAGTCCCCATTCCCGGCAGACAGCAGTACAAAACTATCATGAGGATGTAAATAGAAAGAAAATAGTGGAAATACATAGAACAGATAGGGCTAGATTTACTAAGCTGCGGGTTTGAAAAAGTGGGGATGTTGCCTATAGCAACCAGTCAGATTCTAGCTTTCATTTATTTAGTACCTTCTACAAAATGATAGCTAGAATCTGATTGGTTGCTATAGGCAACATCCCCACTTTTTCAAACACGCAGCTTAGTAAATCTAGCCCATAGTCTCACATTGTCATAACCTTCGCTTTCTATGATATATTTTTTACAGTGCTTAAGATAGGATATAGCACAAAGTACCAAAATCAGAGACAAGCCAGATTGCAAAAGATGAGGATTAGGGGTTACTCTATTATCTATCAACAAAGAAGATACCTTGATAAGCTTATTAAGCTTGCTTAAATTAACATAGGTGAGCTAGAAAGGTAAAGAGACAACCTTAAATCTATGAGTTACATAAATCTGTAATTCCAAATTTTGTTCCCAGTGTCACAAATGTGAAAGCTTTCATACTATGGGGACGTAAAAACATGAGCTGTATCTACTCTGAAGATTCTGCAATATTTTATTATATTCCCAGGTCTCACGGGCAGGGTCCCAATGTATTGTATGTCTCCAGTCTGTCTTTCTTGTTTGCCCTGCCATGTCTGATGCTAAATTGTTTTTGTATGTCATGCGATTTGTTCTCTTATTTGCATCTATACATTTATTATTTTGCTTTGCACCCATGTACTTGTTCTGTCTACTGTATTCATGTATGTCATATTTGTACTACTATGTCAGGCGCTATGGAGTCAGTGGTGCCATACAAATAGACAATAATAATAATAATAATAATAACAATAATAACAATAATAATAATCTGCAGCTTTCAGGCTTTGAAGTACAGCAGTCATGCCATCCATGGTTAGTCATATGAATACTGGTGAGACAAACTGAGCTACACTTCAAATCTTTCACTAACATACTAATAGCTGGCATTAGGACTCAGTAAGATACACTGCTAGTAGTGTATTTAAAGATGTAATTTCCACCAATAGCTCTAAGAAGAACCATGTCACTTATATGATTCCCCATCTCACTTCTAATTAGTAACAGTGAGTGAAATCATGAATTTTAATATGATAGGACTAAAATACATTATTCAAATTTGACTATATTCAAATGTGGCAGTTATCAAAACATGCAATTTTAAACAACAGACAATATCATATCTGTACTATACATTTTGAAAATATGATTATCTATTTATTTGTGATATTACTCTGCATATCTGCAAGCAGAGGCGGAACTAGAGAGTTGTGGGCCCTGGTGCAAGGAGGCGAGATGAGGGAACTGGGGCCCCCAAGCTCCATGGGCCCCGGTGCACTGTACCTGCTGCACCAATGGTTGTTCCGCCGCTATCTACAAGCCTGATTCCTTTTGACTGTAATGAAAATGTGATAATTGAGGATCATGTCATTTTCTTACTTCACTTAGCTGCAGAAGCACTCCATGGGCCGGAGTGGGTACAGTATACCTGTCTCCTTGAAACTTCACAAGATTGGAAAGCATCAATAGTGTGAGAAGTAGACTCAACAAAGGTCTTTTGTTTCTTAATACATATTGTTTTTTTCTTATAACACAGAATTCCAATAGCTGTATAAACTTATTTTAGCATGTACTGTGTATGTCATTGTTTTCCAATATGAGCTAAAGTTGAGGAACGTACAGCAATAGTTTTGGAAGGACATGGAAACCCCCGGTAAGATAGAAACTAAGTAGAGGCATGGTGGTCACTATGTCGGATCGCCCTCTGATTATTTTAATCCATACTTTGCATTTACAAAATGGATCTCTAATCATTCAATTTCAACAACAGCACAAAATATGTTTTTAACTTTTTCAATGACACTTTTTTAGTCTAATTACTATCTGTAATCTGACCAATCTTTTTTTGTTTCTATTGTTTTAATTATTTTGTCCCTCTTAAATCCATACTCCTACTTGAACACAACGCCAGTCATTCTCTTATCACTAGACATGCACAACCAACTCCACAACATCCATTTGTCTACATCTTACGTATTAGCGGAAGAAAGGACAGGCAGCTCAACACTTCAAGCTCAATCTTGAGGATTGGGTAACATTCAAAGACAAAGTGCTCCCTGGACTTTTCATGACCAATATGTTCAGCTTAATATAGACAGATAATGTTCCAGCCCTCATAAAAGCTAAAACCAACCATCAGAAAGTAGAATGGGCTAAACCATAGTAAAGATGATGGCAGGCCCTCAGGACAGGTACCTGAAGCATGACCTGAAGGAGCAGGGAGCCACACAGGGCCATCTTTTCCATTGGGCATGATGGGCAGCTGCCCGGGGGCCCCACGGGCAAGGGGGCCCCATAGGCACGGCTCTTAATGAGAATAAATAATCCTGCAAAAGAAAAAAACCTGAAAAAAAAACCTGCAAGGGTCACTGAGCAAGTACATCTATCTATCTCTATCTCTATATATCTATATCTATATCTATATCTGTATACATCTATATATCTATATCTATATCTAGGGGCCCCGGTGTACTGCTTTGCCTGGGGGCCCATAATGTTGTTAAGATGGCCCTGGAGCCACATTGCCATTGTGCACGTCTGATAATCCCATACTTCAGATAGAAGAACAGATAAGGAGAAAGCAGTATGGTCTGCATTTTCAGACACTTTTGTCACTTTTAATGCATGCCCCTGCTGAGTCTATGGCTGCTTTCCTTAATGAATCAGGCCAATACTTGAATGGGAAAATGAGGAAATAATTTGCAAATCTGGAGGTAGCCCTTCACTTGCAAGCAGTCTCATTATGCAAATTGGCTACATTATTACACTTACTAAGGGGTGGTGTACATTCTTTCTAATGGGAAACAATATAATACAATTATTTACAAGCGTATCTAATGAATTAGGCACTGACATTTTAACCCCTTACTTCCTGAGTTGGTTAATAGCAACATAAGGGTAAGTCTAGCTGGTAAATTACAATACTTTGGAAAAACTGTTTAAATGAGTAGGTAGTGTTTAGTTTACTGCTTTGCACCTTTAGGGCTAGATTTACTAAGCTGCGGGTTTGAAAAAGTGGGGATGTTGCCTATAGCAACCAATCAGATTCTAGCTTTCATTTATTTAGTACCTTCTAAAAAATGACAGCTAGAATCTGATTTGTTGCTATAGGCAACATCCTCACTTTTTCAAACCCGCAGCTTCGTAAATCTAGCCCTTAGAGTTAAAAAAATGGGCTGTAAACATGTAGGGTCTGAGTAATTAAGGGGAGCAAAGCAAAAAAAGGAGTAACTTTGCACTTTGGCAAAGCCATGTTGCATTGGAGGAGGAGGCAAATTTAAAATGTGGGGATAGACGTATAGTTGGGGTAGGACATGTCCTAGATCAATTGTAAATTTTAGTGCAAAAATAAACCTATCAAGTATTTGTTTGCTACATGAAAAAGCAGCCAGTTATTAACTTAATGTGCAAAATGATAAACTAATTTGCACCTCTTGCATTGTAACATGTTTTGTCCAGGATCAAATTTACTCCTTTCTTTGCCTTGCTCTCCTTATATTTTGTAGGCATGCATATATGCAGGCACCAGAGAACAGAAGGAGATGTATATTCTCGTATTGCACATGCCCATCATAAATTACTGCAATCATATGACAATATCTCCTATTCTCATAGTGCATAAACATAATGTTCCACCTCAGCCATATTCCTGGCACTCATGAAGCCTTTAACAATCTCTGGAGCCATGTGTAATCTAATTAGTAGTCCTTATACACAGGTCGTTAATTCTACATGTTCAATGCAAATTCTTAAAGCCTATTAAATGATCAAATATTGTAAGCAGATGGAACTGTACACACCCTTCCTGACAAGCATTCCCTTGTATAAATTTCGATTTTACCTGCAGCGTACCAGAGTATTAATGCTTGGGAAAATATAATAATAGACTTCTATGAGAGCACTAATTAATACATTTTTCAATGTCTGCTTGTATAAGCACTTAGGAAAGTAATTTGTCTATCTAGCAATATCAGGAAGAAGAACCTATTATTATTTATTTATTTCTATAACATTTTCATCAATGCTACAGCAAATGCCTGTTTATTAGTTTATGATCACAGCAATCTGCATGCACTTGGCTTAAAGGAATAGAATATTAAACAGTTACCTGGTCAGCATATATCTCCAAACTGATACCAGACCAAGAATCTGTCCTATACATAAAAGCTCCTAATGTAATATAAAGACAGCTGGCCTCCTCTCGACTCATTACATATTTTAGCAGGATGAGTAAGCAAAGAATGGGGAAGATACAACGGCAAATGATGTTTTAAGTATATTGCACTGCTAAAGAGACTGCTGATGAGATAATGGATAAGAAATTATGGTAAACTTAACTATTAGGTTTAATGCATATTGTGTCTACCACTGGTCTCAAATGAAATCTTACATAGGAAATATGTAATTGCCACCATCGTACTATAACTAATTAAGACACATGATATGTATCCTTGGCATTATTTGGTTCTTGAGACATAGAAAAAATGAATATGTCCAAAGTTACAGGAAGCTGTCAATGGTATTTATAGCATGGTTTCACACAAGTCTGTAAGTGTCAGGATCTTACAATTACTATGATTTTTTAATCACTGGGACAACTTATACATCTATTCTGCAATTCAAGAAGGTGAAGGCCTCTGGAAATTATATTGTGAGAATGAAAAGATACAAAGGCTGACAAGTAAATGGAGCTATAACACGGTACTAAACTATATCCACTGCCAATTATATCCAGGAAAGTTCCAAACACAGTTCTTTCCATATTATAGTCTCTTCCAAAAAAATATAATAAATATTCTGTGTAGTGTGTTCTCCTTTTGACTATTTATTTTCTCAAAAGAATTCTTTCTTCAAATGGTGTACCAATACCAGTGACCTAAAAAAAATGAGTGTATATGAAATGTACATATAATATAACCAGAAACCTAAAACATGAGAGTATATGATCCACATTGGCACCCTTCTACCAAAAAGTGAAAAATGTGAAGAAAAATGTGAAATGTGAAATCCACCTTATAGCACCTCAAACTTGTGAGCAGGGCAAACAATCAGATGAACAACTTACAAAGATGATCTTCCGTATAATAGCCAACTCATAAAAGAGAAAAGAACGATACAGTGTACTATTGTGCAAGGTGGACACTATCCATTGTGGGGGAGATTCGATTGCCAGCAATGTGGTGGGCTTAGTGGTTAGCACTTCTGCCTCACAGCATTGGGGTCATGAGTTCAAAACCCGACCATGGCCTTATCTGTGTGGAGTTTGTATGTTCTCCCTGTGTTTGTGTGGGCTTCCTCTGGTTGCTCTGGTTTCCTCCTACACCATACTGGTAGGTTAATTGGCTACTATCAAATTGACCCTAGCCTCCCCCTGTGTGTGTATATTAGGGAATTCAGACTGTAAGCTCCAATGGGGCAGGGACTGATGTCAGTGAGTTCTCTGTACAGCACTGTGGAATTAGTGGTGCTATATAAATAGCTGATGATGATTATTGTGCTGTGCACACTGCCGGAAATTACGGTAAAGATTGCCACTCATTTTCCCTCGCACCTCTATGGGGACGAGGAAATATGAGTGGAGATTTCTGTCAAATCTCCTCCGCGAGGTGTGTCATGTACGCTCCGAAGACACCTCAGAGCTAATTAAACCCCCTCTAGAATGAGAACAATGAACTTTCTGTGTATTTCTTTCTCCACAACACTTTTGTTTGTCACTCATCCAATGGTTCAATGATTCCATTTGGCAACCAATCCTTCAAATCGCCAGTAGGAAAGATATCTAAAATCTCTGATTTTTAGACCCCAGTTCCCAATACTAGAATACAGACAAAAACAACAGAAGGGAACATCTAGTGCATTATCTTCATGATTAAAATTTATTCTGCTACAAATGCACTTACATATAAGTAGACATATACAGTATACACGATTGAATAAAAACAAATTCCCCCAAAGGTGTAGCAAGTCTCCTATCCACACATCTGGAGAATAAATTGCACAGTCATAATAAGATAGCCAACCCCTCGAAGGAGCAGCTATTGCAAACTTCTCAAATCTGTCCATTTGTGGGGTATAAGGCCGCTTCTACCTCATTCTGTTTCAGCAAGTGCCTTTCACAAAATGGTCTTAAAATGGAAATTATATTGTATTTAAGACAAACTAATGCTCTAAATTAGTAGTTATATATCCTGCAAGCTTATACTACATTGTCCACTACACTATGGTATTGACTGGTTCAGTGGGTTGCTAGCACATCATCATCATCATTTATTTATATAGCGCTGCAAATTCCGTAGCGCTTCACAATCGGGGACAAACACAATAATATACAATACTGGGTAACACAGACACAAAGGTGAATAGGACCTGCTTGCAAGCTCACAATTTAAGGGACAAAGGGAGATTGACACATGAGGTTAAGTCTACATATCATATTGCATTTTGGTCCAGCCAGAGTGCAAAGGTAATTAATTCCTATGCTATATGATCCAGTCACACAGCAATGTAGGTCAGGGGGTCAGAGGGTTGTTGTCTTGTGGAAATTGTGCAAAGGGTGGTAATAGGATGACCTAGGGCGGTTAGCATAACAACAGGAAACAATGAAAGAAAATTATTACAAATTTATTAATTTCCACGTTGCCACCTAAGCAATGTTGTCATGTCCATGGGTCTTTCTTAGACATATATACTCAGGCTGGGCTGGGGCAGGGGCAAACGCAGGGGGGGTTTCTGGGTCTCCAGAAACCCCTCCCCTCCGCTAATGAAGTGCCCCACATAGCGGCACTGTACTATACAGCACCGCGGCTGCTGTCAGTGGCGCACGCAGGGGGGGTTTCTGAGTCTCTAGAAACCCCCCCTGCGCTAACTAAGTGGCCACTGTCCTATACAGCAGCCGCGGCGCTGTCAAAGAAGCGTCCGTGGCGGTGCTGTATTGTATACAGCACCGCCGCAGACGCTTCTTAGACAGTGCCGCGGCTGCTGTATTGGACAGCGCTGGCGAAACGGAGCGCATGTGCAGCAGCTCTCTCTCGGGTTTTTTTTTTGGGTCGGCGGGGAGAACCCCCCCCCCCCCCCGACAATCCTCCGTGCGCCCCTGGCTGTATAGTACTGTGCTGCCGAAACTGAGCTGCTGCGGCTACCGGGTGGGGGGTCGTCCCACCCTAACAATCCTGCGTGCGCCCCTGTGGGGGCAGGGGGGTATCTGCCACCCGGGCCAGTCGCATAGTGGGCTACCTACCTTGGACTGGGTCACTGGGCCACCTGCATTATTTTTCCTTTAAATTGTTCCTAATAATAGAGTCTTGCCTACCCCCCGGGCTATAATTTGCCAGCCCTCCCCTGTATACACTATATAGAATACTGGGAGTTGCACCTAACATTTGTGTTAGGTTACAAAGCCTTCCAAATTACAAAGCCTTCTATCGGGAGAGAGGACAATAAATCAAAGTTATTATTTAATCTACTTTTTAAAACTTTAAGCAGTGCTGTAAATCATTATAATACTTGATTTTTCTAGCTTATTTTAAATCTACATAATAAGGTTGCACAGACTGTATGTAAACATCATACTACGGCATTTGCTTGACTCTAGCTGGGTATAATCACATTAAGTGTGGAGGTGGATACATTTTGCTTATCAATATTATGTTGAACTTAAGTGAGTTTAATATTCCTCTGAGCTGCTGAAATCTTATGCTGTTGGGTTCCTTTAATTAAACTACATAATTGTGGCTGAAATGGTAATTAACATCCTAAGAAAACCAAGATCCATTGTAGATTGTGATGGCTATAATTTAAAGAGAGGGAAATATTAAATAAATATTATGGAATATGGAAACACTTTGTAATGAATACTATACTAAATTTACAGGCAGCTAAACAAAGTTGTACTTTTAAGTTCAACACATAGCATTGCCATACATCATATCAATAATATTACTTTTATTAGTTTCCTTATAAGGTTTGGATAGTGCCTCACAGAACAAGACAGAAAAAAGAAGTTTTGCCAACAAGACAAAAAAAAGAAGTTTTGCCAACTCTTTCGGCTACACAACTGCATATAGTATTCTGAATCTGTAAAATTGTGCATCTATATAAGGAGTGATGTAGATATTCGGTACGCTGACTAAAGAATAATCAAGAATACACTGAGAGTTAAGATCCTGTGACTAGATCAGATCAGATCAGCAATACTCACTCCCAGGGCACAGAGACTAACATGTCGCAGGTGTTCACCAAGAGCCCTGCAGGAGAGTATGGACTTTGCGGCAGGGGCCACCTGGGTCGCAGTCCTCGACGTGTATTGTAAGTGTAGTCGGAACGGGAAGACTGGATTGGCACCAAGATTACAACTGGAACACTGGAGTAGGTGCCTGGACAATGAGCTACAGTGCACAGACCACCTGGAATGAGTAGAGCAGCAAGATCTCAGGACAGCAGGAGAATACACTGAGGCAGCCTGGAGAACAGCCATCCCCAGAAGATTCCCAAGGGAGAGATACAAATTACAATAGTATAATATTCAAAGGTGGAGGTTGATCCTGTTACCCACCCAGTGTTATATATTTCTGAGCTGATCCTGGTATCCTGTATCTGTTCTGTTCTCTCCTTGTCGGCTAACAACATCTTCTGTCATTCTCGCCTGGTACCTATCCAGAGAACCGTGACCTGTGTGGTTTAGGCAGCGAAGACCAAACCTCCATACGGGGGTCCCTGGAAAAAAACTTTGCCTCGTTAAGCTACGCGACTCTGTGGTGGGTGAAACTAAATCAGACAGTTTGCAAAGAATCCAACCATTCCTTTGAATTCTGTTATACAAGAGTAAGGAGTTGAAAGTGTAAGATGCTACAAATCTGCATATGGACATATTTTTGATGCACATGTGTATTCAAATGATATTCTTCCAATGTTACTCTATGATCTGTAAATTAATTTGTCAGCATCATTCCATATTCAGGCAATTCTTGTAAGTGTATTAACCAGAAGATGATAAAAATATAAGAAGTTTTATACATTACATTTGATGTACTCTGTGTTCTCCTTTATTTAATGTCTTTATTAAGTTCACATTCAATATTCTTCATCTATTTAAAAATGTTATATGTTGATAAATATGTGCTGCTAGAGTTGCATAAATGTTACTGTCTATCATTTACTCCTGCAAATTATTTTTTTATATTTTGAGTTCTTGACCAGTTGCCTAATATTTTGGCTGTCATTACATGGCATGAAAAGCTGAGCGAACAATATCATCAAGTAGTGTCATTTGTGAACAAAATACATTTTCAAGTGGTGTCTTATCGGTATATTTACTAAACTGCGGGTTTGAAAAAGTGGAGATGTTGTCTACAGCAACCAATCAGATTCTAGCTGTCATTTTGTAGAATGCACTAAATAAATGATAGCTAGAATCTGATTGGTTGCTATAGGCAACATCTCCACTTTTCCAAACCCGCAGTTTAGTAAATCTAGCCCTTTTTCAATCATCAGCCAAAAAATCAAGTAATGGAATTTATCTCAGAAGAATGGTACATATCTCCAGGGTTGGCTTTAGACAAAATTGGGGTCTGGGCAGAAAGAATGTAGTCAGGTCAAGAGCAGGATGCCGGAATTTCCAATGTGCAAAAGGCAAAACAGAATGGAAGTGATTACAGAGGCAAACTCTGCATTTTCATTCTCACTCTTCTCCTATTCAACGCCATATCCCATGTTTAAACTATTCATTGCATACATATACTATAATAAAAGTATGCTACATATGATTAGTGCCAAGCACAGCGACCATCAGGGGGGTACAGGGAATACAGCAGTTTGGGGCCAACAGCAGGCAAACAAATTTATGAGGGCAGGTTGCGTCCACATTAAATTAAGGGAGGTAGCGGGCGCCATTTCTAGGCAGCAGCTGCTCCTGAGATGTGAGTGGTGGTGTGTGGGGAGACCTCAACGCGTAATTAAGGTTGCAGTAGGCCCCCTTGTAGGCAGCATGTCTGCGTTCTCTCTCCGAATATCTCGAGCCTCCACAGCTGCCACCATTTGCTTCAGTCCCAGCTCCTGAAATGCAACAAGGCAGAGGGGCTCCCATAAGGATCACTGGCATCATGTAATTAATAACGTCACAGCGCTGTCAATAGAGAGGAGCCAAAAGAGACAGCAAGATGACACAGAGAGGTAAGTAAACTACAGCAAGGGTTAGATGGAATCGGGGATGGGGAGTGACTGTTGAGAAGGGGGTAAGCCAAATGTTGGGTAGAGAATAATTTAAAAAAGAGGGTGGGATGAGAGAAGGAAAGAGGGGGGGGGGGCGCCTGTCTGTTACATTTGTACTGGGCCCCACAATTTCTGGTGGCAGCCCTGCTGCCCAGAACAAGGTACACATGACATTGTACAATAATACTTTTTAAAAGAAAGTTCTCACTCTGCAGGACTTTGAGGTGACAAGAGGTACTGATGCAACTCCATCTATTTTTCACCTCTTGGACAATGCTTTTTGCTTAGGGTAAGCTGCCCCCGTACACATTGAATACTGTGAATGCGGCTAAAGATCATTTTACCTGCCTCACTCACAACCACACTGCACAGAACACCTGTCAGTCACTCTGCACTTACCACATTACCAGCTACTTTACACAGGCCCAATTATACAAATCAACTACTGCATAGGCCCCAATTTTTTACTAGTGTTTTTTACTATGCCTCCTCCTAAGAACATGGAGAAAATGTTTGTAAAAGAAGTGATAGCAGGTACTGTTACAGATACTAGTTATAAATTTGCCTCAGACAGAGCCTGTCTTTCTCTATGCTCATTGAACCAGAGCTGAATACAAGAGAGGGTGGAGAGGAGCAGGCCTGCCTGTGAAGTGAGAGGATTCACCAACCTGGAGTGGCCCCGTCCCCTTGGGGGCTGGGGCCACTCCACTTGTTGGCCCAGCACACGTCTTCTTGAATTTTAGCAATCAGGTAGCAGGACAGGCTTCAGTATGGGCAAGTATTGACAAATAGGTCCAGAATCTAGAGGTCAGCGCAACAGTTAGAAGCTATATCCTGCACGTCATCCGGTGCAAAGTGTAATAGTCTGGACCATATCTGATGCCAATTATAAAAAGCTAAACTATATTTGGGACCACGTATAATGTACTGAGCTATGCCTGGTGCCAAGTGCATAGAGTTGAGAAAATATCTGCTGCATACTTGAGCCATACTAAGTGTTTTACCTACACAGCTATATGGCTCCATATGAGATATGCAGAACCATAACTGGTGACAAATCTAATAAATCTAATATGTATTGTTATTTCTAGTGTAGTGTCATATCTGGTGGCAATTGCCTCAGGTGACTGTTCAGTGCCCTCCAAACCCTAATGCCAGTGCTGCATATACCACCAATAGAGTTTCAAGATCATCAATTACAATCTAGTGGTGGCTCAACCACCTATTAAGACGGCTTATTTTAGTGGAGTAAGAGACACACTGAGAATCTCAAGGAGGATGTACTGTACTATAAGGACTGCAGAGTGGCATAGTAGTCATTTATTCTATTATTATGTACCACTTACAATTTATGAGGAACGAGATGTTCAGTAGACGAAATGCAAATGAAAATAAATGACACAGTTTCACTGTTGAATATTAAATGTTGACATTATATAACAGTTTATAAATCTCTATAACGTAAATATCACAATTGATTTGATAATAATACAAGTCTACGAAGTCAAATATTAAATTATGTGGTTGTATAAATTGATGAAAAATGTAAATAGTATAGTGTACCGGAAAATAAATGCAAATCAATGTAAAATGGTATTAAAAAAAATTCCTAGTTATTTTTTTTTACAATAACAGCCTTTATCAAAGTTGTCACTTACACAACCAGGGAAACGAATACGTGAAAAGGTTATGGGATTAAAGTTTATGTAAATTACTTCCTACAATGGGTGAACTGTAAACGTACAGCAGTAAATTTTACTATTGTTTTGAGATTAAAATATCAGCTATTACTTTGTGTTTAGAATGTGAATCATAGTCTACATCATTGTCATAAACCATCCTTTTCATTTTA
The DNA here is from genome assembly GCF_038048845.1 of Mixophyes fleayi. NCBI lineage: Eukaryota > Metazoa > Chordata > Amphibia > Anura > Limnodynastidae > Mixophyes > Mixophyes fleayi. Next base: position 54,398,782 of record NC_134407.1, read on the forward strand.
CTTTCCAATTTCCAGTTATTATATTTTAGAACTTACAATCTATTTTAGCTATTTTTATACCTACAATACAAGAATATTTTTAGCTTGTGCACGTGCAGAATAATAAGTATTCTAAATTACTAAATGTCCAAAACATTTATAAAGAATACATATTGTATATAATTATATTATACACTAATATAGCTCCAGATCTTTTATGAAACATAACTCAAAAATATGTTTTATTTGAAATTCTTGTAAAACGTCAAAAAAATTCAGTTAAAATAAATATATATATATGCACTGGAATGACAACAGAGATTGTACGAAAGTACCATTTTAGAACTCTATCTGTTAAATTTGTTTTTCTGGGCTTAAATTTAGCATGAATTGCTATATTTGGTATATATATATATATATATATATATATATATATATATATATACACATGTACACATTTATATATACATATATATATATATATATATATATATATATATATATATATATATATATATATATATAAAAGAAACAGGGATACTCTGCACTCTCCAAACACATGATTAATGCTGTAATAAGTACTGTTCCACATATTGCAATATATGTTTAAGCTGACCAACTCACGCCAAAGTCTTCCCAATCTGTCAGTCCTAACATGATCAAATGCTATGCTATTTTATCTGGGCTTAAGGCTTACCTGCACACAGCTTTTAAAGGCAAGTCTTTCCCTAGCACTAGCAGCCATGGGAGACCTGGGACTCACCTGACACAAGTTGGAATTATTTAATGTAAAGAATGGGGTGCAAGAGTGATGGGACTTACATTGTATAGACAAAAACAGACATAGATCCTCTGCACTCACCATGTACAGACTGGGGTGCAAGATGGGGTTGCCCATATTATATAGACAAAGAAACAGGGATAATCTGCACTCTCCAAACACATAATTAATGCTGTAATAAGTACTGTTCTATATTAAAAACACGGAATGTTAGTTCCACATATTGCAATATATGTTAAGCTGACCAACTCACGCCAAAGTCTTCCCAATCTGGTCAGTCCTAACATGATCAAATGCTATGCTACTTATCTGGGCTAAAGGCTTACCTGCACACAGCTTATATATATAGATAAATAGATAGGGCCATTTTGTGATGATCAGCTGGCATTGTCTGATGAGTAACTGAAGTAAAATTCTTGTTGTTGCTATTATTATTATTATCTTTTATTTTATAAAGCACTGACATGAGAAAGTTGTACATTAAGGCAGATCATAGTACAACAAAATACGTACAAATAACACAAAAGATAAAGAGAATAGAATCATTAGATAGGATAGGTAGGTTGAGATATTCTGCAGAGGGGAATCATATCTAACATAGCAACACAGATATAATAACCACAGAAAGGAGTCACAAAAAAAGAATAGTTAGACAGACCAGGGTCAGGAGTCAGACAGAAAGGGGGAAGTCAAATTAAAACATAAACAGAGTATAGGCACAATATAGGATAAGACTAAGGCAGGATTGATAAGGAAGGGGAAGGACCTGTCAATCAAACCACTCTTGGACTCTTGGGCTAGTAGCAGCCACCTTTCAGCTACAGACTCTACTTCTGTATGTAAATCAGCATGAGCACTGTTTATTTGTAAGGCGCAACGAAACTCTGCAGTGCCAGACAGTCAGAGTTACAAATTATTATTTATTTATTTATAAGGCGCCACAGATTCCATTGTGCCGGATACAGAAGCAAGTAACAAATAGATTATGTAATACATGTCAGCAGCACAGATGAGTGTGAGTAATGCTATGGGGACTCACACAGAGTGCAGCAAATGACGGGACGGGACGTACGAGGGACAGGAGACAGATGTGGGACAATAGGTAGAGAGGCAAACTACAAATGCCATCAAGACTTAGACATGTCAGAATTACAGCAGGGAAAACTAAGGGTGAAAGTACAAGGACAGAGAAACAAGTAAAGATAACAAGAAAATCAGAATATGAGATACAACTAATAAGAGACTGAAAGGCACAAGGCTTCTCTGAGAGAATGAGGTGGACTTGGACTAGGATGCAACAACAAAGCAAAGCGTGGCACAGTGATAGGCCACAAAATGATTCCAGTATTTAGCAGGCCTTATATACTCCTAGAGGTTGCTGTGAACTCATTACAAGCACAATAGAATAGATTCACCCTATTTAGTCCTAACTTTAAACCTATACTCACAGCAACCTAAACCCCAATTTAGTGCTTCCCAACTCTAGACCAGCTTTTAAGGATATTCATGCTTGGACAAAGGTGGTTGAGTCAAAATGAATGAGGCACTAATTAAGTCACCTGTAATCAAGCACGGATATCTTTAGAGTCTGGACTTTTAGGGGGGCATGAGGACAGGATTTAGGAAGCACTGCCTAAATTGCCAAAATCCTAAATGCAACTCAGTTCAACCTCTAAAACTATTGTGATGTAATTAGCTGGGACCCACCATCTTCCTCCTCTTTGCCCGGCTGCTCGGTTACTTTGGTCGCCTTTGAGCAGTTAGGCAGTCAGTGCAATACAATCACATTACTGCATTGCAGCAAATCAATGTTAAAGGCTGTCCAGCTCACTAGGAGCCTCCTGATTAGTTCTTTATAGTGTAAGGAGCTCAGTATTGTCTCTCATTCTTGTAGGCAGTTGAAGACTCAATTCTCTGCGAATTGTGTCATTATAACCCCAAGGCGGGATGACAGAAATTGCAAAATTATGCAGCGGGGACGAGGCTGTGATGCTGTTTATGGTGCTGTCACTGTGCCTGTACTCACCCCTTGGACCTCCCATCTGGGATATATATATATATATATATATATATATAGCACAAATTTTGCCTGCACAGTCGCCAAATATCGGTGATTTGCAGAAATCGGACCTTATAACATTTACCCCCTTGAGTCTCAGAACCTAGGCCCAAAATTAAACAATTCAGTGTGCAGTGGTAGATTAATATGATCTGGGGCCTGGGCTGTATGTATGCCATGGGCAACACACACCACACGTCTCAACTAAATGTCACACATTATGCTCTTGTCAGATATACTCCTCCACCACTTACACATTGTCACGTGTGCACCAACCCCTCACCCCCAGTTTCTAACCAGCTGCTGTGTCCAGTGGAGGTGGGCTCTGGTCTTCTTCACAGCAGCTCATATAGCTGCTACTCCATGTGTGAAGAGTGCCGGTGACTGCCACGGATGTCCACCCACATCATGGAGCAGCATGTTCGATGCATGTGGCCCTCCCTTCACAAGCAGAGCATTATGAGGCAGGATATGGCTCCCTCCAGAATCAAGACACGTGGCCGTGGGAATGCAACGGCCAAACATCATCACTTTCGTTTACGTCCCAACAACAAAAATAAGGATGAGCTGGCATGCATGGACCCTCCTGAGGAACTTACTGTGCAGTGTGTCACTATTGACTCCCCAAGATGCGCAATGACAGACGAGATAGCTCAAACTGCACTTGTTTTCAGCTCTCTCCCCTGTCACTATCACATCTTTTTCATTTTAGTATTCAGGAGTAATTTAGCAAACTACCGCATGATAAATGGGACCCTTTGTATCCATGCAAAGTGATTTGATACTTGATTCATACGATTTGATGTGTAGTTTTGCCTTTAGTAAATAACATGGTTTACAAACTGCGCATCACAATCCATAAAAACCTGTGGTGTGGTGGCGTGGTGGCGTGCAGTTTAGTAAATTTCCCACTGAGTAATAGCAAACAGGCAAAGGAAAGAATGCCCTTCTCGTAAGCTTACAACCTTTAGCTATGCATAAGTGTTGCAGTTATTAAGTGTGTGTATATATATAGATATATATATATATATATATATATATATATATAATTTCCTAAAAACAGAGTACAGCAATGTATATTTCAGTAAAATTATAAAGTTTCAGTTGTGCCCATCTATTAAACCAATAGGATAATGTCAAGTAGACCATTTTTTAAAATTTATTTCTGATGTCAGGTGATAGTTTACAAGCAAGTTCCATGTATTTTATTAAATTAGTAAACCACAGTAGGCATTCATGTACATTACAGTAATTCAGTATACTACAGAATCGATGACTTTTTGATACGTTATAAATAATAAGTGAATTTTCATTCAGAGAATTGTTTTCTTTTAACATTAACTGTAGCGTCTGATTACTCTTGTATGTGGCAGTAGCATCATAGGTTTGTCTTTGTGTTCAATAAAGTTGTATTCCTTAGCCTATGGTGTAAAGGATTGTGGGAAGTGTAGTTCGGTTCTCTTCCTGTATGTGCAGTTTGTATGTGCTTGGGTTGTAGTCGTTTTGTTACGGGCAGTGTCTGCGGCTGTACAGGGAGATCCGCGGATTTCTTTATCAGTTTCCCTTCTCGGAACAAGGTTCGTGCTGTATACAAGACTGGGCAGATTAACCTAAGAAGAGGCTCTGACCAGGCGCCCCCTGGACGGACGCAGAGGCCAGACAGGTAGAGAGGAGCTGCTGCTGTCAGGTTGGTTGAAGGAGTGCGTATGGGAATGAGAGGAGTGTTTGCTGTGATCCTTGTGTGTCTCAGTGATGTTTGGAATCTTCAGTTGACTCTGACGAAATCTTTATATGGTTATACTACATTAAAGGTATTATATATGCCAAATGTTATTCGTGCAGCCCGCTATAGAAAAGTGTACATGCAAAGAGAAGTCACTGCAGGGGCTTATGTGTGCTAGAAATAGCTTTATATTTTAAATATTCTAGTCTAGAGGGGGAGATTCTGGGCTCCCCCTGTGTTTGCATATTATTCAGAGGTGTAATATTTTTTTTGGTCCCTGGGCACTGTGTTTTGCAATTACAGTCACACCCCTTGAAATATTTCATGCTATTTTAGCATGCTATCACCAACTGTGGTATAATATCACATATGTCTATATATACACAAAATAAAGATATTGAGAGTTACACATGCATTGTGCAGTTACATTCAGAGCCGGATTAAGTCCCATGGGGCTCTCGGCAAAATACTGATTTGGGGCCCTCTCCTCTGTTGGTCCATACCACTCCTTTTACCCTATACACACTGATTGCTGCACAAGTCACACCGATATAAAATGCTTGTTACATACTGTTCCCACACATGTCCCCCAGCTGTTCTCTCCCATGTCCCCCTCTGCTGGCCACCAGCTGTTCTCTCCCATGTCCCCCTCCGCTGGCCACCAGCTGTTCTCTCCCATGTCCCCCCTCTGTGGCCGGTGGTTTCCTCCCGTGTCCCCCTCTGCGGCTTGTCAGCTGGTCCCTCCTCTGTCCCATTGCCTACCAGTTTTACTTTCGTATATGCTTCTGCCCACCAGCATATCTCTTGCATGCCCCTCTGCCCACTTGATTTTTTTGTGCCACCCTTGGCCACCAGAGTTCCATGCATCTTATTTGCCTATTGTGCTCAGCATAACTACATTATGCTCACCACAGTTGTTGGTGTTTTTTCAAGGCATGAACAGGTAAGAGAAAAGAAATAACTGTTAGATGCCAGTCTTAGACAAGCATAAGTAAGGGCTTTCTCTGCATTTTCAAGAATGCTGTAGTAGTATAGAGGTTGAGTTTAAAGGTCCCAGTGGGTGAGGCTCATCAGTTTTTGTCCCATTGGGAAGATATTTATGCAACTAATGGATGCTGCAAACATTCAGAGAAGGGTACACGATGGAGATGAATTATGCATCCCTAATATTACCGATCGCTCACAGTCTCCCACAATACAGTATTGTATAGAAAAGTAAGTAAACATTTGATGATGCAGTAAGTCTTAATCCAGTTACTTCATTAGAGCAATATTAAGGTCTATACTCCAAGGTGTTTTATGTAAAGAAGCAGTACAGTTCCATCATGGTGATCATTAATTTTAAGTTCCTACATTTGAAATCTAAGAAATTCAAGATATAGACACAGAATTCAACAAGTTTGCAAAGGGGGAAAAAAAAAAAGATTATTTTGTCCCCCAAGATCTGTAAATTGTGTAATATCAAGCTGAAAACAAAATATCTTGAGAATGGCAATGCCACTGGATTTTACCCTGGCACATTTTCACTACACAGTACTACTGTTTTGGCTTTAAGTCCTGCCAAGGATTTTCACAAAATTGATGGAAGGAAGACATGACAGCCCATCTGAGAAAAGAGCAAGTTATATTAATCACGTAACGATTTTTTCTTTACAGTAAATGGTAGAAACATCCATAACCATAATGATAATATAGTTTTAAATTATTGGGCATGGGATGCTTTATCATTTGGAAAATTAAATTTGACCCATTGAAAATTTAAGTGTTCTTTGGAATTATCCTACACACAAAAGTAGATGTTATTCCGATCAAGAGACAGACGTCTGTCCCTCACAGACAAGAGTCGTTTTTTCTAAAAGCAGAAAAAGATTTCTATCAGGGATTCAATGGCTATTCTGAGATTGACCACGTGCATTCCAGCATTCTTCGGGAAGCAGTCTTGAAGGTTTGTAACGAACAGAGGGACTCTGGAATAGTGTCTATAGATTTGTTTAAGTGGGTCAATATTTTGCAGAGCAAATTAGATCTCTGGATCGTAGAAAGCCCAATGATCACTACATATTCCAGCAGTCAGTATATATAGATCGCTGAATTTTTTCCAGTCCATATTCCAGTCCCTCTTGGACTGAATGATGTTTTAACTATAATGGGAGGATAGGCAGAATAAGTGATCTTGAAACCACGCCAAGTTTCTTGCTGTATGAAAGACATTAGAAGCTTCCGAGGTCCCCGAATGTCTCTCAGAAGATCTGATGACAGTGGCCCATTTGAAAAAAACAAGGGGGTACAAAAAGCCCTCTGTAAATTAAGCTCACATCAATACTCATCAGTTGGGAGGAACAGAACAGAATGTCTGTTACCAATTCACTTGAAGGGGGAGTTGAATATGATTACAGATTCCTAGAGCAGGCAAATATTAAACCTGGAAGAATGGTGCTTTCACCAAGATGTGGTAATAGAATGATGGTGTGTACCAGACATACATCACATTGAAAAAGTAGTCAGCCCCCAACACATTTTTCACATTTTGTTGCCACAGGTTCTGAATTTTAATTAGATTGATAAGTTTTTGTTTTTTTAAATCTAATGCTGAATAAAAATACATATTCCAAAGCCCTTCACATTTCTAAAAATGAAAAACCACAAATGATTAAACTTCGTTATTCATACCCCCATGTAATCACAATTTAAAATCTGCACAGATTAAATAGCCTCACGTCACTTGGTAAGAAATTAATGAATCCTTGGTTGTCCATTCTTTTATATATAAATAACGCTTTCTCTGTGAGGTCCTCTATGGTTATGGGCTAAGCAAAATTCAAAACAAAGACAAGATAATTCCACAGAAAGGTACATTATGGAATTGTCACAAGGAAGAAGCCCTGGCTGAAAAAAAGCCCCATATCCTTGAAATATAGTGATGATGGCATCCTATTATGGGTATGCTTTTCAGCAGCAGAGGCGACCATCTTGTCAGGTGTAGATAAATGAAGCATAGTAGACATATCCTGGACCAAAAACCTTCTACCCTCTGCAAAAAAAATGCTTAAACTGGGAAGAAGTTTATCTTTCTATAGGACCTTGATTCATAGCACACTTCAAGAGTAGATTGGTTGGGCTTAAAATGAAAAACATTGTTGAGTAGCCCAGTCAGAGGTCTGGGGGTAAATGTATAAAGCTCCGGGTTCTTCAACACCCGCGAGTTCGGCGTCTTCAGCGCTTAAATTTAAAGCGGCGCTGCATTGTAAAGGGAAACTTCCCTTTACAAGGCAGCGCCGCTTTAAATTTAAGCGCTGAAGACGCCGAACTCGCGGGTGGTGAAGAACCCGGAGCTTCATACATTTACCCCCTGATCTTAATCAAATTCAAAGTCTTTGCCAAGACCTGAGACTTGTCCGACCATTACTGCTCCTCAATTAACCGGACCCAGACTGAACAATTTTGCAAAGAAGAATGGGTAAATATTGTTCTCTCTTGGTATTCAAAGTTAATAGAACCTAATCCAAAAAGATGACTGGTTATAATTGCTGCCAGAGGTGGTTCAACTAAGTATTGACCAAGTGGGAAATCTGTTGAGATGACCCACAAATAAGAATTCTCATTAGCATTCCCATCCTATAAATTCCATGCTTTAATATTCTCGTGCTGCCTTGGCTTGTCCCATCCGTCCTAACACCCAGTATTCAGACACACTCTTTCTAATTTCTCCAGGTACTGTAGCTTTCAGGGGCTTACCGGGAGGGAGACTGTACAGAACAGTGGGAGACCAAGGAGCCTCACAGTTTCAGTTGTTGGAAAGAAAGACCGGTTTAGGTATTTTTCTTCTTGGGTGTATTTTCTCCTTTGAAAATAACAGTAGTATGAGCTTTATTTTACTACAAGGCAGCCAAGATAAAAAAATGAAAATTGATTTACAAATCTTGTTTTAGAATTTAGGAAATATCAAGTGAAACAATAGAGAGACTTTTAAGATACTTGGCATACAAAAAACCCCTACTCTATACAGTTTTAAGCTATCAATAATGATTTCACATAGATATTTTACTCTCTGCACTGAATAAGTGCTATTTATCCTATCTTGAGTTTTTACAACCTTTTGCTTATGTATTTCAGCATATTACAAATGACTCTTGCATAATGGCATATTGCAATTTAAAAACTTGTTGCGTCTACAAATTGTTTTAAGTGCTCACCAATGTTTACCAATGTAAGCTCCTCTACTTTGCAGAAAGATCTCATATCCTTCTCAGCACACTAAGGGGTGGCAAACAGATAACTAATTGGGGAATGATCATAAAACGTCCTTCAAACTTAAGTGGTATTTCTACGGTGAGAGAGTGACAGGTTATCAGGCCAAGGCTGCACATGATTAGCTAGTTTGTGTACTGTCTGCAACATGCTGTCGTCTTAAGCTGGGTACACACTACAGAAATTTCGACCATCTTTTTATGCCGAGCGATTTTACGATGTTCCGATCGCTTGGTCCATGGACTGCATACACACTAGCCTTGTTTAGAACGATAAAGGGAAGAGCGGACGTCCCTTTAGTGACTTTTTACAGCCATGTTGTCGTGAGCAATGACTGTAATTTCGTACTCACTGTTGTGGATCGGTCGGAAGTTTATACACACTACACAGCGGAAACGAGATTGGAACGAAAATATTAAACGGTACGACCAACCAAATGAGGCGATAATCGTCCATTTGGGCAGATTTTCGACCATCGTGTCACAGCACACACTGACCCGACTTTTGAACGAGCGGTCGTATGTCGGCTGATTGAGCCGATTATTGGACGAAAACAGTGTAGTGTGTACCCAGCTTTATGCGACTTGATGAAACAATGTTTGTTAGTTTGTATATTTTGGATGTTCGAGGTTTTATTAGGGGGTGTTGCATACAACAGGTTAAAAAATGTTTTAAGTCTACCACTTGCCAAGTACGATGTGCTGGGCTTTGAAAATAATACAGGTGTGTCACTTTGATCATAAAGTGTGTTTTTTAAAAATGCATCCAATTTAGCTGTCTTTTGTTTGTTTGTTTTTTTAACCATCCAGTAATATTTTGGAATGTATTCTAATAAAAATATTTACACACATACTATGCTAGCCAGAAATGATTATGTTTTTAGTTAAAGGATAGCTCCACCCAAAGCTGGAAATCAGTTTTCGGTTGAGTTAAATAAATGATATGTCAGGTCTGCTGTGGGCGGTGGAGGTTGTCTTTGCTCCTGCTGGCTGCACATTGTTAATGGGCAGCATGATTGATATATGGAAAAAGGAGTTTGCGGAGTTCCCCCATGTCTTCTGTGGTGTGGGGATGTTATCACAGGTCCTGCTAAGGCAGGCCTTTATTATAAAGGTAGTGTGTTGTCTATCAACAAGGTCTTTTGCATTGCTCATCCAGCGCACTCTGTAAATTTGAGACATACTTTCAAACATATGCCAACAGTCTGCAGTATGCATTGGATGACTTCTGGTTGATTTTCTAATTAACCAAAGCTGATCTGACATTCGTACAGAGTCAAGACAATGAAAATAGTTTCACAAAAGAAAAATACTTCTATAATTTGAAATGTGTGGACTGTATGTATTTATGTTATATTAACGGTCCTCAAAAAGCAATGCTCATAACACTGGATACAATCAACAGTGCTGGCTATAGCTGCCTTCCTTCTATTTTTTTTGTCCCATTTAAGTAATTGTTCCCACAACTTCCTCTGTGTTCTTCACCTGTTCTTCAAATGACTTCGCAAAATTGTATTTTCAGACATGTCTCTTTGGGCAGACTGTGTAGCTCTTCTCATTAAAATGCTGAAGCTTCACCATTATAGACGGTCTGGGACCGTACAGTGTGTTGGTGCCAGCAGCGAAGCATATTATATTTTCTATATGAAGTCACACAGATAACACCAATTCCCTTCTTCACGGAACTACTCCACTTAATGTATCCATTAGTGAAATCCCTCACAGCCTCCATTAACCTTTACAGTAAGAGGAGCCTTTCAGGAAAATTTCGTACCCACTTTGAATGACAATTTCCTTGTTAATCAGCACATGCCTTGAAGTAGCTATTCTGTCATACTGTCTAACATTTTTCCAATAATAAGACCTATATCATTTCTTTCCAAGTGTAGTTTGTCTTCTACCCTCTCGCCCCCTTTAATCCAAAGACGCATGAGTTTAATGGGGAACCTCCTCTACTGCCATTGATATTGGCAAAGATTCCATGTCCCCACCGCATTACTCTGTATCGATGCTTTGTAGACATTCTAAAGCTAAAGGCTGCACCTGACCCCCAATATCATTACTGAATCTCAGAAGTATGTTCCCACATTGCACCCCCTTGACAAATTGTATTCAACTTTTTATACTTTGGAAGGATTCTCCTTGTGGACATCTGTTGTCTGGTGTTCACAGGATCATCAGACATCCCCCCCCCCCCCCCTTCCTTGTTTCTTCTACTTGCTTGCACTTTATTTGAAATAGATAAAACCTCACCTGGGCAATTACTTTGCAACTTGATAACGGTACATGCTAAGTAAATGAGCTGGTGAGAATTTAAATCCATCTGTTGATCTCCGTTTATCTTTTGTGACAACATCCTCTGGGACATTACATTGCGATGTTCCCTTTGACCACTGTAAATGTTAAATAAGCTGTGAAAACTCCTTATCTCAGAATGCAATCACACCACAAAATCACTGGTAATGGTACAGACAGATATCCTAAATTACCTATTACATTTTATATAACCTTATCAAACTACATTGCACTATGCAATTTGTTACATCTATATTAAGAGTAATGGCAACTACATATAGCCCAGTAGCAGGGGAGATCTGACACAGACATAAAGGTAAAGCAGCAGGGTGGCTTAGTGGTTAGCACTTCTGTCTCACAGCACTGCAGCTATAAGTTCAATTCCCAACCATGGCCTTATCTGTGTGGAGTTTGTATGTTCTTCCTGTATTTACGTGGATTTCTTCTAGGTGCTCTGATTTCCTCCCACACTCCAAAAACATACTGGTAGGTTCATTGCCTATCACATTGACCCCAGTCTCTCTCTCCCTAGACTAGAAGCTCCAGTGGGACAGGGACTGATGTGAGCGAGTTCTCTGTACAGTGTTGCGGAATTAGTGTCGCTATATAAATAGCTGCTGATGAGAATGCTAGTTAAGAGAAAAGGTTAGAAATATTAATGACGTTTGCGTTATAAAATGTATGTTTTTGAAACAAAATAAGTACCATGCTTATTTACATTATATTTAGGTTCAGTTCACGGACCTCTTTATTGCACTTTTTATACATTAGGGCATCATTTAAGACTAAAAATAAATAGATAAGCTGTGGGCAACATGATAGTTTTCAGTAGTCCTTATTTATCTTTGCAGGAAGTGATTATGATAAGAGTAAATATATTCATAAATTAGCATATTTCTCACTACTTAGGCTAGGTACACACTACTGTGTTTTCAGCCGATTATCCGACCAATCAGACTATAAATGACGGGTTGGACCGATATCACAGTAGTGTGTACTCTGTAACGAGGACTGATTATCGTTCCAAAGACCATTGTATAAATGAATGAGATTTTGAAACTGAGCTAAAAATCTCGTTTAACGTTGTTTCAGTTTTGCAGTGTGTATGCGTTCTGCAGAATTGGAACGACAATTTTGCTATAAGTGTACAGAGACAAACCCCACGAGTAGTTCTCTCATTTCCACCGACACATGGATACAGCTGGACCAGAGGTGAGGATGCTGAACAGCAAGGATGGTGTGATGCATTAAGCACCTGATATTAATCTATACAAATGTCGCGGGAAGCAGCAGATGAGATGGAGCAATTGTTTTTATTTGCCACCAATATTCTGCTCTTCTGTGTAAAATGCAGAGTTTTCCCAGTCTGTAACGGGCTGTTTAGGGGGACAATGTAAAGAACCCCTGTAGGTATATAACTCCCCCACCATATGGACAACAGAGGTGATGATGGACCTTGGACTTCTCCCCTATATGTCCCCCTCATTGTACATGTTATGCGAATTCCATCATAGGAACAGCTGCTTATGTACTAGTCTGTCTTCACAACAGCGGTTCTCTGGTAACAATATAGATAAATAGTAAGCCGTCAGCGGAGACTTTTACACCGTGCAAACATTACTTTCCATCTTTGGTACAGAGCAGCCGGGACTGGGACCGGTATCCTGGGCTTTCATCATGTTTCATTGTCCTGCGTTGCTCAGAAACCTCTGTAATGACAGGCTCATATCAAGCATAACGAGCACTTTGTTCATTTATACCTTAATTTTGTGCAAATTTTAAAAACCCTTCACACTAGACTGTGCTACTGCCAATGCCAACTACCAGCACAGTCAAGGTACCCGTCACTCATTTACATCCCAAAGCAGACCTCACCAGGCCCTACCCAAGTGCTACTTCCAGGGACGCTCACAGCTCAGCCTGCCTGCCTGCCCTAGCAGTATACAAATTGATTTATTAATTGATTTATAAAGTCTAGAACAAAATTTAAAGAATGTTTATTTTGCATGGCAAAAGAATGTTTTGGACATATTGATGTTTTGCATGTTTGCATAATGCACCATTATTTCAAGGCTGTTAATGTAATACATAGACGTTGACAAGTATGTTTCATTTTGCACCGGAGAATGGACTAACATCACACAATATAGATAGTAAATGATTGGGGAGCTGTCCGTCTTGAAAGCTGCTGGTTGCTGACAGTCTAGGTAGGCTGCAGTGAGCTCTCTGTGCTGGGGTTCCTCAGTGAGAGATCAGAGTACCAAATGTTTCAGCCAATGTTTGACAGATGAAGAAAATCTGAAGGTAAAACGAGTACAGTGTGCACACATGACTTGGCAGGCTGATCAGGACTTTTTATTTGTTTCTACCACTGGTAAAATTGCTAAAAACTATCGCCACATGATTAGACTTTTCTTGTAGTGTGTACCGAGCCTTATAGATCATGACAAGACATAACCATCCAATCATGGACCGCTACTTGAGAATCACCAGAAGAGGGCATGTGATTCTGTCAAACTGTTTGTTCTGAGGTTGAATATAAGAAAATGAGACGTCCCTTCTGTTGCTTTTAATTTTAGGGCTGCAGAGTTGAGCCGATGAACTAAATAAATTGGTACATTAATTGCATTAGCAAATACTTAGTATTGAAATTATGTCCCTGTACTATATCAAGTTAGGGGACATAATTTATCAAAACTGATGTTTTTTTATTTTGTCACTTAATCAGAAACAGATGTGTAGGTATAATGTAGAAATGTGTGATTTCATTCTTATGTTTGTAGAGCCAAATCAAGAGAGAAATAAATTGGTACATTAATTAAGTTTTAAAGAGTAATTAAAATATAATCTCCTATATGGAGTAAGATGGCTCTGCTAAAAACTAATATACACAAATCACCCACAACATTAAAACCACCTGCCTAATATTGTGTAGGTCCCCCTTCCCGCCACCACTTCTCTGACACGTCAAGGCATGGACTCCACAAGACCTCTAAAGGGGTCCTATCTGGCACCTAGACGTTAGCAGCAGATCCTTTAATTCCTGCAAGTTGCGAGGTGGGGCCTCTATGGCTCGGACCTGTTTTTCCAGCACATCCCACAGATGCTTGATCAAATTGAGGTCTAGGGAATTTTGGAGGCCAAGTCAACAACTTGAACTTTGTCATGTTCCTCAAACCTTCCTGAACAGATTTTGCAGTGTGGCAGGGCAGATTATATTGCTGAAAGAAGCCACTGTTGCCCTTAAGGGATATATTTGGTCTGCATCAGTTTTTAGGTAGGTGGTACGTGTCAAAGTAACATCCACATGAATGCCAGGACCTAAGGTTTCCCATCAAAATATTGCCCTGAGCCACACACTGATTCTACCCATAGTGCATCCTGGTGCCATCTCTACCCCAGGTAAATGAGACACGCACACACTAACATAATGTCAAAGAAATTCTAATTTGTTAGAACAGGCCACCTTTTTACATTGCTCCATGGTCCAGTTCTGACGCTCACATGCCAGTTGTAGGCGCTTTTGGCAGTGGGCAGGGTTCAACATGGGCACTCTGACCGGTTGGACCAGAAGGGGCTAGCCTTCACTCCCCACGTGCATCAGTCAGCCTTGGGCGCCCATGAACCTGTTGCTGGTTGTCCTTCACTTGACTAATTTTGTTAGGTATTAAGCACTGCACACCGAGATCTGCCTTTTTGAAGATGTTCTGACCTAGTCGTCTAGCCATCACAATTTGCTCTTATCAAAGTCGATCACATCCTCATGCTTGCCCACTTTTCCTGCTGCCAACACATCAACTTCAATAACTGATTGTTCACTTGGTGCCTAATATATTCCACTCCTTGACAGGTGCCATTGTAGTGAGATAATCATGTTATTCACTTCATTTGTTAGTAGTTTTAATGTTGCGGCTGATCAGTGTATTATGTATAATTTAAAAAGCAGCAACAAAAAAAAAGTTAGTATAATGGGGAAGCAGGGTGTGTGTGTGTTATTTTTTCCTGTCCACCAGAGAAGAGGACCTATAAGACAGGTAGAACATTTAAGTCACCAGTGAAGAGAAGTATCATGAACTGAGCAACGAGAGATGTAGGAAAAGGGTAAGGAAGTTAACTTCCTAGGGGTCAAGCAAAGAAGGTGCTTAATTGGACATTTTCTTAAGCGCGATGTTCGGCCATTTGTTGACTTTGTGTTTGGTGCAAAATGCACAAGGCATCGCCAGATCTTGACACCCTCTCCACTATGAGAAAGGCGCTTGTATTCCCTGATCATCAGAGCCATAAGGCTCCTTTGGGGCACGGGCATTCAGGCCTCCCTTTGCCACAAGATTAGGAGCCCCCTTTGTCCATGGATTCTGTTACAGCTTTGGGGATCCAAAACTCTTCATCTCGCCTTTATGATTGAGATTCCACAATCTTCAGAGTGGTGAAACCCTGAAAGACAGAACACCTCCCCCTATATGTTAACTTGCCCTTATCACCTGTGAATTATACCTATATGTGAAGTAACAATGTATAAATAAATATATTTACTGTCTTTTAAATTCCCATTCTTACGTTTCTGAGTGAAGTTCAGTGATGTAAGTTGTGAAGATACCAGGTTTATCTGGCCTAATGCTACCCACTTCATGCTGGCTGGCCACCCACTAGTGCCTTACTGTGCCAGGGGAGTCCACCCAGTACCTTCTAGGGTTCTCAGTCACTCAGGCAAATGCAGTTAGAAAAGTACAATAATACATTCATTGTAATCAAAATAATCACTAGATTATTATATACACACAGTAAATAAATGCCAGGCAGGTTTACCACATCATCTGTCCCTTACCTCACTAGCTTAAGGAGTTAGTCACGTGGCTGTCCGGACTTAACGAATCGTGGATCTGCCGATGTATTTCACTGGTAGAGAATGGCAACTCTAAAACCAGCTTCCAGTCCCAGAATGAATATATCCTTGCCACCTGGAGTGGCTCCTTATATCTAGGGTCTAATTTCCACAGTGTTATCCCCTCCCTGGTCAAACCCCTTGGTCCATCCTGTTTAACCATTGGTGGGTGCTGTATCAGGGGGTTGGAGGGGGAGTGGAGTTGAGCTGTACTTCCACAGAAGGTCCCCTGCTGGGCTCTAGACAAAATGTCTGATCTAATCATGTTGAGAACAATGGATACTAATTAGCTTCCCCTCACCTGTATCCTGTAATCTGATCCTTACCCATAACCTACCTGGCTTCACTTTAAGGACAATGACTAACAGCTTCCATGCAATATCAACAAGATACAATGAACAATATACATATTTACAATGGGCTACAATGTCCCTTTTTCCACATGTAATAAGACACTGCAGTGGTATTCTGTTGAGCTGGGAACAAAAGCAAGGGCTATAAAAAGTACATGCTATAATCCATATTTTGTGAGAAACAAGGGACAGGCTGGTTGGGGTGATATTGATACCTTATTTCACCACATGAGTGTTTGATACTATCCCAAAAGATGTTTCCTATTAATACGAAGAATTAAAAAAAAACAAATAAAGCATCTATTGATAAATTAGCCCAACATTCTTTTAAGAAGCCTTTTATAGATTCAAACTGTAAAGAATGTTCGAGCATAAAGTCCCAATTTAGCACACAGGCCCCGATTAGCGCTGTTTGACCACATCATATAACATTCAGTAACTCATAGTGCCTGTGGCTCTATATAAGGTAAAACAATTAGGTTTAAAAAAAAATTGGAGGTTTCCCAATTTGCTTACTTGCCCACATCCTCTTTATTAAAGTATATTCCAGCTACACATGCTGCATAAAACAAGCACAATATAGAGACAATTATGTTCCATCACATGCTGGAAGAGCAGAGGTGTCTGGTGCTCTATTACTTTATTTCTCACGGTAGATCAATGAAGTTGAAACCTGACCCAAGAGCAGTTTATCTGCTTTTTTTAGATTGATATTTTGACATGGATCGTATTGATAGGAAATCAGATTGTATTATTTAAAAATAAAAAGCATTCTTATTTAATACTGTCTAACGCTTCCTCGTGCTAAGCTTTAGCTATAGTCTTTACTGCATTGCAGAAATTGCTACCAGCTAGCAGCTGCCAGCACATAAATCTGCCAGCGTATTAAATTACTTGATGAGACTGAACAGGAGATCTCAGGCAGGCGAGAATGACATTGACACTGAAAGGGAGAATTCTGGCTGCGTTAATGAAAGCAAAATGTACAGTGGTGAAAGAAAGAGTGGGTCAGTACATACGCTTTGCTGTGGCTTCCATATAACCCATAAGCACACTATTTCCATGCTGACCCTTTTCATATATATTACTGTACAGATGAGCAGGACAGTTTACATATGGTGCAAGTTTCCCTGATAAAACCCTGATTTCACATTTTTCAGGGGAAGATGTAAAAATGTGTAAAATGAGGGGAATAAAATTAGAACACACTAGGCAAATGGAAATTGATGTAAATGGTTTATCTTGTTAACAATGGTTGATCATGTCTGAGTGATATTATTACTGAACAGCAACAAAGTTACTGGATAAGAGATCTCATACTTGTATTGGATTATGTACTTTAACTAGATAAAATGTACATATTTTCATGGCCGGCTATACCAATAGGAGAACCAAGGTGGTCAATTAAGGCGCCAATGGTTATGGGTAGCTTGAACCACTGGCGAAGTGTCCTGTCAGTCATCCAGTGTTTTAATGCCCCTGCGGCACCCCTGCATGGAGGCCAACCACTGACATAGAATAGTAGCAGGCACAGCTTCTTACCTGCTGTAGATTCATGTCAGTGTATCGCTGGGAGTCTGGCACTTGGCTATGATGTCACTGACCAGTACCACACTCTGAGGAGCGTAGGAAGCTGCTCCCGCCTGCTGAGGTAAGAAGCAGCTGGGATGGAGCGCTGCCAGGGCTTGCACCAGCCCTGCATTTATTGTTTTGAAAGTAATTTTAAATGTTTTAATCCTCCCCCCAACATATGAGCAGTGAGAATATAAAGGACATTTGTTTGCTTTTTATGTAGTAATATTGAAATCATTTTTCTCCAGCTCTGTTACTAGAGTGAACTTAAGGCAGTGATGGGCAACATGAAGTAGCTGGAGAGCCGCACAGACGATGGCGGGTGTGCACAGTGCACTCTCTCCTCCTCCGGGTATACCACTTGACCTCGCTGCACTGTGCTCGCTGGGCTGTCTGTTGCCTATCGCTGACTTAAGGGCTAATAAATGCATAAATGGCTCATGTTCATAGGTTAATCAAGAGTCAATAGCGCTGTTACCAACATTGAGCTCTAAAACTTTAAAGGGGCTTTTAGAATTTCAGAATGCGGCACAAGCCATATTTCGGTTACACACACTACCAGTACAAAGATTGTATTGCTGAAAAATCGCAACACAGCACAAACTAAATTCCCCATAATTATAATGGAAACCCTTTTAGATTTAAAGTACTGTGTGTCATGTTTGTGTGGGGAGATCTGTTTCATTTGCTTCATGCAACACGTTTCTTAACACCGATTAAACTACTGTTGGATCTTTTTTTTTAGGATGTTCCGACTCCGCTTCTTGCCAGCAGTGGCAGGGCTCGCAGTCGTCTCCCGGCGGTACCATGGAGTGGCTAATCCAGTTCGTAGCAGACGGAGGCTAATGATGGCAGCCTTTGTGGGAGCAACGGCAGTGTCTGCAAGTGCTGGATTACTCTGGAAAAGGTAGGAGTGTAAAATCCATGGTAATTTCTGGGCGAGATCTTCACCAGTTATGATTTTGAATGTTCAATGAGATTGTACATTTTTACCAAGTTAACGTTTCTAAATGTCATTGCCAGGAACCCAAATTAGCTAACTTTCCCCCAATATTTCTAGAATAAAGTGTATGTGTGATCAAGGACATTATATAGTTAAAGGATTATATCGTACACATAGTAGTAAAGACAATCTGTGTTTAGGAAAAGGTCTGCCAGGCATCTTCTGCACAAGCTTAATGTAGATGTAAACATGAGCTTTAATAAAGCTGGAAGTTATTCCATCTTGTTTTGTAATTCATAGCTGGGGTCTTGAGGCCAACAACTTATAAATAGTTCACAAGTCTGTACAGCGCTGCAGAATTAGTGGTGCTATAGAAATAAATAAATGATGATGAAGTCAAGGAATTCATTTTTTTTTATCCTCTTATAACTGGTTTTAGCTCAATCTTTGTATATAATATGGGCAATGGCTCTTGGCAACGACCATCTTTTTATTTTTATTTTTTAACTACTGAAGTGCAAATTATCTCCCGGATAAACAGAGGTGTGATGTAAATGCATTTGTCTTTTACATGCAGGATAAAAACTGCTTCGTTTACATGTAGGACAGAAAAACTTGCATCTTTATTTTAACGCTACATTAAGCTGGGACACACCACCCTCCACACTCTAACCCTCTCCACGCGTTTTACGTTTGCATCTCCATCAGTGCAACCTGGTTTTGACAAGCTGGATTTACTTCTACTTGTAAATGCGGCTCATAGTAACCTGAAGTGTGGCAGGTACTCCTAGATGTGGTTAATGTAGCAACCAAGTATTTCTAAGGGTGCAATATAGTGGGGGTTCCTGACAAGTGTGGTGGCCACCACTTCAGTTGAAGTTTAATATTTTTTACTTCAGATTTCAGTGGGTGTGAGGGTAACCAGATCTGCAGGTTACCAGAAAGCGCAATTAAATTTTCAAAGGAGTCGTGTTGGTACTCGGGCAGGTCAGCTTGTCTTACAGCAGCAGTATTTAGTCTGTACGTTTGGTCTTACAATGTCTTGGAATATCGAGTTCAGGCCTTTTGCACCTTTCCTTGAGTTGTACAGTGGCCTATGCTGGGAAGAAGTAGAAACTGTTACCTTCTCATGGGCGTAAAATGACACTGGGATAGGCGAGTGCTCATAGAAGAGGGGACTGGTGAAGCAAAAATAAAATACACTATATGTATGCGTGTGGAGGTAGACACACACACACACACACACACACACACACACACTCTCTCAAAGTGGGCTGGTATTCAGTGGTATTACATTTGACTCTACTCCTGCTGCTTTGATTGTTAAACTGTCAAATTCCATTTATTCATATTTTCCATATTACCACTTCTAGATTTCCACTTCAACCACTGTATATTATAAAAATACAAAAATTACATATATAAACATAGGGGCCTGATTCATTAAGGATAGGCAAAAAAAGGGTGTAAATTTTCTCCCGGACAAACCATGTTACAATGCTAGGGGTGCAAATTAGCTTATTTTTTTGCACATAAGTTAAATATTAGCTGTTGTTTTATATAGCAATGAGATATTTTATAGCATAATTTTTACACTAAAGTTTATGTTGATCTAGAACATGCTCTGCCCCAACTATAAACCTGCCATCACATTTTAGATTTACTTCCCCCCCCTCCAATGCAACTTGGTTTTGCCAAAGAGCAAAGAATTCCTTTTTGTTTTGCTTTCCTTATGGAATCGGGCCCAGGGTGTTGAGTAATGTCATAAAATCTAAGTAAAAGCTAATGATGAAAATGTTTATGTATTCTTCACAAATATTTACATTAGACAAATGCAAAGGAAAATAATAATAAACAAAAGCCTTTTTTGTTACTTGTATAGGCAAGTATAATAATCTATTGTGGCAGATTGCTTTCTATGTGTTTTCTTGCTTTCTTGTGACAATTTCCTCTCCCGCTGTTTTCCTTTTAATGTCTTGTGTATTGACATTTGGAGAACAAAGTTTGTGTCCACAAAGAGAAAAGGGGTGTATGGGGATTTAAAAGCACCTGCCTCGTTTACATAGTTATATGTCAGGCACAAAGCCGCAGGATATCTATTGCATGTAGTCATAATTGTGAAAAACCTTTACTCTTATAATCAAACCCTTTGTGAAGCATGGTTTGTTCTAAGGTTTGTCCGGGTGATGACATTGTGAGCAAATTGTCCTCATCTTCCTTTATGATGTAGTAATGTGGTAGAGATTGGAATCAGTAGGGGGTGTGCTGTAATATTGTCACATTAGGCAGATTTCTGCTTTGTACCTTTAGCTTCTAGTACAATGTATATACTACTTTCCCTTTATTGCAGTGCTCTAGGAATACCCTATTCTTGAAACTTCACATGATTGGCAATTATTTGTACATTTAGTACCCGTAAAATAAATACAATTTTTTTGGTATCTTACTGACATTGTGAAGCTACACAACCTAAACCACACCATCTGATTGGTCCTGAGTAGGTTTGTTATAACTTTACTTCTTATCTGAAGTCCTATAAGATTTTTACTGTTTCCATTCTACATACATTTTCATATTATACAAACAAAGAAGGACACTAATGGAACAGGATGGTGCAGGCCATAGCTATTAACCAGCTTTATTTGTGTAATGCACATTAGAAAATGACGGCTATCAGTTTCTAATGTGTACCGACATTTTTATTTGCAGCAGTTTTTATAAATGTCCTACAATGTGGCAGTAAACATTGGTGGTTTTCTGTAAATGACAAGGATATTGTTAGCAAAACAACAAAAGCCTGGGTGATCAGATCTTCATGTCACATGCCCATAGATAAAACCAATATCATTGCAAGGGACATATTTAAAAATGTTGTAGCTGTTCATTTAAGTTAGGGAGAGAAGAGTTCCCAGGGACTGTTGGATGAGAAGTAGGGAGCCTGCACCATTCAGAAGAAACTCCTGCCAAGGAAACCATTTAACCGGGGGAAGAAGATGCCGCCATGAATTAGGGAGCACCCAATGTCTCCATTTCAAAACTTAATGGATTTTAGCAACCAATTTTTGGCTAGTAGGAGGGGAGTCCATCTAGGGTGGTGGATGGACTGTGGAGAAATGGACTGTGGAGAAATTAGGGGCTAGATTTACTAAGCTGCGGGTTTGAAAAAGTGGGGATGTTGCCTATAGCAACCAATCAGATTCTAGCTGTCATTTTGTAGAAGGTACTTAATAAATGAAAGCTAGAATCTGATTGGTTGCTATAGGCAACATCCCCACTTTTTCAAACCCGCAGCTTAGTAAATCTAGCCCTAGGTCTCTGTGATTTGGGAGGCCAAACTAGGTCTGCAATAGGAATGGAGGGGTTCAGGGCCTGTTCTAGATCACCCTAGGGCCTTTGGTGAACTGGAAGCGCCTGGTCTCTGATCTGGGAAACAATACATGTCTCTAATATCTGACCAAATTTGGCAGAGCGAGGCTGATATTTGAGCATGAGCGAATAGAGCATATCCGTAAACTTTGTTTGGGGTGAGGTAAGGTATTCGGATAACATAGGAAGCAGCATCATTTTAAAAGCAGCCACCATGCCCAGAGTAATACATCAGAAGCTTTCGGAGGGATTAGAGTGCCTAAGTGAACAATAGAACTCTCCTTCCAGACATGTCAGAAGCGTTGTTTCAAATAGTTCAATGTATGTGCTGGTAAATTGATAGGAATCGCCTCCATTTTGGTGGTATTATAATGGGCTAACATCTGGTGCATCAACAGTAACGATGTATCTGGGCTGGTCTCAAAAAGGGAAAACAGCAACAGACACAGTTGATGGCTAATTCCTGGAAGATTTAAACCTGTAAAGCTTGTAAAGTTCCCAAGGCATCCTGCTAGAGGATATACATGAGGGGTGAAAAAGGGCACCCCTGCTTTGTGCCATTCCTATTATTGAGTTTGTCCAATAGGAAACCTGTGCTGAAGACTCAGGCAGAAGGGCCCTGATTGCTTTAAGAATAGCCCAGCCAAAATCAAATTTAACCAAGGTGTGTGTCATAAAGTCCCAATGGAGCCTATCAAATGCTTTCTCTGCATCTAGAGACAGTACTAACAGCTTGTTCCGGTGTCTTGAGAGTGTTCATTAGTATAAAGGACTTTCCGGGTGTTGTCGGATGCCTGACAACCTGTTCCAAAACCGGTGATCAGATCTTCTTAACAATAGGCAGTATATAGTCACTTATAAAGTGTACTCAGGCTTCAAGACTGCATATCAACCAGTACAGCTTGTGTAGTGTACATTTCACTCTTTATCCTGATATCAATGGCTGTGTGCGTCTAAAATTATCTTGCAGATTTTGTAACTTTATTTTTTAGTTTTTTTTAGGAATAGTGGAAAATATAGGCAGTCTGACTTTAGCATGTATGGAATCAGTGGCCACCCTCACTAATAAGGGCAATGTACCCTTGGAGATGCATTTATTTCAAAACAACGAGTAGCAGCTATTTTTGATCCGCTCCATGATCATTGTTATTGCTGAGACTATACTCGCACAGATCTGCAAAAGCTTCAAGTATGTGCCGTGCCAGGAATCACCAGTGAATCTCCCTATTTTAGACATACATGTACAGATAGATCAGCAATTAACAGATAATGGTAGGACAGGAAAAACTGTTCTAAAGATCAGTTTTGTTTCTTGGTCTTTTTACTACACACACGTGCCAATAAGTGACGTGGAAATTGGCAGACAGATTGTATCTTTTTATCTGTACCTTTACCACATAACCCAGTCATTGAGTTTAGATTAGAGGTTACCAGATTTATGCAATTTAGTCTACTTTGTGTCATATATTACACAGATGTGAAAAAATAATAATGAAAACATCAGGAAAGGCCTCTAGTTTGTACCGTGTTAGTGTATTTTCCTGCCCTTGTCAGGAAGAGCAAATCTACTGCTCTAATAGTTTTCCCTTAATAATGTATATGACTTCACCTCATAAATTGGGTTATTTGGTGCCTAAATAGAGGTTACACAAGATATGAAGCACAGCAATGAGAAATGAATACTATCATTTCAGGTGTTGAACTCCTATTTAAAATGTCACACTTCAAATCATTTCAACTGGTGTCATTCAGCAGCGCTGTATGTAGGTGTGTATTAAGTTTCAATTGCTCTACAGCACTGCAGCAGATATGCAATTTCGAAAGATTTCCGCACTTAATCAGCATTCATCTAAATTAGCTGTCTCAGAATGCTGGCTGGAAGGACATTTATAGGGCAAGGAATGCGTTTTGCGTATAATGAGAAACGTTTGCATAGCAGTTGAAGCAATTTTCATAAAAAAATTAGATACTAGGTTTTAAATATAAACTCTAAAAAAAGAAAAAAACATTCTTACTACAATTTATGCAGAATGGTGTAATGAATAATAAGAACCCAGTTTAATGGAAATTAATCATTTCTTGAAGTTGACTGGAAGGTGTGTTCACTTCTGAGTATTAAGTGTTTGGTTTCCATGTGAATGAGAAGAATACACTAGTGTTGATGGAAAGCACGATAATGAGTTTAATTTGTGAATTAGATTTATTCATATTAAGCATTTGATTGGATAGGTAAGCCACCTGGTTGTAATTAAATTGACATCACACATAGGGTAGGGCAGATGAACCATGTGTGACCTAAATCCCTACAAGTTATAGACCTGAGCCGTTGAAGAGGATATTGGGGTCTGCATGAGATCTGTGTATACACAGCATATTCATGGTGACTGGTATATATAGTAAACTCCCAATCTGGTATTGATCCTACTGGTCAGTAATGGCTCTCTCTGTTGTAAATATGGCGGTTTTATACATGCATTTTATATATTGTGTCTGTTTAATATTTTTTGTAATGTGTGGTTTTTTATTTAAGCTTTTTCGTACAGTCTGTTACTGATACCCTCCTCTCTCCTATTGTGTGTTTTTATGCTTAATACAGTTTTTGATACCTTTCTTATACTGTGATTGCTAGCAATATTCTTTTTGAATGGGAAGAAGTAAATATTAGCAGTGCTTGTAATAGCATCATAATCAGCTATTTATATATTTATAGCATGTTAAACTTAACACTACTGATCCTGATCTAAAATTGTCAATGTACCATTAGACATATTGCTTGTGTAGTTTAAGTAGGTTGTAATGGCATATTACAGTATAATATAATTAGAGATGAGCGGGCTCGGATTCCGCTAATCCGAGCCCACCCGAACAGTGCGGATCCGAACGGGATCCGAGCACTGTTCGGATATTTCCGGCTGGCAAAAAATTTCGCGAGGGGTGGGAGGGAGGGCCCAGAACAATTCCATCTAGTACCTCTTTTTTTGGCATTATGTGCTCAAGCTACCTCGGTGCAACCTTTTGGCCTAAAAACAATATTGTGAGGTGTTCAGAATAGACTGGGAATTAGTGGAAATGATTGTTATTGAATGTTATTGAGGTTAATAATAGCGTAGGAGTGAAAAAAAAACCCACAAAACTGGTTTTTAGCACTTTTTATGTTTTTTTCAAAATAAATCCGAATCCAAAACCTTAAATCCGAACCAAAACCTTTCGTCAGGTGTTTTGCAAAACAAATCCGAACCCAAAACACGAGACACCAAAAGTGGCCGGTGCACATCCCTAAATATAATCACAACAGTTAAGTCTCTGCCTTTTCTGACTGGGTGTTCATTATTAGGACATTCATATAGGCTGTACAGCTTTGTGTATGCCAAGAGGAGAGGACAATCCTGGAGTATTGAATGAACTGCTGTGTTCTGTATCGTACTTTATTGATGACAGGTCATTTCATTTGCTCCACATACTTTAGAAATCTAATCTGAGGATAATTGTTCTCAGAAATATGTTCACTTCAGTATCCTATTTAATAAATGACTTTCAGAATGAGCCAAGTCGTATTGACAACCAAGGAATAGTAAGATATCTTCAACTGCAAATTACTGCTTTTGTAGGTTTAGATTCACATTATAAAATAGTGTCGTGTGATAGGAAACGCAGACACTGTATGTGCATTATGTTCATTCATCACATAGTGTAACACTAGAGGCCAAATTCTCAGCTTAAAATGCTAGAACCTGGCTAGTCTTGGTCTTCCTCTATACCAGTCTCCTTTCCCTTAGAGCTGGACGTGCTCACCAGTACCCAGGTTCCACCAGGTCTTGAGCATATGGTACTGGAGGCTAATTCTAATGTAGATGCTGACACTGGAAATATGGGAGACCCCAATCAAAACCATACAGAGGACTGTATATAGGATAAACACAGGAGCTCACGCAGGCCAGAGATATATTATCTTTTATTTATAAAGCGATTACATATTATGCAGTGCTGTACATAGAGAAAAAAAATAACACAAATTGCTTAGATAATAGATGTATCTAGATTCATTGTCCAAGCTGAGGTCGGGGCATGCAAGATCCAGGAATGGTTACAGTCCAGGCAAAAGGTCAAGGTAGGCGACAATGCAGAGAATGGTCAAGGTCCTGGCAAAAAATCAAAACCAAAAACAGGCAAGAATCGGGCAGCAAAGCAGACTCGCTGTTCAAGGTTACTGCACCGATCACAGACATGGAGAAAATACTCCTTGTGAGCCAAGTCCATACTGCCGGATTAGTCGCAGTACAAAGAGTAGTAGCGCGTTGTAGTGGAGCATGTGGGCTCACAGCTTATGATTCATAGAGGAGAATAATGTCTCATGTACCCTATGGAACATCATTCTGTTTCTTTACCAAGAAATATTAATCTTTACATTGCCCTTCATCAAGGTGCAATCTGAGCTATCAATAGATATTCTAATTCTATATTTCTCCTGATGTTCTTTGCTTCCTGCCCTGATGTGAATGTTCTTAGCTTCTAAATATCAGCTTTTACAAGAAACCAAGGCTGGGGTAGTGGACAGTTAAAGTGATTGTTTTTCTATAATTTTATTGTGTTTTCACAATGGTTTGTCTTGTTATCAGTAACATTTATGATCAGTGTTCCACTTTACAAAGGGGGTGGTGTCCTGCATGTACGTCATGCATGAGTTATGCAAGTTTCCAACATGGTGGTGGCCTCCATAAGCATAGTAAAGAAGAGTATAGTGGAAATATACACCGATCAGCCACAACATTAAAGTCATTGAAAAGTGAAGTAAATAACATTGATTATTGGTACAATGTCCCCTGTCAAGGAGTGGGATATATTAGGCAATAAGTGAACAGTCAGTTCTTGACGTTGATGTGTTGGAAGCAGGAAAGATGGGCAAGCATAAGGATCTGAGCGACTTTGACAATGGTCAAATTGTAATGGCTAGACGACTGGGTCAGACCATCTCCAAAACGGCAGGTCTTGTGGGTGTTCCCGATTTACAGTGGTTAGTATCTACCAAAAGTGGGCCGCAGAAGGACAACCGGTGAACTGGCAACAGGGTCATGAGCGGCCAAGACTCATATTGATATGCATGGGCAGCGAAGGCTTGCCTGTCTGTCTCAATCCCACAGAAGTGCTTCTGTACCATAAACTGCTGAAAAAGCTAATGCTGGCTAAGACAGGCTTGAGAACATACAGTGCTGCGTAGCCGTAGTTGGTCAGAGTGCCCATGCTGACTACTTTCCACCACTGAAAGAGTCTACAATGGGCACGCGAGCACCATAACTGAACAATGGAGTAATGTAAAAGGCTGGCGTGGTCTGATGAATCATATTTTCTTTTACAACATGCGGCCGGCCACGTGCATGTGTGTCATTTACCTCGGGAAGAGAGTGCATTCTTGTGCCATATGGGAAGAAGGCAAGCCAGCAGAGGCAGTGTGATGCTCTGGGCAATGTTCTCCTGGGAAACCTAGGTCCTGGCATTCATGTGGATGTTAATTTGACACTTAGTACACTTGCAGACCCAAGTACACTCCTTCATGAAAACTGTATTCCCTGATTTCAAGTTGTCTTTTCAAACAGGATAATGCGCCCCAACGCAATGTAAAAAATGTCTAGGAATGGATGAGGAACATGAGTCAAGATGTTAACTTGGCCTCCAAATTTCCCAGATCTCACTTTGATTGAGCATCTGTTGGATGTGCTGGACAAACAAGTCTGAACCATGGAAGTCCCACCTTGTTACTTTCAGAACTTAAAGGATCTGCTGCTAACATCTTGGTTCCACATCACAGGACCCCTTTAGTTGACCTGTGGAGACCATGCGACGGGTCAGAGTTGTTTCGGTGGTGCAAATGGTAACTACAAAATATTAGACAGGTGGTTTTAGTGTTGTGGCCGATTGGTGTAGCTTCACTCTGGTGAGGATATACTGTTTAATTTGGTGCCTAGTAACTTTAATGTAACTGTCATGGCTATATTTTTTTAATTGTCCGTTTTCGATAAGTAACAAATTCAAACTTTAGACGTGAGACGCAAGTGACATCACTGCTCTCCGAATATGGTATATTTTATTGAAGTGACACCTTTGTTCTACAGATAAGTGATTATGCCCGTCTAATATACTTTACATAAATGTCACTTGTGTATTCTATTAACATAATGTCTACCAGTGTATGCTCTTAAATTGTATTTTCGTTCTTTTAATACAGTGACAAATGTTAAAATATCTCAATTATTTACTTCTGCTAATACAATAAAGCGATATACCAATGTTAGACTTTTTGTACAAAGAGTTTTAGTTCTTTATATAATTTTGCAGGTGGATATTAATATTCAGTCGTTAATTCCCTTTTGATGATTGTGTGCCTTTCATAGTTTTTCTTTGAGGATTCACTCCCTGAATGTATGAGAGGAATATAAGCTTTGCTGGGTTTCCAGTAAAATCCTCTATCACTGTGTGAAATTGAAATCAAACACCTTGTTAGGAAATATAAGAGGTTGGAGTGTGAAGATGCTGCAGTAGCTAAAAATGCAGTGAGTGTCATACAGCCTCCAAGAAGTGCACCTGTATAGCAGAGTCAGTATGTTAACACAGATTGTATTGCGGGATAATCCTTGTCACTCGTTAACCAGCACAGGTAAATCAGTCCTTTTAGTGACCATCTTATGCTGTTTCTATAAAGCTGTAATCTAAAACTTACAACACACAGTTGTAGTGTGGTCACTTTTTGCTTTTAATGTTTAATTTACAATCCTTTTATTCTTTGGGGGGCCACACACAAGGTCCTTGGAGTCTTGACCTTTTCTGAGTTAAAATCTTTACCTCTTGTGTCTTTGTAGAATTTCCGGTTGGCATTTTCAGAAATCATTTTCATTTCAGAAATTTTTTTTTATTTTTTTTTTTAAACTTATTGGCTAAAGGTCAAAAGCGCAGAGTTTTCATACAGCTTTTTCCATCTTCTCTTCCGATTCAATATTCTCTTTCAATTATTTTTGGGAGTAACATCAAACATGTGATGTAAGGGTTGGTACCATCTATGTGTGAGATCTGGTGCAGCTCTAAAACGCCCTGCAGACTAAATTACTTGATATGTAATAGTAGCACTCGCACATTTCTATTTATACTTGGCTAAAAGTCATAAAAAATGTGAACACACAAACTACTATAAATGGTGCCTTATCCCAGCATACTTCAGGTTACAACTTTACATCAAGCTATCCTCTCCAAAAATATTTTTAATCACCTAATATTTAAATATTATTTGTGTATGGACTGTCCCAGTGTAGTGCAAACACTATGGATAAACATTGTATTTCATTATGAATAAAATGAAATACAGCTTAGGAGTTTAGTGCTTTCTAAAATAAATGTAAAAAATAAAATAAAGCTATACATATTTATTATTATTATTATTATTATTATTATTACTACAATAATAATGGCTCAATAATATCAATGTATTCTGTTTTAAAGAAAACTGTTTTTGTGAGGACATTTGCAGACTTTACTAGATTACTAGCACTGACTGGACATCTTGATGAAATATTTTTTATTTTCATTAGACATGTAATTTAATCTTCTTCAAATATGTAAGGCCTTGTCAATACCCTTTTCTTCACACTATATATCATTAGAAAGTACCATCATTTTTTCAGTATACATGTCACACAGTATGGATTTTGGGAGGTTGGCTTTTTGTTACTTTAATTTTAGCACATTGTCTTTTGGTCCCTGTGCCACTGGTGTGGGGTGTATGGAGAAGGGAGTCTGCATTCTATAACCTCACTCTGCGCTATATGGTTCTAAGTAGACGCAACATTCCCATGGAAGAGAGTGTTATGATTCTGCGCTCCACCCAGTGGATATGGATCATCTATGCTTCATTTGGCTTCTTGTTCATGTGGAATTTATTTTCTTTTGGGCTCCAATTCATTAGGGCACATTTTATTAGGGGTACTTCACTTGGGTACTGTTAATTTGCTAACCATTCTGGCAATTTAATCCTAGTCCCAAGCCTAAATACCTAACCGCTAGTTCCAAGCCTTCTTCTGTAATCAGTCTTCAATCCCTGTGAAGATACTGGGTTTTCTGGCCCAATTCTACCCACTTCACTCTGGCTACTCAGGGGTGCCTTACTGTGCCAAGGAAGCCTACCCAGTAAGGTTATGTTCTAAGGGTTATATGGTCACTCAAGCAAATGAAGTTTGAAAGTAAAACAATACATTTATTGTAATCAAAACAATCACTAGAATATTATATACATACAGGAAAAAGATGGCAGGCAGGTTCACAACATTATCTGTCCCTTACACCACTAGCTTAGGAAGTTAGTCACCTGGCTGTCCTGACTTCACGACCCATGGATCTGCCAATGTATTTCACTGGTAGAGCTACCAGCCACCCTGCATCTTCCAACCATCAGTTCCCAGAATGAACATCACTCCCCCGCCCTGGAGTCTCTACTTATATCTAGGGTCTTATTTTTATATTGTTTTCCCCTCCCTGGGCAAACCCCTTGGTGTCCTTCTGAAACGTTGGTGAGTGCTGGAATAGGGGGTTGGAGGGGGAGTGGAGATGGGCTGGTATTCCATAGTGGCTCCCCTGCAATTTCACAGCCAGAATGTGTCAGACAATCCTGTGGCAGACATTGGGTACTAATTTGTCTTCCCCCACCTCCAATTATCAGATAATTTAACCACTTAAACTACTTTGTGATGTCACAGGGTCCTCAGCTCTTCCATGCTTCCTGTAGAGGAAGGAGGGGGGAGAATGAATGCAGCTCCAGCCCCCTCACCTGAATCCTGGACACCAACTGATCCTTACCCATAACCCACTGAGAACAATTAATTTGAGAACAATGCATAACAGCATCACTGAATTGGCAACAAACACGTTTTTACAATGGGTAACATGAAATAAAGAAGGCTCTTATCTAGGCATGGCTACAATGTCCCCTTATCCTCATGTAATTAGACACTGCTATTGTACTCTGTTGAGCTGGGGAACAAAAGCAAGGGCTATAAAAAGTACATGCTGTTATCCACATTTTGTGAGAAACGTGGGACAGGCTGGTCAAGGTGTTATCAAACTCGTTTTGTCACAATCCCTATGCCAGTCCTTAATGTCTAGCCCCATTTCCTAAACCAATGCTCTAACCCTGGGTTTCAATCCATAAAGTGTCTAATATACATTTCAATAGGTATATATAATTTTGGCTTGCTTATCGTTTGGGCAAAAGATCACATTTTTCTTTTGAGCACCAAATTATTGGTCTACTTTTTAGGGACTTGATTTAGGGACTTGTGTAATTGTGTGTGAACTGGGGTTAAAGGTTTGGGTGTAGGATAGGCAATGAAGGTTGGAGTTAAGGACTGTAGCTAAGGTTTTAGGTTTGAGACCCAAACTAATTTTAGTCAAAATTAATGGTGGCCAAATGAACAGGAGTCCAAACAAAATGTTAAAAGCTATCAGTTTACATTGACAAAGTGAAACGTGTGTCGGACTTGGCATATGGTTGGCCTTGGCCTATACAAGAATGAAATGAGAATATAATTACAAGTCATTGTGGCGAGTGAGAGAGAGATTAGACATTACACTGATCCCCCGTCTGCCCACTATATATCCCTACAATCCTCCCTCCTTTCTTAGCACTCCATGTTCTTTCACAGTTTACTCGTTCTCCTCAATATATTTCCCTACAGAGCTGCCCCTTTTACACTATATATCCTTTCACAGCTACCCCCTTTTCTCACCACTGTAGTCCCTTATAATTCTCCACCAATTTTCTCATTGTACAAATGTCAAAAGCATTGCCCCCAGTATTGGAATGAGTGAAATTGCAGCAAACGAATACACACATTTTTCATTGAGGAACATTTCACAAAACTGCAAAGTTTCGGCAATTCACAGAATTCTGCTTTTGTTACACAATCCCACACTGGATTTGTACTTTTGCATTTGCTGTACTTATAGTTTATGGATATAACTGAGGTGACAATGGTGAATTTGTTATTCTGTGTGGTTAGGGTAGGAGGGGAAACACCTAGGCAAAATAGTGCAGATGAAACAGTATTGAAAATCTCCCCCCCCCCCCCCCCCAGCATGTATTGTATTCCAAATACTCTCCCCACACAGTATATATCATTGCATCGTGAGGACCCATGTCTGGAGCATGACACATAGGGACACCTCTTTACTAATGCTCTGTCAACAGGACAATCATATGGGTATGTGTAGGAGCTGTTTGTTACCACTTGAGAGTTTCAGTTTGACATCAATCAAAGTATTAACATGGGAGGTTTCATATATTTCTATATTTCGGCTGTCTGAGGACACACATACACACACGTATATATACCCAGGCCCCATCCTGATATATAGAATTTATGCTGTGTAGGAGAAGATCTGTTATATTATTCCACTGAACCCCTTTTCCCATTTATCAAATCACACAATTCCCCAGTATATATTACACAGTCCCTCCTTGGTCTGCATGGTGAAGTCAAAATGTTATCTGGCGTGAAAACCGTTAACATGCCGCAGAAACATGTATCAAACATAAAAAGCTACTTTTCTGACAGTTGTAGTATTTCCTGCCAATTCCCCTCCAAGTCACTTATCTTTTCATGCCTCTGTGCTCATGTGTATGTTTCCAGCATATTTAAGTCTCCAGATTTTTAGTGTAATTGCTCTGCAG
Organism: Mixophyes fleayi; assembly: GCF_038048845.1. Taxonomy (NCBI): domain Eukaryota; kingdom Metazoa; phylum Chordata; class Amphibia; order Anura; family Limnodynastidae; genus Mixophyes; species Mixophyes fleayi. The sequence continues at coordinate 54,431,690 of NC_134407.1, forward strand.
TGTTGGGTAGAAGCCCAAGTGCCCTTCAAAGGAAACCAGTCCTGCTCTAAAATTATGATGTTTGCTTAATGTTACAAGCACAATCATTGTCACGCTTGCTTACTAGGTGCTCTAGCTATGCTTTATGTAAAATGCAATTAATCTTGTAAAAAAAAAAAAAAAATCCTTTTAGGGAGTGTTTTGTAAGTGTTTAATATGCATCTGTAACGTTATAACAGGCAGCAGATGTGGGTTTTCTGTGACCCATTAATAGGAAGGTAATCTCTCCTCCATCCCTGTTTTTATAGTACCGCTTTTTGAAGCAGAGGCTCCAGTTGGCAGATTGGTGGATATCCTTCATGTATTAGTCTGCATCTAACGTCCGCACGTTTATTGTGATACTCTTGTGTATATAAAGTAATTTGTTCATCAAGACACATACTGGGGCATGGTTAGTAAAGTGTGACTTGTCATAATGCTTTGCTTCTCAAAAATAATTAAATGAATTGTATCAAGTTTTTTAGTAAATACACTGATATTTGATGAGTCAGGAATGTAGGGTTGGCAGGATTTCCAGAATATGATTTCTTAATATAGCTGTGGCCTTATTTTTGTATACTGTTGATAAGAAAGGATTCTAGTGTTTGAAAATAATTTTGTCCCTGCCTCTTGCTTCAGTATGAGAGTAGAAAATATAATATTAATGGTTCATTCTGTATTTGTTTTCATAAAACAAACTGTGTCATTTGTATGAGTGAATATCAGGTTCACTTTAGTAATGCTTTAATATGTTTTAGTGTTGTGCTCATCTAGCCATCCCTTTTAGCCTGTATTTTATTTGTATGAGATACTTAACCTATACTTTAGTAACTTGTATTTTCTCTCCAATTGAAAGTTTTTTATATATTTTTTTATCGTGTGATCTGCACAATAATTACATCAATGTGGACCCAGCTTTACATTAAAACTTGTAATGAACATTAGTGTCTGATTAAAACAGGCAACCCGGGTGACTCCACACATATTTTTACCTGTATGAAAAATGTGTGTCTTTTAAAGTGTGATCAAAACCCCTAAATCCTCAGATTGTACAATACTAAAATTCCACAAATAAGAGAGAGAAAAAAAATAGATAGAAAAGAGAGCCAAAGCACTATAATCAAATTAAAGGGCGTATTCAATTGTCGGCGGGATTGCCGAAAATCCCGCGCTCCGTGCACGATTATCGTTATTACGGTAATCGTGCGCGGAAAAAACGGTACTACGGTAATTTACTCGCTGGATTTCAGCTCGCAGAGAGATTACCGTATTAACGGTATTAGTTTTTCCGCTGCGGAACCCGCCGACAATTGAATATGCCCCTAATAAGTCTGGTAAATGTGAGTGTGCGCAGTCAACCTCAAAACTTGACCATCAATAATGGAAAAAAGCTGATGTATACTCTGACTTCTATATCAAAGTCAAGAAAAATAAATAACATAATAAATAATAAAATGTGTCAACAATATAGCATTTGAATAGTTATGATGAATATAAAAGTTAATACTAATATATACATAGCCCATGCCTATCTAGAAAAAATACTTCATAATAAAGAATAAAAACAACCATTGTTAGATAAATTATAGACAGTAGATTTTAGTAAATCTCTTCTAGATGACCTCTTCACACACACGTACTACACAATACAGATATAGGTTCAAATAAATGTAACTTTAACCCAGCTGGTGGTAATGTTTGGAAGTTGTAATGACAAGATACAGGACCACAAAAGTTAATATGCACATTGTCGCTAATAATGGTCACACATTTTTTGTTCCAGGTGTTTGGCAACATTAAATATCTGTTTATATCCTAGAGATCACCATACTTTCATACACCGTCCTATCTATAATGCTGAGATTGCACACAGTGATTTGGATGATTTATTTGTCCACAAACAACTGCATATATGGGCTAATAAAACGGAAGAGTGAAACTGTTGCCCATAGCAACCAATCAAATTCTAGCTATCATTTACTAGTACAATATAGAAAATGCTAGCTAGAATCTGATTGGTTACTATGGGCATCACCTCCACTTTTACTTTTTAGAAGGTCTGATACATTTAACCCTTTTTCTGGGCTAGATTAGTGGTACGAATTCATAAGCTAAACCTGGCATCACGTGGGAACTGGTTGTTGTGCTCAGCAACTTAACCTAACTCCAAAAATAGGGTTAAACACTTACCCTAACCATAATGACTTTATTTAAAAAAAAAAGAATGATTTTCTTTGAAGAAGATGCATCTAAACTTGTGTGTGTGGCTGTCTGTCTCCATGCAGGTAGAAATGGGTGCACGTAGAGTAGTTTGGGATCTTGCACCCAGAGGGGATGCTTGGTATGGTATATTTCATGTAACACAAGGATCTACCAGTCTTTGTCTCATATGAGGATGTCACTGAGCCCATCATTCTTCACTTACAGTATATTAAGTGTGATATGAAACTTTAGGCTGCTATTCTTTTGATTAAAAGTAAACTTAACTGCTGAAAACGGGATATGTCATGAAATCAAATGCTTTGATAAGTGTCCTGTACATATTCCTCTACTTTGAAGGCTGACAACATTTGGTTAGAAAATAGATTTGCAGTTCTTGGCTATCAATCAGTCGCTGCTCACACCTACGTGGCTGGTTTTTGAGACAGTAAATGTAAGTCTGCGAAATGCAAACTCACACGTACAATCACTCTTTGATTTCTAAGAGTAATGTGACAAGAAGCCATCTCTAGGTATAAAACATAAACAGGAATGCAAAATGTGAAATTAAGTCATTATTTAGAAACCACATATTTCAATGTACAGCTCTCATACAAAACACAGTAAATACAATTATTGTTGTAATTCAGGACTAGGCTGTTGAAGGTTGGAAGCAACTCTGCTGCTCATTTGGACAGTCTTTTACTAACGTGGAATTAATGGTTTAAATATTATTTGCTGTTACCTGGTTAATCATTCTGTCGCCCACTTCTCCGGCCTATTGTTGTATCTTAGAAGAAATAAGGAGCATGATTGCTGAATCTTTTATAAATGTATGAAAACAAGCGTGGCTGTCTGTGTCTTCAATATGTTTTTTCTTTTCTGGCTGACATCTAGGGGGCAACAAGATCTATCTGAACCCCACGTCTTATGACATATATTTACCTTCAAATTCTTTATGTATATTGTAGGCATAGGCCTTTTCTTTTAAAACAAATGTATCTAAAAATATGAATTATGACACTACCCCACTGGTCAGTTCAACCCTGCATCAAGTTCATTGTCTGGAGAAGGGGAGCCAGCATGTCCTTAACTGTTGACCTTTAAAATATAAAGGGGAGCACATAGTGCTAATCAAATACTGGCAAGTCAATAATTAAATCTGAATGGAATCTGATCAGATTTTAGTAGCGTTATGCGCTCCCTATAGTGTCTGAAAGCTGGTGGACCGAAGAATTCAGGGAACAGGAATGGCCATCTCTCTACAAACAGGGGAGAGGTGGTGGAGCATTATCAGGGACAGGCTGGGCTGGGGGGCTGGGTCACTGTGCCACCTGCATTTTTTTCCATTAAAGTAGGATGCTGAGTCTGGTCAACTTTTGAATTGTTTTCTGAAATTGTTCCTATAAATAAGGAGAGGCAAGACAATAATTTAGTTTTCCCTCCTTTAAATCTTTTCAGTTTTATCTCTGTTTTTTAAATATGGTTTAGTTAAGCTATGTGTTATTAGTGTTGATTAGAAGGTAAGTTGTTTATAACAGAAAACATTATTTTCCATTTAGTAAATTGATACGCCAAAGTAATACCTATTTTATATACAAATTAGCAATATGGTGTGCTTGGTATCTTGAGCAATAGGGAGATTCTAATGTGGCATTATTAAGTTTGAGAAGCTAAATATTTAGCCTATTGGCCAATATGTTTGCAAAGATAATCAGGTCTACATTCAGAAAGATACAGAACAATCTCACAAAGTGGGAACCTTCCCTCCCTTGTGAATTTCAGAGATTGTAGCTCTTGAAGTGGCTGAACCCTGTAATCTTCTCCTCACCGGCCTCCCCCGCTCTCGCCTTGCCCCCCTTCGTTCTATACTCAATGCGGCGGCGAGGCTTGTCTTCCTTTCTCGCCGCTCCTCTTCTGCCTCCCCTCTCTGCCTTACCCTTCACTGGCTCACCTTCCCCTATCGAATCCTTTTCAAACTTCTTACCCTCACCTACAAGGCCCTCTCCCACTCTACTGCCCCCTATATCGCCAATCTCCTCTCCATCCACACTCCCGCCCGGTCCCTGCGCTCAGCCAATGACCGTCGCCTCTCCTCCACTCTAATAACCTCATCCGACTCCAGAATTCAAGACTCACTTACCAGCCCTCCACTTAACCCTCTTTCCATGCTCGCTCTCATCTCCTGGCTCCTCCTTTGAAAAGGGTGCGCTTGCTCCCCTCCTCTGACTCCCTTTGTGCCGATTGTCTGTTTACCTTCCCTTTAGGAGCAGGGCCCTTGTCCCTCCTGTCTCTCTACCTTCTCTTCTGCTCCAACCTCAATATTTTTGCTTTTCCTGGAGCATCTGAAGTCCTGGTATTACTCGTTTATTGTTCTGTACTATTATTCCCTGTACTGTCCATTGTTTGTACTGTGTTCGGCGCTGCGGAAACCTTGTGGCGCCTTATAAATAAATGAATAATAATAATAATAACCCTGTTGCACATAGGATGAAATAGACTGGTAGTATGGTAATATTAAGCGATAATGCAGCACCCCTCTTCTAACTCTGTAAATTCAGACCTACAGAACACATGTTTAGTCTTTTAATGTAGACAGTGCAATGTTAGTATGCTCTCCTCTATTCTGAACATGCTCAGGTTCTTCTACCCAATAACTTTTCTTTGGTCCAGGCAGGCCTACTTAGACATATGTGGACCCAGGGCACAGATCACAGGAGATCACTTTCCTGTTGGCAGAACATAAGTGGAATTTTTCTTCTCTATCCTAAATCTACAATGTATCAAGTTTTTCTGAGAACAAAAATGTGTGTACAAATTAGTCTGTGTGAGAGGTTATTAAATCTAAGGTATTTAAGGAAGATCAGGTATCTTTTAGGACTCAGGATCGTTTTAGAGCCTCAGTTAGGTTAATGGTTATATTTGGTTATGGTTAAACGTTCTGATTTTGTTTCCTTTAATTGCAGGGATATATTGGGTATATTTGTTTTCTCTTAAGTCACCAGGTGTCAGAGATAAACGCTTTCTAATCTAGAGTCCATTAGAAGGAAGTGTAATGGTGGATTCAATGTTGGCTCTTGGTTCAATTTCTGTATATGTCTAGTGTATCCCATTTCAGTTTCTCTTTGTCTCATATATAATCCTAATAAAGTGAACAATAGGTGTTCCAATATATTGCTAAATTATTTGGGTCAATGATGGTGTCACAAAGACCTCAAAAGGTATAGTGTATTTTTTACTCTGAGCTCCGTACCCTTCTTGGTTATCGCTTCTCCATTCTCCAGGGTACACTTATTGGATGAAAGCGCCACTCTCAGGCTTCCCATATACAATGTTTAGAGTATAATGGTGGAAATAATAGTATAAAGATTTATTAAAGATTTATGTGTATATTTAAAGGGAGCATTAAAGTGGCTGTTTGGTGCAGTTTTATGGTCTATAATTTGGTTTCCAATGTTGGTAATTGTTTACATTGAAAACCTATAATAAACCTCTTTTAAGGTATCAAATAATGCGTCAAGCACATAACTAGTGATGTCTTACTCTCTATGTTGTAGTAAGTAAACCATTGAGTCCTGATGACCATGTACACTACCTCATCATTTTTGAAATTGGGGGAATGGGGACAATGTGTGCGCACAAAAAGTGATGTGATCACATACTTTACAACTTGCCCACCACAGGACAAGCCTCAAATCGCGACTGTCCCATTATAGCGATGTGGTTTTTTTTTTGGTTTTTTTTTTAGAGTCCAACTACCAATAGCTGACAATCCTCTCCTGCCCCCTAAGGACATGTCCTAATAATAATTAAAAACAGAGACTGCGTACCTCTTGGCCCAATGTTGTCACAGTAGCACACTGTTCATTTCTGTAGAGGAAGCATGAAAGTTTGTCAGTCACTATCTGCCTAAGATGTGCCGCAGAGGGCTGAAAGAGCACATTTCACTTATATTATTCAGTTGAGTTATATAAAACCTTTTATTAGTATTAATGTCAAATGTTAGCTGTACTTGCTGCTTGAATATAGTCTGCCCCCCCTTACAATACGTGTATGGGAATCCCAGTTTCGGATAAAGGGTGTGGTAAAGTGGGATCCTTTATTTACTGTACAGACTGATATTTTGAGAATGGTTTTCCAAAAGGAAATTAGAGTGAAGGATATTCTTCTAAGTAACATCAGGAGATCAAAATAAGTATAACTCTCTAAATATAAAAGGCAATTTCTTGCTGTATTATTGTTAATGAGATGCCTATTTTATAAACTGTTATCAGGGAAAATCCCATATGATTTGCTTAAAACAGGAGTGTTCGAAAACCTTGCCTTATTTATCACCTCCAAAATAGTGTTTGGACAACACTAAGATATCACTTTCTGCAGACTTATTACTTCTAAGACAGTGACAGTAAGGCACAGAGAGTATAATACAGGTTTATAGTAACTTCTAAACTTACCTATCTCTCTTTCTTATCTGAAACGAGCATCTCATCCTGTATTTCTACAGTTTCTGTATAATTGAATCTTTTACAGATTGCCAGATCAGTCACCTTAAAGGATGGAACATGTAATATACAGGACACATTACTTCTCGATAAAAACAAATTCAGTATACACATAGAATTGCCATAACTCTTAAAATAATTTCAAATACTTCTATTCTCTGCACATGTTCTCAATAGATATTAGAGTGTGTGTCTGAATCTGATAGCTGAACATCAGCATGAACCATCTGTCTCCTTACACACGTGGTTAGCTAGTCATTAGAATTTGTGTCTGTTCAGCTTGGTCACTTGCTCTGCTAAAAGTAGCTACACCCAGTTTACCTCACTGAAAAACCATGTGTTAGAATTTATACACACAATACATTTGATATCTAAATTGGATATCTGTTACTAATATACTGCTGTATTAATCATTGATCTTTAAATATCAATGGTATCCTTTTATTCAATGATATTGTTAATGCCGATTTCTTCTTGTTTTCTTTCTGTATGTTGCACTTATTTCACTTTGTATTTTTGTATTTGAGCTAGTGTCTTGGTGTTTATTGACATAATATATTGCTGGCCAGTGTAAGGAGAATAGATATGTAGAGTCGTTCTGCTTAGCGGTGCTTGCGCTGACATTCTTGATTGACCTTATTGTAGAGCTACAGCAGAAGCGCCGTCTACAGTGAAACACAACTTAAGAGATGAGGACAACGTCAAGGTGAAAGAAGCAGAGGACCAAGAGAATGTTGATTTTAAGGCTGTGGAGTCGAGTGATGAAGAACAACAACCAGAAGGAAAGAAGAAGCAACGCACAGGATTTAGGGATCGGAAGGTATTGTTATGGGGGATTTATCGCACAATTCTGGATAACTGCTGAAAATATTTGATTATTATAACTAATGTTTGCACAGATAGTTGTCCAGAGTGTCCATTGTGTGTGCAACAGTTTCTAAGTAAAATGTAACCATGATTGATTCATACAATTTGATGTCAGTAGCTACATCTTCTTAAGATTTCCGACTGGCATATTGCCGAATGCCTGTTGGCCTCCAGGTCTGCAGCCCTCGTTCATAGTTACATTCTGTTGGTGTCAAGTTTTTCAGCATATAGACAAATATCTCAAGCTCCTGTGGGCACACTGCATATACAGGGATGTGACTTTATGCTTTCATAATTCTTTTACAGCAACTACTGTATGTGAGCAGTGTACATGCTGAAAGACAAACCTTGTCACCTTAATCCTTATTATATTTACCATATACATTACATTTATAGATGTAACTTATTTAGGGTACTTCAGTTTTTAAATAATTATATTTTGTGTGTTCCCCATTAGTGGTACACTTCTGTGTTTTATATACTTGCAGCTTAGATGAAGATAAAAAGTTTTTTTTCTGGCGATTTATATAGAAAAAAAGAATGTTATGCTACATACATCACCTTCAAAATATCTAATGGCTAATCAGAAACACATTGCAATGCAATCTTTTGGGCATTATATGCTTTTGATCCAATATCTACATTTCACTTATTTGTTTCACATTATAATACTCATGAAATGCTACTAAATGTATTAGGGTCAATGATGTTCTCGCAAAGACCTAAAAAGGTATAATGTGTGTTTTCACATGCATGACTGCTTCAGTACCTATTTATAACGAAAATACATGGCCCAATTCAGATTGCTTCACTATAAATGGTCCTATTCCCTGGCTCGCAGTAAAGAATGGCATCTTAAAAATAGAGATTTAAAATGCTTTTTTTTTTTTCTTGTCTGTGGAACATCTTTTTTTAAATTGTAAGACAGGTAATGAAAACTCTGTATTACGTAAATTTCAGGTGGGAATGACATTTTCATTGAAATACCTGCTGTTGAAATTTTTATATTCATTTGTTTTAAAGCAAATTCAGTTGTTCGAAGTTTATTTTTACCATATTTTATGCATTGTATTTGCTACATCGTGTGCATGTTTTGGTGTATTGATTTCAAATGTGGGAATGTAATATGCTTAACATAATAAAAACGTTGGTGGGTTTCCTGTGGTGCTAATGTACCACATCTGATTTAGAGTTGAACATGAGACTAGAAGAGAGCAGAAGAGAGATTGGTAAAAGAACAAAGAATGGTTGCAAAAGAAATCCTACATTTGCATTGTTAAGCTTATTTAGTGGTGTAGGAGTCTCTCTGCTTCTCTTTTTTCTTTCTTCTCCCTCTGCACCTCGCTTTCTCTTTCTCGCTCTCTCTCTCTCTCGTCCATTCTCTCTCTCTCTCTCGTCGGCGGCACCTCTCTCTCTCTCTCTCCTCTCTCTCTCTCTCTCTCTCTCTCTCGTCGCTGCGCCTCGCCTCCTCTTTCTCTCTTCTCTCGCTCTCTCCAAATCTCTTGCGTCTGTTTCTGGGCTCGCAGCTTCTCTCGCCTCTTCCCTCTCTCTCCCTCTCTCTCTCTCTCTGCGCTCGCTTCTCTCTCGCTCTGCGCTCGCTTTCTCGTCTCTTCCGCTCTCTTCTCTCCTCTCTCTCTCTGCGCCTCGCTTTCCTCTCTCTCGCTCTCTCTCTCTCTCCTCCTCTCTCTCTCATCTCTTCTCGCTCTTTCTCTCTTCTTCTCTCTCTCTCGTCTCTCTCCCTCTCCTCTCTCTCTCCTCTCTCTCTCTCTGCGCCTCGCTTTCTCCTCTTCTCTCTCTCTCTCTCTCTCTCTCTCTGCCCCCTTTCTCTCTCTCTCGTCTCTCTCTCTCCTCTTCTCTGCGCCTCGCTTTCTCTCTCTCTCTTCTCTCTCTCTCTCTCTCTCTCTCTGCGCCTCGCTTTCTCTCTCTCTCTCCTCTCTCTCTCTCTCTCTCTCTGCGCCTCGCTTTCTCTCCTCTCTCTCCTCTCTCTCTCTCCTCCTCTCTCTCTCTCTCTCCTCTGCGCCTCGCTCTCTCTCTCTCTATCTCTCTGCGCCTCGCTCCTCTCTCTCTCTCTCTCTCTCTCTCTGCGCCTCGCTCTCTCTCATCTCTCTCTCTCTCTATCTCTCTCTCTGCGCCTCGCTCTCTCTCTCTCTCTCTCTATCTCTCTCTCTCTGCGCCTCGCTTTCTCTCTCTCTCTCTCTGCGCCTCGCTCTTTCTCTCTCTCTCTCCTTCTCTCTCTCTCTGCGCCTCGCTTCCCTCTCTCTCTCTCTCTCTCTCTCTCTCTCTCTCTCTCTCTCTCTCTCTCTCTCTGCGCCTCGCTTCCTCTCTCTCTCTCCTCCTCTCTCACTCTCTCTCTCTCTCTCTCTCTCTCTCTCTCTCTCGCTTCCTCTCTCTCTCTCTCTCTCTCGCTTCCTCTCTCTCTCTCTCTCTCTCTCTCTCTCTGTGCCTCGCTTCCTCTCTCTCTCTCTCTCTCTCTCTCTCTCTCTCTCTCTCTCTCTCTCTCTCTGCGCCTCGCTTCCTCCTCTCTCTCTCTCTCTCTCTCTCTCTGCGCCTCGCTTCCTCCTCTCTCTCTCTCTCTCTCTCTCTCTCATATGCACGCACAGATACATACACAAACATGCAGAAGCGCAGATGAAACCCTGCTTTCAGTTACTCATTTCGTTGACAAACACACATAGGGGTCCGGTAGCTGATCTCTGATCTACTGTCCTTCACAGTGGATGAGAGTGCTAAGGTTAGGATACATTAGTATGTTTAATTGTTTTTATTGCTATTTGCTCTATGCAGATTTTTCGAATATAATTTTAATGCTAAATTACAGTATGTGTATTTAGAGTATGCATTTATTACATTTATAATATACATAATATTATTTCACACTAATTGGTCGTTGTCATTTACCCCTTACTGTCCTTTGGAAGTCCAACAGTCATCCGACTTGAGTTGAAAAGTGTTTTTTTTGTTTTTTTTTTCCCCCTCTTTCTTTCATGTTTTATATATATCCTAGAGACAGTAAAAGTTTTCTTGCCTAAATTGTAGAACTGATAATTCATCTTTATGAATTGATAATTTAATTACGTATTTTCCATCCAGCGCATTGCAGTGGTTCATGGTTTTGCAAACCAGCGCTTTGTGTTTGTGTCTTCTGAGAATGCAAGGAGAATACGAGTCTCTAACTATTTTGCCCTTGTTTGATGGAAAGTCTGATTTCACTCATGTTTTGTTGAATGGATGTGGGTGAACGTTGTGGGAAACGTGAGCTGTCCGCTGTGTTGTGTTCAGATGTATTACTTCCCTTTCAAATGGAGACATCTGCTCCTGGTGCTCTTTTTTCAGATACCACTGTTGTGAGCACTTATGATAGATTCCTGTTCTTACTGCATTGGCTGGAGTAGAGCAAGGGACATTTACAACAGCTTCCAATAGACAACTTACTGTGAATTTAATGTTATCTGCAATGCAGTAGCACTGGTATAACCTACAGTCCCTTGCTATGTAATAGCCTCTTTCTTCTATCTAGTACAACATAGATGCAATAAAATTAAGATGCTTGACAATTTTTTAGGAATAAGTTTTGCCATTTAGATGTTTTCAGACATAGGTATAAATGATTTCTAAAATGATTTTTCCTAACAAATGTAAAATCTCTCTTCGTAGCTGAACATGGAGTTGTGTCCTCAATAAAATATAGAAACGATTGTGTGTTTTTGGTACTGGGGTATTTTCAGGAATTATGAAGCAGTGTCAGGTATGATTTGATAATTTTTAGTTTTTCTTGTAGGTCATGGAATATGAAAACCGAATTCGTGCCTATTCAACTCCAGACAAAATCTTTCGGTACTTTGCTACCCTGAAAGTGATACACGAGTCCGGGGAAGCTGAAGTCTTTATGACACCTCAAGATTTTGTGCGATCCATAACGCCCAATGAGAAGCAGCCAGAGAGTAAGTACTTAGGCATAACTTTTTTTTTTTTTTTCTTTCTTTAGCGTACAGTAAATTGATGCAGTTTGCAGATTTTAATCTGGGACATCTCCACATATCCACATAAATTAAATGCATCTTGCAGGTAGCATGGATTGGACAACGTTTAGAGGGCCAATGAATGGCCTGATCAACTTTCAATTGTTATGACATCCAATAGGGCCATTGGGCTACGGCTTTGGAGTCGAAGCGCATTAGTATTGCAGCTTTAAAGAGGTTTTCCACCTTTTAATAAGTTTTACTAAATAAACCTCCCTTACCAATAACTATGGTGGAGGTCCCCCACATTGGCTCTATGTAGGGTCCTGGCACTTGCATGTAGGTGTGACCTTTGTCAATAACACTCTGCTCTCTCTGTAGGAGAATTCCAAAGTAGGATCTCTAAGAGCTGTTGTCTGATCTCCCATACTGTGGAGGTAGCTGGGCAGCAGAAATCCCAGCTATATGTAAGCGCTAAAATAAATAGAGTAGGATAATTATAGGCAGGTATGTTGCTAGAAATGTCTAAATTCTTGTGAGAAACCACAAAGAGCTGCTCATTAAAAACGCTAATATAGATCTGTAAAGTTCCCATACCTTAACAAAATGTGTGATGTTTAAACGTTAGTTAGCTGCAAACAAGTGTACATAAAATGTCATAGTTAAGTGACTGCAGACACAGAGACATTGCCTGCAGTGTACTTTAACAGGTATTTTTTTTTTAAGAGCATCTTTCCCCATAATTATTGTTACTATTTTAATTATTATATAAGTCAAATGTATTTTACAATTACTGTTCTTTTTAATTGTTTTCTTGGTGATCATCCATTAGTTATCATCAATATTACGATCGCCATTGATAGATTCATTGCCGTTCACATACCTAAATATGGTTAAACGTTGACTGTTGTTGACTTGTACATGCCTTTATCTTCTGACCAAACTACCAGACCTGAAGTCATCTGACTGCTGTTAAGTACGTCTAGTCGCTATCCAATAACAATTGTCCACTTCCAGTGATGTGGTTCCAAAGCACAATGTGATTTAATAGTCAAAAGTAGCAGAATAACAAGTCAGAATAAAATAAGTACAGCCGTTACTTAGCAGGCGCCCTGGATCCAGCATTCAGTCCTGAAGTCTGTGGTCAATGTGACTGAATACTGGTCCCAAAGCTCCTGCTTATATACAGTCAGTGATACAGTGAAAACAATACAGATGATTTGGCATGTTTCCATAGGTTCAGGCTTCAGGAAAGTCCAGTGTAATGCAGGTCATTGGCCAGTTCAAATGATGCCATCCAAGGGTGGGGGTCAGCTCTCCAGAAGATGCATACTAATCTTCCAGCCAAGAACTAGTTCAAATAAGTCTATTAGCTTTACACAGACAATACCATTCTAATCATTTATTCCCTATCGTCCATAATTAGCATACGCACGGTGCGATCCTTTCGGAGATTGAACTGGACGTATGTGGATAAATAGGGGATTAGAATGATACCAGACATGACATGCTTCCTGTGACCTGAACCTTAGATCTCACTAACGTGTATATAACATTATAATATTTCACCATAAACTCTCCTATATTTCAGTGCAAACAACTGTGCTGCAATTATTTTTAATGTGAGCTAATTACAAGTGTATGTGCTTGTGTAAATGCGTGTATAAATGTTTGCACATGTTGCGGTTAATTACGCTCCTCCACGCCGTAGCGTGCTATTCGCATAAATTCAGACACAGACAATCGTAAATGTTAGATATTAATTTAAAATTACCATATCCAGTTATCTGACTTTGACACTACTTTATTCGATGGGCCAAAATGCCAAATCTCATCCAGTTTGACCACCTACTTGAGTGGTCAAATTTTAATGTTATTGTGACAAACAACCAGGTCCCCTGTGTGTAAAGACCCTTTTCTCTTATACCTCATATGGGGAGCCCTGCTTCAACATAGATTATAGGTAGTTGTGGAGCTGGGCACTTGGGAGTTAAAAGTATCCAAAGGTTTCCTTCCATCCATATATCCTTCTCACCTACTAACAATTCTCAAGTCTCTGGAGTGTGGCACTTACCCCGTTAGGCTGTGGTTGAGTTTTTTTCTTTTCTTGAGCTTTCTTGCCTCCCTCCTTACAACATTTTGACATCCAATGATGCTAGTTTTGGTAGAAAAGTTTTGCGCTCATTGGTGTCTTAGCGTACCCGCCCATAAGAGCAGCTCTGGACTGTCCCCTTGGTAAGGCAGGGTCCCTCCAGATGAGAAAACAGAATTTCTGTACACGCGTTTAATCCATTTCACTGATGTCGTCATCTGGGGGACACTCCCTTAGTTCTGTTGTTTTTTTGTTATTGGTATTATACGTTGTGCCTTTTCTGGGCATTCTTAGTTATAAATACATAGAGGGGAGGAGTCCTTTGTTTAGTTTTGAACCCTTAAGTGCCCAGCTCCTCAACTACCTATACCCCATGATGAAGCCGTGTCCCCCAGATGACATCGGAGAAGTGGATTTAGCACCAGTACAAAAACCTTCTTACTGGAGTTCTGTATCAGCTGAGATAAAACAAATTATTCTGCATGGTTTGAATATAGAGTAGGGCAAACTATCATGGCACAAATCAGGTTTGGCATTACAAAATAAATTGAACACCACCTTTCTTGTGTGAGTTTACTCCTGTCTATTTTAGTAAGAGCAGAACAGCAAAGTATCTGATGTTTTCAAATTAAAAGTGGTTTATTTTATTTTCTCTTCAACTGAAAGAGCTTCCAATTATTTCTTTCAGCCACAAACCACCGATGCAGTTTGTTTTCCTACGCATCAAGATTGATTACAAGTTATTACCTACTTGTATATTATGTTGCACAGGCGGAAAACGTTTGTTTGTATAAAGTGCATAAGCACAGACATCTTTGCAGCACAGAGATTGAATAATATTGTTTGTAAATAGAAGCATAGAAGGTTAGAACACTCATTTGGGTTCATTATCCACCCAGCAGATGAAGTTCCATCATTTCATTTAGAGAAAAGCGAAATATTTCAGAAGCAGATGAGTATTTTCCCAGCAAAAGCATTGTGTCCCCGAGAAGAACATTAGGCACTGCAGCTGCTTCTTACATCAGGCATGAAAGGTGAAGCCCGTTACAGATTGCCCCGGGCGCAAGGAAATAAATTATATCAGCCATAAGCACCACAGAAATGCAAGGTGACACACGCTGTTCGTCACTTTCTGTATGTTCATCCATGTAGGCAGTGTTCCAGGAAATTGGCTAGTAGTTACTTCTGTTAATTAAAGTGTACGTTTTGTATAATTTCCACAGTGATATTAGGGATGAAGAGTGGGTATCGTCCATGTATGCCTGCGGCCTCATTAGCCTTTTACCTCTGCTGCAGCAGGATAGTAGTAGCTTGAATGTTTGTCATTAGATTTGTTACCAAATGTTTGTAACTTAGAATTGATAATCTTTTCATACTTAAGTTATTGTGCAGACATATTTGCTGCTGGGAAAAATAATTCCTGGTCAGATTAACACTGCATTGTGACTACAGGCCATTCGTTTTCTTCTTGTTTAAACTTTAACTCTGCTGTACGTCTCTCTAGTTCTGTACAGTGCTTTACAATGGTGTTCTTTTTAGTGTGTGTGTGTGTGTGTGTGTATAGCAAATATACATATAGATAGTACTTTGTTTTATTTAGAGCTCTGTTTCTTGCACAGTTTGGCATGGATGTTGTTTAAAGATGCCTATTTTCTTCTCACCTTGCCGTCACTGACAGATGACAGATTCCACTCTGTCAACATTCAGTTTAAAGTGCAATTCATGCCTGCTGTTTTTCAAAAGCGATAACTATAGTGCTGTTATGGCAATGACAGATGTATGTAAACATCGGGGAGGTTGGACACCTGTGGATAGTCTACTGACCTGTGAATTGCTAATCTGGAATCTTTACAATGTGCCAGTCACCATAAATACACAACTATTAGTACAGTCGCACAAAAGAGCATTCTCAAAGCATTGTTTTATTCCAGAAATACTTTTTTAGTTTTTTATCTTTTTAGCTGTCATATATCTATATTTTTTTTTTTTTTGAAAGGTAAATGTTTATTAAAGTTTTTCAAAACAACATAAGTGTGAAAGTGAGACATCATATAACATATATGTGAAACATTTCACTTTAAGTAACAGAAATGCATATTAAAGAAAACTCACAACAGTACATAGTAAATTAGCATGTTACTGTAAAGAAACGAAAATGTTGTTTTTCTTAGTTTTGTTGTTTTGGGGGGAAGGGGGAAGACAAACAATGGGGGAAGGGGGATTTGGGGAAGAAAAAGAGGGGGGGGGGGAGAAGAGTTTATCACCCATTATTCCCTGTATCAGATGACGAAGAGGAAAAATAGTGACATACTTGGCAATAAGGAGGTATAATCAAACTGTTACCATTTAAAAGTGTAAGACGCTCCAAGTCTCCAATAATCATAGTTTATGGGAGCGGGTGAGCGTCAGATGGTTGTTAATGGGGGTTCAGCATTGAAATGGTTCGTCCATGGAGACCATGTATTTTGGAAATTTTCTGGTTTATCTTTAAGAACAGCTGTAATGCTTTCCATTCTGTAAATTGACCACATTTTGCTAATGGTAGTTGAGAGCGAGGGAGGGGCAGTATTTTCCCAGTGAGCTGCAATCAAACATTTAGCTGCATTCAGCATATGTCCAATGAGTTTTTGTGTGGGTCGGGTGACGTCAGGGAGCCGTCTGGGAAGAAGGGAGTAAAGAGGGGAATCGGGCATCCTAACCTGTGGTCATATATATTTTATGCAGATGGCAAGAGACAGATTGAGAAAGTATTCTAGTGGCTTAAAAAAACAGATGTCCAAATCCTTCATCTGTTTTATTGGAGAGGAATGGAAATATAATGTCAAAAGTTATTTCCTTGTTAAATATCTGAGACACACTTGTGAGCATTGTCTGTACCTGAGCTCTGATAGCAATTTAGTTATGATTCTATCGATCAGCTCAGGTTGACACTTCAATGGTGTATAATCACTATGACTCTTCAATAGACACAATAAAAAACGAGCATGTACCAGAAATAAAAAGTATGTAGACATATCTCAGCCCTAGGTCTGTACAATCAGGTTATCCTTTTCGCCTTACAGACCCGAAAGGTTTAGGCGCAGCATACAATAGGTATTTTCAGCCCCTCGCTCCAAGCTACGCCGCCAACTCATTTAATTGGATGACTTCTAATAATGAGTCAGTGATTGTACACCATGGAAGCGCCACCTTGTCTTAAGCATTTTTAGATTTGTTTGGTTCCCATTGAGATGGGTAATGTGAAAGCGGTGGTGGTCATTACGATAGCAGAATAACGATGGGTATAAGCCCTACAGTAATAAAATCACTACTTGCCATATGTGAGGCATGAAGTTTGACCGAAGCTTTAAATCACCGTCCACTAGGACCCCACGCCTGTCTTCCATTATACATGGCGTGGGGTCCGGGTATTGCCGCTTTAAAAGCGGCATTTTCAGTGTGTCCTTAGTAAATGACGTCATCTGTTACTGTAGCTGCTTAAGGCATTCGAATCTGACAGTGGACGGTGATTTAAAGCTTCGGTCACACTTAATGCCTCACGTATGGTAAGTAGTGATTTTATTACTGTCGGCCTTAGACACATCGTTATTCTCCTGTCCTTTGAAACATGGTTGGCTTTTACATGGCCGTTTTACCGTACCCCACCCTGTGAAAGGGAGGACATAGAGAACTGTATCTACTTGTATTACAAAGAAAGATAAAAGGGCCTAAGAAACTGGATCGAAGATCACGTGAAGTGAATTATTATATTGATAGTGGGACTTGTTTTACAGTGCGTTGATTGCATACTGTTATAATTTAGTGCATATATAAACTAGAAATAAGTTGGTGTGAGTGATCCCATCTTTTCAGAATTGGAACTAGGTTCCCTGTGCTGCAATTTGGGAATTGCTGCAAGTCACAAAACTGGTTCACAGCACACTCGACGGGTGCACTTTCAAACCTATCAAATTGTCAGCTGGAACTTTAATAAGAAGGGGAGAATTTACACCATAGCCTTTCCAGTCAACCAAGTAAAATAATTTCCCACAGGACCTCTTAGAATCTAGAATTTGTTTAACCCCAAAATTCCTGTTGGGAAGTCTTTTAGAAATATTTTAGGAGATTAATCCATTTTCCTCCAGGAAATAATCTCTAACTTCCAAGAAGATAAACCTGAAAAGTTTTTGGTGTTAGTATGCTAGAAGATAGCTTAAGCCAAAAAAGACGTAAAAGTAAGTTGTTCTAAAATCTTGTAGGGCCCAGTGAAACGTGAAGCTACATTGTGAGTAGGTTTCAATCTTAGAAATCAGATAGCAGAAACTCCTGAAGACATGAAAACAGGAGGTGAGAGAATAGAATGGTTTAAGTGTATTTGGGAAGATGATGGGCCTGAGTCATTAAGGAAAGGAAGGCAAAAAAAAGAGTAAATGTTCACCAGGACAAATCATGTTACAATGCAGGGGGATGCAAATTAGTTTATTAATTTTGTACTTCTGTTAAGCTATTTTTTTTTTTACACTGAAATTTAAAGTTGATCTAGGACATGCCCTACCTCAACTATAACTCGGTCCCCACATTTGAAATTGACCTTCCCATCCAATGTAACATGGTTTTGCCAAGGAGCAAAGTTGCTTCTTTTTTATGCTGTGCTCTTCTTAATGACTCAGGTCTGATATGTGCAAACTCCACCTAGGGAAGCAAAGGTGCCCAGTTGTCTCTTAGGGGGAGACTCAATTAGCCACGGTGTTCCTGAGATCATCATGGTTGTGCATTTTTACCGTTACTACGGTAAATACTCCACTGATTTTTTCCTCGCACCTTTATGGTGCGCATGGGAAATTCAGTGGAGAGTCTCTTTAAAAATCCAGCGGCCTAATTGGATCTCCCCCTTACTGTACAGAAGAAAGTCCAGAGAAAGTGTTCTAGAATCGTATTAACAGTTTGTTTGCCCATTAGCTTGGGGCTGGCAAAAAGCACATAAGTAAATTTTTCATACAAAAAGAGCTAAAAAAAACAACAAAAAACCTAGTATCAAACTGTACCCATCAATTAGAGACAATATAAGGATGCATGTTGTGAAATCAGAAGATCTCTGTAATTATCAGGGAGAGGTACAGTAGATGGTATGAACTTTCGAGCATTGAAACTGGATGTTTTGTTGGGGGAGTCTGTAACAAAGCCCAGGGCTTACCTGAACCTGCCAAAGGAAGGAGAGGTTCAGCAGGACTATGAAAAGGATTCCTGTTTGGACACACTAGGTTGGCTTGTCACCTTTAAAGAAGATGAATGGTAGAGGTGTGAACAGATTGTGGCATACATTGTGGCATACATTTTCACATTTTTGGATCCAGATTGATAAGCTAGAGGTCATGTACATGATTTTGGACTGCACTTTAGTTTTGTTGGTGGATGCAGTTTTCAGTAGAAGTCAGGAGTGCTGAGGGTTGGAGGGAGAGCAGGTACAAAGTGTCTGGGGACCCTGGCTTGCCTGGGTGTGTAGAGGAGCCACTGACCTGGTGTTGCTACACCCCTTTCGGTGGCTGTGGAAGCGGCCCACGGAAGTTGCTGTACTGGGGCCTGAAGATCTTCTTGTCTGCCCTGCTAGCAGTTCCTATCCTACATGCTGTATAACTGTGAACTTACTAAAGATGTTTATTAAATCTACTCGTCACAACAAGAAAATGTGTAAATTAGAAATGTTTTGTAGACCTGTTTTCTCCAAACTCATATCATGAAAAGAGGGTTATAAAATATCAAGCCTTAATCTAACTGGTTAAACCACTCTCCTAGTAACACCATTACTTTAGAAAATAGCTTGTTTACTGAATACAAGACTCCCAGCTGCTAGATGCAATGTTCACAAAAGGTCAGGCATGTTACCCTTTATAAAATGACAAGGTCGTTACTTGTTGTTCTAAGCTGAATGCTGCTGTTCTGTCACTGGTGACAAGGGATATGTTACATGAATTAGATGTAGTGGCCACACTTCAAGCTGTGATATTTTGTTAGTGAAGCATTGACCACACGCCCGTCTAATATACAGAGCAAGAACAGTATTGTTTCTGTGGTCACATATATCATTTATTAGATGTATTAGTGGAATCTTTCTAAATATTCATTGTTGCTGGATATTGGTCTTATCCCACTCCTTATTCCAAATCATCATATTTTCTTTAGAAGGCCCAGAAGTCCTATCTTGCTGTCTGGCAACATGACAGAGAAATCATATTGTTTCCACAGGAAATGTGCGGTTCCCAGAGTTTGTGTTTATTTGTGTTTTAGGTCTTGTTTTGTGAGTTTTTTCTGTATGATAAATCACAACTGTATTATTACAGGATATCTGGCTGTACAGTAATAGCATATGGGCATTTGCAATGTAATACCAATAAAGAACACAGTTCTTTGTGCTAGTTGCCTTTTGCATTTAACTTTTAGTTTGATTGTAAATTTAAACATAGACATGTGCTGTACTGAAAGCCAAGCTTAACAAAACGCATAACTTTACCATAGAAAGACACACAGATTAAAACAAGTCACAGCAGAGAATTCAGAACAGAGATATGTGATTTAGAGCAGTGTTTTAAGGCACAGAAACCATCCTTATGTTCCTTAAGGCCTTCATGATCCCGTGATTCTTTTTACAAAAAATATTGTCTACAGCCAACTAATAACTTCATCACGGTGGCTCAGTGGTTAGCACTTTTGCCTCGCACCACTAGGGTCATGAATTAAATTCCCGACCATGGCCTTATCTGTGAGGAGTTTGTATGTTCTCCCCGTGTTTGCGTGGGTTTCCTCCGGGTGCTCCGGTTTCCTCCGGCACTCCAAAAACATACTGATAGGTTAATTGGCTGCTAATAAATTGACCGTAGTGTGTGTGTGTGTGTGTGTGTGTGGCAATGTTGACTGTAAGCTCCAATGGGGCAGAGACTGATGTGAATGTGTTCTCTGTACAGTGCTGCGGAATATATAGAATGTGTGTGTGTATGTGTATATATATATATATATATATATATATATATATATATATATACTGAATAACTTCTTAAAAGGAAATTGTTAAGCCCCTATTTTTTATATTTATAAGACGCCAAGAAATTGGTGTAATATTTGGTAAAAAGTGAAATGAGGGAAAGGTAGAATACCTCCCCAAATGTTGTATAAAATAAGAGAAAATACATTTGGCAATTCTCAATTGGCCACATTGTATAACTTTGTTGAACAGTTTGCTCCATCATGTAAATTGTCTACACATGGTGGTCTTTCTAAGAAAAGCATCTGTTAATAAATCACATTTCTCCTTATCTAGCTGAGCAGATTTATGTTAATGTGCTTTAAAATCTGAAATACTACATGTAGTGAACACTTGTAGGAATACACAAAAAAAGATACTGTGTCTGGGCAGTAATTTGGGTAATAATTTGTAAATGCAGGGAATGTGAAGTGGGTTTAGGTATATGTTATTCCGAACTTAATGCTGTAACTTTATTTGGGCCCCTTCTTAAATGGAAGGGTCCCTTTTTGGCTACGCAATTCATTCAAGCCATGTACATTTAACCAGTACTACACAGTATGTGTACACTAACCAACAGCTTATGCTGTCCATATATGCAGAGATTCTGACTGTCCGTTGTAATGCTGAAAGCCATTTTGGTAGCAAATTTCTGTATTTTGCACCTATAATGACAACTTGACTACTGGAAAATACAATTTGATGATAAACACGAGCAGTACGAGGACATGGTGAAAGTATTCTCTGTAGTTAAACGTGAATGTGTGCCTGTGTATATGTATGTGTGTGTAACCTGACCTGCTGTCAGTTTGACCAATGTTGGTCATCTGGCTCACCATTCTGTCCAGCTTCAGAAGAACTTCTCAAGGCCAGAGAGTCGTCTTGTCTCCTGGAACTCAAGCATATATTACATCAATCCTGCTCTAGAAAATGCAGAGATTAGAATGGAAGCACAGCTTTGTAGATGTTTCTATCTTTAGTTTTTATTGAGTGCTTAAAAGGTTTTTGGGGTACAGAATACAAAACGTGCTGATGGTTGGTTCCTAACCCTATTCCTTTCTTTTATCCCCAAACACCACCCACAATGCAGTATAAGTCTTGATATGTGTGTTAAAAATGATTTTGAATAACATACTGCACAACTAATGTACAGGTTTAATTTAAATATAAAAGATCTACTAGATACAAGTTATTATGAGGGGCATGTACTGTAACAGCATTATAGTCACTAGCCCTCATGCTTAGTTTCTCCATTGGAAAATATGCTCTACTAAAATCTGTCATCTAAAGATATATGTATTTGTGGCAGATGGACTAGCACAAATAATTGTTTGTAATAAGCAAACCGCCATAACTCTGCTGATATTATTGTGTGATGATAATTCACCAGATGTTGTTTGAATTTGCACACCTGATTCCCAACCGTTATTTATGTAAACTGATTGTTTCTTTTACAAACATATGTGAATTTGAATAAAAAGTTTATTCCTCTCTCTTTTGTTAAAATAATAACTGATAACAAGTCGGCTGTTTTTTTTGTTATGTTTTTTGGGTGAATTACATTAGGCCATTGCCTCGTTGAATACATTAAAGAATTCTCTTCAACATTAGTTTGTGTGTTGTATAAATATTGTATACAAATAAATATAAAGGAACATTGCTATATATTTCTTTAGAAAAAAATAACCTAGTTTTCATTATATTCGTGTTTGTTCTGATTCTTCTGCTCTTTAGCATACTGCTACCTTTCTGAGAACTTTCTGTTAAACGTTCAAGGTGTTAAAGCGGCAATCCCACATTGAAGGCTTTATATTTTTCTTTAGATAACAAGTTAAATACCCTTTTAAGCTTGCATTTGATCATTTTTCTTAGCTGTCCTTCTACAAATCATTATCTCTTTTTCAAAATCTCTCTGGGGGTTGCAAAAACATTTTACTGTCCTTTTAAACAGAAACAGGCTCTCTGCATATCATGTCACGGCAGAGGGTGGAGGAGATAGGAATTTACAGTACACAGAGCAGACATAGCTCAGAAAATTGTTCCAAAGCCTCTGTCACACACCAGGCTCTCAGGTTCTGTCACTTACCTCTTCGCTGCCTTTCCAAGTTGTCCTTGCGGTCCTCAGGCTCTGCTGGTTTCAGACCTCTCTGTAAGATGCTGTCCAGTCTGTCTCCACTCTAGAGATTCCTCCAGAATCAGAGTATGAGCGTGACCATCTTGGATTCGGTCACATGATTCCTCTTGGCCAGTCAGGTGATAACAGCCTCCATTTCAGAATCTGTCCAAAACCAGTCCATGGGAGCTGCCATCTTGGATAGTCACCTGATCTATCTCAGCCAATCAGAGTGCTGCTTCTGCCCAGCTGACTGCAGTCTCCGATCAGGAATCAACAACAACTATAAAAGGACTTCCTGGAGCCCTTACCTGTTGCCAGTGCATCATTGTATTTTAGACACCTACCTGGTTCCCAGCAGTCTATGGTCTTGCTATTAATTCAGCTCAGACTGTTCAGCAGTCCAGTTCCTGTTTGCTGTCCTCTGCTAGTGTAATCACCATCAGTCCATTCACTACATGCAGAGGAACATTATCAGGCCGCCCAGCTCTGTCCACGTAGTCACCAGTCCAGCTCCAGAGACACAACCCAATCTAGGTACAGACAGATCCTCAGGCGTTTAAATCAACAAAGGCCAATGTGTTCAAATGGGGCACTCTTAGAACAGGAGCATTATAAAACTTAATAAACTTTATTGATATTCATTAAAATATTTATTAACAGAGTAGTGAAATATTAAAAAATGAAAATGACAAATAACACCAAATGATTGATAATTAACTGTTAAGACTAGCAAACTCTGCTAGTACACGCCGTTCTTGTTTAATCAGGTATATATTGAGAATATATTCGATAAATTACCTATATCATATAGTGGGGATGTGAGGATTAAATGGGATAATCAGCTATTATAGCGTTGCGGTATGGATATTGAAATTGTCCCTTCTCGATAATATGGGAACTGTTAGCCATATACCAAACGCTACTCTGAGGTAACAGAACCTGTGAATGTAGTGATTGCCGTCACCTGAATTATAGAATCACGCTAGGTAATACTACTCGCCTAGATTCTCATGTACAATCTGTTAGTAGTAATAATAACTGATTGTTATGTACCTAATACATGGTAAATGCATATATGGTATTAGAATTAGGGCATCATACTGCTATTTAGCTAGCATGATATAGCAAAATCCTTATAGCCTCTGCTTATAGCGTTCCCAGTACTCGTTAATAATGCTGCCCTTGTGACAGCTTGAGCTGGTAATATCTCTACAATTTGTAGCTGCTCACGAGGCTCCTCAGGCGTGACTGCCTCTCTGCTTACTTCTTTATGTGCCACGTGACTCTGGTTGCTACAGTAGTCCGTGACACTGTGTAGAATTATCAATCAATAACAGCAACCTAAAGAAACTGTTTATGAAAAAGATTCTTCTTATAGCCTCCCACAGTGATTTATGTTAAAGCAAAGCAACTAGTTTTATTTTGGGGGGGTTTTTTCCCTCTATGATTTTTATTTAAACACATTGCTGTAATTTTGTTTTCAGATCCCACTGGTGACCGCTGTATAAATCCATTTAATTACAGCTAGAATAATCCTTTTACAGCACTGCAGACAGTGAAACTTACCACCTAGTAGAAAAAGAAGAAAATGTTAGAAGGCCGATTTTATTAAAGGGGCACTTGTCCATGGCCCACTAGGACAAGACCCAGCATATACACTTTCTTGTAAAGTGGGTTCTGTGTTAGAGAGCTTCTGTCTAAGCGCCCTGGTGTCTTAGGAAGACAATAGATTGGTTTCAAAGAAGAGTCTCTGATAAATGAAAAGTTCAATAAAAAAAAAAACCAAAACGATAGTTACTAGCCTCAGTCTCCTAATGCATATAGTTCAAGCCTTAAATCTGAACCTTCTTTAGTGTTTACCTCTAGTCCATGCTTTTATCCATATCTAACCATAAGCAGATCAAGCTCTAAAATGATCCTAATCTTATAAGATCTCTGTTTTTCCCATATTACTACAATTTTATAACTCCTCACACAAAGACTAATTTGTGTCAGTCGATGTTTTCTGTTACAAGAAAGCTTGTAACACACAAGATTCCTCTCATGTTCTGCACAGGGGATTGTTGCCCAGTAACAGTGGTGGATTCAGGGGGCAATTGGAGCTATGGCCCCCCCTAGCTGGACAAGCTTATCTTTAAATTGTGGCCAAGATGCCTTTCAAAATGGAGGAGGGGTGGGGCCAACTGGGGGCAAAGCCAGCCAATCAGAATGAAGGAGGGCATGTCTACGCTAAATTTTATTTAGTGATTTAAGTTTAATTTGTGATATATTAGTATTTGGCCCAGTGGTCAAAGTGGAAATTTAGGAATAGTGGTATGAAAAATGGAACTTGATAGTTTTTACAATGAAAGCAGTAGAAGTGTTAGTATGGCATACCGCCATATACCAGGCCGTTTCCACCACTGATCTGTCCACAGACTTTGAGAGGATTAATTACAAAACTGATTGTGGTTTAGTGATTAACATCAAAATAATTTGCTTTGGGGTGCTTTCCCAGTTGAAGTTAGAGGATATCTAAATGCATTAACACTCCAGGAAATAGTGTCTTTCTTGTTTGAGTACAGGCCTTTATAGTTGCTGCTTTGTATAGTTAAACATTATTGCTTCTGAACACTTACCTGCAGCTTTAGTACCTGCAAAAATAATGATAAATAGTTCACTTTGATAACAATTAGCTAAAAAAATAAAATAAAATGAGTATTGTTAGTTTCATTTTTATTGGTGTTATCATTTTTATTTTATAATAGTAATATTTTAATATTTCAATGTTTTCTCCCCTAGATTTGGGCCTGGATCAATTTATCGTAAAACGATATGATGGAAAGGTGAGAGAATTTTCTGTTGACTGTATAAAAAAAAGTTTATTGACAATGGTGTTTCACAGGTCTTAGTGCTGAAGAAGATCCCATGTATGTGTGTGTAAGGAAGTATATAACCATTTGTTTGAACAAAACTTAACTTTTTTTATACTCGTGGTCTACACTTGTGAAAGCTGACTGAAGCTACAGAATACCATGACTGTCTGTTTACTTCTAAAAATCCATGATCAATTAATAAAGCACTTCCTTTTCTTTTCACTGAAAATATTTTTTCTTTTTCCCGTTTGTCGAATTCTGTCCATTTCTCAACAAACAGGGATGGTGCAGTATGGGAATTTTTCAAGGGGGTCATGTAGGGTTGACATCCCTGCACAAGTATACAACGTTTGCAGAAGTAGTAAAATTACTTTTTATAGGAAATGTGTTCACATTAATGAAAATATGCATTGAACATTGTATATATTTTAAATGTAGAGACCCCTTACATTTTAGTTGCCAATGCTCTAAATATCTAAGAGTAAATAGAGGGGAGGAACAAAGAATGACTATCCCACCTTCCCAGGAATCCTCTTGCGGTCTCATGTGGGCTGGCTGACCTCCGTTGTCTTTCCTTAGCTTATTTACCAGCAAGCTGAACAGTGTGTGCTGCAGATAATCACCAAAGGATTACTGCACCAGACACTGAGCACTCGATTTTGGGTGGGGTTCAGGAACAGCAACACTACAAACCACTTTTCTTGGGTCTGGTGGCCCTTCTGATCCGGCTAGTTCTCTGATGTCTGTAGGAGTTCATGAATGCTTTCTTCACTCCTGTCAAGCTGGGTCTTTCTTCATAGGGACAGTGCAATGTTAATGTCTGTCTCTGAGTTTAATATGATATTCATACAAATGGAATATTTACGGTGTATTGGCATTGACAGCACCACTGTAGCTGAAGAAGTGAGGAGAGTGTTGTTGGACCATTACGATGATCAAGAGACCTGCCTGATTGGATGGAACACTGCTTCCCAAGTAAACACTATCCAGCAGTATTAATAGCTTTTTGAACTGTCATTTTAAGGCTGACAGTGAGACAGTGACTGCCCCTGACTTAATTTTTTTGCAGATTTGTTTTGTAAAGAAGATTTATACTTGCTGCTTTATTAGCCATCATCTGTCTAAATGCTTTAGCCTGCAAATGATTAAGCTCAGCACATCATACAAGTTATTTGTCCCTGTGGTGTGTTACTTGGAATAATATTAATTTACTAACATAAAAGCAGTGTAGATAAAAGCTGATGACATACTGTTGAAAGCTCTTAATTAATTTGATAAGAAAGATAGATCTCTGCGAAACTGTTATGATATCTAGGCTCTGCATTAAAGGAGAATGTTTACTAATTAGATAAATACACATTTTCATTGCTTTTTCTACTTTATCAGTATCTTCTTGGGGGATGCTGTGAACATGATTGACTGTAAAAGTATATATTTGGGGCGTTGTACCTCGGTCTTCATTTTTTTTTTTTTTTTAATAATCCAGTATTTTGTGACCTTGTCTCGCATTATCACTATATATAGATCTAATTATGTTTTTATCCGTTTGATGGCTTTGTAACCAGCCCAGTATATTACATCCGAATCTCCTACTGCCTAGACTTTACTTTTGTATCAGCTTTGTGAAATGGTGAGGTTTTGTAAGTGCTCCACTAATAAACCGTGAGGGGGTGCTCTCACCCTGTTGCTTTTCACCTCTCGTTTAAAGGTGTAAACACTCCAGATTGGAGTCATTAATTTCCATTGGTAAACCGCAAAGAATGTGTGCTGTATATCGCCTGAGCAATTTTTCCATCACTGACAATAACATTTTGGACAAGTTTCCAAAGCGCTCAATAACATGGTTATCCCAATTTAAAGTCATTGGGGCATATTCAATTAGCTTTTGGATTCGTGGTAACGCGCCGGAACAGCCGCGAAACGTAATACACGGTACCGCAATAACGTGGATTTTCGTTCGCAAAATCCACGTTAATGCGGTACCGTAATACCCGCAAGAACGCGCACTTTTCGCGGTAACGCGCGTTACCGCGAATCCGAAAGCTAATTGAATATGCCCCATTGTATTTGAACAGACCCTGTCATACATCGTTGTATGTGTTCATTATGAACTGCTGCAAGAAGTCACTAAAAGTTAGGAGCACATATGAAGCTGGAAAAGCACTACCTTGAAAAACGCCTGTGAGACCTCAACCTTAACTTATCAATTCTTGCAGGGTTTGTTTTTAGACTGATATTTAATATATCTATTGAACACATAGGAATAACAGTGTTAAAAGATAAATGAATGGCTCCCCATCATGTCATATGTAATATTCTGTCATTTTTTTCGACCATCGGCAACTTTTAGACTGATTAAAATGATGTTTGTAGAGTTTATTGCGGCCTCGTCGCCCTCAGGGAAGCTCTAACTGGTTGCAGTCCAGTATCTCTGAACATTTTTATTATAGGGCCCATGGACTTCACTTATTACAACAGGGTGATTAATAAACAACTTAGAGGATGTGGCTCTACTGTATAAAGAAGGAATAACGTTTCCATTGAATTTTCTAAACTAAATTCTTGGATCACAGAATAGATGTCTCAAAATGTATTTTTCAGTCTGTATGATCCTTAAATCTTTATATTTAGCCTAAGTTCCACAAGTCCCTTGTGTTCCTTGATGTCCAACCTGGGTATTTCGGCTATTGGATTATTATAGCATCTGCTCTCAGTACTACCAACCACTTGTGCAACAAATGTTCTCATATCTTAATATACAACTTCACTTCTCCTATTCTTGACTGCTATTTCATCTCTCTCTGAAGATTGTTGACTGGTGGCCATGGAAGGGAACAGTCATTTCACCTTGATTCTTCACCCCGGAGGTGTGGAAGCCGTGAGATCTTGCGTCTTAACACACACGGATCACCAGAGACCACCTGGAATTTTGGCTCCATCTCTTAAATGGTTTTGGTTTGAAAATACAAATTTAGGGACGAAAGGCTGAAAAGTGGGCTCTTGTGTCTTTCATGCCAGCTTTTATATTTATCTAAGGGAAGAGAACCCATTGATTTGTCCATATCTTAGAATGTAGACCAGTCTAAAGGATCAATTGTAAAACCACTGCAATTTATTTAGACAACATTAAATGTACAAACCTGTCTCCAAAATTTAACGGGGCACCCTTTATCTAACTTTCAATTTATGATCTTTATTTCATGTCAAACCGCTTTTAAAAGGTGGAGATTGTGTAAAGAAATCTGCAGTTGGAGTCTTGATGGATTTTTGGACTTAACACTTTTGGCATAATTTCTTCTATTTTTGTAGATTTCTCATTTTCTGATAAGCAGATTTAAACCGTGTCCTTGGCCACAAAGGTTTCACTAGGACCGGTTGTCTTTTCTTTGAGGTGCTCTGTTTGATTTTTGGTTTGATCACTTTCTTGTTGCTATTTGGTCTCTGTGTGCGTATTTGGCGTCTCATTTGATGTTTTATTCTATTCAGCATGTATTTTAATTGTATTCAGTTTGTAAATGTTAGTAACATTGACTATAGGCTCTGGGTTGTCATGTACATGGTTCTAGTTCGGATTGTGTATCTTCCATGGTGGGTCTACTTATTCGCCTACAACTTTTGGCACTGATGATCTTTGATACCTTTATATTACATATTTGCCTTATACTTTTTTTTGTTCAGTTTCATTCCCGTTTCTCTGCTATATAGTATAGACTGGGTGAGGTCACTGTTGCTGACCCGATCCTACTGTTTTGACAACATCTCCTGTTTTCTGTGTGACATCCATATACTTCTGGAGCCTTTCGTGCTATTAAAAGTGATTTGGTGGAACGATACGTTGTAACTTGAAAATGATCATCTAGCGTGTCTGAGAGGTGTCATTCAGTTTATTTTTATTTGCTATACTGTTAGTGTGCCCCTCACCTTATAACATACTGCGTTCTAATGGATTTCTCTATTCTGCACATTTGTCTGAAATGTTACCCTCCGGCTGAGCTGCTTGTTTTATTGTCTTTTTTTTTTTTTTTTTCTATTTTCTTTTTTTTGTTGCTGTTTTGGAAAACAATAAATTTTCCTCCCTTATCTCTTGATCACCTCCAGCTGGATACAATTAATTTGCTTCCTGGCTACTTTGTGCTCTGATATAAAGCTTATTCTTTCTTGCCTGTTGGTAAAGCACTATCTTTGCTGTTTATGATCATTTATCCCATGTTTTTTTTGCCCCCCTCCTTCTGTTACTGCTTGACTTTGACAATCAAGCCTAATCCCTTCCACATCTTGATGCATTACCTGCTTGAGGTTACTGGCAGGACATCATAGCTATCTTGTTTTCTAAATCAAGTGTGTTAAGCTGTCTCCCAAGTGTTCTCTGATCTTTTTTTTTTTTTTTGCACTATTTTTAATGGAGAGGTGAAAAACCTAAATATGAGTATCCAAAACCAGCCCCAGACCTTCTTCTACTCTCATGGCCAGCAGATTGGTGATGTCTTGACTTTTAGGAGGCATCTTGCCTGACTTGACATCATTGATTATTATTTGCATGTTTGTGCTCATCTTTGTTTTAGGTATTTCAATTAGACTATAAAACACAATACTGTATGACATCACAGAAATAAATATGACCTTATAACTCTGTTCTTTTCACCTACCGTTGAAATAGGACAGATATGCACCTCAGATGGAGCTTTTAATATTACTGTAATGGGAGGGGCAGTCACATGGATGTTCACAGAGAATGCACAACGGACCATAGAATGCATCACCGTTACCTCTTTGGAACTTTTGCGTACTACCAACTAATGTATTAATTTCTACATGTTAAAATCTTGTATACAAATCCCCAATTTTCTTTTCATTTTATGATTTAAAATAACTTTATTTGCATTCACCAGTACAGTAGCCCCAGAAGCTCATGCACTGACATATTTTGGGTCCTGGATGAATATGCACTAGAACCCCTAATGGCAGATTATTTTAACACCCTCTTCTAGGTATTACCGTCACTTAAGTTGCATTTTGCTTCAAGGTTGTCTACTCTGCTGTGGGTGGAAATGGATCACATCGCCCCAGCATAGCTCAATTGATCTTTCTTTTTTTTCCAAAGACTTTGAAGTAAACATGAACCGCTAAATCTGTAACCCGCATTTCACACTGCAGTACCATGCCAAGATTGTCCTTGAATTATTGAGTCATCTGCAGTCCTCATTAACATGTACATGCGTCTCCTTCCCTGAACTAGCAAGAGAACATCATGTTTCTTATTAGAATGTAAGCTGCATCTCCTTTATTAGATGCATTGCAGGATATATGCTGAACCCGCTGTCTAGTCCGTCCCCTCTCTGTGTGCATTGTGTTTAACCTATTACCCAAATTACTCTGAGCACTAATCTAAGAAATATAAGACTTAGGACAGATAATTTAATTGTAAATTATTTAATGTCAGGACTGGGAATTGGATGGAGCTACTAACTGGTATTGGCGTAACTGTACAAGGAGGTGCGGAGTCTAATGCACCCCCGGTATTCACCAGGGACCCTCTGAACGAGGTTTGCACTAAGCTGTAAAAGTTGCGCAGGTCGCAGTTCTCCAGGACAGTTACCAGTGTAGTAGTGATGAGGGTGGTCAGGTCAATCCGTGTCAAGGCAATAGGACAATGCAGTAGCGAGGGAGATCCAAAGGAATGGTCAGAGTAGCTGAAGTCAAACCAGGAGATTAAGAAAACCGAATCAGGATCCAGAAGAATGGTCACAGAACAAGCCGGGTCCAACAGGAGGTCAATAGTAAAAGCACAACACATGGAACGCCGGAGGCAGGAAAGGACCTGATACTCTGGCACCCTAATGGTGTCAGTCAGGTTTAAATAGAGGTGCACAGTACTTGATAAGTCCGTGACGCCACGGAGCACCGACGGAGAGCCAGAATCGCGTCCCGTTGCCTACTCACGCAAACATGTGGAGAATCATACAAACTCCATACAGATAGGGCCTGGTCAGACTCATACACATGACCTCAGTGAGACAGCAATGCTAAACACTGTGCCACAGTGCTGCCCATAAATGCAAACCAAGAATCCTCTTATGCTTTGTGAGGCCAGCCTATATTAAACGTACATTGATGAAGTGAGAGATGCCAGCAGCATTTCCACGTGTCATATTTCTTGGAAATTAAAATAAATTAAACTAAACCCCAGGAAGATATCAAACAAAATAATCCTTCCTAATAAAGCATATGGACAGATTAAATAATGTTTGTTTTTAAAAATGCTGAAAAGCATTTGGAAATAGCAGACCATATTTTACATATTTCAAGCGTCGGTTCAGGATTTGGTGGCATTTTGCTTGCTTTTAAATATTTAATTGCAAAAAGGCAAATAGACTTCAACTGGAAGAATACATTTCTGGACAATATAATTTAAATATTATTAATCCAGAATCCCACTATGTAAATATTTCATTATAATCCATAGGGACACTAAACATTGCTTAGCATCTGTGGCATGTAGTCCAAGCAGACCCAAATGCTCTACAATCCCTATAATGACTTTTGAACATAGTAATAATTTCTGTCATTTTTAAGGTGCTTTTAACTAGGGTCTTGCCTTATTGCCTTATTGTGTGCAATCTTCATCTCCTGGTCATCCATGTTCTCCTTAGTTTTGGAGTCAGCAAGGGTAGAACAACCTGTATTTATTGGAATACTTAGAGTAGCACATCAGGAGATAAGCTGATATTGTGGGACGTAGAGTCCTATCCAGTCCTCTGATTGTGTGAGGAAAGGGCTGTCTGTGATAGGGCCAGTGTCATGATGTGAGAAGGGGAATGGAAGCAAGTACTGAAAGTTATATAATGGGAGGAGCAGGGTACTCCAACAGCACACAGTAATCATGCGATGTTAATGATACATGAAGATTGTGGTGTCCTATGCACCTCTGTATGAAACAAAGTTCATACAACCAACTTGATTATGTGTAATACTTGTGCTTTATAAATATCTAGTTGTACAGCCCAGGGAATTGAAATAAATAGTGAAAATTATCTTCTATACTAATAAGGTTAAAATGTACTGTCCAGTCATTATTGATACATAGAAAGGTTCCCAGAGTCAAGGTTTCATAGATTAGTCTGTTAAAATTTGGGACTATACCTATAGATACGGTAACGTTGATAGACACTTTCACCTTCATTTTATATATCCAGGGCCCAATGAAATACCTCATTTAGGTTTATACATTTACAGATCTAAACATTAAATAATTCTCAGATATGACTATTTTCAGTACATAACACATTTAATATTTATTTCAAAGCAGATTTGACTGTGGTTTAACTGAGCAGTCAATTTTTCATTTTGTTCTGTTTATTTGTTTCTTGACTTCTGCCTGATAATGTTTGTGAGACTGTAGGTTTTTCTGTAGAGTAAGAGATTTGTCTCTACAGACACCTCTTTATGCGTGCACCCAAAGGGCTAGTATCTATTCATCACCAAGCCTGCATGATTAATGATGGCAAGTCTGCCCCATAGCTAGTCCTCTGTAGCCTGAGCCTACTATAATATAGGATGAGCTCAATCATTGTGTAATAAATGCTATTAATTTCCGAAAGGAAGGATCTGAAAGGAATACGTATTTATTTTTCATGTTTTAAATAGTTTAACTAGCTCGTCTTCAGAGCATAAATCCGCTATGAGACAAATTAATGATTTGTCATATTAAAAGTTAATATATGCAATTACCCGTGTCCCAAGTCGTCTTATTATTCCTTTCTGTCTAGCACATCAGGGCATTACTCATTTGATTATGAACTCTACTTTTTGACCTATCTGACATTGCAATACGAATAATTTTCTCTACGCACAAAAACCAGCAGTATCCACAATTGTGGATAAAAAGATGGGCTCCAAATTATAAATACCTTCCAAACAGGTCTTTTGAAAAAACGTCAAAATGGTAAAATTGCATAAACAAATTTACAACATATGTTGAAGACCCATTTTACTCGCTTATTTTTTTTTATAATGCTACCCCCATAAGACACACTTTATTTACAGGTTAGGGTGCACTAATCAACTCAATGTAAATGTCACAATAGTGTGCATGAAATACTGAAAATATGTTTATATTATTGGAAGTTTTTATTGATATAGTTGTAATTATAAAAGTCCCTTACATATCACTGTATATCCTTCATACACTGTTCACAACAGATTCTGAGCACATTGATAATGGTATAAATAGTGTGAGAATTCTAAGGCAGCAGTGAACGTAGAAGTTCCTGTATCCCATTTTCTTCCCCTCCCTATCTGACCATCTTGCTTATACCCCATGAATCCATAAATGCAACACTGGTTACAGTGATATAGAAAAAATAGATTGTATCTTACATCTTCAAACATGATGCAGGTGCACTGTAGGTACTGTCACGGGCACTAGGAGTCTTTACCCAGGGATCACCAGATGGTAGGCTTACCAGAGCAATGTAGATGGTAATAGGGTACTCTGGTAGCTGGGTGATCACGGAACATGAAATGATGGCCGATGAGATGCTCAGGAAAGTCTATGACTAGCAACACTGGAAATGAGGTAATGATACACAAGGAACTGTATGGACAAGGACACGTGAAGGTAGTCCGTGGTCTGCGATAGCAAGTTGTACCACTGCTATAGTGAGGAGGAATGTCCAACAGAAACAAGGAGGTGATGAGAGTCAGCGGTCTGCGGGTAGCAAGCTGTACCGCTGTCTGAGTGAAGGAATGGAATCCAAGTGGAGGTATCCAGGTAGTCAGTGGTCTGCGGTAGCAAGTTGTACCACTGCTATGTGAGAGAATAATGGAACAGGTGATACCGGAAACAGGGATCAGTGGTCTGACATCAGCAAGTTGTACCACTGAATATATATGTGAGGAGGTGCACAGGGAAAGACTGCAACACAGGATATACACAGGCACCTTATACACGATCCACAGTGATATGCACAATATAGATATATATATGGATATAAATGACTGAGCAGGTCTGCAATCTAGAAAGTCTCTTGAAGTAGTCCAGCACAATGATAACACAGTCAATGATGGCAATAGACTCAGCGGATAGCAGACTCCAGAGAGAACCAAACACAGTCCAGCAAGATATGCAATACACAGCACAGTCAATGAGAAGTATGCATACCGTGGTTCAGCAGTAGCAGTCAGATGGGATTGCAGCGGTACCTGAGCGGCTGGAGACCGACTGGATAGGAAGTCCCTGGATAGGTGAAGCAGCGGTCTAGCAGGTGCAGCGCACAGGTGAGTAGACCGACAGGGACACGAATCCACAGGAGTCAGCAACAGGTGGAACTGGACTTATAGGAAACCCAGGAGAATGGAGATGATCCAGCAGAGGGTAGTAGAAGAGATACAAATCCAATGCTGACAGGAGGGTAGAGACCAGTGGAACACGTGAAGGCGTGGAGAGTGGATCAGCAGGAGATGGACGATAGCGCTGACCACAGCGGCAGGACTCAGCGGCACACGGAGGTAACCAGTAGCAACCACAGGAACCAACAGCGATGGGAAACAGGAGTGCAGCGCAGGGCAGGAGCAGTAGATCACGAAGTGTAGCAGATGGTAATGAAAAGCGGCAGTCTCGAGGAAGTCACAGCAAAGATGAGATGAGAGTGTAGTGCACGGAGGCAGCGGGTAGTAATCAGCTAGCAGTCACGATGTTGAACACAGGCGAGTTGCAAGCAGGAGACTGTAGTGCACAGAGGCAGCGGATAGTAGTCAGCTGGCAGTCACGATGTTGAACACAGGCGAGTTGCAAGCAGGAGACTGTAGTGCACAGAGGCAGCGGATAGTAATCAGCTGGCAGTCACGATGTTGAACATAGGCGAGTTGCAAGCCGGAGACTGTAGTGCACAGAGGCAGCGGATAGTAGTCAGCTGGCAGTCACGATGTTGAACACAGGCAAGTTGCAAGCAGGAGACTGTAGTGCACAGAGGCAGCAGATAGTAATCAGCAAACAGACTTGATGAGAAGCAGGTGAATGAGGTAAAAGCTGGAGTGCACGGAGGCAGCGGATAGCAATGAGCAAACAGTAATGATGATACAGTAGATGGTAGAAGTGGTATGGAACCACAGAAGTAGAAGTGGTTAGGAAACCACAGGAATCAGCAGCGCTGAATACACGAGTAATACAGGAACACCTTCAGAGACTCATGAAGAATGAGACTCCAAGATCAGGCAACGTGGTGTTGACCACAGGTGCTTAATATAGGGAGGTTGCCTGATCTGCCAATTAAGTTAAAGGAGTATACACTAAGTATAGAAAAGGGCTGCGCATGCGCAGACCCTCAGGATGGTGGACGACCACGGTTCCTAAATGTCCGGGAAGAGGCACTCACGGTCCGGTGAGTGACAGTACCCCCCCTTTTAAAGGTGGGCACAGAACGCCTGGAACCGGGCTTGTCCGGATTTTTGGAGTAAAACTTCTTCAAAAGGGCAGGAGCATTAAGATCTTCAGCTTTGATCCAAGAGCGCTCCTCAGGACCAAAGCCCTTCCAATGAACGAGGAAATGGAGGACTCCTCGCGAAATTTTTGCATCTAGTACCTCGGTAATCTCAAAATCCTCCTCCTGATGAACTTGAACTGGCTGCGGAGCTGAGGGAGGAGTTGAAAAACGGTTGATAATAAGAGGTTTGAGCAAAGATACATGGAAGGCATTAGAAATCCGAAGACTCTTAGGAAGAAGGAGTTTCACACATACTGGATTGATAACTTGAATGATCCTATATGGACCAATAAAACGAGGGGCGAATTTCATGGATGGAACCTTCAAACGAATATTTTTTGTGGATAACCAGACACGATCTCCAATTTTTAGTGGTGGAATAGCCCGTCTCTTCTTATCAGCGAAAGATTTATATTTGACAGATGTCTTCTTTAAACAGGTTCTGACCTGAGACCAGATATTTTTAAAGGTCTGACAAACCGTTTCCACCGCAGGAACTTGGGTGGGCGGGAGGGCAGGAAATTCCGGAAAAGACGGATGGTGACCGTAGACCACAAAGAATGGAGTTTTGGATGATGACTCATGGTACATGTTGTTATGGGCGAACTCAGCCCAAGGGAGTAACTCTACCCAGTTGTCTTGATTGGCTGATGAAAATATCCTTATAAAAGTCTCAAGATCTTGATTGACACGTTCGGTTTGTCCATTGGATTGTGGATGGTAAGAAGATGAGAGTGCTAATCGTATGCCCAAGGTTTTACAAAGGGCTCGCCAGAATCTGGACACGAATTGTACTCCTCTATCAGACACAATCTCAGATGGACATCCATGGATACGGAAGATCTCTTTAATGAAATGTTCAGCCAGGATAGACGAGGAAGGCAAACCAGACAGAGGGATGAAATGAGCCATCTTCGAAAATCTGTCCACTACGACCCAAATAGTGTTATGGTTCTTACTAGGTGGTAAGTCAGTAACGAAATCCATACTAATATGGGTCCATGGTTTGGACGGAATGGGTAGTGGTCGCAGCAACCCTGCTGGGGTTCTGCGGGAGGATTTGAATTGCGAACATAATTCACAGGAAGCAATGAACTCTTTGACGTCTCTCCTCATTGAAGGCCACCAGTAACTTCGAGAGAGGATCTCAAAAGTCTTGTGTTCACCGGCGTGTCCAGAAAAACGAGAGGCATGGAACCACGAAAGGATTTTCCTCCTTAGAGTAGGAGGCACAAGGGTTTTCCCAAATGGTAGCGTTTTGGTGGATGAAGCAGCCAGTGAGATACATTTGGGGTCTAGAATGGTATGGTTGGAAACCTCTTCTATATCAGAGGACGTAACAAAGGCTCTAGATAAGGCATCAGCTTTTTTGTTTTTGGCAGCTGGTTTGAAGGTAATTATTAATTCAAAACGGGAAAAGAAAAGAGACCATCTTGCTTGACGAGGGTTCAAGCATTGGGCAGACTGGAGATATGACAAGTTCTTATGATCCGTGAAGATCGTCACCGGATGGCGAGCTCCCTCCAACAAGTATCTCCATTCCTCTAATGCGGCTTTGATAGCCAGTAATTCCTTGTCTCCGATGGTATAATTCTTCTCTGCGGGTAGGAGACCCCGAGAATAGAAGGCACAAGGGTGGAATTTTTGCTGTTCCGAGCGTTGGGAGAGAATAGCTCCTAAGCCCACATTAGAGGCATCTACTTCTAGAAAAAAAGGGAGTGTCACATCAGGCTGACGAAGGATTGGAGCCGAAGAGAAGGACTCTTTTAATGTTTGAAAGGCTTGAATAGCCTCAGTAGACCATTGCTTAGGATTAGCCCCTTTTCGAGTCAGGGCCACAATAGGAGATGCAATGGAAGAAAAGTCTTGAATGAAGCGTCTATAGTAATTGGCAAAACCTAAAAAACGCTGGATGGCACGAAGAGTAGTTGGCTGGGGCCAATGTAGTACAGCATTTACTTTGTCAGGATCCATCTTCAGACCAACTCCGGAAACAATATACCCCAAGAATGGAATCTGGGGTAATTCGAATGAACATTTTTCTAATTTACAGAACAATGAATTTTTCCGTAGCCTGGAGAGGACTTCTGCCACATGTTGGTGGTGAGAAGGCAGGTCCTGTGAAAAAATCAATATGTCGTCCAGGTAGACGACGACACATACATATAATAAGTCCCGAAAAATCTCATTGATGAAGCCCTGAAAAACAGCGGGGGCATTACATAGCCCGAAAGGCATTACCAGATATTCGTAATGCCCGTCTCTGGTGTTAAACGCCGTCTTCCATTCGTCACCGGAACGAATTCTGATTAAATTGTAGGCACCACGAAGATCCAACTTAGTAAAAATACGGGCTCCCTTGATGCGGTCAAATAGCTCAGTGATCAACGGAATGGGATACCGATTCTTGATAGTAATGGCATTGAGTCCACGAAAATCTATACAAGGGCGTAATGATCCATCCTTCTTTTTGACAAAGAAGAACCCAGCTCCAGCGGGCGAGGTGGAAGGTCGAATGAACCCACGCTGGAGGTTCTCCCGTATATATTCAGATGTAGCTTGAGTTTCAGGTAACGAGAGTGGATAGACCCGGCCCCTGGGAGGAGTCTTGCCAGGAAGAAGATCAATCGGACAATCCCAAGAACGATGAGGAGGAAGACGTTCAGACTGAGCTTTATCAAAAACATCGGTAAATGAAGCATATTGAGGAGGGAGTCCCGGTGAAATAGCTGAGATGGAAGCTTGCTGTACCTTGAGAGGAATGACTTGGGAAAGGCAATGATGGTGACATTCAGGCCCCCAAGACGTGACTTGAGGGGTGCGCCAGTCAATCTGGGGAGAGTGACACTGAAGCCATGGAAGGCCTAGGACAATCGGACTTGTCGTAACAGGAAGAATTAAAAACGATATCTCTTCATGATGCAGAGCACCAATCTGAAGGGTTACTGGAGACGTACTCTGGGTGATGAGACCGTTGATGAGACGTGATCCATCAATAGCCGTCACAGTAATGGGAGTTTTTAAGGTAATCATTGGTAGAGACCATTGATTAACTAACGATTTGGAAATAAAATTTCCTGCTGCTCCGGAATCAATCAATGCCTGTGACTCAAAGGTCTTGGTAGCAAAGGAAATAGTCACATCAAAAGCGCAGACTTTAGATTTCATAGACGATGGAGAGGACTCCAGGGACCCTAACTTCACCTCTCCAGAACTAGTTAGGGCCTGGCATTTCCCGATCTCTTAGGGCAGGAGCTGAGGACATGAGTGGAATCAGCACAATAGATACAGAGTCTATTCTTGACTCTTCGTTTCCTCTCCTCAGAAGATAACTTGGAACGTCCTATCTCCATGGGAATCACAGCGGGTGACACTGGACGAAATTGAGGGTTAGAGCGAAAAGGTGTTTTAGCAGAAGTCGTTTTCTCAGCCTCTCTTTCACGAAATCTCATATCAACACGATGGCATAGAGAGATCAAATCTTCAAGTGACGAAGGAAGCTCTTGGGTAGTCAGTGCATCTTTAATTTTATCGGAAAGCCCCTGCCAGAAGGCGGCAACCAGGGCTTCAGTGTTCCACTGAAGTTCAGAGGCTAGGATCCTAAATTGAATGACGTACTGGCCTACAGTATGAGATCCTTGTCGCAGACGGAGGATACTGGAAGCAGCGGAGGTCACACGACCTGGTTCATCGAACACACTTCGGAATGTAGAAATGAATTTGGCACTATCTTGTAATATTGGATCGTTCCTCTCCCACAGAGGGGAGGCCCAAGCCAGGGCTTGTCCTGAAAACAAAGAGATAAGATAGGCCACTCTGGAACGATGGGTAGAAAAATTTTGAGGTTGGAGCTCAAAATGGACTGAACATTGGTTAAGGAAACCCCTACAAGTTTTGGGGTCTCCATCGTACTTTGACGGAGTAGGCAGGTGAAGCGTGGAAGCTATAGACACCTGGGATGGCAATGGGGAAACGGAGGAAAGCACAGGAGCTTCAGTAGTAGCTGTCACAGTCTGTCCAGATGTTCCTTGGGAGGTTAATGACTGATAACACTGAAGTAACAGCTGTTGGCGGGCATCCTGTTGCTCCACACGGCTAACCAGATGTTGCAGCATCTCTTTGGCGGTAGGTTCCACATCTGGGTCTGTCATGGCCTGATCTTACTGTCACGGGCACTAGGAGTCTTTACCCAGGGATCACCAGATGGTAGGCTTACCAGAGCAATGTAGATGGTAATAGGGTACTCTGGTAGCTGGGTGATCACGGAACATGAAATGATGGCCGATGAGATGCTCAGGAAAGTCTATGACTAGCAACACTGGAAATGAGGTAATGATACACAAGGAACTGTATGGACAAGGACACGTGAAGGTAGTCCGTGGTCTGCGATAGCAAGTTGTACCACTGCTATAGTGAGGAGGAATGTCCAACAGAAACAAGGAGGTGATGAGAGTCAGCGGTCTGCGGGTAGCAAGCTGTACCGCTGTCTGAGTGAAGGAATGGAATCCAAGTGGAGGTATCCAGGTAGTCAGTGGTCTGCGGTAGCAAGTTGTACCACTGCTATGTGAGAGAATAATGGAACAGGTGATACCGGAAACAGGGATCAGTGGTCTGACATCAGCAAGTTGTACCACTGAATATATATGTGAGGAGGTGCACAGGGAAAGACTGCAACACAGGATATACACAGGCACCTTATACACGATCCACAGTGATATGCACAATATAGATATATATATGGATATAAATGACTGAGCAGGTCTGCAATCTAGAAAGTCTCTTGAAGTAGTCCAGCACAATGATAACACAGTCAATGATGGCAATAGACTCAGCGGATAGCAGACTCCAGAGAGAACCAAACACAGTCCAGCAAGATATGCAATACACAGCACAGTCAATGAGAAGTATGCATACCGTGGTTCAGCAGTAGCAGTCAGATGGGATTGCAGCGGTACCTGAGCGGCTGGAGACCGACTGGATAGGAAGTCCCTGGATAGGTGAAGCAGCGGTCTAGCAGGTGCAGCGCACAGGTGAGTAGACCGACAGGGACACGAATCCACAGGAGTCAGCAACAGGTGGAACTGGACTTATAGGAAACCCAGGAGAATGGAGATGATCCAGCAGAGGGTAGTAGAAGAGATACAAATCCAATGCTGACAGGAGGGTAGAGACCAGTGGAACACGTGAAGGCGTGGAGAGTGGATCAGCAGGAGATGGACGATAGCGCTGACCACAGCGGCAGGACTCAGCGGCACACGGAGGTAACCAGTAGCAACCACAGGAACCAACAGCGATGGGAAACAGGAGTGCAGCGCAGGGCAGGAGCAGTAGATCACGAAGTGTAGCAGATGGTAATGAAAAGCGGCAGTCTCGAGGAAGTCACAGCAAAGATGAGATGAGAGTGTAGTGCACGGAGGCAGCGGGTAGTAATCAGCTAGCAGTCACGATGTTGAACACAGGCGAGTTGCAAGCAGGAGACTGTAGTGCACAGAGGCAGCGGATAGTAGTCAGCTGGCAGTCACGATGTTGAACACAGGCGAGTTGCAAGCAGGAGACTGTAGTGCACAGAGGCAGCGGATAGTAATCAGCTGGCAGTCACGATGTTGAACACAGGCGAGTTGCAAGCCGGAGACTGTAGTGCACAGAGGCAGCGGATAGTAGTCAGCTGGCAGTCACGATGTTGAACACAGGCAAGTTGCAAGCAGGAGACTGTAGTGCACAGAGGCAGCAGATAGTAATCAGCAAACAGACTTGATGAGAAGCAGGTGAATGAGGTAAAAGCTGGAGTGCACGGAGGCAGCGGATAGCAATGAGCAAACAGTAATGATGATACAGTAGATGGTAGAAGTGGTATGGAACCACAGAAGTAGAAGTGGTTAGGAAACCACAGGAATCAGCAGCGCTGAATACACGAGTAATACAGGAACACCTTCAGAGACTCATGAAGAATGAGACTCCAAGATCAGGCAACGTGGTGTTGACCACAGGTGCTTAATATAGGGAGGTTGCCTGATCTGCCAATTAAGTTAAAGGAGTATACACTAAGTATAGAAAAGGGCTGCGCATGCGCAGACCCTCAGGATGGTGGACGACCACGGTTCCTAAATGTCCGGGAAGAGGCACTCACGGTCCGGTGAGTGACAGGTACCAACAGATAATGCACGACAATGGGAGAGACAGACACTCTCCAAGCAGGTAGTGATAAAAGAAGGTCTGCGATCCAACATTTCTATCCCTACTAGGATCTTTATCAAGAATATCGATGAAGATCCCAGCAGTGTATTAAAGACCTCCTCTTTCCATACCTGCTTTTAGAGTGAGAGTTCCCTGAAGTTCACCTCCTGCTACACACACACACAACCATCCCTGTCAATATTGTCCTCTCATTTTAGGGACAGGTAAATATAACTGTATTTCAAATGAACAACCCCTTAATCCCGGTCATCCATTCAAATGAATAAAAATAATTTTGATGGTTTCCCACAACATATTATTCTTTATATTGTCAAACCCTCAACCACCATCTGTTTGCATTATCAATTGTATAACTGCTAATTGTTTTCCCAATAAACGTTTCCGCTAGCATTATTATGTCTTCTGATTGGCCAGCGTTGTTGAGCTTTGAACAGCCAGCTATCTATCTCCCTGTAGCTGCAGGGAAGTGGAAATGTTATTGACTTTGCCTGTCGCCCATTACCCACCTTTAATCTGCTTTGGCATTGTGCTTCTGCATTCTGTACTGCTTGCACTGTGTGCCCACGCACTGAAAGGGCACAGATATGGAGCGGAAGAATGGCTTTTTCCCTGTCGTTCTCTGCCAACTTTTTTTCAATAACTTGTGTTAGTTCTGGCTATGGGCTTTGACAGAAATTAAATAAGATTATTGCAGTGTAGGAAATTAAATTTCATTGAAACAAACTCCTTTTATAGATGAAGTTTTTTTTTTTTCCCCTCACAGTCTGAGTGGTTTATCCTGTAACACTGAAGTAACTGATGCCTAGTTTGACATTTCTAGCCTATTATATCTGCTATATTACTCCAATATGGAGATGTGGTACACCCATGACATCAGAGCTTCCTTTTGTCAGTGCTTACGCTAATAAAATAGATTTCAGGTTTAAATAATTGCCAATAGAATAATAGTTAAGAAATTAAAGAGAGAATAAAGTTTGATTATCTTTCATCAAAATACAATGCATGATGGGAACCAACTGAATTTATTGTATCTTTAGCTCATCAAGTACAGTGTCGTTCCTGTGCATTGTATTATGATTTCAGTCTTCTTTCAGCTGCGTGCTCATTCTCTATTCTGAATCGTTCTCTTTTATTGCTTAGATGTGTTATCCTGTATTATCTTCAAACAGGTTGTGTTACTCGCAGCATTGGGGCATTTTATTCATGACGTGATGCCTCTGATCAAGTTATGCATGAGAAGCACTTTATGCTTAGTTTTCTAAATAAAAGCACTAAAACTAGTCATTGTTTTCCCATATATTACTAATTATGCAATACTTTTACACGTATGACTTATAAGATACAGTATGTTGAATGTATTTCTGTCCATGTAGAGAAGATTTCCTATGTGAGTCATGAAGGTTAAATTGAGCTTTCACTAGTAACAGTGTTTGAAAGTAAATTGGGATTTCACCCCCCCCCCCCCCCACCTCCTCATCCGTATAATAAGTCACAGCTTGAAGTAGGGAATAGGTCACAAGAGTGAATAACTATCCTCATAGGGTGGTGTGACATGGGCACTCTTCATCTTCAGACACTAATGCCCTATTATAGCGGTTATATTACAGATGGGCAACCGCATTGCTTTTACAGCTTATAATGTGAGGTTAAAAAATCGGTTTGACATGGTCTGATCAAATATAGTGGATTTTAATTAGTCAGCATTTTTATCAAGATCTTTGGACATTTTGTGCAAAACACTTCTCTGTTTTTTAAAAATGGCTCAATTAAGTACAGCGCACATATTATACATTCAAATGTATTATTTCAATTTGATAAGATGCTCTGCTCTAAACGTGGCATTTAAAGTGCCCATGTGACACCCCCCCTGTGCTCCTCAGGGCTACTGGTAAGTTACTGTCTTGGCAAAAAAGTTCAAAATAATGAATGGACTAATGAACCTAAGGATTCTTGATATTCCCTGTTTTTTTTATTTTCTTTTTACAGGCCTTTGTAACACTTTCTCCCTAGTGCTATCCTTCCCATTGCCTTGTGTTGCTGTGGTATTTAGTTTAACAAAACTTTGGTTTATTTTTAATGACCTTAACCTTTTCCTGTCATGTTAAGAAATGTTTCTGTCTTTACCCTTTGCTTGTATAACCAAACATTACCTGGTTTTTCTATCTTCTTTTTAACCTTACCACCTCCCCCAACTCTCTCATCAGGATTTCTGGCAGGTACTGATAATAGCATGTGTTTGCTTCTGAACATCAATATTGTGCATCATAACAAAGGGGCAGACTGCCTGCGCTCCACCAACAGAGTTGACTCCACTATATATCATTGTAGAAAATGGCAAGATCTGGTAGCCAGAAATGTACATGGTTGATTTTTGCCAATAACCATTTTCATTTGCATAGTCATTGCCCAGAATCCTTTGCCTGCTGAGGTTTGCTATGTAATACTTAGTTGCCATGCTTGCATGTGATCTGTAGTTATGGACATTAT
Organism: Mixophyes fleayi; assembly: GCF_038048845.1. NCBI lineage: Eukaryota > Metazoa > Chordata > Amphibia > Anura > Limnodynastidae > Mixophyes > Mixophyes fleayi. The sequence goes on from NC_134407.1 coordinate 54,476,455, forward strand.
AATAGCGTAAGAAAAGCCTGCATATATGAGTAAAATTGCTGGAAATATAATGTAAGGCGGTATTGGAGTTTTATAATAAGCTTTTTATATATAATGCACTTACGGATGTTTTTCTTTGATAAAACATCTTTGCTCACCTTATTTACCTCTGCGTTCCCTGGATCCAGTCTGGTGTCATTGTATTGAGTGCCAAGGACACCATATTGATTTGATTGATACAATTTGTGTACAAACCTGAACATTTAACACATATTATAAGCAGTGATCAGCATGTTTTTTTTGCATGAAAAAGCAAACGTTGCACGCGATCAGAAATGTAAACACTCTTTGCCATGTAGACTAAGAAGGGACAAGCACCTAAAGGGGAGCCGAGCCTTCAGTTGTCGTTTTTACTTATTTTGCTTGGACACTCTGTCCTGCAAATATTATTGTATACATATGTTTTAATTTTATAGCTTATTCTGTGTTCCTAAGCCATATTTTTATTTTTATTTCGCCAGTGGTGGTGTCCTGAGAGATCACACAAAGCTGCTCTCTGATTTCAATTACATCCATTGCAGCCAGCACAGGAGAGCTGTGTTGTGTGTCTGGGCAATGAAAATAAACAGCGCTGTCTAGTGATGTAAAAAACATGGCTACAAAACAGCAGAAAGCTACAAAGACAAATAAAGGTTATATACATACTAATACATGAAAAGCATCTGGAGATTTAAATTCCTTTTTTACCTTGTGTTTTTTTTAAAACCTAATTCTACCCTACACAAAATAAAATAAGAGCTGAGTTTAACAAGAAAATCTCACTAACTTGCACTCCCCCAATCATTTGATCAGGTGGGTAACGCAGAGAGACGCTAATGGGGATTTGGGGTCATCAAACCTTCTTAGTAAGTAGAGCTTGTGAGCAGGAGACTATTTCCTTCTCTAACCACTAGAGGCAGTGCTAATCACACAGTTTGGACAGTCAGGGGAGCACAGGTAAGTGAAATTTCTTGTTTAACTCCTCTGATGTCACCTGAAACTAAACTCTTCGTTTTGGTGAAAATGAAGTTTAATGTGTGTAGGTACATCGTGGTGTTTATGAGAAAAGGTAAATAAAATGAAAAGGAAATAAAACAACCTTGATCCATTTCCCCGAACTGGGGAGGGAAGGGGCAGACTAATGTAGGGGCAATACACAGTAAGGGTGTTTCGACAAGGCATAATCTTTGTTTTAAAAAGTACATGCATGCATGCCACTAGCTAGCACAAAACATCTGTATGCAGCTAAGATAGACTATAAAATGCATTGTACAGTATTCATTGAAAGCATCTTTATGTATTTAATGTAAAAAAGAGTTATAGAAAAACCAGTATTCCTATAAATGATTATACTGCTAAGAGTTCTTCTTTCCTTTTATGTTACAATTTTCTTTTTAATTTAAGTCCTTATATTGTACATACACGTACGTGTGTGTATACTGCGGTCTGTTGTATGTGTCTGTATATGGCAAGTAATGTTTATAGCCAGAGCGTACTTCCACCAAGATTCAAATTGAAACACATCATGACATGTGCTTAGATTTGGTGAGGATTGAAACTACGCAAAAGTTCCATCCTTTTTTTAAATTTAAAAAATAAAACAAAAGCAACTTACGTGCAAGTTGCGTTCAGACTTGAATCAGGCCCTCTGTGCGTTACAAGTTTATTCGACAACATAAGCAGGGATTTAAAAATGAAGCAAGTGCTAATTGTATTCAATGTGACAGGACTAATGAAAGTAGTGTTGCTAGATGAATAGACGGAAATCATTTCTGGCAAAACATTTTTTTCCCATCAGGCTCGGTGTTGAGAAAATGCGTGCGGTGGCAGATTTATGACCCAATAGCATTTAATTTAGTTGCACTGTCCATGCTCCAGAGATTATTATGCTAACAGTAATTCATGTATATTATTACTGCACATTTCGTCTAGTGCTTGGCTGCTATGAATTGTACAATCAAACAGTTAATGTTAATAAACAGTAATAAACATTCCTTTTTAAAGCAATAACATAAAGTGAAAATTAACAGTTGAATCAAATTTTAAAAATCATGTACTTGTAGGCAGCATTCTAATCGCTCAGATGCAGAAGCCTTAGAATTTATCATTCAAATGTTCTTCCCACAACAGACTAAAATTGCTCAGTAATTAAGTAAATGTCATAAGAAACATTGGAGGACGTTATGAAAAGTGATGCACAGAAAAAAATTTGTAGCCCATAGCAACCAAATAAATTGTTGGCCGGCACTTTCTGGTACAGTTTAGGAAATTTACTAGAAGATCTGATTGGTTGCATTGGGTTTTCTCTTTGCACCAGTTCTAATAAATACAGTGCTTGTAATGTATGCTGCAGTATTATATAGAGTAAGCAAAGTACATTTGCACTTAGGGCTCAAGTAAAAAATACATTTCAATATGCTGGATATAAATGCATGGTATTTTACAAAGCCCTTTTGTAGTTTGTGGTGCTTTTCTTGTATTCCCATATGAGGTATAGGCAATAAATCACTGCTGCTTAAACAGGGACTGGCAGGGCTGTTGTGGGCAGAAGGACATTTGCCCCCATGGCCGGTCCCTCCTGATTTTAAAACATGGTTGAGAGTTTCTTCAGTCACTTGTGAGCTTCACATACATATTTCCTCATGGGAATATTGGGACATTTATATTCTAATAGATGGTTCCTCAATATATAAGCTCAAGTTCCTGGAGGCACACTGCCTTTTATCTTCAACGCAGTCATGGCCAACTCTGGAGGTTGGATAATGTAGTGTCTGCTCCTTCTTGTATAGTCTGAATATGTTTCCAGTGTGGGTTATTCTGTGCATGCCTCCTGTGAAATACAATGCAGAGCTGGTCTAATGGTGGTGGATAATGACATACATTGCTTCCAGGATCAGAATGTAAACTCCCCTTTCCAGTCCAGGTTCTATAAGGAGAAGTAATAGAAGATCACTGATTACACAGGGGGAGATAAAGACATACTTACCGACTCTCTCGAAATGTTCAGGAGACTATGGGATTCCAGGCAGGTCTCTAGGACTAACGGGAGAGCAGGCCATTCTCCTGTATCCTGCAGGAGTGGGGGGCTTTGATTATGCAAGCGTGCAACGAAATGGCGTAATTGACAGCGCCCCATCCCCCTCTGTGCCTGCAATTATTGTTCCCTCTGGGTTCCCAATTCCTTCCAGTGTGGAAATTCTAATGTCTGTGAGTATGACTATAGGTGATGTTGGTGACTTATTTCTATTAATCATTTAACATATTGTAGTGACTGGTTTTCATAGGGTGCACAAAGTCTGGAAAACTCCTGACTCGAGTAAATGTGTTGTTTCCCAATTTCTCTTGAAAATTTAATATTTCTAAAGATTATTTGGATTAATGTTTTTAACTTTGTCTGTATGCAAATGTTACCCCAGTAGCTTCTTTATGCCCAGGTTGTGATGACTGAGTTGATGTGTCTATGGGCGTTGGTTAAAATGTTTAACAGTCACCAACACTTGCTGGTGTTTAGCAGTAAACGGCTCAAAACCTGTGTTAGAGCCGCACGTCCTAGTGGGTTTGTTGAAATCACCTAGGCAGATTGTTGCCACCAAAACACAGTTTATTTCAAAGATTTCAATACAGCCATGGGGCTACGCAGTCATCAGACAGATGCAATTCTTTGCAGGTACAGCATGTACAAGTGATGGAAGCGCAGTTCTTAGTCACCAATCAACAAACACTCTTCAGTACTCCCAAACACAGGTTATATCCCCATCAATAACCCCACGGTGGAGGGACTAGTGGTGGGTGGATTAGGGACTTTAGCCAGATGGTGACTGGAGGAAAAATTATAAGATTTAACCTTGAGTGTCCTCTGGATTGCTGAGCATGTTTGCTTGACATGAAAAGTTTGATAGTATTATATCTGCATATGCTAATTGTTCAAACCAGACCCCTCTCTCTCATCCCTGATTAAACACTCCACCTGGTGACATTTAAGAATAACTTGTCTAATTTATAGAAAAATTTGCATAAATACACATGGCCTACAACAGGCCTGTCCAACCTGCGGCCCTCCAGGTGTTGTGAAACTACAAGCCCCAGCATGCTTTGCCAGTAGACAACCTGTTGATAGCTGGAAGGGCATGCTGGGACTTGTAGTTTCACAACATCTGGAGGGCCGCAGGTTGGACAGGCCTGGCCTACAAGAACAGGGAGACGATTACTGTTTAGAGTACACAGAAAGGACTGATGTGTCACAAGTGTCATTATGCTAAAGTCGCACAAGTTCAAAAATTGTACCGTTTGGTTTCCCAACCCGATTTTGCTCCGAGATGGTGTAATCAGTGGTTGAGTAGCGGTATGGAATATTTAAGTAAATTGAATGTGATAGTTTTACAATGAAGGCAGTAGACGTGGTAGTATGGCATACCACTGTGCACCAGACCAATGTTTGTAATGAAAGATGAGGCTTGATTTTGGACTTTTCAGACTCCTGCCGTTTCGAAATAGAGCTACAGAGATTTATATAATAATGCTCTAATGCATTATCTGTGGAATGAGACACTATTGAATTGGTTGCTTTTCTCTTTAAATCCTTATTCAGTGTGGTGTGACCATGCATAGCAACGTACGGGATAAGACTATAAACGTCTTGGTTACTAGCAATACCTTACATACTATATCTACAAATGTCAAGAGCAGATCTGATTATTGAGACCCAGGACTGGAAATGGAAGTCATTTTTGACAAAATGAATAAACAGAATCTTAAGCAGTGACTGAATCCCATTTCTGTGCATGATATTATGTTTTGTAAGTCATATGACTTAAACTAAAACTTAAAAATCCTCTTCAGACGATATCTATCCTATAAATCAGATTTTATTTTGTTTTGTTTTTTGTTTATTTATACTACTGTTTTTAAATTTAACACACTAGTGGCTCTTTTTCAGAGCTCATTTTATCAAATTCTTACTTTTCATAGTGACTGCTTAAGATAAATGTTTTCAAGCTTACTGAATGATGCAACTTTGCCTGATGTGGTTTAATATAATGGATCCAGATTGTTTGCATGGGTTGAAACTGGATTGATTTAATTAAATATTTGCTTCTGTTTGCATCTAAACAAAGCATTGGATGCTGTTTATATGTTTAAAACTGTTCATTGCTTACCAAGTCATTTCATAGTAAACTATGCTTCAGTCAGTCTAAACGTTGTCACCTTTTCAAAGTTCAACTGAAATTGAGAAATTGCAATGTTTTATCTTTTTGACAATATGTATTTGAATCAGTAATGTAGTTTTAGTAAACTCTGCAGAATGAATCGATACTTCATGAGAGGTTTCAAGTGGAAATGTAAGATAATTTTAGTCGTTTTTATGTGAGCTTGCAGAAAAGGGGTTTCTAATGAAGATATACAGGTATGGGATCTTTTATTGGGAAACCCAGTATCCAGCACATTAATACAATCAAAAAGGAAAAAAAAGAGAATAATTACTGCTATTAGGTGAGAAAATCATACATTCAGAAATGATTGCCACAAGTCTTTACCCCCCGTCACTATGAGGAGCACTGCTAAAATGTAGTGATTTGGGAAAGAACAGGGGTGTTTTTCAATGCAATTTTAGACATGGTGTTCCAGATGATAAAGCGCTCATATTGGAAACCTTAAGGCCCCAGCATACTGGATTTTATATCCCATACTTGTACATATACTGTCACTGTTCTTTCTACTTTTTAACTAGTTGATTGAAGATGTTTAAAGTTACATTTGAAATAATGCTATTGCTTTGGTGACACAGGATTGTTCTTTATTATTTGTTTAAATCTGTTTCATAATTAGAGCTTTTGGGCCTTGCTGCAGAATATACCATGTCACCTAAGTTACTGTATAGTGCCAGAGAGCAGTACATGTTTATACAAGACATCAGAATGCATCAGTATTCAAATCATAGTGTCTGATACAGTATCTCAGTATTGGTTGCTAAATGACTAGATTGTGTACCGTGGCTCAAGTTAAGAGGCCAATGCAGTGCAATTATGGTATGCAGTAGGGCCTCCTAGAGGGATCTTAGCCATTTTATAATTAGTCTCTATAGGTGTCATAGAGAGCACATTCATGTGTATATGTGTGTGTGTGTGTGTGTGTGTATATATATATATATATCTCATACATGCATACATAATAAAAAGTTCTGTGATAAGCGCTCCAAAATATTGAATCCACAAATTTTATGGCAGCTACACCAGCTCAATCACCCCAGTCAGAAAGGGAAAAATCTGCGGGCAAAGAAACAAATAGAGCCAGAGAGCACTAATAGAGTAATAGTGCCAAGTACCATATAATTTAAGATTCTCAAATATAATCTGTGTAAAATTGATAAATTAAACAGGGCTTATCTGTATAAAATCTTCGCTTATCCCTATTCAGTCTCCTTGAGTGATATCACTTAAACTCAAATTCCAATGTGGAAAGGGGAAGAGAATAAACCTGAGAAGAAACCATAACGAGCCACAACAAGTGGAACTATTCCACATGTGTGGAATAGTCTAAAAAATGTTTATTACACAAATTGTTAAAAACCCTAACAATAAAATGAAGGTGATATCGCTTATGCTGAAGACCGTCTCCCTGTGGAACACAATTTTGGGTCCGGACTGGATGTGATGTCATGGAAAGTTCGACAAGTAGACAGCCGTTTGGCTTTCCTTTTCCCCTTCAGTCAAGTGAGCTCTCATCAGATATATAGATACACACACACACAATCACACTGTTTACAAGTGCTTGGTTTACTATGGCGTTGCATACATCCAAAATTTTCTTTAGAAATGTAACCATCAATTAGAATAGAAATTGCCTAACCAAGAACAGAATTTGCATCATATAAACATAAATTTACCTTTTCAGATTTCAAAGCCGTTCGTTTTGTAAATGATCATTCATTCATTCATACTAGATGATGGGGATGAATGTTATTAAGTGATTAAATATATAGCTTGATGAAATGTTTAAATAAAATGTAAAACATAATGACAAAGAACTCTTTTTTTTTTTTTCTGTCAAGTGTCTTTTATTGATTTTCCAATATTTTTTAAATACATGGGAAAAAACAAAACTGTTAATTGAACAAAAGACTGATTATCTAATGTAGAGGCTTAAAACACAAACACCATAAAACACTTTTGTCTTCATTACAACACAAAATCAACAATTCATTCCTTCCATTCACCCATGGGATCCATATCTTCAGTGGTTTGATATTTAATCAAAGCAGAATTGTACTCTTGTCTATTTCTATATCACTGCACACCCTACATCCCTACTGCTCTGGAAAAGGTCAGAAGATGCAGGAATGAAAGTGGATATTACAATGTTTTTCTGTGGCAAAAGGGCTTTTCTTTAAGGCTTTGGTGGTGGCAGACAAAGATTATATGACTTGCAGGTGGTAGGGGAACATAGCCTTCATAGATTACATTTAAAGCAATTCAACCACAATCTCCAAACATCACTGTGTCTGTTAAATGCAATAAATTATCTATTCGTGCAGTTTTGCTACTAGATTATAACGGCAGAAAGATTCAGTTCTACAGCCAAGTGTTTCAGAATCTGCTTTGCCCATGAGACTTGTTTCAGCGGTGACCTCTTCTATAAAAGAAGTTTATATGATGGTTTGTGGAATGTAAGGTGCAGATCAGCTGCCCATCATTGCATCTTTTAGAAGTATCACTGCACTGTGGAAGAATAATGATAGCTAAAAGAGAAAATAGAAGTAGCATATAGTACTTACTAAAGAAATGTAATTTGCTCTTAGGGCAAAGCAGAATATATAGATGTATAGATGCAGATATGTTTCATACTTGGCAGAACTTCAGACATTTCTGCTATTCTTAAAGCAGTTTAATACTGGTCACATGTTGTAATATCAGTATCTGTATGAGCAATCTGACCATGCATATGAAGGGCTAAATTGTACAGATCTTATCCGTTTGCAGAGATCCAGCTAGTTGGACTGCATGCAGTGTTTTCTGTACTTATGTGCTAGTTGGAGTGTTCTACCTTCACTCTGGAAGTGATTTAGTGCTTATAAACGCTGTACATATCTAGCCGAAAAAGCGTTAGAGGGGTACCTATGTGTTATTATTCCACTCCTGTAAGTATGGAAAACTGCAGGCGGGGTTTTGCAGGTAGGAGGTGTTTTAACAACATCACTCTCTAATTTCAGAATCATAACTGTGTTTGAATGTTGTTAAGAAGCTAAAAGAAGGTCATAAACAATGAATGTCATACAAGCCCTGCAAGCGAAATAGGAAATTCCTATCGATACATAAAAGGATACTTTATGCAGTTCCATGTCACCTGGAATGGCATTAACTCTTCTGCTGCCATCTCAGACGTCAGCATCTCTAAAAATAGAATAGATATAGAGATATATATAATAGAGAGTGGTCCATAGACTTTATATAAATACTACTGTAGAATTTCAGTCCCAGATCCCCTTGTATCTGTTGCGCTTTTTACCTGGTCTCACTGAGGCTGGAGAGGTGGGGGACTCTCCCAGTTCCTACCCTGGAAGCTGCAGTGAGACTTTCCCATTTTATCAGTGAGGTCAGTCAGGGCAGAAAGTCAGAATGAATGAGCTACACTTTGATTAGCTGCCAAACTAGACCCACCACATGAGATGGCAACGCCCTGCATTGTGGCGTTGCGTCCACTTCTGTCCCCCATGGAGATTTTTAAATATATGGACATGAAATATATATTTTAATCGCAAAGATGTTCTTTTTTTTTTGATAGTAACATTTTTGTATTGCATATTATGTTAATTTTATTGCTACCAATAAACATTGTCCAATACGATTATTGTGGTTCCAACGCACAAAGATATTTAATTGCAAAATATAGCAGGAGCATAAAAGATACAACACTAAACAGTAAAGTATAAAACCGAATACATTTTTGCTAGTGCTTCACCTGGGCCCAGGTCCATGAAGTTTGCTGTCAGAAAGACAGAGAACAATGGCCCAGGGAAGCTTGCTTATATGCAGTTTCAGTTAACAAAAAAAACACTGAAGATATCACTATGTACACAGATAACACTCAGAGAGGTCTTCATTGGTCCAAGGTTCAGGTCAGTCCAGTATAATACAAATCATAGGTCAGTTCAAAGGATTCGTCTGATAAGGTGTGGCCAGCTCAATCCAACAGCTGAGCACATGTTGTGTCTAAGGGAAGTGACCAAATCCAGTTTTTACCAACCTATTTGCATTCCAAACACTATAATTTTGATATATATATATTAATATATATATATTAATCAAAACATGATATATTTCCTATATCCTGAGGCTTAGATACCTTTTTAATATACTTTTATCTATGTATAAATGTCTAATAATCAATAAAAATTGAGCACCCCAGCTCTAAGGATAAAAGGAGGAAATCCACAGTGAGAAAGTAGAAGAGTATGAATCTAGGATGGTTCAGAATGTTGTATGAAGCGATAGAAAAAATAATTTTAAAATAGACCCTCTTAGAATAAGGGGTGTATAGAAAGAATCCCTGATTTTGTGAATTTTTGGCTCTGTTGCAGGAATAATTCTATTGTGGTATCTTTGAACAATGTCAAAGTGTTGGCCTGCTTTTAAATTTGTAGGAAAGCTGAGGATCAAAGGCTTTCGTGTAATTGAAATAGCATTAACCTGCTCTTTTGTTACAGAAGCTTTTCCTGGCTTACAATAAATAGCCTGAGAAATAATGAAGCTGATTGGTCCGAATCGCTTGCGTTTCTAGTCATTGTTCAGAGCATTCAAATGCGTGTGATTCCAAGCTGTCCAGTGATCTTCCTAGCTCTCATGAGTTTCACTAACAGATTTTATCATGAAGATGTACGCCAGCTTCACAACGTACTCCTTTTAATGGGAATGCACAGCCAAACTGTAGTAGCAGTATCAAAAATAATTTATGTTTATGAAGCTGCATGGAAATATTCCTGTGCTTATCTAAACTAGATATTATAGTGATACATTAATTTATTTTAGGCACATCATACGTTTTGTAGATCTGGATAAAACAGAAGTACTGAAATGCTTGGTGAAAAAAGCTCTGTATTAAAGATATTGGTTCATAAAAATCAAACAAATGTAGTAAGCCATTATCTGCCAGTATCTCCTCTACTGGTGGGACATAACAAGTTTTATAGGGTTCATTTGCTAATTAGCACTCCATGTTTTCACTCACCGAGCACAATTATTTTACGCCCCAAGAAGCAGATCTTCTGTGTGGGCACAGTCTTTTGCACAATTAATGCGCCTTGTTTGCTACACTTTCAAATTGCACACAATGCGAAGGTAGCAAGTCCGGCCAGAGTACAGTCGACTTCTCCCTTAGGTCCTCCCCTTATTAATTAGAACTTTCCTCTAAATGTACTGCTCATTAGCTGTTACCTTATTCTGAAAAAGAAAGGATATTGGGGATGCTTGTTACTTTTTTCTCTCAAAGAATTAAACTCCGATAATCCGCTTCTTCATTAGATACATCATAATGTGTATGTTGTCCACAATGTGACTAAAATGTTGACTGGTGAAGGCAGATTCCATCTCTAATTAGTTCTGTAATACCTCACATCTTCCCTAATGTCGGGAAGCAGACAGAGCTGGGCTCTTTTAATGCCCTGCTATGATTCACACCTACACTTTTCAGCTAGAACATAGCTCTCACATTGTTCATTAGTGGATAATGGGCAGTTTGAGCCAAGTCCTCTTTTAACCACATCACTGATAGAAACAGTAGCCGCTTTCTTTTGTCTGCTTATCTCCCACAAGTAAATGACCTCGTCTGTGCACAGTGTATACACCGATCACAACAGACACTTTTATTTACAGCATTGCAGGACAAATGATTAAAAAAAACGTAGCAAGTGATTAAAACATTTCAGAGAAAGAAGAAACACGTTATTTGTTTGTGTTGAACTTTTATGTTTGGGAGTTTTAGAATCTTTGTTTATGTCAACAACATGAACTGTTTGTGCACATTTCTACAATATTTGAAAAAATTTACCTTTTGTGTATTGGCAAAGTTACCATGTCATCTACACACAGTGGAGCTGGTATTTTAAAATTGGTTTAGCCCATAATGACATAAATGATCATGACAGGTATTATGCTCTAAATTGTAACATCTTAGCACTCTCTTAGTCTCGATCTCTGTCACTTTTATACTTTTCTCTACTTATATTAACGTTCTCTGGTACCCCATCCCATGAGCACCGTAAGGGATTATTTAAGTGCTGTATTTGCTTGGACGGATAGTGTTCAGCCTGCAGTAGGAGTGTAGACACCGCTTCATAAGGGTTACTATGAAATATTTGAAACCTCTATCTTGGAGGTAATACATTGTCATTTTGGATGTCATTGCTAAACTAGTCATACGATTTACTGGACAGATGTATGTGTATTTCCCTTCATTAATCGTGCGTATTTTGTTTGGCATCCTTACAGCAATAATTTGATATCAATTCAATGCGTTAACACAAAATATAGTTTCATGTGCTGAAGTCATGAGAGGCATATTCAGGCTGTTCTCGTATACACGTACATGTATAGGCTTAGGGATTCCCAAGCAGCACAACAATAACATCAGTCAGTTTTGCAGGAGCTGACAGTCCCCAGTGAAACAAGCCATCTGGCCAGCACAGAGACTGTAGGATGTCCATCCACCTGGATTTATACACCTTTGCTGATTATGTATCATTATTCTGTGTTCCTGTTTAACCAATTGTCTTTCCTTTACCTTGTATATGATTGGATCTTCGCTAGACAGAGGTAACCAATGGGCACAGTCTACGGACTAGACCTTAATGTGGTGGTGTTCTTGTTTTGTGTTCTACTACTGAATATCTCAGTGCTTGTGATATGCGCACATCCTGCTCTGGCAAATGCATGACTTTTCATTTTATGTTTGCAAGATATTTTTTTATTCTCTTCTCTTTTTTTTTTTTTTTTTTTTTGTATATGAAGTGTGGTGGTATACAGATACATGTGTACACTTATATTTTTTGTCAGTTCCCTAATTAGTCTGTATCAGAGTTTTAGAGACTCAAGTCCTCTTTTAGTTTTAAAAGCTTTCAAAATAGTTTTTCTTTATTTTATGCCCTTAATATAACATAGTTGGATGAAATTCTCTTGTTTCCCATTGTTGAAAAAAATACAATAGACTGAATATGACCAATGTAGCTTACACATGTCCTTAAATACAGTATAAGTGCATGATCTATTTGAAGGTTTTGAAAACTAAAAGATGTAGTATCCGGTAGTGTGACATGAGTCTAGCATTCTACAGGATCTTTGTTAAATTCTAATGGCTGTTTTTTCTGTTCATTTCATAATTTAATAGAAAATTTCTCAAGAACGAGAGAAGTTTGCCGATGAGGACAGTATTTTCTTCACGTTGGGTGAATGTGGACTAATCTCCTTCTCCGATTATATATTCCTTACCACAGTTCTTTCAAGTGAGTATGCCTAAAGTTCAAAAGTATACTAAAATATTAATGCCTTGGCACACAAATAATAATTTACACACACAAGGTCTTGTGGGTTGAGGACTGGCAAGTTGAGTTTCTATAGCTGTTTTAGTGCAGTCAGTGCTCCATACACTAATCCTGCTGAGTAGAAAATAGGAATTACCGCAGCCAGTGTTTGAACGTTTCAAAGAGGGGCGAGTAGAATGACCTTGCTTAGTATTCATTTTGAGTGCTACAGAGTTGTATATATTAGTAATATTTCAGATCTAAAAATAATTTCTTAGTTCTAAGTAAAGGTTTTGTTTCATTTTGTGTGTTGCTACAATAACTACATTTTTGAATAGAAATCCAGGATGTATTCATGTCTGTTACAGTGGTCCCTTCCGCAAAATAGGCGCACAGACAATGAAGTCTAACCTGCAGCCATGTTGGACTTATTGGTATAACACAGTGGGTTCGTAACTTTTTTCAGCCAGATGCAAAATTATATGTGGGAATCAAATTTATGACCCATTGTTCAGTTTTTTGTTTATGCTTTTAAAGCAGAAAATGTTTCCTTTTAATAGCTTTACTGTTTTGTTCCTTTTTCTTGAATGTGTTTAATATGTAAAAAAGTGGCTACAAAACAGCAATAGGGAATTGGAGACATTAAAACATAATTGCTTGATAATATAATATAGTTGGTAGTACTTTTATAGGCCTACTAAAAGATTAATATCGCAACCAATTTTTTGTGTCCCAAAGCATAGGTAATTGGCGCAAGATGTGCCTGTAGCCGTGATACATGGAGACAGCGAAAGGGCAGATGTACAGAATAATTATGTATATCTTATAAATGGAATGGTGTATTAGAAAAATAAAATTCTAAGCTATACATAGCAATGGAAGATCTGCTAATAGAAGACATATCGGAACACTGCTGATTTTGAGGCGCAAATATCTGGCTTCTACAGTGCTCATGCTTTTGTTTGACATAACTCCAGCGTTTTGTCTACGTGCCTGTGTTGTATTGCTGGAAAAAACAATGTGCTCATTTTAACATAGGATAAAGTTTTTTTTTGTTTTTTTTTTAGCAGCGATTATACCCATCTTAGTTGTTGGTTAATTTAACCAACGTGCTTTTTATACATAGCATTTTCTAATACACCCACAATTATAAGATCTAAATAAATGTTCTGTAAATATGCCCATTGGATGTGTCCAAGTATCATGACCACATTGCATAAGTGAGTTTAGGCCTTGCATCAATTACCTGTACCGTATTAGCTGACCTTGAAGAAACATTGAATCCGTAGAAAGCAATTTCATAAATTTCTTCCCATTCAAAAAAATGTCCCTGTTTGAATTCTTGCTTGTTGTTTTACTATAATATGGAAACACTAAATACTTGCCAATCTAAATCATCATATATTGCTTTGCTTTGTTGTTTGCTTTTTAGATATTTTTTTTTTTTATCACGTTTACAAATTCACAAAACATGGTACGCTTGTTTATTTTTTTAAAAAAAATATTTGTACAATAATTTGCAGCTTTACAGAAATGTCATACAGCCTGTATAAAATAATTGGTACATGACTTTCAAGGTACATGAAAGAATGGTCCATAGATTTAGCAAACCGAATTCTTGTGATGGCTATAATGATGTGAGGGGATCAAGACGAGCGAGTGCTACCTCAGCGAGCCTAGTGGGTGTGATATTCCTCAAGAGTTAACTGTGTAGGAGTTAACATGGCACAAGTATTAAATATTTAATTCAGATATACTGGGTTAAGAAGTAGATCACACGGCATATTCCATAAAATATGTGTCAACAATTGGCTGAATCCTGACATCTAAACATACAGAGATCTGGCAGGAAAGTAGTACAGTATATCTTCTGCTATGATCTACGTATTTTGTACTGTATATATTTTCTTTAAATCCTTTTCACAAGGCACATCCTAGTTTATCATTGTACAATTGCATACAGGTCTATTCACATTTTAAGTTTTGGTTTGTTCTGCTAAATACACCAAAACTGTAAATTAGTGTTTTGATACTTACAAGTAGATTGCATGGCTGCTTACAAGTGTGAGAACTGTAGCATGCTGCACTCAAGACATAGCTAAAGAGAACATGAGTACATGTTATACTATGGTATGTGATGCCTATTCTCACAAGCCCAAATGCAAGCTTCCCCCCACACTGTATATATATCGTTGGCATTCCAGTCAGTTGTAAAGTCCATAAGTCATGCTGTTTGTAATGTAATATATGTAACCAAGTTGTCGTCACTAGCAGATTGCCAGACTATTTTCTTTGGCTTGCACAAAGTTTCAGGTCACAGGAATACAGCAATATTGAAGATGTTTTCAAGCAGGTCTTGAAGCAAGATGTTTATTTGCTCTTACACTGGTACCAGTGTGATCAGGTCAGATGAAAATTAGAAGAGCAAGTTTCAAATACAATAAATAAGTAAATGAAGACAGAGCAGTATGGGCTAATTTTTAAAAGTGTCAATCTACATATACTAGCCATATTTTGCATAAGCAGAAATGTTTGTTGACATTTGTTTAGCAAGGGTGACATTCATTCGCTATTTGTGTAATATAAAAATAAAATAACATACCTCTATTGAACTCCAATGTTGTGGGGTTTGATTGCAAATAGCAAAAACTCACATGAACAAATAGCTACTTAGACCTATAATATAGGCTTGAACAATGAGTCAAATTCTATCAGCTGGAGAGGTGAAGCCGGGTTCATACAATCAAAAGTAAGTAGCTAGTGTTCCCGATTGCCATCATCATGTATTTGCACCTGCCCTCCAGCAGCAGCAAGAGATATGGCTAGTGACGGGTGTATATGCGTTACTGAGCTGGTCTCCTTCAGTTCACAAGCATGCATACATGTCCTTACTGTACTCTGCCTACGTTAGACCGCTCCTTCCCCTCCCCCCCCCCCCACCCATAAGGAAGCACAAGTACCAAATCTTCATAAGGATGTAGGCATACAACGTTTTGTTGGCATGCACAGAACAGATTTGCGTATGCTACCTATGCAACCTGATGTATACCCAACTCAGCAAGGGGCACTATATCTCCTGTATAGAGTTATATGAATAAACTCCACCGCTAGTTTCCTTAAGTGTCAGTTTTGTTTCTAATTGTACGGTGTTCCCATTGTAAATTGGCCCTTTTATAATGTCGCTCTCATTTACCACCAGTTATATTCTTTGCACAAGAGTGCATTATGTGTCGCCCACTTTATAAAGCCAATCTCGCTGTACCACCAGTATGACCTGTGTTTTATGATGGATGTTATTATACAGTGCTCAGCATCTGTATGTTATGAGGAATTTTACTGCTTGAGCATATGGTACATGTAGAGCAATACTTACGGGACTTATGGAGCGATAAGGCACTTTACAAATCGAAGGGCGTGTCAGATGGCACTACATTAACCTCACCCATTCCATAAGACATCTGTGCATTTAGAGATTGGCACTTAATACACTTGTTGTTTACATTAATTGTTGCTGCATCTGTAAGCTGTGCCTTAATGGTATGTGTATGTGTTGGAATGCAAGATAGTGTGTTTCTCTTTTTACTTACAAATCTTAGTACCTCTTAGGCCATTTGACGTATGAAACATGGCTTTCCAAAGGAAAACAACAGTTTTTCAAACCTGTGCAATAAGAAAACTGGTTCATTGTTGTGCGAAAACTTATTTATTAACCGTTTTTTATATAGAACCTACATATTACAAAATGTTGTACAGAGAATATTCACATCAGTTCCTGCCCCAGTGGCGCTTACAATCCATATTCCATAACACACACGAAACAGGAACACCCTTAGGAAACTCATGCAAACATGGGGAGAACATACAAACGCCGCACATACAGGGCTACGGTCAGAATCGAGCCCATGGCCCCAAAGCTGTGAGAGAGAGAGAGTAATGCTAACCATATTTTGACAGGTGTACAGTGAAACATCCCATTGTAACACCTTGTTCAACAATCGTAGTGAAATATACTAGTGTATAAGACTTGTATAAATGAAACCCTATTTACAAAGCTTGGATGCTGAAATGAAAATACTGTAGTTTTGCCCTGTTCATACTACCCCTGCCGTCTTTGCTGAGTCCTATAATAGCTTTTTTTGATTGCCATTGCACTTTGTCAAATTTTAAAATGAGGTTGCCCCATAGTGTTATGCTGCTCCCTAGAGATTGACAGAATCTAGTTATTTTTAAGTCATGACTCCATGATGCAGTAAATAGTCAACTTTTCTGATTAAGAAGTGTGGAAGACTTATAAGGGAGGGGAGATCATTGTATAGATACATTCCTGTAAATTGTACTCTGTGTTTATGTATAAATGACTTCCCGCTTGTGTGATTCTTGTGTCATTTATTTTACATTTAGAAAAAGCCAGTCTTTATAGTTTAGCATTTTCCTATTTAAAGACGATCAAACCCATATACAGAGTGTCAAAGTAAAATTATGTGACTTGTACAGAGTATATTGCTTTAATTAGGAGATTGTCAGGTTGTCACTCAGTCTTACCTTGGAAAGTTTAAAGAGATTAATATAATGAGTTTGGGAAGTGCACAGGGAGATGGGACAGTGACGGTAAAAGCATGTGATGCTTTCTAGTAGAAATGGGTGTAATTGGCCTTCATTGCCCTATAATGGATTTTATTTGCCACCTAAGAGATTGGAGATTGCACCATAGCAGTATATACTTTCACTCTATACCCACTTTAAGTAAAACATGGATATCCGTGTTCTCCTCAGAAAACGTATCCAGCTGTGTGGCATTGAGGAGTAGCCCGGTGGGGGCAGTTGTAATACTTTGTAATAATATAAAATGTTAGAGGTTATTGCCCCCACCTGCTAGAACTGGTCAGACTGGTGGTCAGTGGTGTAACACACTGTGCACTGTAGTGTTCACATAGTGCTTGTTCTAATAGGAGAAACAATGGTTTATTCTACTCTGTTGGGCTCCAAGAGCCGGGTGGCAAGTAAAAACAGTCGGGTGCAGCTAGTACATAGGTGCTGGGGATAACACTCAATATAACCAATGTATAGCCACCACTCTTGCCATATTTCCATTGTATCGACATTTGCTCTGTGTCCTGCAGATGCCATACAAATATACCGGGCACATAGCTGCTCTAGGTTAGGGGATAACCACAAGTGTCCTGCAGCACAAATGTGAAAGCCTTCTTAAGAACAAGAGTAGGAAGGAGCAGCCATTAATATAAATGGTAAAGGACAGTAATGGTTGCCAGAAGTTGGCTATCCTCTCATGTCTACAGGAAGTTGTTCATCTTTCATGTCTCCACCTTCCACTATCTCGTCTCATTCCAACTCAACCACATCTCCAGTAGCTGCACAGAAAGGCCAGTCACCAACACTGATTTACATTTGGTGGCTAAACATTTATTCTGCTTCCTTGTGCATCAATTTATCCCATCCTACTTAGATTGTAAGCTGTACCTTCATGTTATTGTATGTTGTTTTTTGGTTTTTTTTCTTTGTTGTTTTTTTTTGTTTGTATTATGAGCCCTTCAATAATAATAACATAAGAGTACCTTTGCTTTCTCACAAGAGTTTAACATCTGCCTGTGGTTATTTGCAATGCATCAGAAGATGATCCATTGGTGATCGCCAAATTGCTTTGTGGCCTAATATCAAGTGTAGTCCTGTCCTAGGAGGGCTCGGACAGGCTGCCATGTAGGGTGGGCAGCAGGAAAGCATGAGGTGAAATGTGACCCCAGATTAGCGACCCGGGTGTGCCTGAAAATCACATGAGTGCTAGGTTTAGCCCCTGAGTTTTGGCAAAAGCTTTCCTCCATGAAAGCCCTTAGGCCACCAGGGCTATACTGCCTTGGGAGAGGGCCTGAGTGAATGCCGCCTCGGGCACTTTTTGTGTGTAGGGTACATTATTAGCATGTAGCAATACAAAGCATGCACCTCAGTCTACATTTAAAAAAAAATATTTCCGGGATTTTCACAAAGTTTTTCTTGATTCCTGTCTCTGCTGTAACTATACTAATGGAAGTTTTAACAAACATCCGTCCAACATCTATTAAAACGGTCTTGAGCACAATTACCATATTTGTCCTAGTGATTGATAGATCCTTTCATTGCACACAGTGCAGGATTACACCCCTCAAGTGGTTGTGTCCATGAGTATTGTTTTGTTACATACCTTGCTGTTTTAGTTGACAAATATCAGGGACCTCCATCACACGATTCTGCCCATTTGTGCGATAATAGTGATAGATCGCTACCTTAGAAAATGGTAGTCACCTACTAGAGACAAGCAGTTTAAAATATGCATCAAGCCGATATGTTTTGTGGGTTCACCTGCTTCATCGGGGGTTAAGGATGCCATGTATCTGAAACATTCATATTTAAATTCTATGCTAATCCCACTTGTGACTCATCACAGCTGGTGTGGAAATATTGTGTGATCACTAAACAGTAGCTGGGCACCAGTGTTTCATATCAATATTTGTAAACAGATTTAAATTGATAGCAGAGATTATCAAACCTCTAATCAAATGTCCCTGCTAATGGATCACATTCATTTTCTAGATCTTACAATTCTGAACACCACACAAGGTTATAAGCAGAATAATGTGTTGTATTATTGAGGCTGCCTCTCTAGCTTTACATGTGCTGTCCAGAACATCCTATCCTGTAGGTGGGTATTCTGTATTGGCACATTCCTGTGTCATGTTCTAAAAAAAACTCAGTGGCTGGGGAAAATCTCTATGGTACCATGTAAATGGAATTACCCATAAGTTTTTTCTGCATTTGGAGAGGCTTCTTAGAGAATCAGTAATTCCTGCAAGATGTATGACATACTTAGATCAACAGTAGCTCTCCAGCTGTAGCGTAAACGGGCATGCTAGACTTTTAGTTCCACCACCGCTGATGTGCAGGTTCCAAATAAATACAAACGTTGCAACTCTTTTGTTTTTGAAGTATAAAATAATGTGCAAAATACATCCAATATACTTTCTGTTTCTCTGCCTTTTGGCTATGATCATGTGTAGATGCCCATGTACGCAGTAGGGCTTAAATACGTTCCCTGTAGGTGATTGGCCGGTGGACACCTGTGCACAAAGTATGACACTTGGCACTACAGCACTACTTTCTTTTCCCCTAGCCTTTTGGCTGGGTGCAAGGATAATATTTATAGTTCCGGGCCGAGAGACTGGGATCTTAATTGGCACTTAATTATTTATTTATTGACACAAGCACTGGCACCTAGCACTTTCTTCACGTTTTGTTTTGTTCTTGCATGTTTTTGAGGGGTTTGGGTATATAACCTTATGGCCCATGTTATTGGAGGTTCCCTCCTTCTGGGTGGAGCTGAAGAACTAGTTCCCCTAGGGAAAGTTTTGGCCTACCTAGGGGAGAAAAGGACCTTTCAGAGACTTAGGGCGGAGGTGGGCTTAAGACTCTTTCCTCCTTAGGGGCCTTTTGGCTGCAGAGGTCAGGATGTCAAGGGGCTCCCCTTAGCTTCAGCAAAGGAGTGCCTGACGACCCTTCATCATCATCATCATCATCACCATCATCATTTATTTATATAGCGCCACTAATTCCGCAGCGCTGTACAGAGAACTCATTCACATCAGTCCCTTGTTTCTCTCTGGCACCTTTTGACTCTTGGGGGATAGGGAGGAATGGAGCCCTTGCCATTTAGTGAAGGGTCTTTAAGATCCATGCCCCCAGCACAGTCTGGGTGATTTGGACCATGCACCTTGGGCTTAAATACAAGATAAAAAGATCCAGTGTACTTGTTTATGAGATACTAAGCAATGTTGAAAAATAAAACACAATGTTTACAAAACTCTAATAAACCAGTAATCTCAAAAAGTAAGAACACGAAAGCTGTTGGGAAAAAGAGTAGTTATGTATGAAATAAAAAAATTGGTCTGTACTTTCAGTTTTACACTTGCAATTAATTATATTACATTACACAATGACATGAAGGTAGCTGTCTGTTAATTTTTTTTTATTTATTTTTTTCTCCTTTAGCGCCTCAAAGAAACTTTGAGATTGCTTTCAAAATGTTTGATTTGAATGGAGATGGGGAAGTGGACATGGAAGAGTTTGAGCAGGTAAGGGTCAATGTTGTGCACATGTTTGTGTGTATGTGTATGTATATATATATATATATATATGTATATATATATATATATATATGTATATATATATATATATATATATATATATATATATATATATATATATATATATATATATATATATATATAATCAGTAGATGTCTGAAAATGTTCCACTTCTAGAAGACTTTAAAAGTTGAAATCTGGCTCACTGGTAGCTTTTAGGTCTCAATTGGATCCCATCCCCTCTCACCTACTTCACCCCCTCTCCCCCACTGCTTGATCCTGCCCGCTCCCACCTTGCTCACATCTTCAATCTGTCCCTCTCCACTGTAATCTTCCCCTCATCCTTTTAAACACGCACTTGTTTCACCCATTCTTAAAGAACCCAATCTTGACCACACCTCACTCTAACTGCTGCCTCATAGCTCTTCTCCCTTTTGCCTCCAAATTACTTGAGTGAGTTGTTTAGAACCATCTCAGCAGCTACTTCACTGACAATTCCGATCCTTGATACTCTCCAATCTGGCTTCCGCCCTCTCCACTACACAGATACTGCCTTGACCAAGGTCACCAGTGATCTTCTCTGAGCCAAATCCAGGGACCATTTCTCCCTGCTTAACCTCTTTGCAACCTTTGCTGCTCACCCTTTCCTACTCCACACCCTTCACAACATTGGCCTTTCGTGGTTCACCTCCTACCTCACCAAACGCTCCTTCTCTGTTTTTACCTCTAGTTCCTCCTCCTTCCATCCATCCTTCACATAGGAATCCGACAGAGTTCTTTCCTTGGCCCTCTGCTTTCTTTCTCTGTACACCTTCTCCCCTGGCTGAACTCACCAATTCCTTTGGCCTCCAGTACAGCCTTTATGCAAATATTAAATAATCTAAAGCTGTGGACTGCACCCCTTTCAATTGCTGCTTCCTGCTCTAAAAGAATCGCACATAAATTCTCATACAAACACAAATAACAAAAATAGAGTTTCCAGCACTATTGAGTGTAGTCACACAGAATTAAAACCCAAGGTGTCAATCAATACAAATAAACTTGTAAATAAAATGATACTTCTATTTTCTCAAAGTGTATGTTCTTTCTTCAATGCTTAGTGATGTCCACTTTGTCAAAGTTACCCACAGTAGGTATCATATATGAAAGAAAATTATTTACAGAACATAGTGTGATATTGTTTCAAATATTCATTAATTTACTACACTCTTCTACAAATCTTCATGCAGGCTTATCCTCCACTTTATCTCCCTTGTGAAAATTTAGTTTCCAGACAATAGTCTTTGTGTGAGCCTTATTTTAAAACCTTATTTATGTGATGAATAGCGATTATCTATCTTCATCCTGGGGTCACCCGTTTTGATTTCACTTACTAACATGAGAAGAAAAACAGGCATTGTATCACATGTCTTGGTAATTACTTCTCATTCCCAGTTTTTGTGATATTTCCTCATGGATATGGTTGTCAATGAACATGTGAAAAACAACAAAACACGTATCTAGTATAATGCCATTTAAAATATGAGAAGTTTAATACATAATCCATCAGGATAAAATACATTTTAAAACATAATAGACCACTGGAACATGATGGTATATTAGGGCTTCAAACAGACATGATGTTAAATATACGAGCAGTTCCCAGGAATACAGCACAGTTTCTCTCTGTCAGGTGTATTAAATAGTGGTAAAGAATGTTTTCTCTTTCCAGGAAAGAAAAGCCATTCTCCTGACGCGTTTCAACCTTATTATTTAGGTCTTTATCAAGGTTAAAGACCTAAATAATAAGGGTGTAACCACATCTCACTTTCTTTTCTAAGATTTTTCCCATGCTGCCCCCCACCACAGGAAAGATCTCCGTCTATCTTTGAAATTATCCCCTAGCCTGCATAGCTTCCAACGGTCATTGAAAACCCACCTGTTTAGAAAAGCCTACCAGTTCTCCACTTAACCATTTCACCATGTAGTACACCTCACCCTCTTTCATAATCCATCGCCCCCACTCTTGTGTATTGCCCTTAGGTCCCCATACATTGGCTCACCCCATTTGTCAACCATCTGTCTGCCCCTTTCCCTTTAAATTGAGCTCTAGTGAGCAGGGTCCTCTTCCCTCCTGTTCTCATTACCTATAACTTGTGCTCACCATCTACACTGCACACCTCCTCTTTGGGGGCTCTGCCCATTGATTCCACTCCTCCATTGTCTTTGCACCTCTTTCAGTGACTCTAAACCTGTTAGTGGCGCCCACAATAATGGGCACAGGTTTCATCCTGTTCTGAATATACCCCTTGCACTCCATTAGCTGTTTTGAGAGTTGTAGTGTTATTTGTTTACTATATTGACCTGTTACACCATGTACTGTCTGGTTGTTTTTCCCTCTGTATGCGCTGCGGATCTCATGCAGGGACCTATAAATAAATAATAATAATTAAAAATTGGATCCCATATTGTGCTGTGGTACCTCAATGCTCCACAACTCTGCAATAGAACCAGAGTGAAAGGCTTGAAATCCTACGTCATAGAGGTCACCACACTATTTGTCAAGGGGTAGGGTGTATTCATACCACTCATGCCCACCAACCACCCCTTTAAGTGCCTGCAGTTCCTCATCAAGCGTTTTTTTCCCATCAGCATCAATAAGGCTACAAGGAAGTCTTTTTAAAATAGCCAAGATCAATGTGAGGAACTACCCTGCAAAGCTCTTAGTAACTTAGATTCAGTGATACATGTAGTTCAACCAAGGGTGCCAAAACTTTGTGTGCTGCAGTCTCTCCCCTTCTCTCTCTCTGAATCTGTCTCTGTCTCCATCCATCTCTCCCAGTCTCTGTGTCTCTAGATCTGCTGTGTCTCACTCTCTCTGTTTCTCTCTCTAAGGGTCGTATTCAATTGTCCGGAAATCCCACCGCGTAACAACTACTACCGTTATTACGGTAGTAGTTAGCTGGATTTCAGCTCGCGGCTCAGGGAGCTGCGAGCTGAAATCCAGCGAGAAAATTACCGTAGTAACGGTTTTTCCGCGCACTTACTGTAATAACGGTAATAGTGCGCGGACCGCCGGATTTTCAGCGTTTCCCCTGACAATTGAATACCCCCCTAAATGTTTCTCTCTGTTGTCTCTATCTTTATTGTTTTGATCTATGTCTGATACTTTTTGTCAGTGGTCTTTGCACCAGACTGAAATGTAAAACTCAAGACATGTTGGGATTAGTATTCCTGAATTTTCAGTGAACAGTAATATCCATTTCCTTAAGTATGTCAACCTTACATTAGCTGCAGCCTATTTTCTTATATATCTTATAATACTTTATGACAACCTTATGGCAGCGTAAATCAGAATTTTTATAGCATTATCTTTGTTATCCTTTATCTTTCCCCTTTTTATATCCATTCCATCAAGAATATTCTAGTCCCCATATAACAGAATCATGACATTTAGCTTGAAGCCGGTGTTATGACCCATCACTTAAAAGGTTTTATGACTTGCATTATTTTGTTTCATCTAGTTATGCTGTTAAAGGGAGTTTTTGAGGCTGCCGATAACCTTGAAAATGTCACTTTCTAAATTAA
This sequence comes from Mixophyes fleayi, assembly GCF_038048845.1. Lineage (NCBI taxonomy): Eukaryota > Metazoa > Chordata > Amphibia > Anura > Limnodynastidae > Mixophyes > Mixophyes fleayi. Next base: position 54,500,677 of record NC_134407.1, read on the forward strand.
AGAGCCAGGTTTCCAAATCACGTCAGACATCTCCTACCTGTTCACATCATATCTTTCTCTCAGTCTCAGATGTGATCTTTACAGTATAACCTATATGATGAAGATAGCTTTAAAAGTCTCTCAAGAAACTCGATGTTCTATCATGCTTAACAAACAGGTTTACCTCCTTCACACTGTATCTCAATACAGCACACCATTGGCGATCAACATAGATAGTCTCTGGGCATTGCATAATATAAGAAACAAAAACACTCGCCCACTTTAAAATGATCCTATAGTGGCATTAACAGTGAAACATATCAATTCAAACCTGATTTATTTTTATCCAGTGCACCATCTCTCTTTTGTGCACAACTCCTGTTATCACATTTTTAATAGAAATAGAGTGAATAACATTTTCTGTGTTTAGAAAACTCCTAAATCCAGTAGTAAGCTTTTTTTTTTTTTTGCATGTGTTGCTCAAGTGTTTTCCAAATTATCTTAATTACATTTGATGGCCAAATGAGGCCTGGATCTTAAATCCGTGTATTGTCATGCAGTCTCTTGGAATTTGTAAGGCAGGATGGGAGTTTTACTGAAACAGAAATAAAGGGGGGAAGATTTCTCTCAAATAGGATCCATTCTTAGGTTTCCTCAGGCTTCTTTGTAATAATAAAATTAAATACCGTATATACTCGAGTATAAGTCGACCCGAATATAAGCCGAGGCACCTAATTATACCACAAAAAACTGGGAAAACTTATTGACTCGAGTATAAGCCTAGGGTAGAGAGAGAGTTTAATGAACAGTGAAGTAACACATGAAGCTGTGGTCAGAGGGAAGGAAATCTCCCAGACATGGCATGAAGTCCCATTAATCCAAGAGGATGTTTTCCTTTCAGTTAACCATAGGAAAGAGGGTATTATCAGACCTACTCAGAGAAGTGTTGGGTTTTGCAAATAACCGCACCTGTGGTTGGAGAAATATATGGAGTTTTGTTCTTTGCTTTCTCAAGTTTGCTGTCTCCAATTGAAACTCCCCACAAAACAGTTATCTGAGTGAGTGCTCTCACTGTATTGCGTTTTCAGTAGATCATATGAAGTGGAACAAGTGCGTTAATCCCCTCAGTGTGAGGAGAGGCAAAAACATGGAAAGTTCAGCTCAACATAAAGAGCGCACACAGCCCACCCCACATGCCACATTTACTGCTTACCCGGCAGCCATAGGATGTTCTTAGTACACTTGTTTTTTTTATCATGTCCAACTTCAACCCGAGGGGGGAGGGGAGGGGGATAGGGAGAGAGAGTTCACCCTTTTACTTACCTCCGCAGAGACTAGATCAGTCAGGGTTCGTGTGCGCGGAGACTAGGTCAGTCAGGTTTCCACCTCCGCAGTGGAACGCATGTGCGTTCCAAATGCCGAACTTCCTGTCCGTGGAACGCACATGCGTTCCACTGCGGAACTTACGGCAACAAGCACCAAACTCTTGTAAGTTGATTTTTTCTTTCTCTTTCTCTTCAGCCCTTAAGCGGAACTTAAGGGCTGAAGCTATGGAGGCAGGCACCACCCTCGTTATGGCCGTGCATTGTGGTCCTGGAGTATCACTCGAGTATAAGCCGAGGGGGAGCTTTTCCAGCACAAAAAATGTGCTGAAAAACTCGGCTTATACTCGAGTATATACGGTACATTTCTTTGTTAATGAAACATTTAAAACCTTAGTGCGAAATATATTAAAATGGGATGGGAGTTTTAGCAAAGCACGTTAAAGGTTTGCCTATTTTAATGTGTTTGCCGTGTTTACTCCAAACCTTGTACAGAGGAGAAAATGTGATTGAATCTGCACGTTGCCGTATCATGCCTCCATGCAGGGAGAGGCACTGGTATTTGAGTCGGCAGCAGTGAGGGAGAGTCCACCCATTTGACTGTGCACTACTCACTGTGAGCAGATATGTAATTTATAACTTTAAGTCAAACTTTTGTATTCTTCCCCTGGGATCTCCCGAGGTCAAGTATTTATAGCAGGGGTAGCATGATGCACCAAATGTTGTCATTTTGGCCCTGCATGGCGACAATGCGATTGCGACATTTTGCTGTGGGTGGCAGGGTCAAAGTGGTGCATTTTTGAGGCCACCGTCCTACCCACTTCACTAGGAAGTGGGTGGGATCTGGGAGAAAGACCTGAGCAGCACGGTGGCTAAGTGGTTAGCACTTCTGCCTCACAGCACTGGGGTCATGCGTTCAATTGCCGACCATGGCCTTATCTGTGAGGAGTTTGTATGTTCTCCCCGTGTTTGCGTGGGTTTCTTCCGGGTGCTCCGGTTTCCTCCCGCATTCCAAAAACATACTGGTAGGTTAATTGGCTGCTAATAAATTGACCCTAGTCTGTGTGTTTTTGTTAGGGATTTTAGACTGTAAGCCCCAATGGGGCAGGGACTGATGTGAGTTCTTTGTACAGCGTTGCGGAATCAGTGGCACTATATAAATAAATGATGATCATGATGCTCTGCTGGGGGTTGGAGAGCTACCTGAAATTTGGGAGTCTCTTAGGCATACTTGCCTACCCTCCTGGATGCCGAAGTTTTTCTTATTACTTATTCCCACTCTCCTTTGCTTGTTTATTTGCTCTGAATAAGTCAATCACGTTGTGGAAGAAATAGCTTTGAAATGGAGCAAACTAATAATAGGATTTCTAGAAAACAGGTGATGAGTGTTTGAGTTGCTCTGCAGCATTGTCATTGGTGTGAAGTATGATACGTTTGTGTTTTGTTTTTAGTTTTGTAGCGTGTTGCTTTCCTTCAGCAACAAATTAAGCATGGTAAAAGCTTTTGTTTCCATGCAGCATGCAGCTAATTGCTAAATAATGATAACCCCCATAGATGTGATTAAGAGGAAGGTAAATGTGATTGTAGAACCTAAACTGTAATTAGTTTACTGAAGTAAAAATGGAGAAAAGCGAGGAAAAAATACACCGTACTAGAAAAAATCCATTAGCACTAAAATGTCCCTAATTACTGTGCAAATACCTGTGTGGTTCTCTATTTGGTAATTATTCTTTACATGATTAATATGTGCGAGGAATATATATTTAAGTGGAAATGAGCGCCCCAGTTTCTTGGGGACCTGGCATTAGAATTGGGAGAGAACACATTTATCCTTTCAATTAAAGTTTACACTTTTAGCAAAATAGACCAGCAAAGCATTCCCATTACCATAGAGCGTTCTTAGTTCTCCGTATATACATTACTGTACTGTGATGTAAATCAGTATATATTACCCACTAATATTTATTACATGTAAAAATAGATGCCTTCCTCTGTGTATGGAGTTTTAAAATAATTTTTTCGTTCTAGCTTAAACAGTATGTTCACCTAAAACTATCTTCTAATTTTTAAATGTACTTACCTTAGCAAATGACTTCACCAATTTGATGTTTCATCAAAGCACTGTGGTAGCCTGTGGTCCCACCCCACACTGATGCCAATATAGGTAGTGTGAAACATCATGATACTTAATTCTCATGCATCACAGTGGTCAGTGCACATACATTACACTGGTCATGGGCAGCGTTATTTTTGAAACACTCAAAAGTGCTAAATAAAAAACTTTTGCAATTACCCATTGAGAAATAGAGTGCTGTGTGACTGCAGCAGAGTGCTATCTCACGGGGAGCTAGTTACACAAATGTGTTCTGCAGCGTGTATGTGGGCAGTTAACCAGGACAGCACATTAGACCTATGGGCTGTTTCTTCTGAAATCATAGCAATTGTTAGAAGATAGTGTTGTAACTGATAATAGGCAATCCCTTCCCCAGCCCAAGATTCACAGAATGCAGTGCTCTTAGAATGAAATACCAAAAACATGCAGTAGAACCTACAGTATACGTACTATACATGGATACTTCTGTGTCTGATAGATCATTTGTTCATGGATGAATGTGTAAGGCCCAGAAACCATTGTCCAATGTTTCATCTTAATTTAGTTACTGGGGGCAGAGCTCCATTGGGCGTCTATGAATATTTGTTTAATTAAATCAAGCAATATGGCTTTACCTACTTAGTGAATGTTCAGACATTTGGCTGGATGATCACATTTAATATTGATGTTCGTTTGACACCACAACATTTCTGCACCAATTTGAAAGACGTCTGACGTCACTACTCTTTGTAGACCCTGTTCTTTCTTACTCTGTCTGTGCCTTCCCACTTGCCTCCGTTCTCCTCTTCACATGATAGCACTGCCACTGTTTGATACAACGCTATCCTCAATAACATTATTACACAAGTGGATAGGGTGGATCCATTCTAAGAATTGGCTACAGTGGTTCGATAGAGTGGATCCATTCTGAGGATTGGCTACAGTGGTTCTCCCCCATCCCATTGCATGAAAAATAGCAGATTCTCTGACCTTGCAAATTACCATGTTCCTGTGTAATTTACTGAGCATTTATTGACAAATAAAATTGATGTGAAAGCTTACACTTTGGTAGAACAGGTCTGCCTTTAAATATAGAATAATTTTCTGTTTAAACAATTACACACTTTTAATCTTAAATGTGTATGGTGTAGGTGGAACTGTACGTTTCATGCTGACCACACCTATCCTATTTGATGGACAGTTCATTTCTTTTAGACTAATCTGCCACCACACTGCTGTGCGTGGACCAAAGTAATCAGATCTGCCCAGCCGATTTTGTGTTTTTTTATTTAATCAATTATATCCAAAATCGTTGTATACAAGTGGCCACATCAACATGTGTGTGGTTATCTACCACACAGAATCCAGGTGGTCCTTTTAAATCCAGTCATTCAGCCCAAGCCCCAGACAACCAGATCTATGTCTTCCTGGCGTGTGGTTCACATGTGTAGAAGCTTTAGCCTCAACGGTTGTTTCCATTGACTATCTTGTCAATCAGTTTGATGTTGGGGACTAACCCAAAATGAAAAACCTGTTTTGTTGTTTCTCAGAACTGATCTGGTTAGAGATGCTTATTGAAGTCAGATCTAGTCTATGCTATAGATTACCCCAGACTGTTCTTAGATGATATTAATGCACTGGTTTGTTTTGATCCTTACTAGTCAAGCTTGATACAGTACTCCCAATGCAGAGGGTTCTTTTGATGTCAAAGTCTGCTATGTCAGTGACAAATATGGAAACTAGTGGATTCCGGTGTCAATGAATTAAACATGAAAACACAGACATGGTATTCAGTCTTATAGATGTTTTGCCAATAACATGCATCCACAAGATCAGTTTCACAGCCTAGTCTAAAGTATGGTATCTAATGAAAATGTGGACTGTATGCAGAGACCTTTATCTTTTTGCATTGTTTTATCACCTTTTATGATTTTGAATGCAATTAACATTTTCCTTTACTGCATATTGTGGTAATAATTGTGTTTTCTACTGATGTTACAGTAAAAGGGCTATTATTTGATTTGGTGACTTTTTGCTGAAAACAAGAGCACCCCTGATAGGAATTACTGCTTTGTAACGTCATACAACCTTCAAGGCTTTTTGTTTTAGAATAATATAGCTACTGGTTGACACTGTTGATGATGTTTTTTGCTACCTTTTACAATTTGATGGCTCCATCAACATAACAGGTCTTGTACATATTTTTAAATGGAAATGTATCTAAAAAATAATGTTAATGCTGGTATATCAGATATAAACATTTCATCTTATTAGGTATATAATCATGTATATGATTTACAGAACAGTTATTCCCAATTTATAAGATTGCTACATTGCAGATGCATTGACTGAAAATGGGCTATGGCTTTCAAAGCTGCATTTATAATAATAGAAAGAAGATTTAGCACAGAGTGCACAATACTTGTCAAGTCCAAAGTATTGTACCAGTTTTTCTGAGGTTGCCTGGAGGCATATAAGATGTTTGGCAGGATTACCCAAACGACCACCGATATTGAGGCAAGGTGATATTAAGCTGAAGATAGGACATTAGAAGCATGTAATCAGCAGTGTTTGGTAGTGTCCGTTTGTCATAAGTATATTAGTTGTTCCATCCATGTAGGGTCGGCCCACCACACAGCCCCTCTCTCTAGCCTCAGTGGTTCCTGTGGATTCGGAGACGTTCTACCTTATTACCATGACAGAGAGGGGATTTCTGATACAGTAACACTCAGGTTTTGAGGTCAAGTTTTACATAGTCAATGGTGAGTGTGTGTGTGTCATCAGGGATGTTTTTATAGGCTTAGTTGCTATTTCTCAACCAATGGGGACATGAAAATATACAATTTAATATTGGGAACCTAATATTGTAAATGTTTTACTTTAAATTTAGGGATAATATTTTGGAGTGAATATTAATTTCTAGTGGTTAACATTATTATTGGGGAATCTTTGTATGTGTTTGCAGTGTGTGGGTGCTCAATAATTAATTGGGTTGAGAAAGGATACTTTAGAAGACCACTTAGTAATTGTCTTTAAGTTACATAAAGGGCAGCGTGTGTCTAACTAGGAACCCTGGTGTGTAAAGCGTGAGTGCACACTAGCCTATTCTGAGAAACTCTGTTATTGTAACTTATTTATAACTGAACATATTGCATAAAGTCACTGGTTGATGCTTTTATAATTTGTCGACAATTGATTATATATGGTTAAGTAATGCTCTTTTGTGTTTTATAATTGTCAAAAAAAAACTTAACTGAATGGATATAGATTGAAAATTATTTAAAATGTTTAAAGAGAACACAAGCTTAATGGAATCTAGATGTAATAATACAGCTGGCAAATTGTGGGGGTGTTTCTATACTGTTTAAAGAAGTTTGTAGCGTGTGAGTTTAGCAATGTTATGTTAATGTACGTAGCTGTTATTGTAAAGACTCACTTTGTCTACATAATTATCTGTAAGGTACAGTGCTATGTAACCCGTTCTGTAAAGTGCTGCAAAAAGACAGACATGTCAAAACATTACAGATCTACCATTTAAGAGTGCAACTACCAAGATGCTTTGCCAGTAGAGCGCAGCTAGAAGCCTGCTCACTATATTAAGCAGCAGCTATTCTCATGCACTGTATATTAACGTTTGGTGACGCAGTTTTAGTAGCCTTTTTTTTTTTCGTGTCTAAAAATATGCCTAACTTAAAATATAGCTGACTTTTTATGGCTAAATTGACCTAATAAATTAATTGAGGTAACATGATTTTCTACCTGGCATGTTTAATTTAGATGCAGGCACCTTTGGGGTCAATGTAGGTCATGGGCTGCACTTGTGGCTATGAGATATGGATCACTCGGGCATTTCAACACAGAAAGCTTTCTATTACTCTGACTAAAGTGGTACCTGTGTCTTCTAAGGTAAAGTATCCAGGCCAGAGAATCTATTAAATAAAATCACCCTCTAGATCTATTTCTTTTGTGACCGTGGACTTACCCTTTAAAAGTGCATATAAATCTATGGTTATTTCTGATTGGTTGTCATTGCTCACATGACCTGTGTATTTTCCTCTATAGGTCCAAAGCATTATTCGATCTCAGACCAGCATGGGCATGCGTCATAGAGACCGCTCCACTACAGGAAACACGCTGAAGACAGGATTTAGTTCAGCTCTCACCACCTATTTCTTTGGAGCTGATTTGAAAGGGAAGCTGACAATCAAGAACTTCTTGGAGTTTCAGCGAAAGCTCCAGCATGATGTACTTAAACTTGAGGTCAGTCTCTTGTTAATGTAGGATGACTTCAACTTTGTGACTTTTGTAATATATGTAGTAGTGACCAATAACCTTATGTACTATTGTTTAGGGTAGGCCTGACTTTCTGATGGTATTCTTTGACCATATACAGCTTTTTATATCTTCCTTACACTAATCTCTGTCTCTGTATCTCCCACTGTAACAAGTAGACTGATATCAGTAGTTTTTAGGCATGTGCCCTCACAAGGGAGAACGCTGTTTTTTTTTCATGTGTTTAAGATGTATTGTGCAGCCCACAGAATCCCATGTCATCAGAGCTTGTGGACTGCAGAGTCATGAAATCTAGGGAAGTCTAGGTAAACAGGGTCTTTTCTAATGCTAGGGAACACTGAATGAGCAGGGGCTTTTCCAATGCTAGGGAACACTGAATGAGCAGAGGCTTTTCCAATGCTAGGGAACACTGAATGAGCAGGGTCTTTGCGAATGTTAGGGAACACTGAATGAGCAGGGGCTTTTCCAATGCTAGGGAACACTGAATGAGCAGGGTCTTTGCTAATGTTAGGGAACACTGAATGAGCAGGGACTTTGCTAATGTTAGGGAACACTGAATGAGCAGAGACTTTTCTAATGCTAGGGAACACTGAATGAGCAAGGTCTTTGCTAATGTTAGGGAACAATGAATGAGCAGGGACTTTAATGCTAGGGAACACTGAATGAGCAGGGACTTTAATGCTAGGGAACACTGAATGAGCAGGGACATTGCTAATGCTAGGGAACACTGAATGAGCAGAGGCTTTTCCAATGCTAGGGAACACTGAATGAGCAGGGTCTTTGCGAATGTTAGGGAACACTGAATGAGCAGGGGCTTTTCCAATGCTAGGGAACACTGAATGAGCAGGGTCTTTGCTAATGTTAGGGAACACTGAATGAGCACGGTCTTTGCTAATGTTAGGGAACACTGAATGAGCAGGGTCTTTTCTAATGCTAGGGAACACTGAATGAGCAGGGTCTTTTCTTTTCTAATGCTAGGGAACACTGAATGAGCAGGGTCTTTGCTAATGCTAGGGAACACTGAATGAGCAGGGACATTGCTAATGCTAGGGAACACTGAATGAGCAGGGACATTGCTAATGCTAGGGAACACTGAATGAGCAGGGGCTTTGCTAATGCTAGGGAACACTGAATGAGCAGGGTCTTTGCTAATGTTAGGGAACACTGAATGAGCAGGGACTTTGCTAATGCTAGGGAACACTGAATGAGCAGGGACATTGCTAATGTTGGGGAACACTGAATGAGCAGGGGCTTTGCTAATGCTAGGGAACACTGAATGAGCAGGGGCTTTGCTAATGCTAGGGAACACTGAATGAGCAGGGACTTTGCTAATGCTAGGGAACACTGAATGAGCAGGGACATTGCTAATGCTAGGGAACACTGAATGAGCAGGAGCTTTGCTAATGCTAGGGAACACTGAATGAGCAGGGACTTTGCTAATGTTAGGGAACACTGAATGAGCAGGGTCTTTGCTAATGTTAGGGAACACTGAATGAGCAGGGACTTTTCTAATGCTAGGGAAGACTGAATGAACAAGACCTTGATGTAACATTCTAGTGATAATAAGATAGTATGCCAGTGATTATGCCCAGTAATATAAAATGCCAAGGATAAAGCCTAGCATAATACAATAAGAATGTAACCTGCTTAGGAGAATAGAATATGTCATTAATGTTGAATAGTATAACATATGCCCTTAAGTGCTTCATAAATCCTGCAGGATTACTTTTCTATCACCACCTCACATGCGTGATTAGTGCTGCTGAAACACTGCTATCTGCTTCTGCACTGATATATTAGGGAGCTTACAGTGGTGACTTAGTGGCGCTCAATCCAGAGTCTATTAGGCTTCACTGGTCCCTGGGCAAGATTCCCCCATTTAGTTAAATGTCACCAAGAAGGTCTTTCCTGTAAAACCAATGTACCAAACCATTATTGTTTCTTATTTTTCCTTTAACAAAATTATGTGGACCAAAACAGGACTGCTTTGTTCATATTCATCTCCTGAAAACATTAAGGTGGAATACAGAGTGTTGTATCTGCACATGAAATGATAGTAATAACTGCTACTTACCCCTAGTTATGTGTATGTTGTTATAGCCTGTACCTCCACACCTATAGACGTCATATATGTAGGACTGCATAATTATGCCAAGCTTAGAGCCATCCCCGTGTCCATGATGCCCAGTGTATAAAGGTACAAATAAATCTTCATATCTCGGAGTAAGGAGTTATGTATGATTTCTGTCACTGCCTTAGGAGTGGACTTTTCTAATCCCACAGAGGACTTTAATCTTTAATTACATAAATGTAGGGTGTGATGAGCAATAATAGTTAAACTGTGGAGCGGAGAAATATCTAAACCAGATGGAGGAATGTATAATTGATATAATCAGATTATGTTTATATGGTTTATTTTATAAATGGTGTAATAAGATGAAATAAAAAAATTCAATAAATGTGATCTGTAAATCATCACTGAATAATAATAAAACTTTGAATACATAGATCAGATAATCTCCACAGTAAAATCTGGAAGCAATCCAGAGCTTTGCGGGTGTTTAAAAAGAATAAGAATCACCCCAATAACTTAGAAAAAGACACCTTTAAAAACAACATAAATAATATATACAAAATAGACAACTGATAGGTCTAAATAGGCGTAGTTGGCAATATCAATATAGCTAGTAAAAGTGCTTAGCAAATCTTGGTGTTTCTTAAAAAGTCTTTGATCTCCATTCTGTATTGAGTTTTTATTGTGTTGTCGCCAAACATGATCACCCATAAATGTTCTATAAATGTAAAAAAAAAAGAAAAGAAAAAAGACAACATAAATTGTTGCTCAAAACATGAGCAACAAAAGCTCTTTACTAACATTCTGAAGTAAGCAAAGTCCCTTCTGTATCATATATTGAGCAGCAGTATACGGACAGGCGATGAATGTGGATCCTCTGTTACAGGCTGACATAGCTCTTGACAGCCTGCCCCTGGTAAAAAGTACAAAATTATAGCAGGGGTGTAGGGGTATTTGCCAGAGCTGCCTGCTACCCAGCAATGGCGGGAACACCCCTATCCCATCCAAAGTGCTTGGAGCCTAGATATGTCAGTGTTCTGTTTGTGTTACCCCATGGTATTATACCTGCAGTGTTCGCTTTGTATCTGCTCTCATGTATGTAACCATTTAACAAGTGCTTTTTTAATGACTTACGAAGGGAAAATATGCCCATATAAATAGTAAAATGAAAATAGCGTATAGTAAAAGTGTTAACTTAATGAATTATTACTCTCCAAAATGTTCCAGCCTAAAAAGAAGCCAAAATGAAAGCTTGAGTCCTGCAGTCTTGAACGTCTTCCAAAAAACATTACTCTTTATGTGATCCCTACATTTTGTGTTCTAGTTATTAGTAGCACAGCCTAGGGACCCATAAGAAAATCTGCATTTAAAACACGCAGTCTGTTTAGTTTGGAGAATGGCTACGAGCGTGATCAGGGTCTTTAAGCTACAGTTTATTTTGCCAGTGCCCTTATGCACAATACAGGAATTACGTCTTTACATAACCTCTTTAATTGCTCATTAAGGTGGTAAAAAAAACTGCCAGAGGGATGAATTACCATAATGTTCTCCCACTTTCATAGTACTGCAGTGTATGCTTCAGACTGCAGTGCCATGCTAGGGACAGGGATTTACCTGCTCATATAACCCTGCTGCAGTGTCACAAGAACTCTTCCCAGTGTGGTTTTTATGCCTTGTTATGTGTTTGTGTCATCCACACAGGTTTTCTTTAACAAGTCCGAAAACAACTAAATGAAAACCGTTCTGCATATGGATGTTTTCTTACACAGGAGATTTATAGGTGCCCATGGTGGGCTTACGCAAGGGAGTAGTGAGGGATCTACAATAGCGTTAGTATCAGTGCACTACTCCTCTCTCTCTCTACGTAAATCATGGCTCAATTCATAAAGGAGGGCTTGAGAAATAGAATTGATCTGTTTTATAGCGACCTTAACAAATAACAGTACAAATAATTAAGAATCCTCTAGTAATACAAATAGGTAAGAGTGACCTGCTTCTATCTATATGCGTTTGTTAGAGGTTATTCACTTCATTTAGTTGGGTGTAATGCCGTATTGTGGCCTGCAGATGTCTTTCCTGCCTCTTGGGGCTTAGTTTTATTTACAATAAGCGTCCTCTGTGAAAATGCGGCCCCACAGTCATGTCATGTCATACCCAAATGTGGCTACTTGTCCGCCTTGGGCGTATATAAGTGTATGCTCACATCCCACTTTTCGGAACTGCAAAAAGTGTCCCATTAAAAGGCTCTGTTAACCACGATCATGCCTGGTAACCAGGACCTGCAACCACGTAAAAGAAAGTCCTTAAAAGCAAGAGCGTGCCCCTCTAAATGCACCCCCTCACCAGCCTTTCAATCTCATTTGCATATGTCTTCCTGCAAAATAAAATCTTGCATGAACATATCGCACCTTTCGCCGGGCGTGCCCACTAACCTGTGTGCTTTGCGCATAGGCACATTACCCCAATATCACAGAACTATTTGTACTGCATGGTCGCATTCCTGCACTTTTAGTAAATATTTATTTTATTTTATTTTAACACTGATTTCTGGGCACCGTCAATCAGATACCAATTTACTGCCACTTTTAGCGTGTAACATTATTTAAGAGCGTTTCTAGTTCTTTAATTTGCATTCATTTCTTTTTATCATAAACATGTTGCAAATATATGTGTAGAATCCGGTAAAATAGATGTATATAAATAGTGTGTTGTGATGTGATCGCCAATAATTGGTGAATTCTGGAGACCTGTGACCTTTATGAAAGCAAGCGCTTGGCCTTATGCATTTATATGTTCATGGAACTCCTTGGGGACTTATAATACCCTTATAAATTACAGTAGGGGATACATTATGCATAGCATCCATGATCACTCTGTCTTTGTTGTCTTCCAGTTATTTCTTTCTCTCCTTGTAAATGTAGCAGCCATGTAATATATGTTCCCAACAGCAAAATACACCGCAGCAAAAAGAGACCATTGGGATACATAACAGTCAGGAATTTGTCTTGGTTTTCGTTTCCTAATGGCTTGTACACCCTCTGTGTACAATCATCCATTAAGTGGATCCCAGAATTCATTTTTAATTTACAAATATGCCTTGGCACACTCGCCGTTCCTGAAAATCAACCACATGTACCAAATTACCTCCATGTTCCCCGTTTCTTTTTCTTTAAAGCCCGCTGATACTTTATAATGAACTGCAGTTACCAGTCATACAACCAAACTTACGGATAGCTCATTTCCTGTTTTGCTTGTGGGTTTTTTGACTACGTGTAAATAATACTTCTATTTTATTTTGTTGCACATTTTGGGCCTGATTCATTAAGGATCTTAACTTAAGAAACTTCTTATTTCAGTCTCCTGGGCAAAACCATGTTACAATGCAAGGGGTGCAAATTAGTATTCTGTTTTGCACATAAGTTAAATACTGTCTGTTTTTCATGTAGCACACAAATATCAACTTTAAATTTCAGTGTACAAATAAGCTATCAAGTATTTGTGTGCTACATGAAAAAACAGCCAGTATTTAACTTATGTGCAAAAACAGAAATCTAGTTTGCACCCCTTGCATTGTAACATGGTTTTGTCCAGGAGACTGAAATAAGAAGTTTCTTAAGTTAAGATCCTTAATGAATCAGGTCCCTTGTTTGCTAACATAAAGCTATAGTCCGACATATTGTACTTTATTCCCCTACATAATTTTATTTAATTTGCTAGAAGGCAACACTTGAACTGAACTCAGTGTAAAGCAAGTAGCACTCGCTTGGACAATATTAGTCTGGTGAACAGTTGCCTTGACCTTACCATCGTGAACTGACCAGCTGCTCCAGTTCAGGTCAAGAAATGTGCTGCTTCACATTCAATAAATTTGGATGGATTAGCCTAGATCACCAAGAACATCTGGTTCATTGAGATAATGAAATTCACAATGAAATGTATTGGTTAATACAGAGTAATGACACACATCTAACAATTAGTACATATAAAAGCCCCAGTGGCCTAGTTGCTAAGCAGACTAGTCCTGTAGACTATGGACAGCTACACTAAAAATGAGTCCTTGTCTCACCAGCACACAACATACTCGTAATACTAAAATATATATATACTTTTTTGTAGCCGTTTCAATGGCAATCATTTTAATATACTCACATTACCCATGTGCTATAATATATATAACGCTGTGTCAATTGTTGTCACGTAGATACAGCCTCCATAGCACTCAGCATTAAAATCTACAACGTACATAGAGGATTGAGCAACCTCATAAACTCATTGATCCGTTACTTACAATTTAGTCCCAGCAATTTAAATGTCCGCCGAGGGGTGGGTGTGGGAGAGCAAAAAGCATATTTATAGTTTCTGTTTATTGGTATGTACATTAAAATGTCGGTCGGTGTTTTAAAGCTTTTGTAACCTGTTCTCTGGCAGGTTTTAATACACATTGCCTTGTCTACGCTGCTCAATAAGAGTTATGGTTCATCTGGCAGCTGTACAACAAACTGGAATAACCCCTCTTCCTTCTTTTGTCCTATGAAAGAAAAACAGCCATCATTTGTCATATACACTAGTATTAAACTATGAGTTAATCAGATGGAATGGGATAGTTATCAAGGCCAACCAGGGATCTCTCTGTTGGACAGAGGCATTTTTATATAGTAGTTCTTCTATATAGAGGAAAATAAATATGAGCTAATAGAGTTGTTTTTAGGATATATTTTCTGAAGTTAGGACTATATCCAGTATAACAAAAAAGAGAATAGGACAGGTACCAGTAATAATTACTTTATTTAGGTGATGTAACAGCTGGAATCAGTGGGGCACTTACTGTTTAGCCGACCAAAGAAACAAAGTCCTGAAACACTGAAGCTGGCCACACGCTACAATACCACAGCCAGTCCCGCATGCCGATAATGATCAAATCACTTTCAATAGAATAATTACTTGTTTTGGAGCCATACATGATACAATATCAGGCAAATATCTCAATTTTGGCAATTGTGACATGTGGCCAGCTTAAGGACAATGCTTTTGAGAGCAAGACTGGCCTATTGTAAAGCCCGTGTTTCCTACTCCTAGCCTTCATGACTTTCAGGAAAGTGCCGCATTAATAATTTTTGTTGGGATACGAATTCCTTGCTGGTATGGATCCATTTGTCAATATGACACCTCATTTCTACTTGTCCTTCAAGAGTCCTTAAGAAAATAACAAATCACCCAATAATATAAGAGACCAGCATATACAGCATATATTTTTTTTACTTCTTCCTTTTATTACTATACTACATGATGTCATGCAGAAAAGACCTGAATTAATGGCAGATTTATCAAACGCCGTATAGCTCTATTGCAAGCAGAAATGGTTACTTTTGCCACTGAAAGGGCCTGTTTCTCTTTGCCCTGTTTATGAACGGGCTTACCTCTGGCGATAATATGCTTATGTTAAGTGCTACGGAATATGTTGGCGCTATATAAATGATGATGATGATGATGATGATATTACCAGTGAAGGCCTCTCCATGCTTTTGAGTCAAGTATGACGCGATACCTGTTCTGTACTTGTCATCTCAGGATGTAGAAATCTTGACAGTCCGCTGCTGGCAACCATGACTGTCCATCATTTAGCTTAATCAAACCACCTTTCTTTCCTGGTACTAACGAGGGTTTAAGCTTTTCTGCTGCATGGGCTCTTGTGGTTATCTGCCAGCTCGAAGTAGATGTGTACCTGGTATTTTTCTTTTGCGTCATGCTCCATTGAAATGCTCTAGGATGGGCCTAAATTTATCCATGCCTAGATTCAAGTGGAGCTGCATCAATTTGCTGGTCTAAATTGCTACATTTGCGGGGTTGCAAGTTTTTTCAGTAGGCTGTGGAAGATTAGGCACATGAGCACACAGAGTTTTGTACTGGAGTGTAGAAATGAGATTTAATGTTTACAGAACTGTATTATTTAAATAAGATAAAATAATGGAGATGGCACATTTACAAGAGTGTTGTGCGCTTTGTGTGAGGGCATACTGCTTTTTTTCACCCCACAAAAGGCCTTGAATTTTCTGTCACCTCTGAGGTCCAGGATATCAGGCCTTGTCTCTATACTAATAATTGGGTCTACTTTGCAGTTCTATGGGAAACTGCATTTCTGCACCTTGACCTATCTAGTAAAAATGATCAAACTCAAAAGTGTGACATGTAATAGAGACTGTGGTGCTGTATCCTTACACTGATTCATTTAAGCTACAAATGAAGGTAAACTGAGTAATGCTTTCAGATTAAACACTTGAGGTTTAAAAGAATAAAGATTGGATTTTGATGACATTTCCATTGATGGGTTTCCATCCAGTGCATTTTCAAGAGCTTTTGCCCCCCCCTCCTCAAAACTAAGCGCAGAGTGTATTTCTGGGGGTGCACCTTGACGTGTGTTTGGCATAGTTATAAAAGACTGTGGGTTTGAGGAGTTACTGTTTGCAAAGGACTCAAAGTGTCTAGTATGAGTTCAAGAGCGCAGGTGCATGAAATCATGCTTTAGTTCCATGTCTGATTTTTAATTTGAGTTAAAGAGATCCCATCACCTACACGCAGTGGTAACAGCCATTTTGCAGGCAGAACCAATATGTATACACATTTTTGTATACATTTTCTTCATTTTTCTAGGAACCGGTGACATCACTTAATGACTGATACTGTTGTAAGTTGGGCCAGCACACAATATGACTGCCTCTACTGTATGTAGGACACAGGTGCCATTTACAATGGTGGAGGGACCACTCAGTGACTGCAGCTAATGGGTAGTTATTGATTCATGAATACAAATAGACTTGGTCAACTGGTGTGATAGGTGTTGTTCATACTCGGATCACACATAAAAACTAGAACAGATGGAAGATGTTTTTCAATAATAATGCAATAGGAGTTATATATGTTAAATATGATTAAGCAAAATTCTAATATTATATATCCCCTGCTCACTTACTGTGGTTTTGAGATTTAGTTTAAACATGTGACTATAGGATAACACAAATAGAATAGTATTTGTAATTCCTGATAGACCATCTGACTGACTGCAGTAAATGTGTGTGTAGATTATGCTTCATAGTATTAGAGAGTCTGAACAGATTTTTCTAAATCCCTTTGGGTTTTATTGTGCATTTTATTTTGGCAGCATTGTTAAGGTGATAAGAGTATTTTGACATAAAATAAATATATACAACAGATGTATGTGTGCTGCTCACTGCTGCTAGCACCCAAAGGAATCTCTACCTCAAGGTAGAATAGATTAAATTCGTAACTGTGCTCTGTGACTAGTGATTGACAGCGTTACTTGTCTCATGATAAAACAACATTGCTCAGTCTTTAGCTTATTCCAGTATTATTCACTTTGCAAAAGTGTTCGATGCAGTTGCACATAATAATTCATACCTCCAGTTTATCCCAATTTAGACAAGGCGGTCCCGATTTGAGGGCTCGATCAGCCATCCCGCTGTGAAAGTTGGAAGATATTCTGTTCGCTGCTGCTCTGCGTGAATGAGTTTGGAGGGAAGGAGAGAACGGGCCAGCTTAACGCTTCAAATGGGCTTGGCACGCCCCAATTGGGGAGTGAACACTCCCCTTACTGTTGTGGTCACACCCGTCCCCCTCTCCTCCGTCCTGCCCTGATGCTGCCTACCCAAATGTGGAGAGATATGGTGCAGTGATGAGAGTACTAGACTTGGGGTAAAGTTGCTAGTAAGGTACTGTAGTTATCAGTATTGGACCTTGTCCTTTTTACTCTTTAATTTTTATTAATGACCTTTGTAGGTAACCTAGAATGTAAGGTGTCCTTATTGTTGTTGACACAAAGCTATATAGGGTTATTAATACAAAGCAGAAGAGTAACATTTAATTTAGATAGATATGGGGATATAGACCTAGGCCTTGTGACTAACTGCTACACATTAAATGGATTATACTATGGGACAGCAGATGAAAAAGTACTCTGATATATTAGTTGGCACAAATTGGAGTAAAAGCAGTGCGAAGATGAATATAACCCTGAGATGCATGAAAAGGGGATTGGGCATGATGTATTACCACTATATTAGTTACTAGTTAGATCATGTCTTAATGCGGGATACAGCTTGGGAGCTCAGTGTAAGAAGCACATAGGAGGACCTGAGAGGGTAAAGAGCCTCATTAATAAAGAAAATGGGAAGTTTAAATTATAAAGAGAGGTTAGAAAAATTGGGTTTGTTTACCTAGGGGTTATGGCGCCTTAGATTAACCTAATTAATATGCAGAAATAAATTCAACATCAAAACAAAGATTTGTCTATAAAGCGTTTTATCTCACATGTATGCAAATGGAATAAGGACTGTTTCAGCATAGGAAGGGGTTCTTTACTGTAACAGTGGTTAAGCTGCGTTATTCCTTATCACATGAGGGGTTGATTGCAAATTCAGACTTTAAAAATGCAGAGGATGCCCTTCTTGTTTGAAACAGTATTTGTAGCTATAATTAGAAGAGAACATTATGGGAGTGATTGATAAAGTGGATTTTTTGGAATTTTCCCCTGTGAGGCTATATTGGCATCTGTTCCACTTGGGGGTTGTGTGTTGCTTTTCTCCGTATTAACACAGTTAGAATTTATAAAAGGTTTAACTTTGATGGGCATGTGTTGTCTGTCTTCACCTTTCTAATGATGTAACTATCTGGGTTTTCTCTAAACACAGAAATTAAAAGACTAAAGTAAAGAGACTTTTTAGGGTGAATGGCACAGCAATAGGGGTGATTCGTAGACCATGGTTTGAAAAAGTTTTCCACTGACAACTATGCAAATGAGAAATGTAGCAGTAGCCATCTGTTTGGTAATTTCTCATGTAAAGGAAAAGATGCCCTGGTAAGACATTTCATTAATATGATTCGTAGGGGCTAAAGTTGTGCCATACAGACTGCTATATTGTGAGTGTGTGTAACCCCAAAACAAGCCTGTGAACCAAATTGCTAGTACTCATCCAGTTTGGCTAGTATCTATTACTAAATTGGACAGGATCAATCCTTGTGTGACTAGCGTAAGTGTTTTAGCTATTAGACAAAGTGAAACTCCTTGACCTCAAACATACCATGGCTGTGTATTCTCCCACTCATAGTCTTAAATATCAATTATTCCCTAAAATGGTTCTTGCCCCATTGTAAGTGAATGAAGTGTGTCACACAACAAAACCTCTTATAAAGGAGCTGTAGTGATGTACAAAACTCTTGTAGCTTGTCAAAGCATTTCATCACCAACCAAAAATCCCAATAATTGTGTTTTGATTGGTGGAACTTAACAGTTTACGCCATGATAGTGGTTACACTGATCAGATATGGGGACAATTTTGTCCTGATTCTAAAATACAATATGGCCGTATTTACTTTACTAATGATTTTACAGCCATATACAAAGTAACTGTCAACACACTTTCCTTGTAAAGAATATGCTGCAGGAGACCATCTTAGACTTTGAGCCCTCTGAAAGATACTCTTGTAGTTTTAATGGCGAGTCCAGAGACATGCTGACAGGAAAATTGAAAATGTTGTCTCTTAAACTTACATTGCTTTGTACTTTCTGGAGATTGATTCCAAGGAAGTGTATTTTGGGGTATGTGTAGGATTTTAAAAGGACCAGAATATGATTTTTTTTTTTTTTTTTAAACAGTTTGAAAGTTATTTTATGGTAAATTAGTAGTTGAGGTTTATGTTGTGGGCATGCTGATAGGTGTATCTTTTTTTCATTTTCTGGTTGTAAGTAAAATTATTGGTGACAGGTAATAAAAGTTGAGTCCATGCAAATTTCACTTTCTGTTCCAGCCTTGTTTTCTTGTTGATGGTCTACAGATTTGCTTGTCTGTTTTGATTACTGTAATCTGTTTCACGGCTCTATCGCTTCTCTTCTGCTGCAGACTACATTTTTGTTCAGTAAATATTAATAGAAGATGAAAGCATGGTTGGGGAATAGTTGTGGTCTTAAAGGAAATGTACATGTTGCTACCAGCATATGCAAAAGATGTTTGTAATACCCCCATGTTTATCAGTACCTGCAATTCCCGCAAGCACCAAGTATATTTTGGTGTACTCTCCAAGTTACATCACAAAAATAACTCCCATGATACTTCCAACCAGGATGTATATAATAGCAAAGTTCCAAAGGATGTCCATCAACGCCTCAGTGACACTTTTTCAACGTCCAGCATATTATATCTAGTAGTGACCTGCGTTACGGCCACAGCTCTGTCTAGTCTCTCTGAATTCGAGTGCCTGGCGTTGCTGGAAGCGCTGTGGTAGGAAGGAGTAATACAGTTTTTAGGTGTTATGGAAAAGGTAATTGTTTGGGTGTAAGAAGTAATATTACAATAAATATAAATGTCTCATGTAAGCTAATGTATAATTACTCGAGCATTTAATTTTCACAAAAGTGTGTGATCGTTTAAGGTGTTGATTGCTTGAAATACCAGAAAACTAACTTCTCTATTAACTCCAGTAAATTCATCATCAGAAACCCAATCATTGTTTCATTTCACTCCAATACTATATCTGCACTGGTACTGAGTGTCTACCACATATAGGAAAAAAAACAAACATTAAGTGACTGTGAAGAAGCTATTTGCATTCACTTGGAAACGACTGCGGTTGATATGTATTCGTTTTCAACTTGATTGAACTGCTGAATTTATTTCCGTCTTTGCCCAGAGGATCCGGCCTTGTACCCCGTAGTCAGTTGTACTTTATTGGAAAGGTTTGGTGATTTGTTTAATAAATAAACTCCATTTCGTATAGGAGAGTATACCCTGGAGTTTGGAATCTGTATTCTAACAGAATAGGTGTCTGAAAAATAGATACAAATGTCTGCTTACTGGGTTTGTTTTATCAAGGACTGAGCGACTAGCAAGGTTTTCTTTTGTCTGTGGTGCATCAGCAGTAAATGGAGTGTAGTGCAGGTTGAAACGATATAAAGTAAAAGTGTGTTCTACATTCAGTTACTGCAACATACTAGAGGCAAGTTTTGTTAGTAAGTAAAATATATGTACAACCTCATTAATGTATTGAGACTAATTAGAACTTCACATTGTTTCATTTGTTTGTTTTTTGTAAAAAGAAGTTACACTTCAATTGGAAAAGTAACATATATTACCCACCTTAAGATACAAAACTGCCCCTAAGCACCTCAATCTGGCTGGCCTATTGCCCCAGTGTACCTAGCTAAGCCACAAAGCTGCCCCTAAGCACAGCAATCTGGATGGCCTATTGCCCCAGTGTACCTAGCTAAGCCACATAGCTGCCCCTAAGCACAGCAATCTGGGTGGCCTATTGCCCCAGTGTACCTAGCTAAGCCACAAAGCTGCCCCTAAGCACAATTATCTGGATGGCTTATTGCCCCACTATACCTAACTAAGCTCCAAAACTATTCCTAAATGCAGCAATTTGGGCATTTTAGGCATAATTAGCACCAAATCACTCCTTATTGGACCAAATCAATGACCATGTCAATTATCATCTGGTTGTCTGAATGCCAAGACTATGATTTGCTAAATATCCAGTTGACAGAGTTTGGTCTTGTAATGATACTTTATTTTGCCTTGATCATTTTGGATTGAATTTACCAAACAAATGTCTTTCATTTCATATATGTATAATTTAAACTGACTACCATTTTATTGAGTTTATATAGGATTTCACCTCCATAATTCTATGTAAATCTATATGGGCGACATCCTACAACAATGCAGTACAGCGGAAATGTGCACATCCTATTCCTCTGACCAAAACTAAAATCCAAGAAACAACACAAATAGGTCTAGTTAACAATAATCGGAATCAAAAGCCTAAAAATAAGACAAAAAAAATGAATTATGCTTTTGTTCAGTGAGAAAGGAAACTGAACGTTACCATACATTATATTACAGAATTAAAGTAATCAGCTTCCTGTCCTCTCTGAGCCCCGCTTCTGGAGTAGTTAAGTGCAGTAGGAGAAACCGAGCTGCTATCTGCCTATGTCAGCAGAGGCTGCTACAGATTCTGACCTGGGAAGTGCCTACACTGGGTCTAATAACATTATACTGAAGCGGAGCCGAGAGCTTTTCTCAGCTGCTCAGACTAGCCCTGCAGAGACAGTCTAACAGCTCAGGGCTACAACCTCATTATACCAAGATGCCTGTAGATGATTATCATTTTTCCTCAGAAAAATTTGATTGTGAGGAACTGAAACTATTAACACCTCTTACTTTAAAATATTTATTTATTTTATGGTGAGCACTTGTTTAAAAAAAGTGCCACTTATACAACGTTTTTCAACACTATATGTTCTCCCTTGTGTATGTAGAAATCTGCTTCACTTTATTCATATAAAATTCTATTGTGCGAACCTGCAATCTTTTAAGTGTTCAGTTTAAAACGGAATGAAAATTCTGCTGGTACACAGAGCTCTGTGTGCTGAGCAGCAAGCTGACAGCACAAGTTTGATTAATTGCTATACTTTGCAGAGCACTATAAAAGACTAAATTGTGCTCTTTACATTAAAATTTCTGCAAGAGATAGTCACTGTTCCTTATCTCATGTGACCAACGCTTCTCACATGCCTGCGCTCAGAGGTCAAACACAATTGATTTAATTGACTTTTCAGAGTGTCACGGTGTGTAAGGAGACTGATTCTTCTAGCAGTAATCTGGAATATAGCTGGTGGTGAATGTAAAGTGTTTATCTGATTTTACTTTTATTTATTCCTTGAAATAACCACTTGAATTTTTTCATAGTCATAAACAGAACAGACATTTTTCTTGGGGATGTAAAAGTGTATCTGTTGGTTTGGCCACAGGGCATTCAGCCATTTTGTGAGCTATACCAATATTCAGTCAGCTCAGTAGGAATTAGTTGCTGGGGCGCATAATGCCCTACACAAACGTGGTCCCTAGTTCATTTGCAGCCCACATAATGGTTGATTCTACTATGTAGAACAACAGGTACACTTTAAGCCAGGGCCGGCAAATCTAGGGCACCAATGGTTAGGGTGCTCCCAAAACATTGAATGAGTGACATAATGTCACTCATCCAGAGATTTGAATACCCCCATGGTGACCCCACTCGGAGTGCCAGTCACTGACATGAAGGAGAATATGAAGCTGACTGCTGCTGCCCATTCGTGTTAGTGTTACGCTAGGAGTGTGGCGCCTTGCTGTGATGTCACAACCCAGCGCCACACTCCCAGTCTTAGGAGCCTAGGATTCCACTCCCAGCTGCCAAGGTTTGAAGCAGCGGGGGTGGCAGTGCTGCCTGCGAGTGGAGGGTGCATCCTCTAGGTTGCCCACACAGTCCCTGCTTTAAGCTCTATCTGCAGATATTTTTTCTTTCTTCCACATTCTGGACTGAACAAGCAAGTGGTGATGTAAGATCTTGTGTGTTCCTGATTTTCACTGCATCATTAAGGGCATGAGTACAATAATGAAGATGTCGCCACATTGTGTTAACAGTATGTTTTTATAGTGAGGTAACAATGCAGTTTTTTTCCTCCTCAGTTCGAGCGCCATGATCCAGCGGATGGTCACATCACTGAGCGCCAGTTTGGCAGCATGCTCCTGGCATACAGCGGAGTGCAATCCAAGAAACTCACTCATATGCTTAAGCAGCTGAAGAAACGATTTAAGGATGGAGAAGTGAGTTCTGAAATCTGATTCTGACACAAGACAGTCAATTATTCAAATGCATTATGTTTGTGTTTTTGCATTACAATTAAAAATGTTGATCAAAGAGGAATTGAATTGTAAGCTAAAAAGAATTCATGTACAGCAGGGTTTCTAAAATCCAGTTGTCAGGGAATCCTAACAGTGCATGTTTTCCATATCTCCTTGCTGGAGATGTGTTCATTGCGGAGTGACTCAATTAGTACAGTACAGGTGGTAGTAATTATTTCAGTTGTTACCTAGAAAACATGGACTGTTAGGAATCCCTGAGGACTGGTTTTGTGAAACTCTGATATACAGTAAAATTATTTTGCAGTGTGTAGTTAGTATAAAAACATCCCGTTATCGAAATGTGATACTTTGAACTCAGAAGTGGATCAAGGAGATGTTTGGATATATTGTGTCTATTTGCCTTACAATAAAGAGAACCATCTTGATTGGCAAAGGTCAGGCAGACAGAGCATATGTTCCATGATAGAACAAGTCAGAATAAAAAAACTATGAAGATAGACAGTGCTTTAAGAAAGATTGTCTCCAACTAAAGGTCTATATATCATTTCAAGTTTAGCAGCTGCCTAAACACAATTGTGAGCTAACCCAGTATTCATGTCTCGAGGATCTTACCAGTTCCTAGTGATTTGTCATAGGTTGAATTCTGCTGCGTGTGGGCGATTGGTATACATTAATCAATATGCTCTTGGCATTCACCATTGCCACTTTCTAGCTGTGTCATGTTTATTTCCTTTGTAGTAATTTCTATTTATTGTCTCTGTTATAATTTAAGGTCTTTTAAAAATCTAAAAAAAACAAGTGAGGGGAATCTTAGAGGCAGGAGGATAGTGACATAAATGGATCTCGGAGGGAGGAGAATTTATATTGTTAAAAGCTCTCCGTAATGACTGTGTAAACAGCTAAACTATTACATTATGTATGTCAGACAATCATAGCAACTAGCACATAAAGCCAAGGTCAGATTTGGGCCAGGGAATTGTGGGACTCAGTGACTTGCATAAGTAATGCACTCATTAGACAATAAGAAATGATCTGTTGTAACTTGTGTAGAGTCTTTCCATTAATTGCATTGTCCATTTCCATCTGTACTGGGACCATGGATACTAACGATTAAAATGATTATATTTGTGACTAAATAATCACTTTACAATAGTCACATTCTAGGGAAGACAATCATTTTCATAATGTAAATTCCTGAAACCAGCCATCAACTAATGATGTAATTCACCGCCCGTTATCAACAAATGCATTTAAGAACCATTCCCTTAAAGGCTGAAGTGTAATAGAAGCACAAACTGTTTCTTTAAGCAATAATACCAGTGAAATCCATTCAAGCTGTGCTAATAGAGTCTCATCTGCGCCACTTCACAATTTAGCACAGCTTTTTTAGACAAATACCTTGACACGTTTTTGCAGCCTGGAGACAGACAAACTTGTATCCCATGTACCTCCTTGAATCTGTTGAAGTTTCCCTTGGGATTCATATACCACACATTGAGAAATTCTGTGCTAAAAAAATACAAATTTAGGAGTCCATTCAAAGGTCTGTTAGCTGTTCCATTCAGCCTAAGGTAGTTTATTCTTGGCCATGTTGCAGAGTTGTGCGTTGTAGCAATCATTTCTTATCTCCAGACACCGTAGTGCTCTCAAGATTCTTGATTAGACTTCTGGCCGGCAGCACATGTAATCTAATGTAGTATATTTTAGGTATAGAGCTTGAAACTATTGAAAGCTCTGATCTGGATAACCCAAAGTCCCAGACATTGTGGATAATATACCCCATACCTGCACAATAAACACTATGTTGCAATCAGTGAGCAAATCTAAATTGTATATTTTTTTTAAGGTGTAATAAAAGTTGTAAAATAAGTTTCCCAAGAACAATTCCTGTTAGGCTCCAAGTCTGATAAACATGGAACACTACGTCATACACCAATTATGTACAACTATTTTCCTGATCTTAATACCAGGAAAACAGAATGAATCCTAGACCCCTTACTCTGAAGTTTATATTTCCTCATTAGTATTCATGTGCTTCAAAATTTAGTAATTGCTAAGATGCCTTCTGTAAATGGTCTGGCTCTCTGGGCCCAAATTAAAGTTAAATACCGCGCATGACTGCAGAAGTGAAGGGAAGCCGCAGTGGAACTCACGGCTACGGTGGTAGTGAGGTTTCAAAGTATGGGCTCCAACGTGTTTCATCCAATCAAAACTGGAGGCAAGATATCAATTACTCCTAAGACACTGGGCATGCTTCCTTGAAAAAGTCAGCTAGCTGGATGAAACGCGTTGGAGCCCATACTTTGAAACCTCACTGCCACAGTATCCATGCGTTCCACTGCGGCCTCCCTTCACTTTCGCGGTAATTCTGAAGACACTACCAAGCCGGAAAAAGTTTACACGCATCAGCGATTTACATCTGGAATATGATTGAATACCTCAGTAGGGATACTTAGGGTAAGATAAGCCCATTTTTATTCCTGTAATTGGTTTCTGAAATCTGACTCCAGCAAAGCAAACTATCCTAAGCAAAGCTATATTCATTGCACACTCATTTATTTATTATTATTTTTTTTTTACATTACATTTTTTTTATCCCTTTTTCACCAACTATACTTCATCCATTTTAAGAATATTTCAATTAATTCTTATACTCCACCATACATTACACACTCACAATAAATTTTATATACGATTGCATTATACGATAAGTATTGCACCCTCTGTCTATATTTTTATTACTGTATTAGTAACCACCTCTACAGTGCATTGTATTTTTTGTTTCTCCAAACCTGAATGTTGGGTATATATTTTTTCATTATAGTGTATTGTTCATTTGTCACTAATTTAATTTATTTTGTGTGTGACACTGTTAACCTCTTTGTGTAGAAGATGCTAATAAAGTCTTGACAATTCCACTGTAAAAGAAAGAAATGAAAAATCCCCAGTATGCAGGTCTGGTTTTTTGGTTTGCCAACAAAGGGGTGGAGCAGTGGTGAGGTGCCACGTCTGCTCTGAGATTAGTGTGGTGACCTGACTACCTGACTGTAATTATAGCAGTCTGTATAGAAGACCACATATTCAAAGCAAAGCTTCAGTACTGGGGTTGCACCGTGGCATGTGCCTATTTCTGGGTGCCATGGCTCCTTGCGACACCTCTGACCACACGGCTATATAAAAAGAAGTTCATACATCCAATTTGTTCTTGATTT
Source organism: Mixophyes fleayi (assembly GCF_038048845.1). Lineage (NCBI taxonomy): Eukaryota > Metazoa > Chordata > Amphibia > Anura > Limnodynastidae > Mixophyes > Mixophyes fleayi. Next base: position 54,527,343 of record NC_134407.1, read on the forward strand.
CATTGCAGTAATTCAGTAGCTCAGAAGAGCCAAAACAGGGTGATTCTCAATTATTTAGTCTACAATAAAGTATTTGAATGTTAAGGCTTAAATCCTTGTTGCTCTTTACAACAGGTCAAAATTAAGCATTGTTTAATCATCACAACTGCTAATTTAATATTCCAGCATGTCCTTATAGATTATGCTCCTTGGGCAAGGAAATTGATGAATGATTCCTTCATCAACAATTCTTTAGATAAATCTGTATGAAGATTACTTGGCCATTAATCACCTTTTCATTTTCTTTACGATAAGGTACATTGACCAGATCACATTTTCAGCTTTATAATGTACAGATCGTTAGAATTCTGGTAAAGCTTTTTTATCAGATTGTGGTAATCACTCATTTGTAGTTTAACTCTTGGTGAACTTAATTTAATGAGATCTGTTTTAACAATTATTATTGGAGTGTGGTCTTAATTACACTGATCTATATGGGGTAATCTAAAGGGGCAAGAACCTTCAATGGTGGCAAGTTGTGCTGATATCATTACCTTCACTTTATAATGTGTAATAGAGAAGACCAGTATCCCTGTGAAAAAAATAATGTGGAGTTGATGGGAGAAATAACATTTTATCGGGTACTTCAGCATCTGTTCTTTAAACGTGTCAAACCAATGTGATCACAGTTTTCTTTCAGCTGACACAAGTGTGTCTGGTTACAATACCAAGAAAATCTTTTTATTTGTGTTTACCAGGGCCTGGCGTTCGAAGAAGTGGAAAATTTCTTTACCTTCCTCAAGAACATCAATGATGTGGACACCGCGTTAAGCTTTTATCACATGGCAGGAGCTTCACTAGATAAAGGTATATAACACAGATTATCAGTGAGGGGCATATTAAATACACATGCTGCTTTCTATTATCTAAATTCTGACATGACATAGGCAAGCTGAATAATGAGAATAATGATATGGAGAAAGAATTGTGGGATCATGACATGGGAGATAGGATCTGGAGAATAATGACTCACAATGATTCAGCAAGAAGATGTAATGTGACACATGGGGGAGGATAATAACATGGAGAAGAGAATAATTTACATTGACATGGAGGAGAGAGTGAGAAGGATAATGAATGCTGATGCAAAGCATAAGGATGTTTGGATGGAATGGAAGCAAATTAATGGGATATGATGGGTTGGACATTTACACCAGACAGGGGCGTTTTAGAAATTCAGTGAACCTGTGTGCAAGAGTAGTGCTATCCGCCCCCCATCATATGTGACAAGGGGAGAATGGTGGAGGAATATTTGTGACAAATGCCCCCACTTTCTCTTGTTATATATGCTGCCCCACCATTCCCCCACTGACACAAGTCCCCCACCCAGAGGTTCCTACCTATTGTATTTGTTGGAGGAGGGCTCTCCAACCATCACTGCTCCTTGTGGGAAGGAACTGTAAGCAGAGCGCTGGTGAGTCCCACTGATGATGTCTTCATTATCCTTCAGAGACCGCCCACATCCTGAAACAGCAGAGTGAGCTGTGTCATACATTGCACCCCTCTGACTCTTCCTCCATCAGACACTTCAGCAGGGTAAGAGCTGGTGGCATGGGCGGTGTGGGAGAGCAGTTTGACATGAAACATACCTCCCAACTGTCCAATCAGTCAAGGTATCTTAGAAAATCGGGACTGCTGGATCAGATTCAGAAGAGGTGGCAGACTGAGCTGCTCTCTCCTGCCTGTTCTTGTAGCTTTGACTACCTGGTGCTGCTGCTGGTGTCTTCAAATCTATTGCTGCTTGGTTGGGTCCTGATATGTTGTGGCCTTGTTTGGAAAGGATGCAAGTACTATTCAGCTCCTGGAAAGCTGAACAATGAAGGCTTCTTTCCTCTAATCAATCCCCAGATTAAATCAATAAAAAGGCCTATTTCCCCCCAGCTATCTCCATCATTAAAATATAATCCCCCACATTTAATATGGAGGCCAAATATTGCATTTTTAGCCCATACAATATATAAGTAGGACCCATGACCCTCACATTACGTTAATATCCCTCAAATTTAATAAAGAGATCCCCCTTATAAAATGAATAGTGACCACTTACTGATACATTAGATGAACAGAACCACGTTACGAATAGCCCCCATCAGCTCTCACATTATATTAACAGCCCTACTAGTTCCCACTACATTACATTATATTCCACCAACACACATATTACATTAATGTCACACAAACATTCCATTAATACCCCACTATACTTACCTGATCTGCAGATATTGCTGTGGGAGATGACTGTGCACATTGGTCACATGTGCTAAAAACCAGAGGGTTTCTTTTCCTCTAAACCCCCCTTCCACATGGAACAGAGAGGAAGGAGAGGGGAGAAAAAGGACGGGAGCCAGTCAGGTCATCAGGAGGAGGAGCAGGTTACCCCATGCCCTTTACTGGCTGTGCCCTCTTTTTGTCAGCCTAGACATCCTGACCCAGGCTGACAGACGGGGAGCTGATCCTCGGCTGTAAGAAGGAGTATGGTTAATATGATAATTGGCCTTAGGGGGAGGGGCTAGCTACCACGCAGGACCAAAATTCCCAGGCTAGTACCCTATAGCTGTGGCTGACCATCTCCTACCATGCCAGCAAAAATGGAGGTGCAGGGTGGACCTATGAATCAGGATGCAGATGCTTGGCCCACCTGACTCATTGACCTATTGTGCTGTGCTAGATACACCACTGACACCAGGAAAAAGATGAAGGGGATTGTTAAGGATATGGGGGTGAAGAAAATGAGGCAGTTGAGAGTTATGAAGAAAAGAATGAGGTGAATAATGACTTTTGGGAGATGATGGAGAAAGAATGGTGATCATAGTGGGGAGAGAATGGTTAGTGGAAAAGAATTGAGAATGCTGGCTCGGGAAATAATGGCAAGAATGGTGACTAGGGGCAGGGTAAAAGTGAGAATGGTGACTCGGGGGAGGGGAATAGTGAGAGCATTTAATTGGGGGGAGGGCTGGGGATTTGAATGGCGAGAATGGTGTCTCTATGAGAGTATGGAGAGTTTGGCAATTTGAGAAGATCATGGTGATTTGAGTGGGGGTGAATGACGAATATTGACTTGGGAGAGCATAGCGAAAATGCTGACTCGGGAGATTTCAGTGTAATAAAATTCAGTTCTATTTCTTCACTCTTGAATCAAATATATTTTCTGATAATGCTCTTTCAACCATTTGTTAATTTTTTTTTCAGCTGCAAACATTTGGTTGTATAATATAAGCTTAGTCATGCTCACAGCTTAAGACTCTTCCCAGTAAACGATAGCAAACAGACTTCTATGGACATGTCCTGTTTATGTATTTTCCACAGAGTGGAAAAAAGAAAAATACGCTAAATCACAGAGACTTTCTTTTCTAGGATAACGGAACAAAACTCCATCAAACAAAAGCATTTCTCCAGGTAGCCATGGTATTAATACTGTCAGATTTATTTGGTAGCCAAGAACCTTTTAACTCGACCTAGTACATTATGGTTCAGTCTTTTCTAGATTTACTGTTAAATAAAAGCACAGGTTGATGTTTCTGGCAGGTCTAATTGGTTTGCTTCACTGATTTCACTGTTTCAAAACTGAAATCCAAGCTACTTTTAATTCATTTGTTAAAGCTTTTTTTTTTCCCAGTCAAGAGGAAACACTTGTGAATTCCTTAAAATTGTAACTTGTGTCTCCATCTGTTGAGAAGGATGCACTGTGTTTGCATTGCCAATAAAATAAAGCAATTCTTAGTATTCTAGACAGATTTATTTTTTGAATACAACCTGATCTGCCAGTGGCTTGTGTGCTTAGAAGAGGCGCTGAATATTTCTTCATAAAATGAGCTGACAGTACCAATTAATTTCTGAACTGGTTACTCTGTGATTTAGGGGCATTTCTGTGACATTCATCCAATCTCCAGTGTTACAGGAAAACCTCTTATTGTAACTAGCCCTTAGTGTCTTGTGAATTATATAACAATCTGTTAGGGATCTATGTAATTATATTACATTTTTGTATAACCTGTTGCTATCTGAACAAAATCATACTTGCTGGGTCAGAACAATGAAAATGGCTTTCTTTGTTCTAAAGTAACTGTTAATTCTAATACTTAATTCTATGTACCCATTCTATCAATGTTCATAATAATTTGTCCACTGGCTGTTTTTTAATCCATTTGAGTCTATGACTGATAGAACAAGCTATATGGCAGTTCTCACTTGTTATAATGAATGCAGTTTTTAATGTGGTTTTCAAAAGAAGCTGGTAAACCCTTTGGCTTTCATTTAGTCTTATAGCAATAGATCGTTAAGTTATAGTGTCTTATTGATTATTATGGATTATATTGTTAAATAAGCCGCTATATGTATTTTTTTTTTAAAACTCTGACTTTAATTTATGATTAGTCAGTATTTTTTGTTTTATGTTACTAAACAATAAAGAACTCCAGCTAAAGCAAAAGATCAACCACCTATTTGGCAATTAACTATGTGACACTTTGGTGCTGACCATTGTTGTGCGTTATAGTCTAAGTAGATATTTGAGCACTGCAACTGCAACCCTTTTTTTTTTTTTTTTTTTTTATTTTCTTTTATATATATATATATATATATATATATATATATATATATATATATATATATATTAAGAAGTATTATTATAAAAATAAATATATAAATTATTAATATTTTTAGTTAATTTTTCAAATAATTATACATCTAGGAACACTACTGCCCTACAAAAGAGCTTCCATTTCTAGCCAGTGGCAAAAACTAGCCAGTTATGCCATTGCCTAGTCCCATGTCTCATGGAAACTTTAGATGCTCCCTATTCTACTTCTACATCACAACTAACTTGCACCTTGGAGACTGCCTTATGGATGGAGGGGAGTACCTCGGACTACCATACCTGTGCAGTTTCAGCCCGCGTGGCAATAAAGATGTGACCATTAACATATATATCGGAGGCAGAAATACCAGATGGAAGCATCTGAATTAGAGCCACTTCTGGTAGCATAGTTATATCCTGCTTAGTGACAATTGTAACAAGTGCAAATACAGTGGTCCACAAAGCTTGGACTAGTGGTTTAGTCCAGAAAATGTGGAAAATATCTCCAATTTCCTCACATTTACACCAACAATATTTTGAAACATAAGGCGACATTTTATGTAAGTGGGCCGAGGTTAAAAAGAGCCTATGGATTAATTTTAAAAACATTTTGCTATGGTTCAAGCATCGTGATGTATGGTAAATGGAGGAAAAAAGAGATTCCCATTGAGCTGTGGTATAAACCTAACCCAAGTCCCGCTCCCAAACCAATTGGGAACGGGACGAAAGAGCTGTTCAACGCTTATTTGGGGGATTTCAGACCCCTTACATTCATAGTTAGAAATTTAACCATACAACCTGGAATAGATATTCTATTATCAGCACATGAATAGATATATCCCACCAGTCTTTATCAAATGTGTCTCCATTAACAGACAAAGCAAAACCAATTTTGTAACAAAACGAAAAAAAAAAAAAACGCACGCAAAAGAAAGACAAAAAATAGACACCAGCTCCACAGGCTCCTGTCTATAGTGATTGGTCAAAAGTTTAGGGGGAATGCCTTAATGTTTGATTATTAGTTATGCTTTCTCCCTTTTCTTTTTTATTTTATATAGTGGTAGCTGTGGCGGCTACATGTTGAAAAGCTATCTACTTTACAGTACTTTTCTATGGGTGGATTGTTTTGATTGTATAGAACATGTTTTAAGCAGTATTTAGTTCGGGTATGGGCGATGACGCTTTTGTTTGAAGTTGCACCCTTCAAGTTATATATTTTGCTAGTCTTTTTTTAAACCAGCAAATTATCTAATCCTATGTTTTGGACTGCAATCCTAATATTTATATTGAACTTAGTTATGATATAATTTATTTACATTTTCAGTGCTCCTTTTCAGTAAAAGTTCTAAATCCCATAGTATAAGATTGGATAGTGAGAATTGCATTCAGATTACAAGATAACAAGAGTCGTACTATGGAGATGGTCAATATTGCAAATCAGGGACAGAAATTTCTAGGAATAAATCTTTAAAATGTTGGACTGTCCCTTAAAATTAGTGTCAGTTGGCAGAGATGGACTCTCCCACAGTTACTCATATACTGGCTCTTGCCGAATCAGACTGCACGGTCTATTCTCAAAGGCTCAACACACTGGAGAAATTTTAATTCATACTGTGAGCAGTGCAAATGTATCGGTATCATTTCCCTTCTGAATTAAAGTAATGTGATGACATTACAGTGTGGCTGTCATATAGTTTTGAAAAATGGAACTTTAGTATTACAACCTAATTGCAATATACAGTTGTTAACACACATACCATTTTGAAAAATAAGCTGGTAAACCTGTGCCCAGTCTGTCATACATCATCATCATGGTTTATTTTCAAGGTGTCACAGAATCTGCAACACAACGCAATTAACAAAATATTAACCAAACTATATACAAATAAGTAAGGGGCAAGATAAACAATAGAAACCCTAAATAACAATACAATAAGAGACAATAGAGAAAACTACTACATTAGAAGATGCAACTAGAACATAGAAAACCGTCCAAAGAGGATGACGTGATAGGAGGTAGAGAGAGCCAAGCTCATGAGAGTTAACGTTTAAGAGGACAGGGTAGCAAATGGAGACAGTAGGAGTGGATGAAAGATTTGAGTTTTGGGGGTGGGGGGCGGTTGTGGTCAGAAGGTTTAATGAATTCAAAAGTTGGAGGCAGCAGTGCGAACGTAGTTCTGAAGGCAGGAGGGTGAAGTGGTGATAGCAGTGGATGAGAGGTGAGGGATATTGAAGAAGAGGAGGAGTATTGACAAGTTCGGAGATGTAGGAGAGGAGGCATTAAAGAGCTTTATAGGTAAGAGTTAGCATCTTGTATTGTTTTCTGGAGGGAATGGGGAGCCAATGGAGGGCTTTGCAGAGTAGCACAGTAGGAGAGGAGATTAGTTATGATGCTGTATTCAAGACAGATTGAATGGGAGGCAATTGTGTTAGAGGAAAGGGTGAATCTTGCCAGTGTTGCAAAGGTGGCCCTAACAGGATTGTGTGAGGAACTGGATGTGGGGAGGGAAACTTGAGGGCAGAATCAACGATAACCCTCAGGCAGCATGCGTAAGAAACAGGGGTGAGGATGACTCCTTCAACCTTGAGGGAGACAGGAGATGGGGATTGCCAGTTACATACTGATCTTGTGATCATTTAGTGTCAATATACTAAAAAGAGGCCTCAGTGAGGCTGCGTGATGATTTCACAGCCTGTGTCTCGGATCTTGTGCCTTTTATTGATACTCATTGGATATTCATAGCTGCCCAGACTGAATAACTTCATGTGAGGAGGTGAATATAGAAGAAACTATACAGCCATAACACACAGTAACTACAGGCAAATGTTTCTGCAGATATATGCTGAGATTTGTATTAATATAACGTTGTGTGTAGGTGACAGTTACACCTTAAACCAAAAGATACATGGGGTAATTTTGTTGCATCAGTGCAGTCAGGCTAAAGTCCCTCACAACATGTTGTATGTAAACAGTAGTTTTTCTTTTTTCCTTAAGACCGCTTCTGTGTAAGTTGATACTGTAGATTTGTCACATCAGATTTCTCTCATTAGACGATGGTTATCAGTACACAGTTAAGCCTAATACTGACCAAGACAATGCCAATCAGGTTACCGTGCACTGAAAATTTCTTTTTAAAACGAGTTGTCATGTGTGCTCATCAGTCACACTAAAGATGAAGTACTTACTTGTGTACACAGACAAGTTATATGTTAACAGTTATACATAATCCTTCTGTGCTAAAAACCCACTGCAGAGACTGGATTGTATATTCCATGAATAGGCTACGTGAGCAGTTTGTGGCACAGATAATCCCTTCCTTTGCCAGGCATTGATTCCAAACTATAAAATAATGACAGCACAGAATAAATGTGCGTGGTAAAGACTCATTTCACAGTTATAACAGGAAGAAGCATAAATATTACATTTTATGTTGTGTCACTTGTACAATGATCATTTATCCATCTGTTTAGCATCTTTGAGTCTTGTGTCTCCCACACTAAGATTTTATAGTACCCATAAATAATATTGGTATCTTGGCAACATGAAAATGTTCAAGGCTAAAGCAGAGTAGTAATCAAAATATCACCGTTCTGTGTTTATAAAAATGTAATAGGCAATATTTAAACTAGTACGATGATATGGTTTTCCAGGGAATAGCGTGTTTGTCCGTTTCCTCCAGTTTGTTGAAGTATAACGCACATAATCCATTTCCACCTGTGTGCCAACTTGTCAATAGCTTGTTAATGGGCTGGGCAGAAGAGTGACCAGTTTTGTCCCAGTTTTTAAATTGGGATTGTTGTGAGGTACCTATGTATATCCATTATAAAATATTTCACTAAAGTGATCTATAGATGTTTATATAAAAGTTCAAACGCATGGCATTCAAAACCGCTTTATATTTTATACACCATTAAACAGAATCTATTTGCTTTTTTCAGGGTTTAGTTTTAGCATTTTTTGTATGTGTTAATTATAGAGACAACATCTGAAACCTAGGAGGTATATTTACTAAGCGGCTTTTCTAACTAATCGCTGATTCTTGGCGCTTTGCTGTAATTTTTTAAAATGACATTGCCTTTACAAGCCATCGCCGCTTTAAATTTCCCCTGCTAAGTCGCCAATTTCTCGCTACTTGCAGAAACTGATGCAAAAGTCTCCACAAGAAATCTAAAATAATCAAAAAAAAAGAAAACTCCGCAAGACAATTTCAAACTCAAAAACATTTTATATGTCTCCATGGCTGTTCAGTATAGTTTAGTCCTCCTGCTGAGGCATAAAGGCTCCCAGACCACATCAAATATGGAAGAACGTTGCAAGCAGAAAACTCCTACTCACAGTATAAATAGCCAGGGCCGGATTAAAGGAACGGAGGCCCCTGGGCTAAGGGGGCCTCCATTCCCCTGTGGGCCCCCCCTGTGAGCCATTACATTGGGCATAACACTCACCAAAAATTGGCATTGTCCCTACTAGACATGTGAAATACACAACATTTCACATACTGTCCTGCTCTCTCCTACCTGTTCTTCTCACTTTCACCACCTGTGGCTGCAGGTTTCTTTACTTGCGGCTTGTTTGGATCCTGGAATGCTGGGGGCCCTATTTGGAAAAAAGTGGCTACATTTAGATAATTCCAAACAACCCTGGCATTAAATCAATACCACCCACGATTAATAATTAGGCCTTCCTCCAGCTCCAACATTAATGTGCCCCTTCATCATCGCCATGCCTTATGATCACACTGCGCCCTCCATGCTGCTTTTGCCCCCTTCACCTGGCTCCCCTTCATCACATTATACTATGCTGCTCCCCCCCTTTTTCAATCCCACTGTGCCGTGCCTCCCCCCTTTTTAACACCACTGTGCCATGCTCTCCCCTGTTTTTTAACCCCTCTGTGCCATGCTGCCCTGTTTTTTAACCCCTCTGTGCCATGCCCCCCCTCGTTTTTTAACCCCTCTGTGCCATGCCCCCCTCGTTTTTTAACCCCTCTGTGCCATGCCCCCCCTCGTTTTTTAACCCCTCTGTGCCATGCCCCCCCTCGTTTTTTAACCCCTCTGTGCCATGACCCCCGTTTTGCTCCCTTTACTTACCTTTTCCTTTTACTCTCTTCTTTCTTGGTCCTCTCTGCTCCTCTCTGCTCCATTCAGACTGAATGCTGGGGGTGACATGATGTCACGCCCAGCATTTTGTCTGAATGGAGCAGAGAGGAGGGACGCCGGCGCCACGATCATGTGAGTATGTTTATTTATTTTAACTACCCCCCCCCCCCCCACTCATCGGCGCGAGGGTCCGGGCCGGGCCCCCTGGCCTGCCCGGGTAATTAGTACCCGCTCCCCCCCCGTCTCGGTGGCCCTGGAGGCGAACTACCATTATTACTCATTTGTGGGAAGCGCAGATTCCAACCTTTCTTTATTCTAGCATAAGGTAATACAAATGGCGAGATGGTACTCTGGGGAAATGTCAAAGTTTCAGTAAATGCAGATGAGCTGAGGGCAAACAAACTGGAATAATTCCTTAAGACACTGGTTCCCAAACTGCGCGCCGCAGCTCCCTGGGGTGCCGCAGCCTGTGCCTGTGGTGAGCAAGGTGGGGGACTAATTGGTAGTTATTTTGGCTTAGGGGTGCCTTGAAATAATTATGGAGACCCTAAGGGTGCCTCGAACTTAGAAAGTTTGGGATCCAGTGCCTTAAGAGTAAGCAGGAGAATTGTTCTAGTGAAGCCGAGATGATATAGTTAGATATGTGAATAAGGTGAGAGTGGTTGGATGTGTAAGTTTAATGGTTCAAACTCGGTAGTCATTTTTTGTGTGTTTATTTTAGGCCCTGGTTTTCCATAGTCTATGAAGTTTTAATAAAACCTGTTAACCACATTATTATTGCTAACATATTGTATTCTGCAAGGGTGTTATTTGTGTAGGTGATTGCTTCCGATGTGTGAGGGAAGAGCTTATGTAGTCTGTTTCTGCTTTGTATGTATGTAGTGGTGACGCAACAGTAGCAATCACTCTTGAGCCCAATGCACCTGGTGATCACTCTGGAGCCCAATATGCTACGCAGGCTAAGGACATGTTTGGTTATTTCACTCTTTGTGACCACAGAATCACCAGCACGGCCTGTCCTGCAGTTATAGGAGGATTTCCTAATCTGGCACATTACTCAATAACACCACTGCACTGAGCTCAGGAGCATTCAGAACTAGAAGGTCTCGTTCTGCTGAACATTCCGCACTGGTGCTTTTCTATGTCAGGGTGACTGTGGTTCAGCCTTTAGCTGTGTCACTGATTGTATATTAGGGGTGAGGACCTGTAAACTGCTGTTATTTATTCTTCTAACTTTATGTATTCAAATACACTATGTTGGTGTATTTAGTTCTTCAGTGACAGGCTCTATACATTTGTGGTGCTATTTAACATTTCTAGCTTAATAACCTGGTTGTTGACTTACCTGAAAATGTTATTGAAAGTGCTCCAACAGTAACAGACATAGGTGGCACTTACCTGTTTTTCAAGTTCTTGCTGCCTGTGATTGTGTTCTGTGAATGACTGCCTTTCAGTGGCCCCTGGGGGCCAGGGGATAGGAGAAGAAGGTAGTACTACTTTAATATTTGCTGAGCACAAGCAATGCATAGTTAATATTTAAAGAATTGAAGTTACAACTGTATCTAAGTTTCACTCTTCCCTATACTATGCTCACATGCAGAATTGCATGATTCTGCAACATTGCCTGTTGGCACCTGTTTAGTTTAGAGAGGGGTGTTCTGAAGTAGGCCGTGTGTTTTAAGGGGTTGTTAGCTTAATTACGAATGATGCAGACCATTATTTGTGGCTGGTGAAGGGCAATTGCAAATAGCAGATGTTGATGGTCTCCGGCTCTGGTGAACCACTTGTGATTGGCTGCTTGTGATTTCTCTGTTGACACAGACGCTTCCTCACTCTGGCATATATTTCTGTCTCACAGCACTGGGGTCATAAGTTCGATTCCCGACCATGGCCTTATCTGTGTGGAGTTTGTATGTTCTCCCCGTGTTTGCGTGGGTTTCCTCCCACACTCCAAAAACATACTGGTAGGTCAATTGGCTGCTATCAAAATTGACACTAGTCTCTCTCTTTGTGTGTGTGTGTGTGTGTGTGTGTGTGTGTATGTTAGGGAATTTAGACTGTAAGCTCCAATGGGGCAGGGACTGGGAGTCTCTGTACAGCGCTGCAAAATTAGTGGCGCTATAGACATAACTGATGATGATTATGTTTTTGTGTCCATATTTAAGCAACACTTTTATTATGTACACTAGCAGGGGAGTTGTGTTGATGCTGTATTAGTGTGCTGTACTTTTTTTATTTTTTATGTTTAATAACTAATGTGCTTACTGCAATTAAATATGTATAAAAGCATGCTACTGGCGCCGGTCTGCTCAGATCTTGTCCATAAGATGTGTACAGTTCAGCATATGGGCATAAATACACAATTTTTCCGCTCAGCTTTTTTGATCGTAGATTGCGTCAAATTTACCGCCATCTCAACATCGGGCCCTAAAGTGTAACCCACCACAAATCTTATCCATATTCTGAGTGTTTTGTATTTATTTATAGGTAATTCATAAGCCACGTGTTTAATCTGTGGTAGAAAATGCCTAAAGCTAGGTACACACTACACGGTTTTCGTCCAATAATCGGCTCAATCAGCTGACATACGACCGCTCGTTCAAAGGTCGGGTCAGTGTGTGAAGTGACACGATTGTCGAAAGTCTGCCCAAATGGACGATTGTCGCCTCATTTGGTTGGTCGTACCGTTTAATATTTTCGTTCCAATCTCGTTTCCGTTGTGTAGTGTGTATAAACTTCCGACTGATCCACAACAGTGAGTACAAAATTACAGTCATTGCTCACTACAACATGGCTGTAAAAAGTCGCTATACAGACGTTCGCTCTTCCCTTTATCGTCCTAAACAAGGCTAGTGTGTATGCAGTCCATGGACCGAGCGATCGGACCATCGATCACATGTAAAATCGCTCGGCATAAAAAGTTGGTGGAAATTTCTGTAGTGTGTACCCAGCTTTAGTCCAAAGGTCATTGAGTAAATAAGTTTTCATTTGTCCACACGTTTCCCCAAGGTCCATTGAGTCCAGAATTCTGTCCCATTGAGTAAACATGCCCTGAGAAATAACTTTTCAAATGCTCCCACTGCTGCCTGTCTGGCCCTGGAGAACATTTTACTTGTGAAGCTCACAGAATAAATTATAAATACTCTGGATTGAATATGGAAGCTCTGGCACGCATCCGTGCCCTGGACACTCAAGGGAGAAGGGGAAACTCTTGTCTTGGCTTACAGTAAAACTTTTTAATTTTGCACTCAAAATGCTGCAGTGTCACTGCTCTGTTAAACAGAAAGACAATGTGCCTGCAGAATTAATTCTAAAGATATATATCTGCATAGAACTTACAATCCTCCTTAAAACATTTTGTAAATCACAAGTTTCTTAACCTTAACCTCTAAGTTTTCGGTTGGTTTATGCATAAAAGAAAATCTCATTCAATTGTGGTCTCTAAATGAACTTGTGATGAGCTGTGTTTTGTGATGTCTGTAATATCCAACCAGTTCTGCTTGCATGGTTGTCCAGGATCCTCCCTCGTCAGCTTTTTACTCATCTGACGTGAAATTTTATTTGTCGAATAATCCAACCCAAAGCAGCAATGTTAGCTTTTGGGTTGAGTTATCAGTTAAACTTAATTTTATTGAGATTTGTTAAGACAAAAAACTACATGTATAACAAATCAAATTTTAAAATGCATTGAATTACAGAAGAAGACAGTGCAAATCATATTGTACATATGACTACATATCGCTTATCATAAATTGCATTGAAATTGGTCTACTAACATTGAAATTGCCCAAAGAAGTTGAAAAGAAATCATTAGTGGACTTTAATACATGTCAAAGCTTGTGTGTTACTGCTTTAAACAATATACCTAAAATAAATGTTGTGTATATGTAACTAGGTCTGCTCATGTTATAGGCTTTTCATTTTTTTAATGAAAGATATAAAGTTTTGGGCTTGTATCGTATATCGTGTTTATCGTGTTTGTTTCATAGACATTGACTTTATTTTGAGATGAATTCTTGAATCTGGTAACCGTGTCATGTGCGTTTAGTGTGGATCTCTTCTTCCACTCTCTCGCCTTTGCTTCTGCAGTAAAATTACTGCCACCACTGCAATTGAAAAAAAGTGTCTCAAGATGAACCCAGCAGTATGCTACTACTGCATTAGTGCAACTGAAGTGGGACCAAGGTAGAATAAACCCTTGATCGATCCTTCCAATCAGAGGCTTAGGCATAGTTTTAAGAACATTCCCATGACTCTGATTGCACTTTATTGTGTTTTTATCATTCATCTTTTTTATTTCATTATTTATAGGAGTAGGATCATTTTATTTTTGGTTCTGGGGCTTCTAGTTGAGGATGAAGCGTAAACCTATCAAGACATGAGTTGACTGGTTGATTCAGAGACTGAGGGTTTACACAAGTTGCAATTTTCCTCTTGTCTTGTATTTTAGTGTCCTCATGCCCTAATGGCATGGAAGATGGACCTGGAGGCACAGTCACGGTCCCCAGTTGCCTGCGTATGTTGCAGAGTAGCTGGTTTATTATGTCATATCCCCACAACACCACAGGGAGCGCTGGGGGGTAAAAGGCACATTATCAATTATAAATAACTTTAAAAAATGTTTTGACCCTATTAATATAAATATAATTTTTGTTAGGTTTGTACCTGATTAGGTAACGTTTTCTTGAACATGGGTATTCCCTTAATTCACCATATCTTGGATAACATACCAGTAACCAAGTCCTGCCCCTGCTTGTTGTATTTGCAGATGTGGAACGCTTTGAATCCAATGACCATAATTATGTGATTTATGTTAGTGACACTTGGTGCACCGTGGCAAGAAAACTCCAATTAAAAATTAAATTTCCCTTCTGTTACAAGTAATTTTAATTAAATGTGGTATAGCAAGATAGTTACTATGACATGTCACTGTGACGGGAGCCTAAGGATCATTTTCTCTTCTAATCAACTTTCTTTGGTCACACCTTGCTAGCTGAGAGAGAGACTTATAGCCACACTATTACACATATCTTAATACTGTCCTTTTATTATTATTAAGACACCAGTGCAATTTAGCCACAGTGCTTTAAGCACATTATGGTGTTATACACAGAATGATAAATGTAACTTCCTAATGTAAAAGTTATGATGCACAGTACAGGTTTAGTGAGCTTTTCAACATGTGCTATTTGTTTATTTTTACATCTAATGTGTCACTTTTAAAATGTAAATTGGAACACAATATTTACTAAGAGAGATGAGATCCGGGTTGAATATTTGTAATTCAAAGTGTATGCTAGTTAGGTGATGACTGTTGTTTTTTCGGTTCCTAGTTTTACTAAGTTGTGCCTCCAAAAGTGAAACTAATTGTACCACCTAGAAGGAAAGGGGATCATTATAATTACTGGGTTTACAGCTGTAGATGGTATGAACATCATTGGTTTGGGACGTCTGTCTGTAATATACTTTTTACTAAACTTTTACTGTCAGATGAAAATGTAACTTCTTTGTACGTGGCCACTACAAGCCTGGACGAGGTCCCAGATTGCATGACTATCAGTGGAATACATAACTCCCAGTATGTGAGTTTCATTGTGCAGGACAGACCTCCAACAGCCCTCCCCTAAAACACCCATGCGTTACTGTGTGGGACAGTGGGATTGTTCCACCTAAATCGTGAGAAATGGGACGTATGGTGATGTCCCTTGCAAATAGGAAACAGTATCTGCCTCCCATATAATAGTTAAATAGTCCATCGGATATCAGCTATGTAGTTTGATAAACTCAGGGAGTGATCAGATGACCACCAGAACTTTATCCTTCCATTCTCAAAAGGTGTACAATTTTTTGGTTTAAACCCCACCATCAAGCCAAACCACCTTGTCTTTTTCTACTTTGCATCCAGATGGGAAGCAAGGTTGGAAAAGTAGGCCGACATGAGATCAAAGTTACTTTACTTAGAAACCAAACACTTGACCAGTGCTGATTGGATGTGGTGTGCACCTATCAGAACTAGAGTTTTACATTTTACACCAAATGCCACCTGTCCGTGCTGTAGTGACTGCTGGGATTGCTTACATTAAGGTGACCATATTTTTTCCAATCAAAACCAGGGACATGAACGACAAATATTGTGCAAAAATAAAATCTAAAAAAATGTCATTGTGTTGTGCATGCCACATATTAACATGCTTAATGTTTGTGTGAAAACAGTCAAAAACCTAAAGCTACTTTTAAAGGTGAATGCCAATAGTTTGTTTAGTAGAAACTATTATGGTGGCATACATACAAAGTAACCTCCAATCTTGTGTGTAGTGTACAATACAGACACTGAGCTGAAAGAATACAATACAATTGTTGTACAATATAGACCCCCAGTGTGATGGCTATTATACAGTATAAGCTCCAGATTTGGAGACTACTGAAAAGTGTAGACCCCAATTCGTACGGCTAGTGTAAAAAGTAGGTTCCCCCAATACTAGTGGAAAATACTGTAGAAAATAGTTCCCCAGTCCTGTTGGCTAGCAGAAAGCAGACCCCATAACTTGCCTATCCCGACAAACTGCTGTCATTACTGCTTTAGTACTGCTGAGTGCAGGAGCTCTATCACCAATGTATCAGCAGCTGTCCCTGCAGTCGTCTTCCTGCTCACGGACGCTGCCTGTCTCTTGCAATCCTCTATGCGCATGCACACAAAACGCGTCCTCGTGCTTGGTGATGGGGACGCTCCGATCAGCTATTGGCGGTTAGTGACGTCACTGACTGCCAGGGGAGACCCAATCAGGCACAAGCTGCCTCTATTTAAACCTACTTTGGCACCATTGGGGTGCCAGAGGATCAGGTCACCTTCCTACTCCAGCGTTCTGCCTTGCACTCGTTTGTTACACTTGGTTCTGACCCGGCTTGTTCCCGACTCTCCTCCTGGATTCCACTGTTGTCATTGTTCACGACTTGGTTCCTGATTCGGTACTATCTGATTCGGTACTATGTGACTATCCTTTGAATCCTGATTCGGTACTTCGCTGTCTGATCGGTTTTGACCCTGGACTGTCTGATCTCTCTTTGGATCCTGATTTGGCTCTCCTCCACCTGGCTGGTCTTGACCCTGGTCCGTCTGACTACTCAAGTTTACCTGCACTTTACCGACAGCTGGCTTAGAGAACCGTGACCTGCGCTTACCTTGCAAATAAGACCAAACAGGGAGTCCCTAGTGAGTACCAGGGGCGCGTTAGACTCCACGTCTCTAACCTCAGTAGCGTAAAGACCGGCAAGTGTCCTCCATCCACCACCAGTTTGTGACACAATGTTATTATTAGCGATATAGTTCCGGTTGCGCCTTCAAAGGTGATTTACATTGGTTGTCAGAGTTCACTGCAGACCTACATATTCATCTCCAATGATTGTGTAGGTTGTTCCTGCACCTAGCAGTGACATTACTGACTTGTTTCTGTGCTAGCAGAATGGGCACACCCTGCACATGGTGACCGCACTGTGAAAATGGGGACTTTCCCCATTAAATACAGCAAGACACCAACCAGAACTTGCACCCCTTCTTCATCACTCACATATCCTGCATACAGTTGTGGCTGGGGGGGGGGTTAGTATGTGATTAAAATAAAGGGAAAAAATTATATATAAAACTGAGTAAGTGCTGGCGCCTTAGGCACGTGCCCCTCAATGTCTGTGCAGCAAATAAGACCCTAGAGATGGGGATTACAGTCTTTTTAAAATTACTTAATGCATGTTTGTGAAATATCCTCCACTCATTTGACTGTACCATATATTTACACTTCCACCATAAGGCAGCAGGAAAGCTAACAACGTGCAAATTATCTTGTTATTAATTGGGAGATATTACATTAAAACAAAGTTTTTGGAGTTTGTCTAATTTCAACAGGAACCATGCAAAATACCCTAAGTATACAGTGTAGCTGTTTAGTGGAAATATATGTAAAGTAAGAGTACGAGGGAGAATCAAGGAACAAAGCAGAAATCAATTATTAATGATAGAAGCACAGAAGTATATTAATAAGATATGATAACTGCGACTTGAGGACAGTGGAAAAGCCATAACATTCACTGCTGTGAAATTATATAGCGGCTAAATAAGATTTCTGAATACGATAATTGCATCTAATTTTCCAATGTTTGCTGCCTTTAAAAAGCAAACTGTCCTATTTGTTCCCACTGAGGACTTCTATTGCTCTGACTGAAGAATTAAAAAAAAACGTGTTACTTAAAACAAATAAATTTTATTGGGTAACCATAAAATGTAGACGTCCAACTAATTCTATTTTAGTTACAGAGAGCATATAGGCTTGCACTGGTTTCTGTCATATGACTTACTACAAGTAGTCCGCTTCAGCTATTGTTAGTGTTAATTGTCTTTATTTCAGTTTCAAATTCTTAGTGACCTGATTCACTTTCTACAAAACATGAACCACCTCCCCCTACTTTAAAGTACTGAAACCACTTTATCTCGTCACCTCAAAGTCCAAAGTTTTCTTTACCCCCTTACCCCAAAATACAAAAATAAATTTTGCGAAGTACTCAGCTCTCTATGTCCCACATATCAATATATTGAGCCCTTCTCAACAATAAACGCTTATCCGAACAGGTCCTTGAATGCAGCAATTTATTACAATATTAAGGTCTTGCGTTTAATACATAAGCATCCGTTTCTTTCAAGACACTAAAGAAAATTACATTTTTAATGTGCACTTGATTCCTATACACAACATAGCCATGTTAAGATGTGACCCAGTATTCATGAGATTATAAGCTACCAATTCACTAGGATTCAGTGACATTAAGGAGGCGCTGTGTGACCAAATATTTGTTAGGCATTGTTCCCTATTGAATATCTCCATTCTTCTGATCATTAATTTAGCCCACACAATTACTGACTTTACGGTCTGTATGCAATTACTTTAAATGTATCTTTTGTGTTTAGTTTTCATTTTTTTTACAGTCCTATATTTCTTTGTATAACACTACCAGACCAATCAGATAACGATCCCCTGATGGTCCAGAATGCACATTTACAACACTATTAATACTTATCAAAATGTGAAAGATTGTCTCAAGCATGTTTATCCAATTACGGCGTTATTGACTTCACTCATAAATCTGGGTAACTGGTTATACAGATGGCTAGAATAGCTCTGCATCCCCCTGCAGCAGACATGTGACTTAAATATTAGATTATCCTTGTGACATTCGCTGACTGCTGTGCAAGCTCATAAATTAAGATGACCTTAGCGTAGTTTGTTAGTATGCACCCATCAGGTCTCAGAGTCTGTTTTTCTTATGGAATAAAAAACACAAAGAAACCATTGCAGGCAATTCCGAAATTTTAGGGAACCTGCCACACACACATGCATTTTTTAAATGTTGACATCACTAACAAATGGTTAAATTTTATTCTTACGCTTTGTAGAGCCATGGAGAATCAATCACAGTTCTTTCATTTTAAAATGCTGAATACTACAGAACACGGCACATAGCTGTTTCAGCATAACATATGCAAATATGCCAAATGTATGTGTAATGTAATTTTAAAGCTTTAACAAATATTCCATGGTGCCTTTAACAAACAAAACGTAACTAATAAAAATATGGGACAACTGCTACACACATAGTGATCAGCCAGTTTGTGGGATGAACCAGTAGTCATGCTAATGTACTTCCTGTTACCAGGAGCAGTGACTGAGGTACTGGCTGACTAATATTCATGAGGCCTGACCAGGGCCGGACTGGGACTAAAAATCAGCCCTGGCATTTAAAGCACACAGGCCCATGTGTTGTGGTCTCCATGCACTATATTGTTGCACACTGATGCTGGCATAGTGTGCACTGCTGGTGCAGTATAACATGATGTAGTGTGTGTGTGTTTGGGGGGTATTTATTTCTCCTAATGACCCTCAACATTACATTGTTAGCACCCCAATTACATCAATAAATACCATGACAATACATTATTAGTGCCCAAATTACAGCAATAAATAACCCCCCCCCCCCACACACTCATACTACATCAATCACCCCCACATTACAGCAACCAGAATAACCCCCCCCCCCTTCCCCACATTACAGCAACCAGCATTACCCCCCCCCCTTCCCCACATTACAGCAACCAGCATCACCCCCCACATTACAGCAACCAGCATCACCCCCCACATTACAGCAACCAGCATCACCCCCCACATTACAGCAATACCCTATCCTACTTAGTAACAATACTAAGCCCCAAACACATTACAACATTGCCACCCCCACGCCACCCCATACTACAGCAATACCACCAACTATACAGGCTCCATTGTAGGAAACCAATGTTTTGCTTTTTTAAAATCTCCCACAAAATAGCAACAACAGAATACTTACACACATATAGGTAACAGGTACCCTTTTCCCTCAATTAAATAGTAATGGCAGAATTTTCATGAATTATTCCACATGAATGGAATGGCTCTCTCACAAATATATCAGAAAAAAAACAACTATTGAATGATCGTTTGAACTCATGCGGCCGCATTAAAAGTATTTCTATCTACAGCAAATTGTCAGAGAAAAATATATTTTTTACCACACTAACTGGATATGCGTCTTTTGTATTCATTTTAAATAACACAGTAAATTAATTAAGGGGGATAGAGGAGGTGGGTGAGAGATAATTGGATGTGATCTATCAGTTTGATTAGATAGGAAACATTTAGATTATTTACCTGGAGACGTCTACCCCCTTGACTCACATTCAGGGCCAACCAGACGAATTTTGGGCCCTGGTACAGTAACTTATTTGGGTCCCCGTCATATTTAACAATGAGAGACTTGCCTTTGGCAGAAGTTCATATTATGCCACACCGTAGTGCCCCAACTTCATATTATGCCACACCATAGTGCCCCCACTTCATATTATGCCACATCGTAGTGCCCCCAGTTCATATTATGCCACATAGTATTACCCTCAATTCTTATTTGGCCATGCAGTACTGCCCACAAATCATATTATGGCACAGTAGTGCCCCCAAATCATATACCATACAGTAGTGTCCCCAAATCACATACCATACAGTAGTGCCCACAAATCATATTATGCCACAATAGTGTCCCCAAATAACAACATGCCATAGTAGTGCCCCCAAATAACATTAGTGCCCAGACATAAACTCATTCACAAATAAAAATTGGTACAGCATATCAGACTGAGAGTGTGAGTCCCAGGAGCAGCTTAATACACCATTTACAATGCAAATAAAAATAGATATATTGACACAATGACAAATAAAATTTATGACAAGCATTGTTTTTTCCTCTTAATTAAAAATCTCTGTACAGATAAATATGCAAGAAACATTACAGCGCAAAAATTAGCAATAAATAGTGTTTTAAACGTCGTTGGATACACAGTAGTGCCCACAGTGCAACAAAGGATGGTTAAAAACACATTGCTCACGAGAAAATATATGAACTTACCTGATTATGGCATCCTGTGTTCTGTTATCCTACTGGGCGCGCTGGACGAGGAGGGATCAGCAGCTGTCAGCTCACACTGCCAGTCGGGAGCAGGGACAGAGGGCAGTGGTCGAAGTGGAAATTTAGAAGTAGGGGTATGGAAAATATTAGTGAATGGAGTATGAAGGCTTGATTTTTTTTTTATTTTTTTTTTAACACTTGTCCCCTCTGTGGATTCCCATTTTTCATTACTACTTGTGTTTTATGATGGTTGCATCCCTGACATTCCCATTCTTAAGATGTCTCTCCCTTTACACTTTCTTTGACCTATGCCCCTGCACCATCTTCTCCTTTGTCCCTCTCACCCCTCTTCCTGCACCCCCTTTCCCCCTTGGCTCTCTCACCCCTCTATCTACACCCCCGTTTTCCCTGGCTCTCACACCTCTTCCTGCACCCTCTTCCCCCTGACTCTCACCCCTCTTCCTGCACCCCCTTCTCTCTTGGCTATCTCACCCCTCTATCTACACCCCCTTTTTCCCTGGATCTCACCCCTCTATCTACACCCCCTTTTTCCCTGGATCTCACCCCTCTCCCTGCACCCTCTTCCCCCCGGCTCTCTCAGTCCTCTCCATGCACCTCTTCCCCCCTGGCTCTCTCAGTCCTCTCCATGCACCTCATCCCCCCTGGCTCTCTCAGTCCTCTCCATGCACCTCATCCCCCCTGGCTCTCTCAGTCCTCTCCATGCACCTCATCCCCCCTGGCTCTCTCAGTCCTCTCCATGCACCTCTTCCACCCTGGCTCTCTCAACTAGAGTGCCCCCCCCGAAAATCGCGGCAACCCCGCCCCCCCCCCCCCGAAAATCGCGGCGACCCCCCCAGACTTGTTACTAAAGCATCGCCATCTGACGTGCAGTGGTTAACAAGCACTTGCAATTGAGATTAATGGAGCACAGGATAAGGGGATTGGGGAGGAGACAGCTACCAGGAAGTGTTGCGCCGGCCCATCTAGCCATCGGCCCTTCTGGCATTTGCCAGAAGTGTCAGATGGCCAGTCCGGCCCTGGGCCTGGCTCTCTTACCCGTCTTCCTGCACCCCCTTCTCTCTTGGCTATCTCACCCCTCTTATCTACACCCTCTTTTTCCCTGGCTCTCACCCCTCTATCTACACCCCCTTTTTCCCTGGATCTCACCCCTCTCCCTGCACCCTCTTCCCCCCGGCTCTCTCAGTCCTCTCCATGAACCTCTTCCCCCCCCGGCTCTCTCAGTCCTCTCCATGCACCTCATCCCCCTGGCTCTCTCAGTCCTTTCCATGCACCTCATCCCCCCTGGCTCTCTCAGTCCTCTCCATGCACCTCTTCCACCCTGGCTCTCTGTCCTCTCCATGCACCTCATCCCCCCTGGCTCTCTGTCCTCTCCATGCACCTCATCCCCCCTTGCTCTCAGTCCTCTCCATGCACCTCTTCCACCCTGGCTCTCTCAACTAGACCCCCCCCCCCCGAAATCGCGGTACCCCCACGCGACCCCCTCCAGACTTGTTACTAAAACATCGCCATCTGACGTGAAGTGGTTAACAAGCACTTGCAATTGTCAGCAGGAGCGTTAATGGAGATTAATGGAGCACAGGATAAGGGAATTGGGGAGGAGCCAACCACCAGGAAGTGTCGGGCCGGCCCATCTAGCCATCGTCCCTTCTGGCATTTGCCAGAAGTGCCAGATGGCCAGTCCGGCCCTGGGCCTGACTATTATTCGCTAGGAGATGTTCCTAGTGCTGCATTCAGTTCTTTTTTAGCTCGAAAAAATGGCTCCTCTATTTGTATTTCTATTGGGGTTTTTTTAAATCGTGTATTTTTATTTTACTTTTTTTTTCCAGAAAAAAACAAAATTAAACAACCCTTACAAAAAAACCAAGAGGGAATTAACTACCTAATTATACTCGTACATAACAAGGTTCAGCACAAAAACAGCATAAATTACTGCTGTGCAATGCCTCATAATAAAATAACAGTGCACAAATAAGTTGTACAATACATCTAGTACTAATAAGTTGTAGAGAAACTGCTCGGACAGCATAGAATTTGTTGCAAATTAAGTCATACTATTGCAACTTTAGCAAATAATGTCAAGGTAAAAAAAATATACTTTTTATTTTTTTATTTTTAAGTAAATTAGAGGAAACTGCAGCTTAATATTGCAAAAATTATACAATACATAGAGTAAGAATTGTCAGGACAAGTTCCTGGTCACTGACGACTTTCCCATATACTGTCACCTAAGTCTGCAGCCTTTTATGCCCTTCATCTAAATATTATGTCTTGTTCAAATCTGTTACATCATTTATGACTATAGGCATAGGCAAACAGAGGGGGGTTTCTTAGTGCCTGGAAATCCCCCTTCAAGCCTGGGGCACTGTATAATTGAGGTGGCTGGACCCTGCCCCCGCTTCACACGGCTCAGCTTGAAAAGGGAGAGCTGCGTGCACCGAACAGTAGTCCACGCAGCATTGCCCATGTATATTATATGGATAGGAAGATTTGGAGAGCAGCCAAGCACTAGCTAAAATTATAGCCACGCCCACTGGCGGCATGGTTTGAAAACCCCGCTCTACAAATCCTGCGTTTGTCCCTGTTAGGGGTATATTTACTAAACTGCAGATTTGAAAAAGTGACGATGTTGCCTGTAGCAACCAATCAGATTCTAGCTTTAATTTATTTAGTGCACGCTACAAAATGACAGCTAGAATCTGATTTTTTGCTATAGGCTACTTTTTCAAACCCTCATTTAAGTACATATACCCCTAGGTGTGTGTATTATTGTGATGTCAGGAGAATGTATAATTTTTACTAACTAGTTAAAAGTTTACTTCACTTTTACTGCCTGGCAGTATTCATTACGCATGTATAAGTTGTTTCTGCATGTTATATATGTATGCACACTACACAGCAAGCCTGTGTTCTATGTTGCAGACAATACAGCAACAAGATGATTGGAGCAATGACAGCCCTGCCAGAGGCACATTATTCTCCTTGGCTAATTCACTCTAGGCTGAAGCTGGCAGACAGACATAAACTGCAGCATATTCCAAACACATTTGCAGGGGTGTCTGTAAATGAGGAATTGGCAGCAGTCTGTGAAGAGGCTGTCAGAGGTGTTTCTTATTAAAATGTCATGCAGATCAATACTGACTGTTGGCTCTTGTTTGCACCTGTCTTGGGTGAAGCATACTGGCAGGACGGGATGCTCACCTCCCAGTGCTCAGCAGCATCTATGCTGGATGCTCAGCTCGGATTTTAACTCCGTGCCCTTCAAATTCACGCATCTGCAACTTTTAATTAAAGCTGAAGGCCTTCGTCTTGGGCAGCGTTGAATGGCAGGTCAGCACAACATTGGAATATCATTGCTCAGTAGTTAAATGGATTGTTTTGTAGAGGATCTTAAAATGTACTCTATTTACATTTTTGTTTGTTTACACATACCTAGGTGCATTCTTTTGTTTTCAGGTGCACATACGTTAATAACTTACTGGCCCATGCTGGTTGTCCCTTTTTTTAATTTATTATATGGAATTTTTAAAATTGAAATATATTTACAATTACAATCTGAAATAGGATTCTACAAAATATGTTCACAAATGGAATAGGCTTCATATATTTGAACAAATTAGTTCAAATCTAATGTCATGAATTGGAAATTAAAAAAGAAATTGCACAGTTTGTATTCATATTCCCAATAGGTAATACAAGGAAATGAAAAATTATTATAATAAATTTTATATTCCCTTCTATGGGGAAAACTAAGTGTATGTAAAAGTTGCTTTCAATCTATCTACTTGTGGGCTTGAGATGCCATCTGGCACGTTTAAAGTGAGTGTGATTACTTAGTATTCTGGGTTCTAACCTCCCCTTCTCTGTTAAGTAAAATAGAACTAGGAAGTTATGTTGTCTTATTACTTTCCTTCAAAAGCTGTGGGGGTCTTTCAGAATGATATTACTATTCTAACTATAGTAGCATTATTCTTACAATAACGACTACCACTTGGAAGGTGCACATGAATACCTTACGGAGGTTGATATACTTAGCAACCATGATATCTCCCAAATATTTTTTTTTAACCCTACATTCCTGGACATTTACAGATTTAAAGGGGTTCTTCACCTCCAGTGAATCCCTCCTCATAATGTGTCCCCCAGTAGAAGCCTAGATCCACAGCTGACTGGTCTTTTACCAAGAAAGTCTTTTATAATTCCAATCTTTCTCAGATCATACAGACAAATAGTGGGAAAGGCAGGTACAAGGCATATGTTACACCAAGGGCTAGCAAGTTACAATGAAGCACCACACCCTAATTACAAATATCCTTATAGAATGCAGCATCTCACCCCTGACCAATAATATTTAGTTTTTCTTTTTAAGGAAGAATCACAAAATATAATTCCAATTTACACAATCTTTGTGTTAAACATGTACATCAGCGCTATCTGGTGGTATAAAAAGATATTTCAAGTTTTTAAATATTCAAAATGGGCTCTCTTTGGCTAGGACTTTTCAATTTAGTGATTACTTTCACTTTACAGATAGAGAACATCTTGTGAGCGTGAAGTTTCCCAATGCTGCTGACACCAATGGTGATTTTGTTAATATGTGTATATCTTATTTTAGGTTATTGGGAGATGTCTATCTGAGCGCTGTATGAGGGGTAATACTGATTGTTTTACCTAGTTTTAATCACTAAATGGATCACAAATCGCACATCCAAGCTTATGTATTTATTTATTTTTCTAACACTAAAGTCATTATGTAAAAATGTTCACTTGAAGTTCTCAGTAATTCCCCAAGTATATGCAAAACTTTCAGTCTATCGCCATCTGTACTTGCTCGATAAATAATTTATTTAAAAAAAATACCAAGAGGAATGGAGATCAGAAATAAACATTAAACAAGTATAACATTAGTCGTATCAAAGGCTCTAAATATCTACATTTGTAACATTTATTTCCAACCGCAGTATTTAAAAGAAGTTTTTTATTTTTTTTAAAATATACTTTAACAAACTATGATTTATCTATGAATTTGGGATGAGAGAGTGCATAATAATTACAAAGTGTCTTGTAAGGAGTGAAGGGCCTTTTAGTTAATTCACTATGTACGGCGCTGCAGAGTCCTTTTTGCGCCTTTATAAATAAAAGATAATAATAGTTTATGTAGTAACAGTGTGTCCGTAAAATAGTGGCAACATAGACAAATTAATTTCTGCAAATTATGTCTGCAAAGTTCTGCAACTGAAATCTCATAGATAGTGGACTTTAAATGTCTACTTTTATTTTTAAGATTGGCATTGCTGTAATGCAGTGTTTTCCAAACTCAGTCCTCGGGTACCCCTAACCGTGCATGGTTTCCATATTTCCTTGCTGGAGCACAGGTGTGTTCATTACCAACTGGCACATTGTAATAATACCACCTGTGTATCTGTTACAATGTGCCAGTGTTCACATTTTGCTGTTTCATAGCTCCCCTGCAAAGATCAGCCATAATATTAAAACCACCTGCCTAATATTGTGTAGATCCCCCCTCGTGCCGCCAAAACATCTCTGACCTGTCGAGGCATGAATGCCACAAGACCACCTGCTCCACGGGAGGTTTCTGTCCTCCCTGAGCTCGCCTTAGGACACCTGCGTTACGGGTTGACAGGTGGGTGTACCGCCCCAGTCAAACTTCCCACCTGTGGTATTTGGCACCAAGACATAAGCAGTAGATCCTTTAAGTCCTGTAAGTTGCGAGGTGGGGCCTCCATGGCTCTGGATTGTTTTTTAAGCACAGATGCTCGATCAGATCTGGGGAATTTGGAGGCCAAGTCTAAACCTTTACCTCTTTGTCATGTTCTTCAACAATTTTTGGTGTGGCACAGCGCATTTTCATGCTGAAAGAGACCACTGCCATCAGGGAATACCGTTGGCATGAACGGGTGCACCCCCATACACAGCAAATTGTGGTGCACTGTGTGTTCTGACACCTTTCTATCAGCCAGATTTAACTTTTTCAGCAGTTGTACTACAATAGCTCTTCTGTGGGATTGGACCAGACAGACTAGCCTTCGCTCCCTATGCGCATCAATGAGCCTTGGGCGCCCATGACCCTATTGACGGTTTACTGGATGTCATTCCTTGGACCACTTTTGGTAGGCACTAACCACTGTATACTGGGAACACCCCACAAGTCTTGGATTGTGGATTGACTATGTGATCTCATGTGAAACTAACCCTTGATCACACTATAGAACATCAAATTTGAGAACTTTATTTTCCTGTGCACTGTAGGTGATTTTTTTTAAATTTGTGATTATTATTGATCTGGATCAAGGGTTATGTGGCGTCCGTTTACTTTTAACCTATTTATGTATATATGTTGTTTGTTGTGATTTGAATACATTTTAATTAGTATAAATTTATCCTATGGTGATATTTTAACTTAGACAGGATTTTTCTTGCGCTTTTTTTGTTGGTTTCTCTTGTAATTTCCCAGTTCTGGAACAGCATCTTTGGACAGATGAAACTAAAATCAACCTGTACCTGAATGATGGGAAGAAAGAAGTGTGGAGAAGGCTTGGAATGGCTCATGATTTGAAGCCTGCTAGATCATCTGTAAAACAGGGTGGAAGCATATTATGACATGGGCATGCATGGCTTCCAATGGCCCTGGGTCACTAGTGTGTGTTGATGATGTGACAGAAGCAGCAAAGTGAATTCTGAAGTGTATAGCGATATACTGTCTGCTCATAGTCAGACAAATTCAGCAAAGTGGATTGGACGGCGCTTCAAAGTACAGATGGACAATGACTCAAACTTGTGAAAGCAACTCAGGAGTTTTTTTTTTTTAAAACAAAGAATTGGAATATTCTGCAATGGGCGAGTCAATCACCTGATCTCAACCCGTTCGAGCTTGCCGTAGACAAAACTAAAGTCAGAAAGACCCACAAACAAACAACAACAAAAGACATGGAAAAAGGATGTCACCTCGCACTCGAGTACATTGATAGGGCAGATGTATGGCAGTGGTGGAGGGTCCTGGCGTATAGGCCGGGTGGGTATGAAAAATGGTTGATATTAAATAAATGACAGTAGGTTAGATAGTAAGCAATGTCAATGGTGGTGCTGTTGTTAAAGGCAGTGATGATCAGCGCTGCATTCCTCCAGTGGGTGTTGCGAGGGAGCGCGTGGTCTTTCTGGCTCTCGTTTTGTCTGGTGTCTGTTGTGTAATTACCTTAATGAACATGGATTTGAGCCCGTGGTAATAACACTAGTGGGATGGTGTTGGGATGGTCAGTAGGTTTGAGCGTGCTTTGATCTGTGTTTCTGATGCTGTCTTAATGATGTATGGTGCGGGTGGCAAATTACCTGAATATTTAACACCCCTTAATTTTGTGTTAAAATTCTGTAAAGTTGTTGCACGTTTTATTTTAGGTATCACTTTCTAAGACGTGCACTCCCCATGTGTCCATGGTTAGTAATATACTCAGAAATTGCGGGGCCCTATACAAATGAAACAGTCAGGCCCCCCTCCTTCCTTCTCTTACCCCACCCTCTTTTTTGAATTATACTCTAACACACACACACACACACACACACACACACACACACACTTTCTTCAGCCACTGTCCCATCCCCAGTTCTATCTAACCACTGCAGTAAATTACTTATCCCTCCAATACTTTTTTGCTGTCTCCTTTCGGCTGCTCTCCATTTGACAGCATTGAGACGTTAATACATGGTGTCGGCAATGGCACAGGGAGCCCTCTCGCTCCTTGTAGCGGCCGGACATGCTGCCTACAAAGGGTACTACTGTCGTATCCTTAACTCCCCACCTCTCACATCTCAGATGCAGGTGCTGCCTAGAAATGGAGCTCGCTATCTGCGGAAGTCCCTCTCCAATAAATTTTAGTCCCAGGGCTGTTAGGGCCCCACACAGCTATAGGGCCCCATATGGCTGTACTCCCTGTACCCCCGATGGTGACCATAACAGATTGCTGTTTGTGTTACACTATTGTGAGTGAAAGTAATAACCATCTAGATCAACTTCTGTTGGCAACTTGGAAAGAAATACAATTATCTATCCTTTCTTTCTCTCTCGCCCCCTCCTCTCTCGCCCTCTCGCCCCTCCTCTCTCTCGCTCCCTCGCCCCCTCCTCTCTCTCGCTCCCTCGCCCCCTCCTCTCTCTCGCTCCCTCTCGCCCCCTCCTCTCTCTCGCTCCCTCTCGCCCCCTCCTCTCTCTCGCTCCCTCTCGCCCCCTCCTCTCTCTCGCTCCCTCTCGCCCCCTCCTCTCTCTCGCTCCCTCTCGCCCCCTCCTCTCTCTCGCTCCCTCTCGCCCCCTCCTCTCTCTCGCTCCCTCTCGCCCCCTCCTCTCTCGCGCTCCCTCGCCCCCTCCTCTCTCGCGCTCCCTCGCCCCATCCTCTCTCGCGCTCCCTCGCCCCCTCCTCTCTCGCGCTCCCTCGCCCCCTCCTCTCTCGCGCTCCCTCGCCCCCTCCTCTCTCGCGCTCCCTCGCCCCCTCCTCTCTCGCGCTCCCTCGCCCCCTCCTCTCTCGCGCTCCCTCGCCCCCTCCTCTCTCGCGCTCCCTCGCCCCCCTCCTCTCTCTCGCTCTCTCGCCCCCTCCTCTCTCTCGCTCTCTCGCCCCCTCCTCTCTCTCGCTCTCTCGCCCCCTCCTCTCTCTCGCTCTCTCGCCCCCTCCTCTCTCTCGCTCTCTCGCCCCCTCCTCTCTCTCGCTCTCTCGCCCCCTCCTCTCTCTCGCTCTCTCGCCCCCTCCTCTCTCTCGCTCTCTCGCCCCCTCCTCTCTCTCGCTCTCTCGCCCCCTCCTCTCTCTCGCTCTCTCGCCCCCTCCTCTCTCTCGCTCTCTCGCCCCCTCCTCTCTCTCGCTCTCTCGCCCCCTCCTCTCTCTCGCTCTCTCGCCCCCTCCTCTCTCTCGCTCTCTCGCCCCCTCCTCTCTCTCGCTCTCTCGCCCCCCTCCGCTCTCTCGCCCCCCTCCGCTCTCTCGCCCCCCTCCGCTCTCTCGCCCCCCCTCCGCTCTCTCGCCCCCCCCCCTCCGCTCTCTCGCCCCCCCCCCTCCGCTCTCTCGCCCCCCCCCTCCGCTCTCTCGCCCCCCCCCTCCGCTCTCTCGCCCCCCCCTCCGCTCTCTCGCCCCCCCCTCCGCTCTCTCGCCCCCCCCCTCCGCTCTCTCGCCCCCCCCTCTCCGCTCTCTCTCGCCCCCCCCCCCCTCCGCTCTCTCTCTCTCGCCCCCCCCCCTCCGCTCTCTCTCTCTCGCCCCCCCCCCCTCCGCTCTCTCTCTCTCGCCCCCCCCCCCCCCTCCGCTCTCTCTCTCTCGCCCCCCCCCCCCCTCCGCTCTCTCTCTCTCGCCCCCCCCCCCCCTCCGCTCTCTCTCTCTCGCCCCCCCCCCCCCCTCCGCTCTCTCTCTCTCGCCCCCCCCCCCCTCCGCTCTCTCTCTCTCGCCCCCCCCCCCTCCGCTCTCTCTCTCTCGCCCCCCCCCTCCGCTCTCTCTCTCTCGCCCCCCCCCCCTCCGCTCTCTCTCTCTCGCCCCCCCCCCCTCCGCTCTCTCTCTCTCGCCCCCCCCCCTCCGCTCTCTCTCTCTCGCCCCCCCCCCTCCGCTCTCTCTCTCTCGCCCCCCCCGCACTCTCTCGCCCCCCTCCGCCCCCCTCCGCTCTCTCGCCCCCCTCCGCCCCCCTCCGCTCTCTCGCCCCCCTCCGCCCCCCTCCGCTCTCTCGCCCCCCTCCGCCCCCCTCCGCTCTCTCGCCCCCCTCCGCCCCCCTCCGCTCTCTCGCCCCCCTCCGCTCTCTCGCCCCCCCCCCCCTCCGCTCTCTCTCTCTCGCCCCCCCCCTCCGCACTCTCTCTCTCGCCCCCCCCTCCGCACTCTCTCTCTCGCCCCCCCCTCCGCACTCTCTCTCTCGCCCCCCCCCTCCGCACTCTCTCGCCCCCCTCCGCCCCCCTCCGCTCTCTCGCCCCCCTCCGCTCTCTCGCCCCCCTCCGCCCCCTCCGCTCTCTCGCCCCCCTCCGCCCCCCTCCGCTCTCTCGCCCCCCTCCGCCCCCCTTCGCCCCCTCGCCCCCCTCTAGCCCTCTCGCCCCCTCGCCTCTCTCGCGCCCCTCTCGCGCCCTTCACGCCCTCTCACGCTCTCTCTCTCCTTTGTCTTTAATAAAATTGCCATTTTAAAAAATGACTGGAAAGCTTCAAGAATCAGCCGTTTCCCTGAACTGCCGCTTACCTCAGCATAGAAGTTTACTCAGTCACCTGTTGAACAGGCAATGGAAAACTCTTTACCCATTCACTGGTTTCATACATACTAATATACTGTGTAGTATAGCTGTATGACATCCTTCTACCAAAATAATGTTTTTATTCCATTAAGTGTTCTTATTGGGTCTATAGCATTAAAACTGCAAAGTATTGCTTGTCCTAGGTTTGAATGTAATTATAGTCTCTTTAAAAGCTCTTATTTTTCCAGTGTGTACGAAATTGCAAGTCATATAATCAGTTGTGCCTATTTCAATAAGATGTTCTCTCTCTCAGATTTTGAGCTCATAAAATGTAAAAAAGCGTTTAGCTGAATCACAGCCAGCTGGGCATTTTCAGGATTTATGAGTAATTGTTGCCTCTGGGAGTTGCATTTTAATGGGATTCATTTATGACTTGTTCCCTATTTGTGTTTTCCCTAGTTACAATGCAGCAAGTTGCCAGGACTGTGGCTAAAGTGGAACTCTCCGACCACGTCTGTGATGTAGTCTTTGCTCTCTTTGACTGTGACGGTGAGTGTCCAGTATAATAATTTATATTTAATCATTTCCTCATCTACAAGGCTCTTTGCAGTTGGGCTCTTGGGAAATTTATATAACCACTTTGTGTGGAAATAAAAAATTACCTCCAAGACCTGCATTATTATGATGTCCTCCGCTCTACCCTTCAGAAGTTCTGTCACCGCATCAGACCTTGGGACGATTGTTAAATCGTTAGTTTATTTTAGGATGCTAAGATTCCGTGAAATTCCTTACCTTAATGGTGCAAGATTGCCTGTGCCCAATGACTTTCTGTAGCTCCAGCTTTGTGGTTTTATATATATATATATATATATATATATATATATATATATATATGTGTATATATATATATATATATATATATATATATATATGTTTTACTGACGTACATACACCAGTTTTAGCTTTCAAAATGGAAACTAAAACTTTACCTGTGTGAAAACTATATGGTTTAAAAACAAGATGGAACATGTTTACTAAATACATTAAATGTAAGTTTCCTACACTTTCCAGATTTCCCATTCTCTTGAACCATTATAATCTTACATTCTTATACGTACCTGTCTCCTGCAACACACAGGAGGCAGCCATTTTGTGAGCCTAACCAATATTCCACCTATCAATTCACCAGCAACTAATGACATCACAGAGGTGTGCTCCCTAGTAAATTGAAAGGCTGCATTTTGGATTAATCTTGATTTAACCCAGGAAATGGTTACCTCCAATGCATATAGGCTACAAGTACTCTGTTATGCTTTGAATTCTGGTCCCATTATTGTAGAAAATATTTGTGAATAAAAGCAGTAAGATTTCCAGTGGCAAAAAAGGCATCATATGTTCCAGTTTTCCCAGGAAGTCATATTTTATTACCACATAATCAGTAACTTGAAGTGTTTATCTACCTAGGGTTCAGACCATTGCTTTAGGCTAGGTACACACTACAGAAACTTTCTCCTGATGGGTTATCTATAATGATATTACCAACGAGTGATAAAGTCCCGATCATTCATGTGTACACACTATACGCGCTTTACAAGAGTTAGCCTCAGATCTGTGCTCTTCATCCGTCATAACCATTGGCTGAAAAGATCATGACTCTGTAAACCCTATGGAGATCCTGATCGTTAGTCCATACACACTGCAGGATTGGAACAATATCATTCCATTGCTGAAAAAGATTTTCTAGTCAGTTTGAAAATCTAGTTCAATGATTTCATGTGCTTTGAAAGGATACTTGTTCAATTTCACAGTAGTGTGTACCCTGGAATGCCAGGGTACACACTACTGTGAAATTGGGCCAATTAGACGTTTATCGTCCCATTGACCTGGTAATTGACTGAAAACACTGTAGTGTGTACCCAGGGCCGGATTAAGGGAATGGAGGCCCCTGGGCTAAGGGGCCCTCCATTCCCCGCGAGACCCCCAATGTGAGCCATCCGCCGCCCCCCGCGAGGACCCCCCCAAGCACTTACCTGTCAGTGCAGTCCTCCGTCCCGGCGCGCTGTAAGCTCCTTACTGAGGAGATCTCGCGAGAGTTCATGAACTCTCGCGAGACGGGACGGAGGACTGCACTGACAGTACTCAGCAGCATTGATCGGGCTGGGGGCGCCCCCGCCCCCGACCGATTAATAATGCTGCTGAGGAGTTTGAAGGGCCCCCTGGATGCCCGAGGCCCCTGGGCTATAGCCCAGTTAGACCTCGGGTTAATCCGGCCCTGTGTGTACCTAGCCTTATTGAGATGTAGTGTACATGAGGAATCTCTTACCAAATGAGGTGTGTTTTGGCATATTCACTAACAGTATTTAAAAACTGATTGGATGACTTTCTTAAAAGAAATAGTATTTGTAGCTATAACTTGTAGAGGACATTATGGGGTGATCCAGGGAATTTATCCAACTTGCTGGGTTTTGGGGTCAGGAATAGATCGTTTTATTACCTCTCACACTTTGGCTCATGTTTTGCATTTTTTTCGATCTACATCATAAGAATTTATGAAAGGTTGAACTTGATGGACCTGTGTCTTTTTTTTTATCCTTAATAGCGGAGATAAGGGAAATTCTAACAGAAATAGTTTTGTGCCCAGTAAATAGTTTCACAGAGATGCGACCTTACGGTGGTACGTCTGTGAGCACCTTTCCCTTTACCCTTCTGCTTAATGCTATTCCACCCTGTAGTTGTACTCTGAGTTGGGGCAACAGTTGATTCATTCTGCTGTGTGGTGCAGCTGGGGTAGGACTTCGACACACTTAAGGCAAAATACTATCGGTGAAATGTGAAAATTTCACGGCCAACTGCAGAACAAGGGGAACATTTTGAACATGTGCATCTCTCTACTTACTATGTAACTAATATATACACCTTTTAGTAGCATACATCCAAATATATCAGTATTATTTATGTCCTAACACAACTGCAAACTAGTCTATACTAATAAATACATAAAAGTATTAGTTCTCTAAAATGACAATTATAATAAACCCTACACTACAAGGTTGTTTGTTTGTTGACTTTATATCCACTAACTCAAGAGCATAATAGAGAATGAATGGCTTACTGTTTCCTCACAAGCATCTTAATTAGTAGGGTGAGGAGTGCGCGCATGTCTAGAGAGGATTGGATGGGCCCTCCAAAATACAAAAAAAAAAGAAAAATTGACTAACACATCCTCAATACATGCATCTATGAGGGCTCATGGTACTAAGAAAAACTGCAGAAATATATTTTTTCTATTTTGCATGGTTAATCCTGTTTGACCGATATAGAATCAACGGACCTCTCATATCAAAAACTGTTCCCTTCGGCTAATGCAGTGAAAAATAAACAACTATTTTCTCCAATGACTGCATTGTCCTGTCCTAATCAGGCTGCCTCTTTCTATAACAAAACACTCACTTCAGCCCTAGACATTGCAGCTCCAGCTATTACATATAATCTCCAACAATCCAAACCCCACCCCAGCCATGGCACAACAAACAGACCTGCTACCTGCAAAAGTGCTCCCGCACTGCAGAGCACCACTGGAGGAAATCTCGTTCCTATCCCGATTTTCTCCACTATAAATTCATCCTTTCATCTTACAGCACTGACCTTTCAGTTGCCAAACAAACATTCTTCAAATCTCTATTATCCACCCAGTCTTCTAACCCACATCGTCTCTTTGCCACCTTCAGCTCACTTCTCTGCCCACCTGCACCACCTCCTCCTTCCTCCCTCACTGCTCATGATTTTGCCACCTATTTCAAAGACAAAATTGACACCATTCGACAAGATATTTCCTCATGCCAAATTCCACTCACTCTACCCACTTTTACCTACACTCCCCAATCCATCCTTAATTCATTATCTCCAGTAACTGAAGACGAAGTCTCTGCACTCATCTTATCATCTCACCCTACAACCTATCCACTCGATCCTATTCCCTCCTAACTACTCCGCTCCCTCTCCTCCACTACATGCCCACCTCTAACTCACCTCTTCAGCCTGTCTCTCTCCACTGGCACATTTCCATCCTCCTTTAAACATGTGCTCATCTCACCTTTTCTAAAGAAACCATCTCTCAATCCAGCCTCTCTCTCTCCAACTACTGTCCTATTTCTCAACTCCCCTTTGCCTCCATACTACTTGAGCGATTAGTGTACAAACGCCTGTCTCAATTTCTCCCCTTTCATTCCATTCTCGGCTCTCTGCAATCAGGCTTCCGCCTCCAACATTCCACTGAAACTGCTCTCACAAAAGTGACCAATGATCTACTTACTGCAAAATGTAATGATAATTTATCCATACTCACTCTCCTAGACCTCTCTGCTGCTTTTGATACTGTTGATCACCCTCTTCTCCTACACACTCTTCACTCCATTGGCCTTCGTGACACAGTCCTTTCCTGGTTCACTTCCTACATATCGAACCGCTCCTTTAGTGTTTCTACGTCTGGCACATCCTCTCCTCTCCTACACTCCCACTATCTGTTGGGGTCCCAAAAGGCTCTGTTCTTGTCCCTTTACTTTTTTCATTGTACACCTCTTCTCTTGGAGTACTAATTTGCTCATTCAGCCTCCAATACCATCTCTACGCTCATGACACCCAAATCTTTATCTCTTTCCCCTGACCTCTCTCCTTCTATACTATGTCGTGTAACCAACTGTCTTTCTGCTATCTCCACATGGATGTCCCAACGCTACCTAAAGCTCAACATGTCTAAAGCAGAGTTTATAATCTTACCTCCTGCCGGAGTCACCAACTGCCCTCAAATCTCCCTCACTGTCAATAACACCACAATTTCCACAGTCTCCCAAGCTCGCTGCCTTGGTGTCAATCTTGAGTCCTGCCATCTGCTTTATTCCTTACATCCAGACTCTCTCCCAGTCCTGTCGACTCCACCTTAAAAACATTGCCAGAATACACCCTTGTCTTACTCAACATGCTACCAAAACTCTTATCCATTCTTTCATCATCTCCCATCTTGACTATTGCATCCTCCTGCTATCTGGCATTCCTGACACCTATATATTCACACTTCAATCCATCCTAACTGCTGCTGTCAGACTGATCT
Organism: Mixophyes fleayi; assembly: GCF_038048845.1. Classification (NCBI taxonomy): domain Eukaryota; kingdom Metazoa; phylum Chordata; class Amphibia; order Anura; family Limnodynastidae; genus Mixophyes; species Mixophyes fleayi. The sequence continues at coordinate 54,563,847 of NC_134407.1, forward strand.
TCCTCTCTCACCGCTCCACATCTGATGCACCACTTTGCAAATCCCTACACTGACTCACTGTGTCCCCCCGAATCAAATTCACATTACTTACCCTTACCTACAAAGCCCTCAACAACAACACTCCTGCATACATCTCAAATCTCATATCAAAATATTCTCCCTCCTGTCCTCTTGGATCTACCTCTGATCTGCGCCTTGTCTCATCTCTGATAACCACCTCTAACTCTCGCCTACAAGACTTCTCCCGTGCTGCTCCCCACTTATGGAATTCCCTACCACGCTCAATCCGACTTTCCCACAGCCTTCAAATCTTTAGATGCTCTTTGAAAACCCATCTCTTTTTTAGAGGTGACCTTATCCTCGATAACACTATTCATACTAATGCACCCTCACAACTATCCCAATCTCCACTCTGAGCCACTCTTGCTCCACTTGTTTCAGCTGTGCCCTCTTCCTTTAGAATGTAAGCTCTCTAATAAGCAGGGTCCTCCATTACCTTTGTTTTCATGTCTCCATTCATTTTGTCTGCCTTGTCTGGTCTTGTTTTACGTATGTCCTTGTCTTCCCTACTGAACGGCGCTGAGGAGCACTGTGGTGCCTTACAAATCTACAATAATTAAAATAAGACATTTTTTAAAAAGAAAAAAAAAGCTGTGGTTTTAGGCTCTTAAAGATCGGCTGTTTCAGAAGGTATTACTAAAGAACTGAATGCAATCTGACATATGTATTCCCAGTAAACTGCTTTTTCTAGATACAGGAAATACTTAATATAATTCATCTCCATTAATTGAATAAATAGCTTGCAAGAATGCGCTTTAATAAAGAATATGATGAATTACTGCTCAAAATATCTGTTTAATATAAGCAAAATCTCTTGTTTGGCTGAGAATCAATCAGGCATTATAAATAAGATGTAGAAATTCAAATAGTAATACCTTTAAAAATATAATCTTATACATAATTCAGCTAGGTACGTTTAGGTACAAGTCAGCACCTGTATGGCAGGAATGCACAAGAGATCATAGTCCTTTGAAGGGGCCACAGTAAATCTTGAGAAAATTTTTTAAAATATACGACAGGAAAAGAGGAAAACCCTGTAGAAACACCCCTCACCTCTGAAGTAACGTCTGTCATCTCCCTCCTTCCCTGTAGCACATATCTTGTGCATATTACTTTGCAGAAAAACTTAGCCACACGAGATGAGATTTTAATTCTTACTTTCGAGATGAAGCTCCATAGTAGAGTTACAACAAATTCATTCATTCTGATTGGCTGTCAGAATAGCCAGTGACAAATGGCCGGGTCTCGCTACCACTGATGCCCGCAGGCCGTGGGTTGCGCATCAGTCATGTCGAGGAAGCAGAACAGTGTGATTTGTTTAATGGTTCATCCACAGAAGGGCCTCCTAACTGCCAGAAGAAGCCATTCTTACTCCTTCCTGCTCTATTACGACTGGTGCAGTGTGTGTTTTATTCCTGGCTTAGAAAAAATATACATGCATAGATACATTAGTATAAAAAAAGAATATGTATTTGTTCTAGCCGTATTATTCCTTCTTATGAGTGATTGTAACCCATTGTTTGTTTCATATGAACATTACAATTATTTTCTATACATCTGTAGTATTTCTGTCTCGGTGCCCAGAGTATCCTGTACACACTTGTATTTTAATGCGTTCTTTATCTGCATTGCTGCCAGTTTAGGTGGCATTAATTCTTATATCATCATTAATTGACTGATACTGGAGCTCATTTGTAAAGCAGCAGAGAAGTCCAAAAATCCCGCAAGTGACGTTACAAACGTTTATTTCTAGACCGTGCTTCTGTTCTTACAGGACTACTCGTGCCATTTAGCATTGGGATGACAGGCGGATGAGGCTTGTTCCTCACCTTTGCAGGATAGGCACAGCAATATACCAGACTGTGTCTCTGATCCAAATACAAGGGTTTTTTTGCAGGATTTTTTAGCCTGGCAGAATGACCTAAACTTGCACAGAGGTGACAGAAATGTGTACTATCCCATAATTACTATGCTCTGTCTAGGCAAAAGTAAGATATAATGAGGGTAAATATCACATGTGCATGACATACACTTTTAAGTCGTGCTTACAAAACTGCATGGGCTATGTAATGGACTGAAGCTGCTGTCTTGCTTAAGACAAAGCTTCTCTATAAAGTAACCTTTAGTAAGGCTCGGTACACACTGAAGGTTTTTCAGGCCATTATTGGGCCAAACACCCGATAAACGACCGTTTGACCCAATATTGCATTAGTGTGTATACTTACGTGATGAACGAATGTCGTTCCAAAGTACCTGTCGTTGTTTCATTTGGTTGCTCGTTCTGTTTAAAAATCTCGTTCCAGCCACCTTCCAATCCTGCACTGTGTATGCACTCACACGGCTGTCTGCCCAGAGAGAGAGCAGGAACCTGTCGCTGTGTCTGTATTGTTAAATGTTGAGAGTGCTGCAAGTGGATTAATTCGTCCATTCGTTCTGAGACTGAATATTTCGTTGCAGAATTTATAATAACATTGTGGAAAAGTCAAAAGTTTATTTTGTGCGTTATAATCAGTGTGACAAGAATGACTGATTACACTGCTCTTGGACCAGATGAAGAGCACAGATCTGAAGATAAATCGTGTTTAGTGTGTACACACGAATCGGCAGACTGATTGGAACTTCAGCCGTTTCTAAAATCATTAGTGATAACAAATTGGTTGAAAGTTTTTGCAGTGTATACCCAGCCTTTGTAAACCATTCAGTCACTGTTGCCGACCAATGTGTGGTGCTGAATAACAATGTGCTATTACTCTGGTATCCACTGTTAGCGTAATATAAGAACTGAGGGCTCATTTTATCGCATGAACCTTGGAACATCATTACATTCAAATTTAATGTGGGTCCAATAATAAGTTCATCAGCATCTGTTAGCAGTATATGTACTTTACAGCTTTTCTTTTCAGTAGATTTTTATTATGATTGTTGGATGTTCTGTACTTGCTCCTAGAAGAATATCATTTGAAATGTATGAATTTTTATGGAGCTATCTGTGTATGCAATTATAAGACAGGTAGTTGTCTAGAAATAGTTAGGTTGGGGAAATTGGATGTTATCAAATAAACCTAATCATTTTATTGAACCTGTCTAATGCCAGGAATATAGCTGCAATGTGTTGTACAGATACACACAGGAATGAATGTCTGCAGCGCACTGTACACAGATACACACTGAAAAATTAATGTCTGCAGTGCACTGAACACAGATACACACAGAGAAATGAATGTCTGCAGTGCACTGTACACAGATACGCACAGATGAATGAATGCCTGCAGTGCACTGTACACAGATACACACAGAGAAATGAATGTCTGCAGTGCACTGTACACAGATACGCACAGATGAATGAATGCCTGCAGTGCACTGTACACAGATACGCACTGAGGAATCAATGTCTGCAGCGCATTGTGCACAGATACGCACAGAGGAATGAATGTCTGCAGCGCACTGTACACAGATACACACACAGGAATGAATGTCTGCAGTGCACTGTACACAGATACCCACACAGGAATGAATGTCTGCAGTGCACTGTACACAGATACACACTGAGGAATGAATGTCTGCAGCGCACTGTACACAGATACACACACAGGAATGAATGTCTGCAGTGCACTGTACACAGATACACACACAGGAATGAATGTCTGCAGTGCACTGTACACAGATACACACTGAGGAATGAATGTCTGCAGTGCACTGTACAAAGATACACACTGAGAAATGAATGTCTGCAGTGCACTGTACAAAGATACACACTGAGGAATGAATGTCTGCAGTGCACTGTACACAGATACACACAGAGAATGTGTTTGGGAAGAGTACATTGTGTTCCTATGTTCTTTTGCCACTTTCAGTTGATTGCTAAATACTGCAGTATAGATTTTGCTGCCTCCTGTGAGTTGTTATCTCTCTTACTGAGCAGACAAAGCTTCTCTACAAAGTAATACTCCTCTTTCTTGTATAGTAAATAAACCATTCTGTAATTTTTTTGAGCAGTGTGTTGTGCTGAATAATAGGATTCTATTACTATAATCCAATTAGCGCAATAAGTGTTCAGGCTTGTTTTATGGAGAGACTTCATAGCTTAGATTCACACTTTATCTGGGTCCAATTACTTCTTTGGCACCTGTTGGCAATATCTGGTTACTGTATATTCTGAGCTTTTTGTTTGTTATTTGTTTTTATTTTATTTTTTGTTGTTTATCTCTTTATGAATTGCTGACTGGGCTTCTGCACTGTGAATGCTTGCACCTATGTTCGTAAATACACCCTGTAGGAGCTACCATTATTCACTCTACAGTTAATGCCCTGAGACGGATTATTTTACTCAAGGATGTACAGAGTTTTATTTTTTTCCAATTTAATGGTACATAATATTTCAGACTTCTAGCTACTAGTTGTTGGCTAATTATACATAAATGTGGGTAAATTCAAGGCAGACCACCCCCATTCAGACAGCAACAATCTGCAGTCCAATAAATGCACAAAAACATCTAGAATACAAAGGACTCTGTCAGACATAGAAGCCTATATCCTCTTATTTTACCTTTTTCCAAAGGTTCAGTTCTTACATAAAAACTAATTTCTAAATCTTATCAGTTTGTCAGAGTCATATAAGAATCAAAGTATGACGAAACACTTTTTTTTTTTTTATGCGCAGATGCATCTGTCTGTCCACCAGGAGCGTATGTTTGATGCGTTGGGTAGTGTGTCTTGTTCCGCTCCACAAGTACCCCCATAAAGCTATTTTAATGGTATCTTTAAAACTAACATATTTTAGTATTAGGGGACAAGCTATATACAGTATAGAGGAGATCTATATTGCACAATAGTGGGTTTCTGGCACAAGCTGGACTGCTGCCATTTTGCAGCACATGCCCAGCGGTCAGAGTGGACATTTAGAAGTGGCCATGTGAAAAATGTAATGGGAATGTAAGTGAATTGAATTTGATAGCTTTACAATAAAGGCGGTAGGAGGTGTCAATATGACATGCCACGTATTCACCCCCACTTCGACCACTGCACATGCCACTTGGATAGTTATCTTAGAAGGGCAAAGCTTCGCCTTCTCTACCTTACATCTCTGAGCAGAGCTGCAGTGGAAAGTTAGGGTTGTAACAAGCTTTGGAAGACCTTGCTCTGCTCTACACATTGTCAGGAGTGAATTTGGCATCGGAGTCAGCAGGACACAGTAAATATCTCAGGAGGGTGATGTGCTTAAAGGGCAGGTGAGCTTTTTTGATGCAGGCGATCTGCCACCTTAAGTTCTGAGTCCCTGCTCTACGGATAATAAAACAGGTATCAGAACAAGTGCAGGGTATGGGGGACCGGCACATGTGCAGTGATGTCACTTCCACCTGTGTACTGTAAAGTGCCAAAGGGTCATCTCAGCGCATGTGCTAACCCCAGGCGTGGGGGAGGGAGCAGGTGATCCCATCAGCGGCCCTGTCTGACATATTCCATGCTGGTTACTGCAGATTGTCTATAGCCCTGCTGACCATGTACCACTAACAAACACCGCTGTATGGGGCTTGCTGCATAGTCCCCGCAGTGTTTACGCAGGGTTGCCATATGACTAGCAACAAGAGCAAGTGAATATAATATCACTATAATATTTGTATTAATATAACTTAAATACTGCACTGTATTTGCATCCCCATGAGATCTTGCCTTTACCAAATTTCTGATGCATACCCTACAACTGTTTATAAGTGTATTCTAATAAATACTGTACTGCTGCATTGTAAACTGGCCCCATACATACTGAACAGCTTTATAGTATTTACACAGTAATTATTTGAGATGCATTACATGTGTGGAGCTGGTGATTGTATTAAATCCACACTACAGTAGATAGTCACATTACACTGTTTTCAGATGCATACTACATGTGGACATAGCGACTGTATTAAATCCACACTACAGTACATAGTCAGATTACACTGTTTTCAGGTGCATACTTTGTGGGTGCATAATTACAAATGTATTCTGCTTGACTTTACATAGATTATGTAGAATGTTTTTTATTATGTATCTGAATGACTGTAATGACTTTCATGAAAAGTCTGTTTAATGTGAAATATCTAACCTAGCTTTCATCAGGTTTATGTGCAGTCTTTGGGTGGTGACCGTAGATCTTATGGTTATATAATGAAATATGGGCCATCAGGATCTAGCCTGTCCTTCTGTAACATGAAATGATCTTTCTCTAATATTTTGTGACAGGGAACGGAGAGCTGAGTAATAAGGAGTTCATCGCTATTATGAAGCAGCGTTTGATGAGGGGACTGGAGAAGCCAAAAGACATGGGATTTACTCGCCTCATGAGAGCCATGTGGAAATGTGCCCAGGACACAGCCTGGGATTTCGCCTTTCCAAAGCAGTAAGAAGAGTATAGTCCGACAGTGAATGATGATACAGACTCTGCAGCCCTCACAGCACACGGCTCTGGAATCTGGAGGAAGAGGGATTGTCCCTAGGAACATGCAGGAAATATTCTGTTTGATACAGCAATGTCTGCATGTGTCACTCCATTATTCCCTGTGCTTTACAATGTATTTCATGTAAAAATATGATATTAATACCACTTAGTTTCACTTCTGGTTATTCTATAAAAAAAAATAGCAGCACCTTATATAATGATACAGTTCCCATTGGCTGGTAAGACCTGCTGAGATTAGTTGTGAGGAACATGAAAAACAGAACAGAATGTGTTGTATCTAATACTCTTAGCATGGGCACTTGTGACCAGAGGGCTTGTGCAAAGGACCTGTCACCACTGGGAAAGAGAGTTTATTAACCAAACATTACCCTAATACAACCATAAGGCCCTATTAGTCCTCTTGCCAAAGAGCCTTTTAGTTCAGGAATGTAAATAGTTACATTTTACCATACAGGTCTGTGATCATTAAAATAGCTTTAAACTTTTTTTTTTTACTTTTTTTTTTTACACTCTTTTAGGATTGATGCAGATAATAACATTGCTACACAAATAAAGGTGTCGTTGACATTAGTTCATTTAGCCATATATTTAAAATAATTGTTGGAAGGTGTATTATAAAATGTTTTGAGATGCTTGGCTTGATTTGGTGATGAGGGTTGCAATGTTGTGCAATTTAAATTTAGCAATAAAATGTTCTTTTGTTGAAATGGTTGTGAGACTCTGTTAGTGTGTTTGAAATAATCTGTTTTGTGAGTTAAACAATTATACAACATCTCCGTATCTTGATACACAATCTAGTTGTAGATGCCCACATTTTCTTTTTTCTTTTATCTGGAATCTATAGGGCGTATTTTTTTGTCACCGTGATTGACAGTCCTAGCTCCATTACCTTCAGTAGCTCTGGCCCTGTCAATCAAGCCGACATCAATATGACAGAGTGCAGGGGTTCCAGATTTGTCCATAACTTGCTATACAAACCGATCTTTCTGTTAAGGTATATGTCTACCTTACCTTTTTTTAAAAAAAAATGATGGATACTCTTACGATGGGGAAGGTGAAATAGAACTACTTACTTGGCGTTCATGTTTTGCACATTACACTGATTGACAGACTCCCAGTCAGCATGAAGCTCAGACCTCAGTAAAGCAATCTAGTATATCTTGGTATCCAGAGGAAACAAGGTTACATACTGCCATTACTGACTGATTTACTTGTTGCATTAAATATAATCATCATAGAATATATAATTTAAAAACAAAGTATATTTTTGCAGGATTAATGGTTTTACAGTTATCTCTGCTCTAACAGAAAATGGGTAATGTCAGTGGATTTATTTATATCTTCATGGTAAGGGCTACATAAATGCTATTAGTCCATGTTTATTGGTAGGGCTTTGTGACAGGATGGACCGCCTATGTCACCCTGTCTGCTGTTGCTGGGAACCGGATGGGCTTACTGTTCCCTTACTTTATCCCAAGTGTGCCCTCTTGCCACAGTAGGAGGGGCTTACAGGTGTTGTCACCACCAGACTCCTTACTGACATCCAGTACCGGGTTTCTTCTGGGTAACTGAAGCTGCTAGCGTACCCCGTTACTGGTGTACCTGGGCTGGTACCCCTGTCCTCATCCTATAGATCAGGGTTGCTGTAGATGAATCCCCCCTGGCCTATCACACGAGCCAGAGTTGCTGGGTAGCGGGCAGAGCGGTGGTGCTGGGTCCAAACCTCAGAACAGCCGGGAACGAATTAGAGTTGGGTCTAATCTGTAGGTCACAGGATAGAGAAGTTTCCAAGCAGGTCTTTGAAGCAAATGATGTTTATTTGCTCTTACACTGGTTAAAGGTACCAGTGATCAGATGAAAGAAGAACAGCTTTTAATACAAAACAGTGCTGTTTTTATACACATTTGAGACTTCTCTTAGCTGGAGGTAATTCGGCCTCCTGTCCCTTTAACCAATCTGTGCTGATTCATGCAGCCAGCGTGTGAATCAGTCCAGAGAGGTTTAACACCTTTTAACATTGCTGCTAGTGGCAGGGGGGTGTATACTTCCTCCCCTGTCCACGAGCTGCCAGTGAGAGCAGGGCTCATTCCACTCTCCTCCCTTGGCGCCTCTCTGTCTGGGGCGAGAGGTTTATCTTTTAAATCTCCCACCCAAACTGACTTCCAGGGACTGGACGCCGGGGTCTGTCTCTGCTCCCTGGCCGAAAATAGTACCAGGAAAGAGCAGCCAGATCCCAGAGCAGCAGTCCCTGCTCTGTCGCTAGTTGAAGCTATTTGAGCTCCAACTAGGGACTTGGCTTCTTGGGACCCCCAGGAGGCGCTGCACCTCATGGAACAGGAGGCTGGTTGTTAAATCCTTCCGGCAGCCACTGAAGCTGGCCGCCAGAGGGTGAAGGGGATCCAGGGCTGCCTCTGCAACTCCAGCACAGGGTAAGTACTTTTTATTTACTTTACATATATACATTTACATTTCATACAATTAACACACATTTACATTTAAAATATACATAGTTGCACTCCCAGCGACTAGCATCGGGAGTTTAACCCTCCTGGTGCCAGAGTCATTTTCAAGATGGCCACCGCACTCGTGTGGTGACCGGTACACGGAGTCCCGGTCACACTCCTCCCCCCTTAATCCATGCGGGCCATGTCCCCATGATTTGGCTCCTGGTCCCGCAGTCTCTTTGGGTTACCAGGGGTGTCCCAGGGGATCCAGCTCTTCCTGCCGAGACAGCTGTGAGCCTTTACTTGCTTGTGAAATATGTGAAAGTCATAAATTTGAGGGGCAAGGCTCCAGCGCAACAATCTGCCATTTTCCTCTGAGGTGTGTTGCAGCCACTTTAAAGAATTATGATGAGTCACCACAGTAAAATGTCATCCATACAAATAAGGCTGAAGTTTTTTCACTGCCCAAACAATGGCCAAACAATCTTTCTCAATTGTGGCATACACCACTTCCCGGTTCAGCAGTTTTCTGCTCAAACAGGCCACAGGGTGCTCCTGCCCATCTGGCCCCACCTGGCTAAGTACTGCTCCCAGTCCATACTGTGAAGCGTCAGTTTGCACAATAAAGTCCTTCTCATAATTGGGCGCTAACAGTATTGGAACATGAGCCAGGGCTTTGTTCAACGACTGAAATGCTAGCTCACAAGCGGGTGTCCAGTCAACTACTTTGGGGAGTTTCTTCTTGGTCAGATCTGTCAGGGGTTTCGCTACAGTGCTGTCAAGTCTGGGACGAAAAGCCTGTAGTAGCCTGAGGTCCATAAGGAGGCCAGTACTTGTCATTGGGTTGTGGGCCGGGGCCAGTCTCGGATTGCCTCTACCTTAGCTGGTTCCGGCTTGACCTTACCTCCCTCCACATGATGACCCAGGTACTGCACCTCTGACATTCCCATTTGACACATGTCTGCTCTGATGGTCAGACCTGCTCACTGAATTTTCTTTAAGACTTTCCCTACATGTTTCAGATCATCCTCCCAGGATTTACTGAAAATGGCAGTGTCATCCAAGTATGCCTGAGCAAAGCCTTTACACCCTTCCAGCAAGTAATCAACCACACACTGAAAGGTGGCTAGCGCATTCTTCATCCCAAATGGCATGGACTTAAACTCGAACAGGCCAAATGGGGTGATGAATGTCGACCGCTCTTGAGCCTCGGGGGTCAGCGGTATCTGCCAATGCTCCTTGCTCAAGTCAAAGGTGGAAATATACTTTGCTCCAGCCAACTCACCTAACAGTGTCAGTTCGGGGCAGGGGATAGGCATCAGACATGGTCACCTCGTTCAATCGGCGGTAGTCTATGGAAGACCGCTTTGTCTTGTCCTTCGTGGGAACCAATACAATGGAGGATGCCCATGGACTATGCGATGGTTGGATCACCCCTAGCTCAAGCATCTCCTGTACCTCCATGTACATATTTTCCTTGGCCTCTGGTGAGACCCAATAAGCGGGTTGCCTAACTGGCCTATGCTCACCAGTGTCCACATGGTGCATCACCAAGGAAGTCAGACCGGCTTTCCTACTGAACTGAGTCGCAAAGGGCCACAACACTGCCTCAAGCTGTTCTGTGTGATGGGCACTGAACTGCTCATCTCAGCCCACTCCCTCTACACCACCTTCACTTCTGGAATCCGCAAGGATGTCAGTTAGTGGGTTACTTCCTGGTTCCTTAGGCGGTAAGCAGCAAACCGTCGCTACCGCCTCCACATGCTCGTGGTATGCCTTTAACATATTTATGTGGTAGGTCCGCTGCCGCCTACCGTTGCTGTCAAATGAAACCACGTAAGTGATGTCACTCAGACATTTTGAGACCGTGTACGGTCCAGCCCAGGCAGCCTGGTGCTTGTTCTGGTGCGTGGGCATCAGAACAAGGACCTTTTGCCCTACCTCAAACACTCTGGCACGCGCGCCCTGATCATACCAAGTCTTCTGTTTTGCTTGCGCTTCCGCTAGGTTAGCCTGCGCGAACCCCATGAGATTTTGTAACCGATCTCTGAGCTTCAACACATACTCCACGACAGAGACATTCTGTGTGGGTAGCTCCACTTCCCAAGACTCCCGGAGCAGGTCAAGAGGTCCACGGACTCTGCGGCCATATAGTAGTTCAAAGGGGGAGAAACCGGTAGACTCCTGCGGCACCTCCCGATAAGCAAACAGGAGGTGAGGCAGGTAGCGTTCCCAGACCCCCACCTCCGAAGTTACAAATACCCGTAGCATGTGCTTCAGAGTGCCATTGAACCGCTCGCACAGTCCATTAGTCTGGGGATGGTAGGGGGCAGTACGGAGTTGCTGCACTCCGCACTTTGCCCAGAGACACTGGACCAGTTCACTCATGAACTGTGTCCCTTGATCAGTTAAGATCTCTCTAGGGAACCCTAGTCTGCTAAATATGCCTAGTGGCGCGTCCGCTACCTTTTCCGCAGTTATGGAGGACAGAGTTTACAGCCTCTGGATACCGGGTAGCGTAGTCCACCACGGTGAGGATGTACCTCTTTCCCGATCTACTGGGCACAGGCAAGGGACCTACTATGTTCACAGCTACTTGGTGAAAAGGTTCCCCAACTATTGGCAAGGACCTGAAGGGAGCACGAGGACTGGTTCCTCCAAGACGCTGACACATCACAGGACTTACAGTAGCCACGGACGTTATCAAACATTCCCGGCCAGAAAAAGTTCTGTCAGGTGCTTCAGTGTTCCGTCTCTTCCCTGGTGTCCCGCCATAGGGATTTCATGGGCAACTGACATTAGTTGCGCACGAAAGCCACAGGGTGCCACCAGTTGAACTTGTTCCCCGACTGCTCTATCCCCATCTACCTTCCTAGCTACACGGTGCAACAACCCTTTATGCCAGGTCACACTCCCCACCTCCATCCCTGGAAGGCTGCCACCAGCCTGGCGCCTCATGACTTTTAGTGAGGGATCGGAGAGCTGTGCTGCCCTGAACTCTTCCCTACGGCCCTCACTATCTTCTAAATCAGGATATGCTACAGGGTGGCCTACGTTGGGGTGACTAGGATCAGTCAAAGTGGGGTCAGTAAAAGAGAGGTCACTGTGGTCAGTTATACTCGCCGCTGGAGCTGGCATACTGCTAGGGACAGGAGCATCACCGGGCACCCCCACAAGATCAGGTTAGCAAGAGACTACATCCTCTGCGTTGCTAGGGGACGTAGTCTTTCCAGAGGCAAAGGGCTGGCTGTTTCCTGAAGAAATAGCAGATGTGGTCTTTTCCTCTGGGCTGGGTTGTGCAGGTGTAGATCCTGAAGACTGTAGTTTAGTAGCTTGGCTCCAGGTAATAGAGTTGAGAAATGCGGTCACAATTCCACCCCCAACATTGTTGCCTAAGATCACGTCGGTTAGGAGGCCATCCATAACGGCAGCATCTCGCAATTCCTGGCCATATCCCCAGTCCAGATACACCCATGCGACAGGCACTTTCTTCTCTAGTCCATCTGCCACAGTAACCTTGGCAGTGCGACCCTGCAATACTGCAGCAGGATCAATAAGATGGGTACTCACTACAGTGATTGAGGCCCTTGAGTCTCTAAGTTCTTCTCTCTGCAGGGGTCCCACTTGAACCGGCTGCAGGTTCTTCCACATGTTTTTGGGGGGTCTTTTGGACACACAGGTGATCCCTCCAAGTCACCTTCAGACACGCCACACTCCGTTGGGCTGGCAGGGGTGTAAACAGTCTCTAATGGCTCACTTTCACCAGTTAAGCAAGTCAGCCAGGCCACAAGAATTGGATTAGGGGCACGAGTCTGGGGTGCTGGGGCTGTGGGACTGTCCATCCTTAAATGACCGATTTTCCCACAGTTGTAGCACTTCTTCTCCAGTCTGGGCTTAGGTGGTCTCTGATAACTCCCAGGGACGGGGCGGTGGATGGCGAATGGTACCCGAAGGGTTAGGTACTTGCTTTTGGGGGTGAGTAGAAGAGAGGTGTCCCCCTGATTGTACAGTCCTTTGGGGTTGGCTGTTCACCTGGCGCTTCTGCCAGTGTGGCCTCATTGCCACATACTGATCCGCCAGCTGGGACGCTTTTTTCCAGGATTGCTGGGCTATGGTCCAATACCCACTCCTTCACCTCCGGCGCGCACCAGCGGTGAAATTGCTCTTTGCAAATTAAATCCACTAATTCTTCCCAGGACTTGGCGTCAGACCCATTAATCCATCTTATTGCCAACTGCAGCAACTGGTTGGCAAATTCCTCATGGCTGATATGGGTGCTTTTAGCCAAGTCCCGAAACTTCTGCCGGTAGGTCTCCGGGGTAATAACATAGCGCTTAAGGAGGGCCCGTTTTACCACGTCATAGTCCGCACAGTATTCTGGGGCCACTGCATGACCTTGTAGCGTGCGAACCAGATACTTTACCCATTCCTGTTTGGGTAAGTCATGGAGGCTACAAGACATTTCGAACACCTGCAAATATCCATAAATATCTGCAACAGCGTCATCAAATTTGGTAAAGTGAAGAGACCCGAATCTGGGCGCAGCAGGCGACTTCACGGGTCACTACAGGGGGGCGGTGCCCACCGATTGCCCCACAACTTGATGATAAACAATTGCTGCACCTCAGTTGTTATGTCTCCCTGGGATCCCAGCTGCTGCATTAGTACAGAAAGTTACCCTCATCACACTGTTGAACTTGCGCCACTGGTTCACTCCGCGGGGGGTGACTGTTGCTGGGATTAGGTTCACTCTGTGAGGGGTGACTCTCGCTGGGAACAGGTGGTGTGTTCTGAGATGTTACTGCAGGTACTTCTATGTTTGAAGTCAACGTCCCCTCCTGGTCACTGTCAGCCTCCTCCTCTGCTTACCCATACTGCGCCTCCCAGGCTCTCAGCGCCTTTTTCATTTCGCTCCTTGTCGCTGTGTATGACATTCCCAACTTCTTTGCTTGGCACGGTATCTCAAGGTCCGTCTTGGACATTTTACTGTATTTAAACATCCTGTGCGTTCTCCTGGCTGCAGTTATTCCTCTCCTGAATAACTCTGCTCTCCTGACTGGTGCACGAAAAGCCGCCCGGGGTATCCTGACACTTGCCACCAGAAATCTGTGACAGGATGGACCGCTTATGCCACCCTGTCTGCTGCTGCTGGGAACTGGATGGGCTTACTTTGCCACTGTTCCCTTATGTTATCCCAAGTGCGCCCTCTTGCAGCAGTAGGATAGGCTTACACGTGCTGCCACCACTGGACTCCTTAATGGCATCCAGAACCGGGTTTCTTCAAGGTCACTGACGCTGCTAGTGTACCCTGTTACTGGTGTACCTGAGCTGATCAGGGTTGCTGTAGATGGATCCCCCCCGGCCTATCACAACTGCTATAGCTGCTGGGTAGCGGGCAGAGTGGTGGTACTGGGTGCTGGGTCCAAACCTCAGAACAGCCGGGAACGAATTAGAGTTGGGTCTAATCTGTAAGTCACAGGATAGAGAAGTTTCCAAGCTGGTCTTTGAAGCAAATGATGTTTATTTGCTCTTACACTGGTTAAAGGTACCAGTGATCAGATCAGATGAAAGAAGAACAGCTTTTAATACAAAACAATGCTGTTTTTATACACATTTGAGACTTCTCTTAGCTGGAGGTAATTCGGCCTCCTGTCCCTTTAACCAATCTGTGCTGATTCATGCAGCCTGCACGTAAATCAGCCCAGAGAGGTTTAACACCTTTCACATTACTGCTAGTGGCAGGGGGGAGTATACTCTCCTCCCCTGGCACTTCTCTGGGGCGAGAGGTTTATCCTTTAAATCTCCCACCCAAACTGACTTCCAGGGACTGGGCCCCAGGGTCTGGCTCTTTTATTTAACCACTTTTCACGCGGCGCCTAGCTCCAGTGATTTAACCACTCCGTCGTCGGGTATTAACCCTCCCGTCATCTGAGTCATCTTCAAGATGGCCGCCACACTCATGCGGTGACTGGTACTCGGGGACCCGGCCATAGGCTTATTTTCACTTTATTTTTTTAATAAATGAACCGCAAAACAAGTTTTTGTTTTTTTCTTAACAGATACTTTATACAACAAGTCTTTTTGTGTTTATTTTCTCTGCTGAGATAAATTGGAGTATTACTACACACATACCAAAATATGGGCCACCTAGTGGTCAAATTATGAAATTGACAAAATCCTTATATGGCACTAATAAAGGATTTTTTATTAACAGTTATCTATATAGCGACTACATGTTGCAAAGCGCTTTACAGAGAACATTTAAACATTCATATCAGTCCATGCCCCAGTGGAGCCTACATTCTATATATTTCCTACTACACGGACACGCACGCACATACACTACAGTTAATTTTGTCAGAAGCCAATTGTAGCCGTCCTTATATGTCTTTATAGTGTGGGAGGAAACTGAGCAGCTGGAAGAATACCAACACAAACACGGGGAGAACATACAAACTCCACACAGAGGGTCCTGTTGAGAATCTAACCCATGACCCCAGTGCTGTGAGGCAGCAATGCTAACTACTGTGCCAGATATTTCTTAAAAAACAAACAAGTATATTTAAAAATATATTTTACTACAATGCCTCTTTCATTTTCTTTCATCCCTCACCCTTTTTACCCCTGTTGTTGGGTAATGTCCGCCGCTGAATTCCAAAATTCCAGGATGAAAATGAGTGTAACACCATAACCAGTCAATGCAGAATCAATTTCATTGTAGAAAATTGGAAAAAGTTGTAAATGAATTGTCGCTTTTAATAAGCAAATTGTTGTAAGTTTTCAGAACACAGAATCCCCTTCTTCAGTTCAGGTGTACGTGAAGGAAGTGGAGAATGGCTACCTGTACGAGATTACTCTGACTACAGGACCACTACATGGACTGACATTCTTCATTGCCACAATGGTAGGTTGTATGCTGGTACCAATAAGACTATTACCTATCACCAGATACATTATGGATGGTGTGCTGTGCATGTCTGTATGTCATACCACATCATCATGTCATCTGACTTCAGTCCACCCGAACAAAGAGCAATAAGGGCCAGTTTGGCCACAGTCTTTAATTCGGTTCCGGCAAGAAGAACTGGTAAAATTAGTCTTGAATGTTCTGAGCCGCGGCGGTGCCCAGCCGCCGCGACTCACTCACCTGCGTCCCGGCCATCGCTATGGCGACCGGGACGTCGCTTCCGGCCGTTGCAACGGTCGGACGCCTCCTATTCAGCGCCGCATCCTGGCAATGAGAGAAAGCCGGGCGCGTGCACTCATCAGGTCCACTAGCCTGCGGGCTAATTAATGTATCAAATGAATTATGCAGGGGGCTGTGTATTGTCAGAGCCAGGCTCTGATTGGCTGCTGGTCTCTATTTAAGGCAATGAGGTCTGCTGCCTCATTGCCGGTTATAGCTTCTGTTCCAGTCTGCTGACCTGCTCTGTGCCTTGTTCCTGCCTATTCAACTTTCTGCTGATTTCCCGTGTATGACCCTTTGCCTGGATTTGGACTTTGCTTGTGTATCTCGTCACCCTGACCTCTGGCCTGTTTACTAATCTTCCTGTCTGACCCTTGACCTCGGCTTGTTAATTGGAATTGCTATCTGCTGCCGGCCCTTGACCTCTGATTGGACCTCACTCCGCTTGCCTGGGTTCTCCCCAGCCGGTACATACTTCACGACCCTCTGTCAGTCTGCAGCCCAGCCTGTCCCCACCATCAGGGGCTCCAGTGGACACCTGACTGGCACTGTAGACTCCGGGTTGTGTTGTGCCGGCCGGAGGGGTTCCTGACATTGAAGTACAATTGTTCTTCCGGTCGAAGCCAGAGGAACGACTATACTTCAAGAATACATATATATTATTCATAACCGCACAGTACAATTGTGGAAGCACTTTTTATTATGTTGACCAGTACGGTGAAAGATAAAACACTGGGGCGTGCACCGCTGCATTTAATTAAATATAAAACAAGGTGCTGAACCAGGTCATCACTTTCTGCTCTCGTGCTTGTTCTCTCATATTGATTGTTTCTAAGCCGGCTGTAGCGACCTTTCCTATACAGCGCTCATTTGTCACCAGGGGAGGAGCACTTACTATGAGGGCAGAGGTGATGCACACAATACCAAAAATAAGCTGCAGCAACACTCGGTTATAATAAATGTAAGTTCTTTGTAGGAGCTCTCCAATAAGCACTTAACTCCCAAATGTGATAGTCCAATATAAAGAGACAATAGGAGGCACACAAACAATATAGGCAAAAGTGCACATTTTTATTGCGACACATCCAGTGCAGCAATAAAATGAAGATGAGATATTTGAGAAGCATCTGCTACTTTGTCATTTAAGGTCCTGACCGCATATTCTGCAAGGAGTCTCTCAGTATAATAAGCTGTGGTTATACATGAGGCCTGCTTATACTGATGCACTTCTCAAGCAACCATAATAAATGTGGTGGCCGTCTTAGGATTTATACAGTAACAAAGGTGTATACATTTGTAGCAACCTGTGATCTTTTTACACCGCTACTGCATTGATTATATAATGCAATTACATTATGTAATGCTTCACTGAGAGCGAAGGTAATGCTATATAAATGTCATGCAAGTATAATGATGCCAGGACTGGATCCTAAACAGCATGACTGGTATTTGTCAGTGTATTTATAGATGGCAAGTAGGTATTGCAGGAAATGTAATAATATGCTGAATTAGAATAATGTACATTATTTAGAAAAACAATGAATGTCTTTTTGGTATTTTTTATTTATACATGCTTTATAGCTGGCATTATCAACAAAAATGTATCTTCACACTTACAAAACCAAAGAAGTCTGCTTTGTTTTACCCTACTTAATGATCTTCATAACTTCATATAGAATTAAATGTGATCTAGCTAGTTTCCATCCATGGATGCAGGGAGGGATCACTATCATCCTGTACACGCAGGTTTGGCTTGGGAGGTAAATGTTTAGTGGTGTGTGGGAGGAACGCTCTGCAGCACTGATGCTAGTATCTAAGTTACAGCGCATGCGAAGGATATATGATCATTTGTGAACATATTGTTAGCAGTTTGTTCTCTCTGAAGCTCTGCTCTTTCCTCATTTTGTGAACTGTAGATGTATGTAATGTCTCATGTCTTGGACATATTTTTGTGTAGCATAGAATCTGCAAATTTGTACTGCGCATGCAGAGTTATATGTCTCTACACTGGTGCCTCTATATGAATGGAGAGGCTCTGCTGGGAAGGGGCGGTCTAACATATGCCGGGTACCGTAAGAGTGGGTTTATGCAAATACAGCTGAGGCAGACCGGCACAGAGACCCATATATGCCTGTCAGGAGCCGTATCTTTTGCACCTGCTAGAGGGCAGATACAACTACACACTGATAAAGATTACAGTCAACAGCACTAGCTGCTTCTGATTGGCTGATTGTGAACTCCGCCCTGAAGCTGATAGGTGCTCTCTGTATGGTCGGGCATATGTTAGAGGATTTTGTGGCCATATTTTCATTCGACTGCGAGAAGGAATATTATATCTTCTGTATTATATCAGGCCTAATGTAAACCTGACATATATACTACAGATGCAGAGCTATATTGCTATGCCTACGACTCGGCATATGGGTGGAAATATGAGAATATTATGGGTGGCTTAATTTTTTTTTAGAGTAAATTGCAACCACCATGCGTCCATCTCACCATCAGCCCAATGTATGTAATATGCATATAACTATGGTAGGATGCACGAATCATGTCATTCTACCTGTTTATTGCTTACATACAGGCCCGCATATAAAAGGGAACTATGATCCAGCAAAGACCAATCTAAAACAACCTGACATAGAATTTTATTTAATTAATAACAAGCTATATTCTAAAACATGATGTATTGAAAAATACCTCTGCATGAGTGATCATTATTATGTTTTATATACAATCTTCATTGCTTTTATATCTTGCGGAAAATGTATGGATTTTCTTTATTGCCTGCACACATTGGTAATATTGTTATCTCTTTATTTCCAAGCCCCATTATATCCATAAATATGTCTAGTTTATTTCACACTCCCGGGAGGCAGGGCCACCAAGAGGAATTTTTAGGTAACTGCCAAATGGGGTGTGGCCACACTGGGTTGGTGGTCCCGCCCACTACACAGACAGGACAGGCCCACCAGGCAGAACTTGGCCCCTGTACCCTGAACCTGCACCCTACCCCCCTTCTTGGCGCATCTCATTAAATAGTGGGAGTTAAAGTGGATTTTCACTTTGTGAGAACACCCTCCTCTATTTGCTACATGGGCCATGTTTTTTGTAAAAGTGGACAACTCCTTTTTTATTTTAACAAACACTGTAGACGATTTTCAATATTTAACCAGAAAGAGCTCTGTAAGTGCACAGTAATATAGGAATGGTGCACACTCCATTACATCTCAATGTTATTGGTTTTTGTCTTTAAATTACAGGCTATGGAAACACATACTGTAACATTCCATATATTTGTACCTTTGCAAAAATGGCATAGACACCGTAATTTGCTATTTAATTTGGCCTCAGTATCTGCTACTTTGTGTTGAGATGAAATCAAGCAGAGGTTTTTTTTTATCTATATAAAAATCCAATAAATAATAGCTGTGAAATGTGAGGATTTGTGCACATCTCTAGTGACCACTCTTTGCAGTTGCTATGACAGATGCTTTTTTTGTTTTGTTTTTTTTCTTTTTGTTTATTATTCATTTTTTCATCTTTCCTGTTTTATTGGCTTGGAATTGATATTTGTGTAGGTCCACTGTGGTATGTTATCTGCTACTCTACTTACTCAACTAGCTTGGATTCGGTTACACAGACTACAGACAACACTATCCTCTAATTAACGATAATGCTTATGCAATAAAAACGCACTGCTGGCATCACACTAAAAGTGCCAGGACATTGAGACTGAGGGAGAAATACTGCGTTGATAACAGCTGCAGTTACTGTGTGAGCTAAATCCAGCAGTACAATAGTAAGGATCTTGGTACAAGATATTATTTATATAAAATCTGAGCTATACCCCCATATTTTGTTTTTCTGAATTAATATACTGCAGTTGACATTAATATGATTTATAAGATATTGTATTATCTTGTCCCGCCTTCTGGTGGAAATAGAGCACTTGTTAAAATTGTTTTAAAAGTCTGGTGAAAAATCCATCTGGCTTTGTAGTGAGGCTTCAAAATATTCTATTCTCTGAGCTTTCCCTTGTTCACTACAACAGTCTACCAACAGCTCTCTGCAACCCTTAATATTTTCCAAAGACCAATATGATATATTTTAGAGACTTAATTCTTTATGCTAGAGAAACTAGCTGGTACTTACAGGCATTAAAATTATATGGTGCTCACCACATGTTAAAGGCTGGTAAACGCACTTTAATTATGTTAATCCAAAGAATGTAAGCAAATGGACGGACACACTTTCAGACCAGCATTCACTTTAACTTCAAGGTTGCCTGCAGCATTCTCAAGCATGAATGCTCAGTATAATATAATGGAATACTATGAAAGTGCTCATTCAGTACATAGTGCACTATAGTATAAGGTTATTTCTACACTTTATAATGGGAGCTGATTTTCAATGCCTACATGTATAATCAGTAATGCAGGAAATTGCTAACAATAATTTGCAAATCTCTTTAGTATAAATTGATGGATATGACTGGAAACTATTTAGGGGAGTTCCCAGTTAATGTTATATTTCTACATGAATATAATCTATGCACCGTTTACAGAATGATATTTTAATGACAAATACAGTAGATCTGCAAATACTTTCATTTGTTACAACATTCTGCAAATGTACAGCCTCCTTGCATCGTGCACTGGTTACATCACCTCTTCCTTTCAATCTCCAAGAGTGTAAATACTGGAAATATTGCTGGGATTCTGCTTTATAAATGCAGTGTATACAATGTATACAATGGGTGAAAGCAAGGTTTGTATTCTCACCATGGAAACAAATATATGGATGCTTGTGGTTTAATTGGTGCATTAAGGTTTTTTTTAAAAAAAATATTTTAAAACGTTTGTTGCAAATAACAAAGAAAAATAAAACTCAAAAGCAGTAGTGTTTAGACAAAGCTGCATATGTAAAATCAATTAATAATGAAGGGAAAATAGTGTGAATAGCTCAGCAGTCCTAACGAATTGTTACATTCCACATTGCGTGTGCTGAACTCACTCCACATTCCATTGGCGCACACATACAGTTTTCTTAAGTTAGACTTTCCCCTCTGAAGTATGTCACTGCCATCTGCTGGACACCAAATTTAATGCAAGTTACGTTCAGACTTGGTGTGACATGACCTTGGGCCTGATTTCATTAAGGATCTTAACTTAAAAAACTTATTTCAGTCAGGAGACTGAAATAAGAAGTTTCTTAAGTTAAGATCCTTAATGAATCAGGCCCCTTGTCTTTAAAGTACACCCATTGCTTTCACATAATTTAAGCAGCCATCCTTTGGGCTGAGCCAATATTAATGGAAGCTGCTTTAGTGATGTGCATTTTTATAAATATTGCCTACATCCCAATAGTAGAAAATGATGGTAGAGCATATGATCCACTTGTGTCTTCTCTCAGGAGTACACATGCTGCTGTTCTGTGTCACACTTAGGGGTCAATTTATCAAGCTGCGGGTTTGAAAAAGTGGAGATTTTGCCTATAGCAACCAATCAGATTCTAGCTGTCATGTTTTAGAAAGTACTAAATGAGTGATAACTAAAATCTGATTGGTTGCTATAGGCAACATCTTCACTTTTTCAAACTCGCAACTTGATAAATTTACCCATTAGTGGTGTTTCACATACCTGCCAACCTGAAATGGTTTTTATGTTTGTAGTGAGATTGCGGCGTTTAATGTAGTGCAGTGCTTACTATAGATCAATTTAGTGTGTTGCACATAAATGCCACCAACGTTTTACTTTAGTATTACATATACTGAAATTTAATGTATTAAATTTGCAACAGTTAAATGTAAATGCTATTATCTAAGTTCACTGCTCACTGGAAAATTATTTAACACACTTTTACTTCTTACAGCAAAAAAATAAAATTACATGGTACAATTTATTGGAAAAAAATAATAATGTATACCGGACATGAATGTTTTAGAGAGAAAATAAGTGGATATTTAACATGCACACTATGTAAAATGTTGCATTGTATATGAACAGCCTATAATCATGGTTTATGTCTGATTGTCTGGAGCAGGGGAAAATTGTTTTATTGGCTGTTCGCTTATTGACCCACCCCCCTTTAATTGACCTTCATCTTATCTCCACAAGCAGCAAGTCCTCGTTGCTCTCTCACTGGTTTTTGTATCTGCAGTGAAATAAAGCAGATTTTTGTGGCCTGCACTTGGACTTACATATAACTGTTAATCAGGCCCTCACAGCGCACAGTATGTCAAAAAAAAAATACCATGTACATTAGACCCCACTCTCAGTATGCCTCTAAATAGCTTCCCAAACTATAGCCAATATGCCATCATATCACCGGTATACTTTCATACAGCCATACATGGCACCAGATAGCCAATATACCCTCATGTACTAGAATATAGCTAATATGCCCTCACAAGCCACCACATTCTATACCCTATTAAGCCAATATATCCCATGAAGCTATGCATGTCACCAGGTAGCTAATATGCCCCCCCCAATGCAGATATGACTATATGGGTTCATATGCCCAATTATATCATATCCGACTATAGCCAGGATGCATCAAAGTCCGATTTTGCTAAACTGCATCTTATTTTGCATTTTCCTATGCGACTATATTACCTTTAAGTTTGAGGTATTGTAGACAGAAAATTGCTGGAGTTGAGCATTGCTGGGATGCAATCAAAATTTAGAGTGTTGTTTTCTTTTAAGAGCAGAATTTTTAATGTGTACACTGTTATTATTTGTATTGAGTAATACCATAGTGAACAAGAGGGAAACAGATTACATTATAGATAAAACTGGAGCGTCAAAGTACACTATCCTTGGTTTGTCTTTTACAAGTGTGTGTTAAGATTTATATAGTGCAGTTAGTTATACAGGATGTGAACCCTATATATAGAATTACTGCTACCCATGCTTCCTAAAACTGCTTATTGGCAATGTTCTGACAATGTTCTTATGTTTATTTTTGATGGTTTTTGTGACCTCATGTTCAACCCATTATCGCTCCTCCTCAGTATCCCCAGGTGCACTGTTATCTATGACCCATTCTTCTCTTATTCCATCAGCCTCTTTGCCATTACTGAAAATTGTTTCTCTCCCTCACCCATATTCCTCAACCTGGCGGCTGTTGCGGTGGGGAATCGGCACTTTCAAAGTTATTCCCCTGGAAATATCCCTCCTTTTCTAACCCTTTGAAACTTATACCATCCGTTTATTCTCCCATTCCGCTATCTCATCAGAGTAATCTATTGCCCCCAAATTCATCTATAGGTTCCAGTGACGTATCTGACCCTCAGAGTCAAATGTTCCTAGCGCCAATTAATAAAATTGTAGAACAAATGGGGAAAACTCAGTACGACGGTGGATACAGAAGACTAAGACCCTTTTCAGGTGTACTACCAGTACTCACAGGAGAAGACGCTTATGAAATATGGAAAGACATTGCCATTTTATATTTAGAAGAGTGGACGTGCCCTGAAATGTTCAAAAGACAGAGGGTGATGGAGATTTACGAGGTCCAGCGATGGACGTTGTACAAGCTGCTTGGCAGAGTGATCCTCAAGTTTGGGACATCTGAAGATGCTACTGACCTGTTATATCAACTGAGAAACACCTGCCAGGAGTCAGGGGAGAGATTGTCTAAATATCTATATCGATTAGACAAACTGATATATCGCATTGTAGACAAAAAGGAAATAACCTTGCTGAAGTGGATGAGAGTCGCATGCGACAGTTATTAAAAGTAGTATTATTCTTAGATCCAGTTGCTTTAAATCTAAGAAATAGTTTTGACAGGAGAATCACTCCAATCATATCATATTGTAGGTCAGACAATAGGAAGCGCTAGTAGACTCCACAGAGTGAGTAGTGAAAAGGGACCCTAGCAGGTGCTATAAATGTGATCAAGTGGGGCACATCGTTCAACAGTGTCCAACAATGTGGGACAAGGGAAAATCACTACAACGCTCCCCTTGCCAAGATGAGCAGTCGAGTAATATGAGAGTGAGGACAAACTTTGTGAGGAACTGTTGTGCCAAGTGGAGATTATTACCACTCGGTCTAGTGGGTACAACACCACAGGTGCCTGCTCTTATTAATGGGAAGAAATGTACAGCTCTAGTAGATAGGGGTTCAGAAGTATCCATTATATTTGAGAAGTGGTAAGAATTTGTCTAATGTGCAGTTGCACCCACTGTCCGAATTGACTATCTGGGGTCTTAATGAACGAAGTTATCTATATTTGGGATATGTAATTGTTGGCCTCAAATTTTTAAAAGTGTCTGGCACCAAAAAGGATGTGCAAGTAGTCGCACTAGTGTGTCCAGACCCAGAAGAAGAAGAAGATGAGCAGGTCATTGTAGGGACAAACGTCCATGGGTTCAATGTACTAAAATTCTGGCCTGGAGAAATCCTATAGAGAAGTGAGGACAGAAAGTACCACCGGTACATCACCTTGTTAACATTTTCTTTTATTTTGACACAGATCGAACTGGAGGCTGCATGTTCATAAATTTCAGACCATTCTTCGTCTAGTAAAGTTTCACTAAGGTCTCTTTCCCTCCCTAATGCCTGAAGTGGATGGGGTAAGTTTGTGATATATTGTTAAAATTTCACCTTTTGTAGAGGTATGCCGTAAGCAAAGGCCCTCCAAATTGGTGAGAGAGTGGGAGGAAAGCCTTCTTTGACATTATTATGGTAGTGGCGTATCTACAAATATTGATAGAAATATTTTGAGGGGATGAGGAGGCAAATGTGAATATCAGAAAATTGAGGAAATGTCGTAGTGGAGGTGAGGTCATTGAGATATCTGACACCCTGAAAGAGCCATGGTTGAAACATTTTAATAGTGAGTCCACGAGAAAAGTCAGGGGAGTTAAATAACAGCAGCAATGTGGTGGGGTGAAGAAAGAGACCAAATTTTTGGGATGAGGAGTCCCAAATTGGCAGGGAATGCGAGATGACAATGAAGAAGGGAGTGTTTTGGTCGCTGAGCCCTTGGGAGCCAGAGGAGAGAAGAGGGTGAAAGAATTCCCATACTCTCAGCCTCAATACAAGTCCAAACTCTGGTATCATCAGAACTACACCATAGGACACTGAGCGAGCTGGGCGGAGAGGTAATAGCGGCGGAAATCAGGGATACCGAAACCTCCTCCCTGTGTCAACCTCCGAAGAACCTGGAAGCGGACTAGTGGACGCTTTCCTAACCAGATGAAGTGAGAGACCTGAAACTGTAAAAATTTAGACATAATGGGGAACACGTATAGGCAGGGTCTGGAAGAGGTAAAGGAGCCTGGGGAGGACATTCATCTTAATAGCATTTATACGACCAATCCAGGAAATATATAAGTGTGACCAGGTGGCTAGGTCCTGCTTAATCTGGGCAAGAATGCATGGAAAATTTGCCTGGAAAAGGTGGTGGTATTGTTTAGTAATCAAAACTAGATATTTGATTTTTTGGAGACACCATTGGAATGGATAGTATAGATTTTTCTAATGCTGTAAAATCGAAGTCTAAAACCTCAGTTTTGTCCGGATTGACCTTGTAGCCCAAAAAATGTCCGTAGAGATCTAATTCAGTCAGGAGGGGGGGTGGGGATAGAGAGACGGTGGGGTGGGCAATAGACATAAGGACGTCAACTGTTTAAAGCGCTATTTTGTGCACAGAATGGCCTACTGAAATACCAGCTGTCTCCTGATTAGTACAGATCCTGGCCGCCAAAGGCTCGATCACAAGAGCGAATATTAGCGGAGAGAGGGGGCATCCTTGACGAGTGCCATTCGAGATAGAAAAGGGAGCTGAGGTCAGACCATTCGCTGAGATCGTAGCTGACAGGTTGCGATATAGGGCTGAGATGCCATTGAAAAACTTGCCCGAGAACCCCATCCTATAAAACACTCCATCCATGAAAGACCAGGAGATACGTTTGAACGCTTTTTCAGCGTCAAGCACCATTAGTAGGAAGGGAAGCTTATTGCTATGTACAGTATGTGTCAAGTCAATGACCCTTCTAGTGTTATTAGGGGCTTGATGCCTTGGGATAAAGTCAAACTGATCGGGATGAACGTGGAAAGGGAGGAGAGGGTTCAGCCTGGAGGCCAGAATTTTAGCATAGAGTTTCAAGTCCACGTTCAATAATGATATGGGCCTGTAGCTAGCTCAGAGAGAATGGTTCTTCCCCGGCTTCGGAATGACATCAATGTTAGCTCTGTTGGTCATTGAGTCAAAGGATGCCCGCTTCAGTGTTGCTTTGAAAAACTTTGTTGGGTGCGGGCCAAGGACCCCGGCAAACTTTTTGTAGTATTGAGGGGAGAAGGCATCTGGGCCTGGAGCAGACAAGGTCTCAGGGATTTAATGGCCACTAGGACCTCAGTTAGTGTGATATACGTGTTCAAAGCAGAGAGTTGCGATGGAGTAATTTTAGGGAGGGGGGTGGAGATGAGGTAATCTTCCAGTGTAGGTGAAAGGAGATCCCTGAGAGGAGGGGGTGCAGGGAGGTTATAGAGGGATGGGTAGTAGTCCTGGAACTCACAATTTATTGCCGAGGGATCATAGATAATATCACTCGTGTGGGTCTGACGTATTTTGTCAATATGGTTACTGGCCAGTCTTTCTGCAAAGTTTCCTAAAGAGGACTTTTTTGTTCTAATGATAACACCTCCGCTACAGCCTTCCTTCCGGAGGACGCAGTCAGACTAATTAGGTGTCCTCGATTAGTGGCCTTGTGGGTTTATCTGTTATAGTATTATTTCAGTCTAGCCTGGTGCTGATTTCCTCTCTAGTGGAGCGGCACACATTCATTGTTGGGTTTCCTCTGGGTGTTCCAGTTTCCCCCACACTTCAAAAACATACTAGCAGAATAATTGGCTGCTATTAAATTGACCCTAGTCTCTCTGTGTATGTTAGGAAATTTAGACTGTAAGCTCCAATGGGGCATCATCATCATCATCATCATTTATTTATATAGCAGGGACTGATGTGAGTTCTCTGTACAGCGCTGCAGAATTAGAGGCACTATATAAATAGCTGATGATGATGATTGTCCTATTGCTTTAGGGGAAACCAGCCTGGCCTCTATAGCACTGGAGCTTAGTAAGGATTTTAAAGGGGCACACTTTAATTTTTTTAAACTTTATATATATATATAAGTAGAAAGGATTTGCCTGGCGGGATGGCACACAACCAGCCAATTACTAGTGTTGTCTCATAACAAAGCTGCATAGTAAAACTAGATGGTTATCAACAGGTTCTACCATGTGGTTGTGTTTTCAGATCAGACAGATATTGGATGCAGTCATAAAGAAATCACTACTTTAATACATTCTGTAATTTGTTGTTTTTTAAACCACTTCCAGAAATTGATTTATTAATATATTCCAACTATATTATATATCCTAATGCTACCCTTCATTCCCATGAGTACTCACTCTTCCATTTTTTAGGTATGATTCTTGGGAACATTATAAGCAGTGTTGCTCCTCTGTGTCGTTCTGCCAGTCCCCCCCTCCTCCCACACACACACTCACCACCAGCCCCTATTTAAATGTAGAGTGTAGGGGTTATCAGGGATGACAGCTCCGTAGGAGAATCTGCTTGGCCAATGGGCCAGCCAATCTATCCCAAAAAAAGAAAAGGTGTCCAGAATTTAGACCACCATATGACCTTGTGACATAGTCATACACAAGATGGGACAATGTGACTTGGTTATATAGATTATAGTTTATCTAGTCCTTCCTTTGTGTCATAAACTATTACAGCTTTTATTCTGTGATTTGTGTTTGCTGAATGGAAATCCATCCGCGTCACTGGAAAATACACTTGCACCTAAGACTGATTGTCATCAAGTGTGAGGTATGGGTCAGCATAGGATAGCAGTAGATGTCATGTGCACACTAGTCATTTCTTATTTAAAATATTTTAAATTATATAATTATATAAGATTTTAGTGCCGGCTGCAATAATATGGGTGTGCTATCCGTTTCAGTCAGATTGCTATTGTTTTTTTAGGATATGAAAAGTTCTCCCAATGTGGCTCAGAGGACAGACATATGTAGAATAGCAAATCTGGTGAAGATGGATAACTATCAGCGGTAAGATTCCTTTTTTAGGTGAGAAGCAAACATTACTGTATAGGTGATGGAGACCTCCAACTAACGTTTGGTGATAGCGTGCTTTAAGTGGGCGTTCAATCCAAATGTATTGCATAATTCCACAATTGAATGGAAATAAAAAGACAAAATTGAATGTTTTCTGTGTTGTAAGTGGACAAATGCAATAATATTGTGATGTTTTACCTTTCAAAGTGAGAGATGAGCCTTCCTAAATAAAATGATGGAGTCTTCACTTCTTCCTCCATATGAGCGTTCAAAAATCCAGAAAATATAAACAGAATATAGTGTACTGATAACAAAGTGAAGATATAAGTGTTGTGCGAGTCCCTCCCCTATAGAATTCCTGTTCAGGACATTTCTGATATTATATACTAGGGTCCTTTAATCGTATAGAAAGTTTCTTTATTCTATAGTCACACGATAGTGCATTACGTCTTGATATATTGTCACAAGGGAGAGTAATAAGCTCACATTTCAGTAGAGATCGAATCTCTTTTAGAAACATAATGTCGATTCTTTAAAACGTGACAGTGACCGTATCATCAGGATAGAGGCGTCTAATACTTACAACACCATTTACAAACAGTTCCTAAAATTCTGAGTGGAGCAATTTGTACTTTTTACTGTATTTTAACTTTCATACACAAGGTACACAAATTAAAATTAAAACTTTCTTTTCATTCATTGCAAGCATTTTTTTTAAATAAATGTTATATACTGATCAGCTATAACAAATATCTTATAAGTGATCATGATCACCAGATAAAATTATATAAAGTGCGTGGCTGAGAAATTAAAATTTACATATAATTAAATTTACGTTTAAATAATCTAGATTCATGCTCATTCCAACTATTCTTATTGTCCAGAGTGCTTAACCTGCGATTCAAGATAATCAAATATACACAGAAATATTTTTTTTTTTCCTGTCTGTATTATTTCATTAATTAACCACTAATAAGCAGTTACCTTATCAGTGGTAATTAACCATGAAACAAACTAAGCCAGAGAAAGAATAGTTTATTCAAATTGATTCCAAGTGATTGGTGGAAGTTACACATCTATTAGTTCAGATCATTGTTGGTAAAACATTTAATCACTTGTCAGCTTGTAAGCTACAACGATACTGACAATGCTGGTACTCTAGCTGCTGTGTGAAAGGTCTTACAGTTACTGGAAGTTTATTCATTAAAAAGGAAATTAATTATTTGCCTGTCAGCTTACATTTGAGCTGATCAACTCCATTTCAGATAAAGAAGGTCATGCTTAATTGAATTAGGCACATTAATTAACAGGCTATGCACCATAGTTAATTCTTATGCCCACAATCAAAACCCGCACTCCTTTTTTAACCAGGTAGATGGGCTCATTTCTCAAATTAGAAAAGGGGACACTATTGTTGCTGGAGATGAAATGCTGTATTTAACACCACCTTGGACAGGTCTACCCCTTCAGAAACTTAAATCCCTCCTAAATCTCATGAAATCCCAACTGCTATATGAAGAATAAAAATAACCTATAAACTGAGAATATGCTTTGAAATAAAACCAGGTCCAACCATTAATTGGCTTTGACCATGTCCTTATATCTATAGATCTTGCCAATTTAGTTTGTCGGCCTATAATGTGATGCATAAATAACACACTCCTACACAATAAAGAGATAGTTGCCTAACTCAAAGACCTCACCTGGGAATACATTGACCTCAACAATCTCCCTTACATGACCCTGTTTTTTTTCTCTACACAACATACAGCAGTCCTGAGGGGACACCTATTTAGTGTGGTATCCAAAAAATAAAAGTGCAATTTAACTAAAATGAATGACCTATCTCTTCCACTCCAGACCCTAGAATGGAAACACAAGCTCGACCCAACCCACGTACTTGCAGATCTCAATAGAGTCAAACCTGAACTTGACCTCCTTCTCTCCAAACTGCCAAGTGCCTTGTGGGGCTAAAGCAAACCGTTTACAAGAAGGGGCACATAATAACCATCAATAACTCCAAAAAAACAGTTAATACATGATCTTACAGGAATCCGATCAAAATTCCAAACTTACTATAATGACCTTAACAACCTTCCTACAAGCTTCCATGTAGGAAAATGTAAAGATGCTCTTTTGCGATGTCACGCACCTACATCCGCACAGTTGCATCTGTATTTTCAGGTGAGTGCATGGATCTGTCACCTACATAGAACACTTGGAAAGACTTGGGCAGATTAAGAAAGGCTCCTTGTTGCAGACACATACACCTAGTTCAGAAACAAGTTTTCATTTTGTGGAACAGGGTGTCACGAGTCGCGGCTTCACTGCTGGCCACCGCGGCTCGCTTCTGTCTGCTTCGGACGTTCCAGCAATCACCATGACGACCGGGACGTCACTTCAACCTTCTTCATCCTGGTTTTCTGGGCAACAACCAGGACGCTTGGTTCTCCCTGCCGCGGCAGGGAGAACCATGCGCGCAGGTCTGTAATGAGTTCAGCTTCCTATGGCTGATTGGGAAATTGTATTATAAGCCACCTGGGATGATTATTGTCAACTGGGCACCCTGCATTCACATTGGGCCACATAATTATTTAAGACAGTGAGGGCTTAGCCTCACTGCCGGTTATAGTTCTCAGCTGCTGTTTGCTAACCTGCTCCTGTGACTTGAACCTGTTTGCTGTTTTGGATTGCTCGTGTATGACCCTTGGCTTTGTTTACTGGACTTTGATTCTTTGCCTGTTGCCCTGACCATTGCTTCGTTCCTGGACCTACCCCGTTTGCTGCCAGCCCTGACCTTTTACCTGTTCCTGACCACGGTACCTGTTTCGGACCCTTGACCATGGCTTGTTTTCTGACCACGCTTCATTTACTGGCTTATGCTGTGCTACATTCATAAACTTGTACTACTCTGAGTGTAAGACCTGGGGGCATCCGAGGACTTGTGAGCGTGACGAGCTCTACGGGAAAGGCGGCTGCTACAGGTGAAGACCTCTCCATCTTGTTCTACAAGTTCTTGATAGTAGCCGTTAGCCGTAACATTATAGCCGGCCAGTGAAGAAATTCGAATAATTCGCTTCCATGGAAGAAAGCGGAAAAAAACCCTCTCCAACCCAGGTTTTGGCGGGCCAGATTCAAACGCTGTCTCAGATGGTCCAGAGCCTGGCGCAGAGATTGTCTGCTTAAGAAGAAGCCTGTCGGTCCTTGCAAGCTTCCTCAGGCACCGCAGTGGAGCCCAAATTGAATCTACTGGACCGTTTCTCTGGTGACAGAGCCTCTTTTCACAACTTTAAAGAGGGTTGTAAACTTTATTTTCAGTTAAAACCTGGCTCTTCGGGCTCTGAGCAACAAAAAGTTGGCATTATAAGCTCCTTGCTCCAAGGTGATCCTCAGTCCTGGTTGTTCGGTCTTCCTCCTATGAGTCCTTCCCTGCAAACCGTTGATGCCTTCTTCAATGCCTTGGGTATCCTCTATGATGACCCAGATAGGGTGGCCTCAGCAGAGTCTCATCTTAGGGCTTGGAAACAAGAGCGATGCACTGCCGAAGAATATTGCGCCGAGTTTAGGCAATGGTCCACTGATAGTGAGTGGAATGATCCTGCTCTCCGGAGTCAATTCCGCTTAGGTCTCTCTGGGAAAATTAAGGATTCTTTAGTGCAGTACCCTATACCAACTTAAAAAGACATTGAGAGAAAGATACCTAAATAAGTTGCTCTCCTTACTCGGCGCATAAGGACTTTGTGGGATGCAAAAAAATAAATTTGCTACATGCAGAACTCTAATGATGAAGAAATGGAGCTAAGCATAAGCAGTGTAAAAACGTGATGTTTATACTCTTTTGCAAATGTCGGCAGATGAGTACTTTTAGAAGTGTAACGGAGATAGGTCTTACCCTATTCTTTCCCTGACAAAAGAGCCACGCTCTTGATGTATTCCGATGTCCTGCATGCAATGGGGGGTCCTCCAAAGAAAGTGGTCAGAGTTTGTAGATGTTGTTTCACTCTTCAGCACACTGCAGCGCACTTTCAATACAGAAAGTTTCCCTCGTCATGGCAGGCAGTGGAGACACGAGTTCCGTTCCTCCTATGGATGGAAAGTCTAATGGTTCAAACTACCTTCAAATGTCAGTCATCCGACGCGTTTCGCCTTTCAAAGACTTTTTCAAGGATGAAGTAAATGAAGCCTACTATCTCCCTTTATATTGTATTTTTCAACAAACTTTATTGATAATAGGAAAAAGTGAACAAAGTCACATAGAATTTGATAAAAAGGAGATCTTCATAAAAACTTTGAATTCTTAAAAACACAAATGTTTGTTTAAATAAATTCTTATTGAATCCATTCAAAATGTAAAAATATAAAAATAAAAATATAAAAAAGGGGAGATGTAAAAATATAGAATTGTATCAAAATGTAAAATAAATATGCTTAGGTACACAACTTTCTTTAAAAGGTTCTTTTTTTATGTATAAAAGTATAAAATACGCTATTATGTCAAAAACGGCCACAAGTTAAATTCAAGATTTAGTCCTCCAGGAGCTAATGTTTTTAATTTGTAAATGTGTTCAGTTTCAATCTTTGATATTTTGGCGAAATAGTCGCCCCCCTCCAATTTTCAGATACTTTCTTAATACCCAAAAATATCTTTCCTGTTGGGTCTTTGTTATGTTGCAGTAAAAAATGGTTGGATACGCTGTGGGTTGTGATGCCTTTTTTAATATTTCGGATGTGATCCATAATCCTGATTTTGAGTTTTCTCTTAGTCCTACCTACATACTGGAGGCCACAGGGGCACTCCAAGAGGTAGATCACCCCTTCAGAGTGACAGGTGATATTCTCTCTGATGTGGTGCTTTTCTTTGGAGACATGAGATGTAAAAGTTGAGACTGGGATAGTTGAAATATTGTTCGAGTTCTTACAACCTATACAGTTGGTACAGTAAAAAAAAAACTTTGGAATAAATATTTGTTGCTATACCAACTTCCCTTGAAAACCTAATGCAGACTGATCGTAGGATCAAAGAGAGGAAAGCAGAAAAAGATGTCTGTTTCCTCCGGTTCTCCACCAATTTCTTACTCTACCCCACTGGACACTCCGGAGCCCATGCAGTTAGGTGCCTACCACCTCTCTTCAGAAGAACGTTCTCGCTGGTGGTCCCGGGCCTCTGTATGTATTGTGGCAACAAGGGCCATCTACTCCATGCCTATCCTAACAGGCCGGGAAATGGCCCGTCCTAGACGCTGGAGAAGAGGTGCGCCTAGTTCTCCAAATAATCTCTTCAGAAAACTCTCTCCTGATTCCTGCACGCCTAGTCTTTAATTCTCAATCCACTAATGTCTCCGCTTTACTTAACTGTGGTGCAGCGGCTAACTTCTTGGATCTTCAGCTGGCTCAGTCCCTAGGAATTCCTTTCATCAACTTGGACTCAAGTATCACCGTCTATGGATCGGATGGTAATACCCTATCTGGGGGCAAAATTCTCGCCAAGACTCCTCCTATTCAGTTGTCAGGAGGTGCCCTCCATACTGAGGTGCTTCCATTCCTCTTGATCTCGTGCCCTTCTGCTCCGTTGATTTTTGGGAATCCTAGGCTTCAAAGCCATAATCACCTCATTGATTTGAAGAAGGGTGAGATCCTTCATTGGAGTCCTGAATGTTCGACTTCTTGCTCGACTTTGCCTCTCCGAGTTGTTCAGCCTGATCCAGATCCATTTGTATTCTCTCTCTATTCCTAAGACTCAAGCAATATGTGAAGAAGAACCTCCAAAAAGGATTAATTCGCCCTTCTAAGTCTCCGGTATGAGCTGGCTGCTTCTTTGTAGCCAAAAAGGATGGCAGCTTGAGGCCCTGCA
Organism: Mixophyes fleayi; assembly: GCF_038048845.1. NCBI lineage: Eukaryota > Metazoa > Chordata > Amphibia > Anura > Limnodynastidae > Mixophyes > Mixophyes fleayi. The sequence continues at coordinate 54,597,928 of NC_134407.1, forward strand.
TTGATTATCGCGGTTTGAATAAAATCACAATCAAAAACACATATCCACTTCCTCTGATTTTTGTCTTATTTGACAAAATCAAATCAGCCACCATCTTTTCTAAAATGACCTCAGGGGTGCCTATAACTTGGTACGGATAAGAGAAGGAGACGAGTGGAAGACAGCCTTTAATACTCACTCTGGACACTGAGTATTTAGTCGTGCCTTTCGGGCTTTGCAATGCTCCAGTGGTGTTTCAGGATCTCATAAATGATGTCCTATGGGAGTTCCTACGCAAAATGGTCGTCGTCTATCTGGACAACATTTTAATTTACTCTCAGTCTTTGGCTCAGCACCGCTAGCATGTTCAAGAAGTACTGCAGAAACTTCGCCAGCATCAATTATTTGCGAAACTTGAAAAGTGTGAGTTTGAAGTTTCCCGTGTGACCTTTTTGGGATATGTGATCTCCTCGTCCGGTTTCTCCATGGATCGTGACAGAGTCTGGGAGGTTCAAGACTGGGTGCTTCCCACCAACCTAAAGGCCATCCAGATAATTCTTGGTTTTTCTAATTATTATAATTCTTGGTTTTTCTAATTATTATCGAAGATTTATACAGTATTTTTCAACTATTGTATCACCCATTACTGCTCTTACCCGCAAAGGTGCAGACACGGCCAATTGGTCTCCAGCAGCATTAGACAGTTTTCAGCTCTCAAGAACGCTTTTACCTCTGCTCCAGTTCTTAGGCATCCAAACCCAGAACTTCCCTTTGTTGTTGAAGTGGCTGCTTCAGACATAGGAGTTGGTGCCATCCTTTCTCAAAAGGATCAGCAGAGCCAGAAATTGCACCCCTGTGCATAGCTCTCCCGCAAATTCTCACCTGCTGAGATCAACTGTGATGTGGGCAATCGTAAAATACTGCCCATTAAATGGGCCTTTGAAGAATGGTGGCACTGGCAGGAAGGTGCTACTCATTTAATTACCATATTCACTGACCATAAGAACCTTCAAATACACCCAGGCAACAAAGACCGTAAACCCCAGACAGGCTCGCTGGGCTCTCTTCTTCACCCGTTTCAAATTTATAATTACGTTCCTACCAGGCTCCAAAAACATTATCCCGAAGCTTCATGGTCTGCCATGCTCTGCCTACTGACCCACGGCCCATCATACTATCTTCCTCGATTCATGTAGGGACAATGCTTCGCCAATTTCAAAAAAATCGCTCCAGTTAGTTCCTTTACCTGTTCTAGTTAAACCATGGACACCCCTCTATGGATTTCATTGTGGATCTTCCATGGTCCTCAGTTCTTAATACCATCTGGGTTGTCGTGGATCGCTTTAGCAAGATGGCCCACTTTGTTCTGTTACCCAAACTGCCTGATGCTTGGAGTCTAGCTTCTTTATTCATTCAACATGTCTTCCGTCTGCATGGTATACCTGAGGACATCGTCTCTGACTGTGGGTCCCAGTTTATCGCTCATTTCCGAAGGTCTTTCTGCCGTCTTATTGGTTTAAAGATCAGTTTGTCATCCGCTTATCATCCGCAGTCCAATGGACAAACAGAACTAATCAGTCCTTGGAACAGTTTCTTTGGTTGTACATTTCCAAATTTCACGATAACCAGATAACTGGTCTTCTCTACTCCCATGGGCTGAGTTCACCTATAATATTTCTTATCACTCTTCAACATGCATTTCTCCTTTTTTCTGTAATAAGGGATTTCATCCCAGGCAAACTCTTTTTATTATTTGTTGGAGTCTACTTCTCCCAGGGGTTCTTTCACAGCTTCACGGCTCAGGAACATTTGGAGGAAAGTTCAATCTGCGTTACATCAGGCATCTTTCAGATCCAAGTCTATTTCAGACCGTTATCATAGAGTTTGCCTTTTAAAAGTTGGTGATAAAGTATGGCTTTCCACCAGAAATATTAGACTCAAACAGCCGTGTAGGAAGCTTGGACCCAGATTCATCGGGCCATTTGTGATCATTAAAAGAATTAATACTGTGGCGCTTAGACTCAAGTTGCCTCCATCACTAAAGATTCCAAACACCTTCCACTGCTCTCTCTTAAAACCTGTTGTCACCTCTAGTAAGTTCAATCGGCACAGCTCACACAGACCACGGCCAGTTTCTGTTGATGGAGACCGTGAATTTGTTGTGGAAAAGATCTTAGACTCCAGGAAAATTCAAGGGCAAATTCAGTTTCTTATACATTGGAAGGGCTATGGTCCGGAAGAACGATCTTGGGTTCCACAGAGGTGTCTCCATGCTGACAACCTTATTAAAGTGTTCTTTAAGAAATTTCCTGGGAAACCTGGATGTTGGGGTACCTTAAACCCTCCACAACGGGGGGGGGGGCACTGTCACGAGCCTCGGCTCCATTGTTGGCCGCCACGGCTCGCTTCTGTCTTCTTCGGGCGTTACGGCCATCACCATGACGACCGGGATGTCACTTCAGCCTTGCGCGAGATCTATTTATAGAACTAGGGGTTTTTCACAACAGCGTGGGAAAATCCCCTAATACTATAAATAGACCTTGCGGCTGTGCTAAGTTCATTGTGTATCGGAGCTTCTACAGTGTAGAAGCTGTTTGCTGCGTCTCTCATCTTTTTTTATTTTTGGTAAACAAGCATGTTCCGGATTGGATCTTACAAATGTGGGGCCCTTCTGGCTGGAGATAAGAATACTTCAATTACAAGGGGGCCCTCCTGGCCAGAAGAAATAAAGAATTTTCCAAGCATGGACTACTGGAATTTCAAATTATTTTGGGACATGGTCAAGCCGGACTTTGGATACAAATTTCTTTGGGACATGGTCAAGCCGGACTTTAGATATAAATTTCTTTGGGAATTTCCATGTTTCCAAACACTGCACCTTGAATTGTGCTGGGCGAATAGATAGGTAGACATGCGCACATAGAGAAGCATTGAGGGTTCATAAATGACCCTTATTGTTTGCAATTTTTATATTTTTCATAGTAGGAAAATGTAAAACACACATAGGAATACTTTTGTCAGTGTTTACACGTATACAATAACACATAGACAAATGGACAGGTATACTAGGGATTACTTTAGAAGCGTAACCTCTGTGCATTGGACTGGCAAATGACAACATGAATTGGTATTTGTGGTTGAAGAAAATGGAAAAGTAAAAATAAGATTGAGCAGTGTTCACTCTTGTGAATATTGTTTTTTGCCTATTATACTGGCCCTGCTTATTTGAAGGAACTAACACTAATGGGAACAACCAATTGAATCCTGTGAGGATGTGTTATATTGTGATATTGCTTGTTTTCCTGACACGCTGTCTTGGAAAGATACAAATCTTAGTCTAGTGTATTCTGCCTCATATGTGTTCCAGGCAGTTCAGTGAATGAGCTGGGGACAGAATTATTAAGAATAATCTGGTTTTACCAAGGCTGACTATATATCCTATAATATGTAGACTGGAGTCCATCAGTATGGAATTATATATGTACTTAATTCTGTTAAGACTTTGCATAACATGTGAAAACTGTTAGAGATTAAACCATTCTCCTTTAGATTATCATTTATTTAAAAAACAAATGGCTAGGAACCTGTGAGAAGAATTTCATCTGGCAAAGGGATGTTCCCCAGCAGCAACAAGGATTAATCTACAGGCAAAACATCAGTGATTCCTTTAGCCTGAGAAAGAGATTTCCACATAACAAAAATCCATCTTGAAACAGAGAGTAAGACACGCATCCATTGGCTCGTTAGTGGAGAGGTGTTACTATGCAAAGAAACAAAGGCAGGGAAGTGGCATATTGACAGGCTTAATATAGGTGATACCCTGGTTCTGGGCATGGCTTACTGTGTTATCTGATTTGTCAGTCATCTCTAGTCAGTTCTCTTCTGTAGATTTACTAAGCGCAGGCATGGAATATCTTCCAACACTTGAATTTGTTGAACTTGGATTCACTCCCACACGTGGCCATGCTAGTGGTGGAAAACAGCGGTGACTGTTGGGATGGCGGGAAAGTCTCCTAGGAGCTGGCACAGTCCCAGGACAGTTGGGAGGTATGGGCATTGTCATGTAAGGCTCTTCTCAGGTACGCCCTCATCCATAAAAATGGATTCACTACTATATTTATTGGTGATGAACAGGAGAGGCGCCCAATGGGCAAATATGTTAAACCACATGATAATGGCCTATCAAAATGCAGGATGTCAGTGGTCTTCCCTTGTCCTATGTAGCGGGATGCTACACCTCAGTAATCTTACCTCCTCTCACATATGGGATGATCCAACTTAGAAGACAAAATTTGGTAATCCTTGCCGATGAAGATCCACTTGAAAAGATGTCGAGAGGTTTTGATAAAAAGCCACAGTAATCCACTACAATCATAGAAAATCATCTACTATGTGAGTAGGCAGGTGAAAGGATAGGAAATAAGTGAGCAGGCAGCATAGTTATTATTGGGTATTGGGAAACTGAACCTGGGGATCAATAATTGACAGAAACACAAAGGTGGGGAGGAGATAATAGACAGATAGTGTAGACTTCAAATTTAAAGAAAGAGATGTAAAAGGAACATAATTATTGGACATTTTTCTTAATATTTTCCTTTAAAACTTTAACAAATAGTTTACTAAATTTTAATTTTGCCTTTCAAACTATTACAAATCATTTATTTGCAGTATAATGACATTGAGCCGTCTAGGCAAATACATCTTACGACTAACACTACCTTCATAGCTTTGGGATGGCATTGGCACTAAAGGGTTAAGAAGACTAATTAAACAGCTGCAGATATTGAACGGATGCTGCAGCCGTTCTGCTAAGGGGCTGTTGGAATAAGTTAATTGATGAGTATGTTTTATGCATAGCAGCTGTGAGTTTGTGATATATTTTAATCAAAGAGCTTTTTATCAGGTAAGCTGCATGCAAGATGGAGCCCAGATGTAGAATGTGCTGAAGCATCAATTGTTTAATAAATATAGATGATAATGTTCTGTATGTTTCAGAAACTAGAAAACTTAGGTATAAGTTCTGTTGACTTTGAATGTCCCTCTCAACTTTTAGATTGATAAATCCCCTTGGTAAATGGTTTATAAATTGGCTAGGATTATAATTTAGAGAATGAAGGAACAGTGTCACACTATATATTAATCTATCTCTAATTCTCAAATGAACGATGCTTTAAATAAGTGAGGAACATTTTTACAGTATGGGTTGGACGATAGGCTGGGTACACATTACCCAAATTTCTTCTGATGCAACATCTTTAAAGATTTTACCAATGACTGAAACAAAACAAAAGTCCTGATCAGCATGCCAATTCTTGTGTACACACTATACATGTTTTACACGATTTACCTTCAGGTCTGTGCTCTTCATCTGTCATAACCATTGGCTGAAAAGATCGTGACTTTGTACACTCCATATAGATCTATGGACAGTGCTGGTCGTGAGTGCATACACACTGCAGGATTGGAATGACATTGTTCCATCGTTGAACGACATTTTTAGTCTGGTTTAAAAATCAAATTAATCGATATGATGTGCTTTAAACAATAATTGTTTATCGTTGGCGCGTACACACTAATGTGATATTGGGCCGAACGGTCGTTTATTGTGTGATTGACACAATAGTAGGTTGAAAACCATGTAGTATATACCCAGCCACATCCTGGCGTGATCAAGCAGCCAGGTGCGTGCTTTAGTTTCTATGCTCTGTTATTATTCTTTGGGATTATCCTTGTGGCATAGATGTAGGAGGGTGTAGGGACATCCTCCAACTCCAAGGGGAGCTCTCATATGATTTAAACTGGTTCATTTATATTTTTATACACGCTTCCTGGTTTATGTTATTACCTATGCTAGTTCTAGCCCTGTCCTCCTTTGTCCTGATTGGCTCTTAGTATTATTTAAGGCAGTGAGGTCTGAGTCTCACTGCCGGTTATAGCGTTCTGTTCCAGTACTGCTGCCTGCTCCTGTTCTTGTTTAGTGTTGAAACCTTGGATTGATTACCGGAGTATGACCTTTTGCTTGTACCCGGATTCTGAACCGCTGCCTGTGACCCCTATCTTACTTACTTATCATCACATACTGTCCCCCTTTTCCCCCACATACTGTCCCTCTCCCTTTCCTCCACATACTGTTCCCATCCTTTTTCCACATTACTGTCCCTCTCCTTTTCCTCCACATACTGTCCCCCTCTGTTTTCCACATTACTGTCCCCCTCCTTTTCCCCCACATACTGTCCCCCTGCGTTATTTACTTACCTTTCTACGACCTTCTTTCCTTCATCATCACCATTTATTTATATAGCGCCACTAATTACGCAGCGCTGTACAGAGAACTCACTCACATCAGTCCCTGCCCCATTGGAGTTTACAGTCTAAATTCCCTAATATAGACACACACTCACACACAGACAGAGAGGGAGACAGAGACTAGGGTAAATTTTTGATAGCAGACAATTAACCTACCAGTATGTTTTTGGAGTGTGGGAAACCGGAGCCCCCGGAGGAAACCCACGCAAACACAGGGAGAACATACAAACTCCACACAGATAAGGCCATGGTCGGGAATTGAACTCATGAACCCAGCGCTGTGAGGCAGAGGTGCTAACCACTAGGCCACTGTGCTGCCCTCTCTTCTGTCTTGCTTTTTGATGGCTCTGTGTGCTGCTCCTCTCTGCGTGTTCCTCACTGCATGTCAGGACGTGATGACGTCACGCCCGACACTGAGGAGCAAGAAGAGAAGAAGACAGAAGAGAAGGTCATAGAAAGGTAAGTAAATAACAGAGGGGGACAGTATGTGGGGAAAAAGGAGGGAGATACTAATGTGAAAAAAAGAGGGGGGTGGTATGTGGGGGGGAAAAGGTGGGGCAGTATGTGGGGGGAAAAGAGGGGGGCAGTATGTGGGAGGAAAAGGAGGGAGACAGTGATGTTGATGAAGAAGGGAGGCAGCAGTGTGGTTGAGAAGGCGGCAGCAATGGTATAAGGAGGGTCCAGCGTTATGGAAAAGGCAAAGTGTGATAAAGGTGCACTGTATGATGATGAAGAGGCACAGTGTAATGAAGGAGGGGCACAAACAAACAAATTTGCCAAAAAATGTAAATGTTATTATAAAGAATAGATATTCTTCATTTATATTATTCATATAGCAATTCATGTTTGCCGTTTAATGTATTTATTTGTATTACTCTATTTAGTAAAATGTATTATATGATTTGTATTGAAAGAAAAAGCATTATTAAATTAACAAATATTTTATAAAAGAGGAAGGTGCAAAATTATTTTTTGCAGGGGGGTACCGGACATGCTAGCACCGGCCGTGATTGTATAGTGCAGACACTCATAACAGACTGCACTGACCTCTAGTGGTATTACTGTAATATATTGCAAACAGTCTGTATGACATGCTACTATCCAATTTCTTTTTTACCACCGACATTTAATACAACTGAAGGGGACAAGAAGTATCCAAGTAGTCCATCAGTGTAGGTGTGATTTCACCTGTGTCTTTAGAATGGTTTTGGGGGTGTTGGGTAGTTGTTATGTGCTACATGTGTAATCTACTTCACTAGCTCTTCTGTCTCTTTAGACAATTTTGATTTTTTTTCCTCCTTGAAGCGTGTTCAATGAGTTTAACCCTTCCTGTGTCAGATGTATGTGTTGATTTTGCACCTCAGACCATTTTTCACATTGTTTGTGCTGTTTTTTTCCTCATCCAGGCAACATGTATAATTTTTATTTAGGGTGTGAATTAAAGCTTTATTTTGGCATCATAGTTAACTAAATATCTTTGTACATCACACAAATGTTTTTGGGTATTCATATTGTTATGTTGTACCATCCTTCAGACCATTTGTCTACATTGTAGCAACCATATAAGAACATAAGAGAAGCTTGACTGCACATAGCATAAAGTAATTCTCAGTAAGTTCAGGTATAACACCTCCTTGGGTACTATGGTGGGACAGTAAGTGTCTTTGCTATGTAGCCCTGGGGCCCAGTGCCATAACTAGACATTGTGGTGCCCTGGGCGAGACTGGGCACCGGCGCCCCCCATCTAAGTGGGAGTGGCATTTGACAAGTGGGTGTGGCCAACCTAATGTGGGTGTGGCTAGCACCTTACTGAAAATTTGTATATTATAAATATATATATATATATATATATATGGTAATAATTGGTAGATGTTTTTCTATAAATGACGTGGTTTTTTTTAGTTAATTAACATTAATGGGGTTGTGCTGCTGTACTGGATTACACGATCTTGATGTACTTGTTTTGCTATGTTTATAGAAGACCGCTCAAATTCTCAGCCCGCTAAGGTTCTTAGAGGGTATTTGTGTTAGTCAATCTTGTTCTGTAGAGCTGGCTAATCCTACAGTTAAATGTTATCTCATTATCTTATTATCCCTCATTACAAACGCATCCATACACCCATAAATAATACAACAATTTAGGATTCAGTACTTTTTAGACAGCATACCAGAGCCAAATGCCGAACTTCCTGTTGTTGGAACGCACATGCGTTCCACTGCATTGCCGGGAATGGATTGTTGCTTGTAGGGGAGCTGAATTAGAGCGGCGATTGTGTATGTATATGTGTGTGTATATATATATATATATATATATATATATATATGTATTCATCTATTTATTTATATAGCACAACTAATTCCGCAGCACTGTACAGAGAACTCATTCACGTCAGTCCCTGCCCCATTGGAGCTTACAATCTAAATACTCCAACATACACAGACCGAGAGAGACTAAGGGCAATTTAATAGCAGCCAGTTAACATACTCAGTATGTTTTTAGGCAGAAGTGCTAACCACTAAGCCACTGTGCTGCTATATAAATAGATATTTTATATATATATATATATATATATATAAAAACAAAAACAGACATAGGTCCTCTGCACTCACCATGTACAGACTGGGGTGCAAGAGGGGGTTGCCCACATTGTATAGACAAGAAAACAGGGATACTCTGCACTCTCCAAACACATAATTAATACTATATCAAGTACTGTTCTATATTAAAAACAGGGAATGTTCGTTCCACATATTGCAATATATGTTAAGCTGACCAACTCACGCCAAAGTCTTCCCATTCTGGTCAGTCCTAACATCATGATCAAATGCTAAGCTATTTTATCTGGGCTTAAGGCTTACCTGCACACAGCTTTTAAAGGCAAGTCTTTCCCTAGCACTAGCAGCCATGGGAGACCTGGGACTCACCTGACACAAGTTGGAATTAATTAATGTAAAGAATGGGGTGCAAGAGTCATGGGACTTACATTGTATAAACAAAAACAGACATAGTTCCTCTGCACTCACCATGTACAGACTGGGGTGCAAGAGGGGGTTGCCCACATTGTATAGACAAGAAAACAGGTATACTCTGCACTCTCCAAACACATAATTAATGCTATATCAAGTACTGTTCTATATTAAAAACAGGGAATGTTAGTTCCACATATTGCAATATATGTGTGTGTGTGTGTGTTAGGTCACATAGGCAGTCGGTTTATCAGATATGAATAAAACATAGCTATTTGTATTACACATAGTATGTTTTTAGGTTCTTTATCTACAACTGCAACCTGTCAAATATATTTTTTCCACATTTCATACTTTACAAAAAGAATGATCAAAGACACCATATGTGGGCAAATCCTTTATAATGTAAATGTATTTAAAAAAAAAAAAATCAAACGAGTTAAAACGCACAAAAAAATGTTTTCTTGTTTATCAGAAGATGATCAGAATAAATAAATGGTACACTGTGCAGCTTTTTATAAAAAAAAGAACCATTATTTAAAACACAAATATATCAAATAGAAAAAAGCTTAATTAAAACATAAAATATTCTGGTCTAAAGATTATTAAAATATCCCACATAAATGTGCAGTATTGCTGTTGCTTTGCACGACCATACTGGATCATTTTTAGGGTATGCAAACTAACTTTTGTATCAATGAAACTTCTGTTTCAGGTAGATAAACATGATAACATATAGTTTATTTATTTTACTAATTTCTGTTACCGGACTGACGATCTCTTTTTAATTCTGCAATTTAAGAGTAAAAAGGGTGAATCCCAAAAGGGGGTGATTAGTAGTATAACTGAAAAGCAAGCTCCCCTCTTACATGTCACAATACAATACACAGACATGAACAGGAGGGTAGTGACAGCACATTTACCCTTCTATGTCCAGTATTACATGTCACATGCTAGAGATCATGGAGCGATGAAATGCAGGGGTAGAGCTGATGCTCGTGTGCTAGAGAATTGGTTATTCCAGTATTTATCTTACTTCTCAGCACTTTTTTGTAAGAACAATGGTGGTGTAGTAGACCCGGCCTATACTAGAAAAACACCTAAAAACAGAAAAGTCAAATTTGGTGACAGATGCTCTTAAAACGTGGAATCCATTCTCTACTTAAACCTGAAACACTGAAAATAAATGAAAACCTTTAGTCAGTTATTTATATTTAAGTAAACAACATTTTGAACAATTGATGTTATTAATGTGAAAGTTACAATTACCATATAAAATATAAATAAATCCAAACCCAATCTGTAGATTAAATTAAATACAAACATCTGTTGTTTTTCCTTTTTAAAAATGAAATAGAATCTTCTTTCCTGCTGCAGTCCAAATGGAAATATCAATTAGGTCATGCCAATAGACGGCCACAGCTTCATATATTGTAGCAGCTACTCTAATGAAGTAATGTCAACTAGAGGGGTCAATCCGCAATCAGAAACGGGTAGCTGTGCTGCTAATCATCATCATTGCAACAGCCCCCCAGCACCTGCACCATATATGACACGGCAATATGCCCTTACTGCACTCTGCCTACACTTATCTGCCCCTTCCCTCCTGCATTCCAGCTCTACAGCTGGAAGGAGTCAGACATGTAGGTGCAACACAATCTGCATATGAAAGTATCCGTATGTTTGTGCACGTGCAGAAATGCATACTTTAAGTAAATTAATACGTACATCCGACTCTCCAAGAGCCCTCACGTGCTTACATTGATAATGAGTATAATGTGTGTTGTGGTTGTTAAAAAACAATTATATTGATAGCAGTTTGCACTGGAATCACCAAGTATTCTGGCACTTGTTTCAAAAAATGAATGAAAGCCAAAAAATTAAATACTGATCTTTTTCCTCCTGATGTGTTTTGAATAGATATTTAACAACATCAATCATTTCATTACATTCTACTTGCAGTTCTTTCTTTCCTTTTTCTTGAAACAGCGATTTGCTTTCTAGAAGCTACAGCGGCTGTAGAATCTGAAGCCTGTGATGAGGCAATGCCAATAGTTGTACTTTCTTCTTGTGGCTGTGATTATGTTCTTCTGACATGCCTAGTGATGTAAGGGTAAAGAGTCTGTCTCTAGTGGTAGAGTTAAGAGAGAGCACTGCATGGGGAAACAGTTGGGGTGAGGAAGAGGGGTGACAGCTGGGTCAGGAGAGACTGCGCGGAGGGGGAGAAAGGAGTGGGTAACTCGAGAGTCGTATAGCTTTGTACAATGTGAAAGTCAGGATGGTAAGCTAAATAGTTGTCAGACCAACATGTAGTGGAAGTAAATTTTCTATAATAAAAAATATTTTTCACAGGTAGTGATGTTGATTCCAATGGACCTGGGCCATATTCAAATATATTTTTTCGTGCCATATTTGGCACCTTCCATCTCCCACATTATCATCTTTGTTTAATGCATGATAAAACTCTGTGGTGCCTGACAGTCGGTATAACAAGTAATACAAAAAAAGAATTGCACATAAAAACAGAACAAGGATATATAAGGTTGACAGAGAAGGTGCAGACATAAACAGAGGGCAGAGAGCTTCCTGCTCATGTCAAACCTCTATCAAGAACAAGCTCTCAACCCCCTTACAATTTTGTAGCTGCAGATGATGTTTTTAGAATTGGGGACCTGGTCATACCAAAGTTTATACAGACAGGTCTCTCTTCCACTGTTGATCTCACATTTCTCATATGAGGCTCCCTTTGATACCCCCAGGGGCTAACTAGCATATTTTATTTGTGGGGGGGCGAGACTCGGCACAGCAGCATATTAGGAACATTTTAAAGGAAAAAATGCAGGTTGCCTAATGACCCAGACCCTGGATACCCCAACTGGTAGCTCAATAGCCTTCAGATGTTAAATGGTATATAATGTGTTCTATTTAACATATTTTTTCAGCCCTTTTTCATGCATCTACATACCTTTCAATATTTCAGCTTCTCTAAAGGGGGAGAGGGTTCAGACCATACTTGCCCACATTTGAAACCAGAGCATGGTGACATGATTACTGCGTGGTGGCCCCATCCCATGCTGGTGCAGTGCCATGATTTGCGACATAATGCAGCATGGGGCTATGATGACACAAATCATGTCTTCAAGTCCCACCTACGTCCACTTTAATAATGATATAGATTTGAAATAGCCAATAGGTTCACATTCTAAGCAATAATATGCTAGTCGCTAATGACAGCCCAATGACATTTTGTATAAAAGCCTAAATAAAAGAGAAATATGTGGTGTTCTACTACACAATAAGATATTCTGTATGTGCTACTGTAACCAGTTTAAATATAATCCTGGTTAAATTGTCTTTTTCATTGCTGACATATCTAAGACACAAAAATAAGATTTTCATCCTATGATGCATGTGCATTAAAATATATGGACAAAATTATTGAACCTACTATGCCTATGCTAAATGCAGAGCCTCTTTCCATTCCTTTTCACAGTGATAACAGTCTGCCTCTGTTTTTTAATTAATTTCCAAAAGCAATACATTTGCTTTAATTAGTTTAAAAAAAGACATTACCAGTAGTTGTTTCAGCGCAAATTATTGCATTTGACATATAGGTGGGAAAAGAAGCAGATTATTGGGTCAGTGTGATATGCAGTTAGGATGACAGGAATGTATATACTGTTGTGATTGGTTGTCTGTAACTAGGAGAGTGTGACGTTATCAACCAGCGCCTGAGGAGCGCCACCTACCAGTTTCTATTAGCAGTGATTCCGCAATGGAATCAAACCGGGACGAGGCGGAGCGCTGTATAGGCATTGCCCTGAATGCCATCAAAAGCCAGAACCCGGAAAAAGCCCTGCGGTTCCTGGAGAAGGCCCAGAAGTTGTTCCCCACGGACCGGGCTCGAGGTAAGGGCTGTGAACGATAACCGGAGATTCGGCGGGGAGGGGTAAGCTGGCTCTGAGGGCAGCTATTGCGTCACATCTACTGACTGCGCATGCGTATAGAGGAAATGGAGCGCAAAGACTTTCGGGAGTTGTAGTATTTCTTGTTATCGCTGTCCGTTATTACTACTTTTTCATATAATTATTCACATTTGCAAATATTGTAATGAGACAGCATTGCAGACAGTCCTGTAGTGTGTGGCCGCTGTCGTCCAATACAATTGATGTGTTCCCATAATCATGTTTTTGGAAATCTAGTTGACTACAGAGCGGAAAACATGGCCGTCCACAGCTGCATTATGGGAATTGTGGTTGGATTCTTGTAAGCTCTGTAAAGCCTTGGTGAATATGTGATGTACGGCTAGCTGGTAGCCTGTATTTTTCTGTAAAATAATAGAATGTAGTGCCTGGAATCTTGGCGATTGTATTTAATCGACCACTCCTGTAGATCTATAACATAAATATGAACCCAAGATATGGAGTGCACTACATCCCCCATAATGCATCCTGGTCAGGGAGCTATTAAGTACAGTCAGCCTAAAACAGCAGTGGTTAGCATAATGACCGGCCTGTGACTGTGGTACAGGCCCAGGCAGTAGGCTAGGAGATAAACAAGCCAAAACTTTGCCGTAGTCATTTGTTATGTCTTCATTTTCAGCCAGAAACTGTCACGTTATGTATCTTCTTCTATATCTCTTTACCTGTCTGTTTTGGTATGGTAATAACTGTGACAGTTCTATTGGCTACAGATGGAATAAATAACCTTCTATAATATAGAATATACCATAATTTTATGTGCAAAATGTCATTGTTTTCATACTATAGACTATTCTAATTCATGAATGGGTCATGTGACAGCAAATGCGTGATACTAGTAGGTTAATTGGCTGCTGTCAAAAATTAATCCTAGTGTGTGTTAGGGAATTTAGACTGTAAGCTTCTGATGTGAGTGACAAATATTCTCTGTACTGTGCTTTGGAATTGGTGGCGCTATATAAAAAAGATGATTATCAAGATCACTTTGAGAGGTCTTGGATTTAATTTGCAGTAATTTTTAATTTACAGTGAAAAGCAGAATTCTACCTTTTCTGTCAGCTGAAGTCATAGCAGTTCACTATAGTTATTGAGAACATATAAGTAGATGTTAAACTATGTTTAAACTGTGAATCGATTTGAATGATGCCTATTTTAGACCCAAATTTTGTTCAATGTTTCTTCTATACTGATCCATATTAATGCTGGTGTCAGGCACTTTGACCACAAGCGCTTTTCAAACTAGAAAAGCGCTAGAGTTCATAGATCTCAAATTGCTCAGTGTTGGCACATTGAGGTGAATGGGGAACGCTCTCCCTGTCAAACCAGAACGATTAGGCTCAAAAAACATGTAGACAGCTTCTTCAAAGTTTATTCACTCCCAGGTGACAGGAGATTGTGAGTGTTCCCTATCCAAAACGATCTTTTGTATCTTCATCATCATCATCATTTATTTATATAGCGCCACTAATTCCGCAGCGCTGTACAGAGAACTCACTCACATCAGTCCCTGCCCCACTGGAGCTTACAGTCTAAATTCCTTACTATAAACACACACACACAGACAGACAGACAGAGACACAGACTAGGGTTAATTTTCTGACAACTATATCTAATTTACATTTACATTTATATTTTACATCAGTGGCATGTTATTGTTTTGATAGTGACCTTATAATAAATTGGCCCTGAAAAGCTCTGCTCTCTTGCGGTCCATGTATGATTGTTTTTCATTCAGTAGATCAATCAGTATGGCAGTGCCCTCTCAAAATAATACTTGCAAATATAGTAGGAGTTGATGTTCTCTGTGCAACATGAGTAATGTTGTATGTCTTCTTAAACAGTAATAAAAATAAAGATTGAATCCCACCTTTAAAGATTATATGTATGTTTAATCACGCAAAAGCAAATATATATATATATATTTTTTTTTCTCTTTTTCATAAATAATTTTATTCTATACATAACTGTGCAGATTGGAGCCTTATATCTGTTCAGCATTTGGGCTTGAGCGGCTCAATTACTTGGGATGCCTTTGTGCTCTAGGCAGATAACCTTTATCAGCCTGTGGGAAAACACATATATTCGGCCAACCGAATATATGTGTATTCCCAAAATTGATCTGGACATTATAGATTGGATCATTGGGAGCATCTGAAGCATTGAAGGTTGAGGGAGAGTTTTGTGGGATGGGGAAAGCAATTCCATACGTGGGGAGCAACACAGTAGGAGTTTTGGAGATGGGAATGAAAGGACATCCTAAGAGGGGAAGAGAGGTATACTTCATAGGCGGAGTTTTTTGAGTTGGAGTGTAGTGACATCAGGAGGGAAGATGATGAGCTCACATTTGGACACTTTAAGGTAGTGTTGGGGGATCCAGAGGGACACATGGAGTAGGAAGAAGTGGGAGAGGTTGATGTAGGACAGGTAGATTTGGGTGTCATCTGTGTGGAGTTGGTGCAGAAGAGTAGAGGGCCAAGAACATCCTTAAGTGACCTCTGTAGAGTGTGGAAAAGAAGTGGAACAAGTGTCAGAAGTAGAGACGCTGAAGGTACCACCTGAGTGGTAGATGACAAACCATAACATGACAGTATCACGAAGGCCAAGAGAGAAGGGGGTCAAGGAAAAGACAGAGATGAAGTGTCAAAGGCAGTGGAGAGGTCAAGGAATATGAGGAGCATGAAGTGGCCATTTGACTGCTGCACGTAAGTCATTGGTCACTTTCATGAGGGCAGACCTTTTTTCTACCCCGAAGAGGTGAACTGCGGCCCCCAGCCAGCTTCTCCCAATCACACTTATTCTCTGCTTTATTGTAAAGAGGAGAATAAGACTCTATGGGAGAAGCTATCTTCTGTGTTTCAGTCAAATAAAGTTCCCTTGAAAGAATGTTACATGCTTTGTTATGCAGTAAATGGTTCATTTTCTAATAGTAACGAAATGTAAGCATTTGTCTATGCTCGTTAAAAGGCTGGTTAACTAGCTGGTTTGCACTAAATTGGAATGCACTTTCTCAAGATGGGTAGCGCAGCTCTGTCTGCAGATAGACTAAACTTATGTACTGTAAATGGAGTGCCCATTCTCAATGGTCAGATCATTTGTAAATTACATTGTCCAAATAATATAAGCATTTTACACAATAATACTTTCAATGAAAAACCAAACCTTAATTTAAAAGTTATTTTGTATACGTGACAAGAAGGGATGCTGGTGAGACATTAAAAGAATATAAGAGTTAATCCATAGATGTAGAAATGAGACAATGCAGAACAACCAGCGATCCTTTATTTAGACGCAAGTAATTATAGAGCAATTTCTCATAGTGTCCCCATGCTGTTCAGCTAGCTCTACCCGAGCATCAATAAACATGGCTCTTTATACCTTTCAAAAGTATTGTTGATATACATAGTACAAGTCATACACAGCACATCATGACATTAGCAAACACAGCAATTGGTTATATATTATGAGAGAAAATAACGTGTATAGAAGTCAAAACATAGTTTACATCAAGGAGTCTTGGCAGAACACCAAACTTCTTGATTTTGTGAGCTCAAATGTGAAAAATTGCAGCTTAACTTCAAAGATATATTTCTATATACATATTCCATTATTCTCCTAACAAATTAAACCAATGACAAAAGTAACTAACTGAATATATACTATTTTAGTAAATTATTTGGGACAAAGTTTCTTTGCCACACTAGGGGGTAGATTCAATTCACTGTGTTGCTCTTTAGAACGTGGGTCGCGCACTGTTGCTGTTACTGCGGTTGATAATAGATGTGCGTTATTAAAACCCGCCTCTTTAGACAAGCTTATAATATTCCTCAACCACCCTCTTAATCTCCCTAGGTTACCCTATTACCACCCTCTACACAGCCAACACAAGACAACAACCCTCAGACCAGCACAGTTGTGTGACTCAACATACAGCCCACTAAATACTTTTTAACCTTTGCAATGTAGCTGGACAAAAATGATGCAGTACCTACACTTATATATCAAGCCATTGTCCCATAGATCGTAAGCTTGCGTCCTGGGCTCTCTTACCTCTCTGTATGTATTACCCAGTATTGCTTTATTAATGTTTGTTCCTAATTGTAAAGCACTACGGAATTTGCTGGCGTTATATATAAAGAAATGATGATGATGATTATTAGTTACTACGGTAATTTCAACGCTGAATTTTGCTTGCAGCTCTGTAATGGTAATAATGCACGTATTGCATTGTTCTAAAGAACAACACTGGATACTGATTCTGCCCCTAGGACTTTAATTTAGCCTGGGTAAAATCTTTGGCATATTGAAACATATTGCCCATAAAGCTATTTTCAATTTAAGTAATTCCTTTCTTTCAAGATTACCACAAGGAAGCCAACAAGACGTATGCTGATTCTCTTCATGTTCCCTAATTTTAGGGAGTCTTAGGTGGACTTGGGATGAGGACGTTATTGTGTTCACAAATGAAATGTGCCTTTTGCACAAAACGCACACCCTACCTTTGTACCAGCGCATCAAGGATAGATGTCTGTGCAAATCTTAAGCCACCGGTGCTCAAACTTGGCATTTGAGATGATGCTTCATACTCCTGGGGGTATATTTACTAAACTGCGAGTTTGAAAAAGTGGAGATGTTGCCTTTAGCAAACAATCAGATTCTAGTTATCTTTTATTTAGTACATTCTACAAAATGAGAACTAGAATCTGATTGGTTGCTATAGGCATCATCTCCACTTTTTCAAACCCGCAGTTTAGTAAATATTCCCCCTAAAGTTTATCATTTGGAGTAAAGACCCTCATTGTGTAAGTGCATCACCCAATGGGGAATTATTTACTACACATGGTGGTGATTAATTTACATTTTAACCACAAGGGTGGTAGACGGTAATTGATCATGGTACATCGTACCCACTGTAATTACCTATGATAATTAGGGGTGTGCACCGGGCACTTGTAGTGTTTTGGGTTCTGATTAGCTTGAGGTTTTGGGTTTTGATTTGTTTTGCCAAAACACCTGACGAAAGGTTTTGGTTCTGATTTAGGGTTTTGGGTTCTGATTTATTTTTAAAAAAGCATAAAAAGCGCTAAAATCCATTTTTGTTTTTTTTTTACACTCCTACGCTATTATTAACCTCAATAACAATCATTTCCACTAATTTCCAGTCTATTCTGAACACCTCACACCTCGCAATATTCTTTTTAGTCCAAAACGTTGCACCAAGGTAGCTTTCTGGACTGCGTAGTGGAGTGGGCCCGGTACCCAATTTGGTACCCGGGCCACAATATATCACCCTCAACTGGTCTGAATTCCACTGCACAGCTGCCTGCTCCTACATCCTCTGCAGCATATACAGGGTGTAGTTCTAGCGCGTCAATACCTCTTGTTTTTGACGATGCCAGGTCATTTTCATTAACTTTGGATTTGCCCCCAACACTGAATGTAGTTTAATATCTGATACGCATCTATCTGGACTGCGTAGTGGAGTGGCCCCGGTACCCAATTTCTCTTGCACTGCTTAAAAATTGAACGTATTAAATGTAATATAGATTGCAGTACCTATTCTCTGGAACTGCTTAAAGAATACGTAGTAAATGTAATATACATTGCAGTTCCTATTTTTTGGACTGCAGAAACAGTGAATGTAGGTATTGCAGTACTAATATTTCAGGACTGCAATAATATATTGCTCTAGAATTTTTTTAGACTTTTTAAATTATTTTAATATTTTTTTTGGGAGTTTTTAATAATTAGACAATTACTATGGACTTAGCACAAAAATGCACAGAACTAAAGCACCATTGGACTCAGCAGGACAGACACTGGCCAAAGCACCACTGGACTCAGCAGGACAGAGCACAGGACAAAAGGACCACTGGACTCAGCAAGGACAGAGCACTGGACACATGCATAAAGCACAACTTGACTGATCACGCAGGAGTACCACTACCCTACAACCTCCATCTACCCTGATCACAGCCCAAATGAAAATGGCGGCCGCTAGCGGGGAATTTATGCAATCCGAGTCTCGCGAGATCCGACGCGAGACTTGGACGTCAGAGCCTCAGTTTCATTTTTTTGGGTGCCGGAAATACCCGAACAGTGCTCAGGTCCCGTCGGATCCGCACTGTTCGGGTGGGCTCGGATTAGCGGAATCCGAGCCCGCTCATCCTTAATGAGAATAGGATCTTTCCATTTATTCATATATATGCACATCGGTGGAAATTGACATCTGGATCTATATAATCGGCTTATGGATCAAAAACTTTGAATATATGAGCATTGAAGATATTTTTCTGGACTATATATTCTCAGACTGGAATCTTGTTTGCATTTGGTATTGCTATAGAAATAGTATATTTCGAATTGCATATGATGTTCCTGTTTGTTTGAAGTATAAGCGCCATATCTGTTTACTGAATTTATACATCAAATTCATAGATCAGTTGCAGATAAAGATGATGATGATGATGATGGTAATCTCATAGGTTGCCCCATCAGTATTTCATGAAGTCCAGCCTATCTTGTACTCAATAAGGCTATGGGTAAGGCAGCGGACTACTGTAACCTTGTTTTTGCACCTATGTTGGAAACTTTTTTTTTTTTAAATACCATTTAGCCTTTCCACTCTCCCTGAAGCTTGAAGATAATATAGACAGTGACATTTTTGACCGTGACATTTTGGTATGATTCCTGGAGATTTACATAGACCTACTGACCATGTTATTTGCCCAGCAACTTGTACTCCTATTTGAATTTACTCCAAGCCTAGATATAAACTCTGAGTAACTTTTTGCTCACTTGGGTAGTATCAGCATTGGTATACATGTAGCCCTCAATACATCCTGAATACATACAAACAGTTACTAAAACACTTTCTCATACTCTTGCAGGCTGCAACTAAAAAATAATTAGTTGCTTATTTTAGGAGTGTCTCAGATTTTCCCCAATCTCTTACATTAGTCTGCTACTGGCTGTAATTTATCTTGTTTACAAGTTTTTGTCTCTGATAAATTAGTCCTAACAAGACAAGTTAGCTTTACTACCTTTTTCAGTGCACACTTCTCTGGACAAGCCAGTCATCCCATCCTGTATCTGATGTAGCTCTCAGCCGTTAACATATTTCCGTTTGGGTGATGAGTTGTCTGATCAGTAGCTGACTAGACATCAACTATTTGAAGCTGATTGGCTCATTGCGGAATGTTTGAATATCTCTGACATTGTTAGATAGTCTTCACACCTGTGAAGTGTTGGTACTGAAGGGATGAGCTATCCTGCGGGTTACTCAATATTATGACTAGGTGGACAGATGATAAAACAGCTGCTTTGGTACCAAGCTTGCAAAGTGATGGATGAAACTAGCATCATTGTGTATGAGGTGTACCAAGTGTTAGTTGTGCTGTTATAACTAGGGGTGCTGCTGTCTACACTTGTGTTTAGTGACAGTTTGTCCAACACTGGATGATATAGACTTGTTGTCCTACAGCTACCAACCTTGCATCATAGAATAGAGTGCTGGGTCCGGAAAATCTTCAGTAGGAGGATTATTATTAATAATACTAGTATTTCACTAGGTTTCTCTTCCTTTACAACTGGACATACAGGCAATAATGCAAGGTGTGTATCGTAAAGATTAAGGGAGAGTACCTGTTTTTTCTTTTGTGTTTTTAGCATTTTTCTTTTTGTCCTTTATAACTGCTGTCTTCGCTCTTTCATGTAAAATGTTCCATTCTCTTACTGGCTTGTTTACTCCGCTTTCCACTGTGCACGACTCTTAAGTACTTTCTAACTTCTTGTATATCCTGCTGGTGTACCAGATGGTGGATCGTACTTATTACCTTCCTCCATCTTTACACATGACTACACACAAGTAACGATGTGTTTTGGGGATCCTTCAAGAAAAGTGATCAACCCAGGGATCCAGGACACTACACAGTTTTTGAAATCACCACTCTTTCGAAAGGGAAATATATTTGGACTCATTCGATTCCTACATATTTAATATATCACCTTTTTAATAGCTTCTTGCAAGATTTTATTCTCAAAACATGTTTTGGGAGGTTTTGTGATCAATTTTCTCCAAGAATTTAGGGAGGGAGGGGGCTAAAATATTTTTTTACATATGCAAAATGTTAATTATTCAGTGGTCCAGCTATACTAGTTTATATATAATTGTCTTTTCTTCCATTTTGATTTCTGAAAAACATTTAATTCTAGCTGTACGCAATCAGTTCCTTAAATAATTAACCTGCACATTTGTCTAGTAAGAGATTACAACCGTCTTTCATGAGTCAGCCAAATAAATGCCAACTAAGTTTTTGGAATGAGTGGCTATGTCGCAGTGCACATCCCCTCTTTCCATGTGACCTACAAACATTACATTTATAAAGCTGATCCTAATTTGGATCTCATGGGGTGACTTTTTTCCTACTTTGTGTGCAGTTTTTTTTTTCTTTTTCTTTTACAACCAGCTTTATTACTTAAATCAAAGGTTGATGTAGTAATTACTGTTTACACCGAGTGCATACAGTAAGACTTGTACAGGTCTGTGATGTTCTGACACAAAAAAAATAATTCTGATTTTATGAACAGCAGTTGGCTGCTACATTAAGAACCAGAACATTGAAATACAACGATATAAAATTTTTGGTAGTACTGTATGTGTTCTATCCCAAAATGCATATTTTGTATTGCAGCAGGGTTGCTTGTGCCATTTATTTAAGGCAATTTGTTTGTAAAAACCTCATTACATAATCTCCATTCACACATTATTTTGAATGTAAACGTCCATATAATGATTGAACGGAGTATTGAGAGGGCTTCACTAGCTTTAATCATCGAGCTGCCGCATTACAGTCTTGGCCCTGGCAGCAGAAGCTCCACCGTGAGGCTCATGCAAAGTGGATTGTATGTGTACAGAGCAAAGAAAACAGTCTGATGGTGGAAAAGCTGTGCTCCACATTAATATTAGTTGCTGCAGGTTACTTTGTATATGTGTTATGTTCAAATAAATTCTATAATACTTTAAAGAAATGAGACAAGTGAAGACGCCTAATAGTATAGTATAATGGTTCAAGAAATAGTACACCAATAAAGTATAATACAAATTGGCTGTGTACCAAATATATATTAATATTATCTGTAATTAGTCTTAAAGTCTAGTTAGAGAAGCATGGACGGAAACCATACAGTGTAATATTATACAGATGCTTTAATAATTAAGTAGCAATTACACGTACATTAACCAAATTAAACCAGCTTATCTGGATAACCGAGAAGGCTGAAGTTGCTGCTCCTTGCCGATTTGCCAAAAGATCCTTCAGTCCCTGATAGTGCTGGTAACGTCAAGAGATGGCTTCTAGAAACAATCTGATAGATCCACCATGAAATATCCAGAATCAGTAGTAGTATCCAAGTGGGTAGCCCCTTTCGTCTGTTCTAGAACTTCTTCCTGAATCACTCTTTATATATGTACTATATTAGAAAATGTAGTGTGCATTATTCTTGAAATAGATCTTCTACCCAGTTGGAAACCTTAGACATTGTTGTTGCTGCCGTTTGGTAGACATGTTTTTATTATCCGATTCTCTTTACAGATGTTGCTAACTCTGCCAAATATTCATAACTTGTCTCCCAAATAGCAGCATCAGCCATTTCAGTCTACAAACTGCTGATTTGTGGTTGGAGTCCTATTTCAGTTGAAAGGAGCTAATCAAGTAAATTTTGGTACCCTGCATAATAATTTTAAATAGGATAAATTTACGAGGCGTCATTATTTTACAACAGTTTGAACATCCTATGTTTTACCAGAACTATCCGCACTGTGCCCCTGAAAACCTTTCTTAGACTGTGGACCATGTAGTGTCACAGGATCTTAAGCTCACTATACCTCCCCTAGCCCCCAGAACAGCCTAGATTATGCGGCATGGATTCAACATGGTGCTGGAATCATTCTTTAGAGACTCTGACATGTTGACTTGAGCACTTTACACACTTGCTCTAGATTTGCCGATTGCTCATTCATGCTGCTTATCTCCCATTCCCCCACATACCAAAGGTGCTCTGTTAGATTACGTTCTGGTAACTAGGGAGGCCATTGGAATACACTCATTGACATGTTCATGGAACCAGCTTGATATGGTGCATTATCCTGCTAGAAGTAGCCATTAGAAGATTGGGTAGTGTACTGTAGCCATAAAGGGATGGAAATGGTCAGCAACAATACTCACGTAGGCTGTGGCATTTAAACAATGCTCAATTGGTATTAAGGGGGCTAATGTTTGCAAGAAAACATTCCCCACAACAGTACACCACCACCAGCCTGCACTGTTGACACCAGGCAGGATAGGTCCATGGATTTGTTGTTTACACCAAATTCTGACCCTGCTATCATGTTTCATCAGAAATCAAGATTCGTCAGTGCAGGTAATGTTTTTTTAATCTTTTGGCAAGCCTGTGCCCACTGTGTAGCCTCTGTTTCCCATTCTCTGCTGAGAGGAGTGGAACGCAGTGTGGTCTTCTGGGGCTGTAGTCCATCCACTTCAAGGTTTGACGTGCTGTGCGTTCAGAGATGCCCTTCTGCATACCACTTTTGTAACGCATGGTTATTTGAGCTACTGTGTCCTTCCTGTCAGCTTGACCTGGTCTCGCCCTTCACCTCTGACCTCTCTCATTAGCAAGATGTATTCTCCCCAGAACTGACCCTCACTGCATGTTTTTTGTACACCATTCTCTGTAAAGTTTAGAGACTGTTGTGTGTGGAAATCCCAAGAGATTAGCAATTTCTGAGATACTCAATGCACCCAATCTGGCACTATTCTATGATCATAGTCACTTAGATCACATTTCTTCCCCATGCTGGTGTTTGGTCTGAACAGCAACTAAACCTCTTGACTGCGTGCTTTATTGCATTATCTACAGTCCTGGCCAAAACTTTTGAGAACGAAACAAATATTATTTTTCACAAAGTCTGCTGCCTCGGCAGCTGTACGATATTGTTTGACAAACGCTTAATTGTACAGCCACTGCCTGCTGCCATTACCCACTTAACAACGGCAATAAGAGTCCTGTCGCAGAATGACGCCATTTACTCGTGCCGGGATCTTCACTGATCGCAATACTTGGACGTCCGTTTTACAAACAGTAGGAATTATAAGTGAGCCGAGAATGACAGCGGGGTACCTAACCCATGGGTATCATTAGATGTGTTTTCTAGTAATTGGAAAAATCTCGTCTCTTTCTAAATTTTGTTAAAGACAATTTAATTTTTTATTATTAAAAACAACAACAACAAGAAACTTGAAAATGATTACTATCCTTTCAGATAAAAAGAAGATATTTCCTTTCTAGTGGTGTATACTTATTTGGGAATTTCCAGGTTATCTACATTTTTAAATTGTGTCTTTCTATTAGAGAAATGTCTTTGTATTTATAAAACATACACTGAAACAAAAATCCATTAACAGGGAATGTACAAATAGGGTTTTGTAAGAAGGGGAAAAAAATGAACTTGACATGTTACACTAAATACGCCAGGTACATCGTTACACTTCCTTTCAGACATAGATTTCCAGGAGTGATGACATACACCAGGATAACAGCACACTGCTTCAATATTGCCAGACATTAGAGTAACTGGAATTTTTGCAGAGCTGGACACCCTAAGGCAGAGATGCCCAAACTCCGCCCTCAAGAGCTACTAACAGGTAATGTTTTCAGGATTTCTTAATCATGCAGAGGTGAGTTAATCTATTTGGCTGGGTCAGTAATTATCCCTGCTGTTTCTACAGACAGAACTCCTGAAAACATGACCTGTTGGTAGCTCATGAGGACTGTGTTTGAGCACATCTGCCTTAAGGAATCACAATCGTCCTCTGGGGTGGGTATTGCCAATCTGGACCGATACCAAGTTGACCAGAATTTCTTTAGGGCTCCCCACTGTTTGTAAATTGCTTGTGTCTCACAGTATTCACCAATCCTGGACTAGGATATTAGGGGACATTCCCATGTGATATGTAAAAAAGAACTCATGGGGTCACTACATCTAGGGCACACCAGAGGATCATTTGCCCATCTGAAATATCCAAATTGGGGTGATATATACCCTATGCCAGATATAAAGGTAGATTTGTTGAAATCGAATGCATATGGTAGTGTAGTCCTGTCTACTGCATGATCCCACTCTTCTTCAGAGAAGCACCCAACAACATGCCCCCACCTCTCAGGGCTGCAAGGCCGTCTGACAGAACCACTGGGCAGAAATTAAATTTATGGCAGCTTAGAGCTCACTTTACTGTTTTTATTAAAAATAAAACAAGTGCAACAAAAAAAGAAAGGGGTGCCATTATTTGTGATGTAGAGAAGGGGGGGCAGTCACAAGTAATGATATTATTTATTAATACTTATTTATATCGTGCCTACATATTATGCAGTGCTTTACATCAGTCCCCCCCCCGATGGAGCTTACAATCTATATCACACACACACTACATGAATTGCAATATTCACTGAAATTGAGCACCTCACATGAAGAAATCAGTGACTGAAGCTGCTGGAAGTTGAGATAAGCAAAATGAACATGCATTACTAATTGAAAAGTGATGTTACCTACAGTATGGTCATATATTATACTGTTTACAAGCTCATAATTAGATCATTTATTTCAAAGTAGTTATTGTTTTTAGTTTTTTCTTATATTGGCCATACATGTGTAAACATGGACATTTTTGCACAGTGTTTGTCAAAATTATAGCTTTTCCTGGACACACAAAATCCACTTGTAATCTATAACTTTATTTATTTTTTTAACTTGTAAATTCCTATTCGCTGCTGACATTATATAAATTGGCCAATCATTTTTTTATGGGGTCCCTTTTAATTCAGTTCAGCCTCATTGCCAAACGATCAGATCTATGCAATTTAGACCAAAACGTGTTTCCAGTTAGGTCAGTTCTAGTTGTTTAGCAATCATCTCAAATAACAAGCTCTGGTCAGCTTTAGAAAATAGTGGGTGCCAGTGTAATACAAATTCTGCTCCTAAATCCACTTTAGAGGTGTCCATCGTAAGCCTCCGGCTCAGTGAGCTTCATGTGCCTTAGTCAGGCAGGTTTGTTACAGAGGATCTCTCTCCATGGGGATTTTCTGCTCTATAGAGCGTTCCTTTAGGGATATTTCATGTATTTCTTCATGATGAAGCAATACGTTAACTATTTGTAGATGCTGACAGTCTGTTTGCCTCTTAAACCTGTAACTGATAGCGGAAGATTTGTTCACTGTCTTTTCTATGTGACCCCTGCTTTCCTGTATTTCTTACGGCCGTGCCATCACCTGATTCACATTGCATTGGACAAACATATCTGTCTAGTAGACTATTGACATGACTGGTATAATTAATTATTTCTGTTTTTAACTGCACCATCAAGGTCTTCTCTAGCAAGTTGACAAATTCACAGTAGAAAACATCTATTATCTAACACACATATGTACGTTTCCATAACATGATAGAATGTAACATATATGAAAAGCATTTGTTTTATAAGTAATTAGCTTCCTGCACATTGGTGCAAAATGGCCGCGGTCTTGTCCTTACGGCTCCGTTGCATTTATTCTTGTATGGAAGGACAGGTTGTGTTTGTATTCTTCAGTTCTACATACTGTATCATTGCTACAGCTTTTCTTAAGAAGATTCTGCAGAGTTGCAGTTTGACTTTTTTGAGCCCTATGCATGTATTATAAGTAAATAAATAAATGGCACGTCTGGCGTTCTTGTACAAGTTCTCTCTTTTGTGTATGGGGGGTACAGACGTCTGGTGTCGACACACACACACACAATTTTGTGCATATTTCAATTACACTCTAAAAAGAGCCTTAATCTGTATTTATGTTTCTGCAAAACTGGGCAATAAAATCAGTAACAATAAAATGTGCGTTTTATTGCAGTCTAACCTACTGCAATGAGACAAGACTCGGCTTTTGAGCAGAAAATTGCATCCAGACACATCTTGATTTTACCACTGTACACTAAATTGTTTATAGTAACTATTTTTTAGAAAAACAGGTTTCACATATGTAAATTTGTTTTTAGGGTTACAAATACATGTGCGGGTGAAGACCTAAGATACTTATGAGATAAATAAAACAAGTTTTAGCACACACCCTACATAGACATCTACCTGTACTACTACTACTAAAATATTTAGCAATACCTCTAAGTTTGTGTGACTAATAAAAGGACACTAGTGACATGTAAAGACAGGGGTGGACAAATAAAAGGCAATACAGGTGCTAGGAAGATGCACATAACATTGACATAAATGGAAATAACTCTTGAAAGTTATGCGCCAGTAATATATAGTTTTACATTCCAAATTTCAATGAGAAAATGGAATCTGGCCCTGGTGCAAGAGGTTGGGCAACTGTAAGCGAGATCTTTTATATCTCTCTTTGTATCAATATGAGACATGTTGAGCTGAACTGTGCTAATAATTGGATCCCTGTGGACATACATGTTTGTACTTTTGTGTACATCACTCGCTCTTCCAGACTGCTCTGATTACGGACAGTTACTGCTTTTTATGTTCATGATGCAGTCATATTCTAACACCTGCTGTGATATTGTAGAAATCTGTCAATTAAAAATCCAATGGATCAGCTTTAAAGGGACAAAATCTTATTGTTTTTTCCTTTTAAGAGTAACGTCTAATCAACATTACAGAACTGGAGACGCCAAATGTATATACAATGTTTAGAAAACAGAGACAGTTGTCTTATTGTCATAGCAGCTGTCCATCAAGCCTATTTAAGGCACATTTGTGTGTGGCTCACAAGCCAGCCCGTGCTAGATGTAAACCCCTATACCTGGGAGGTGAGTGCATCTAATTTTAACTGCATTTTAACTGCATTTTAATGGTGTTTAGAGTATATAGGTCAGTGTAGGCCCTGCATCCAGTGAGGTGCCCTCGACGCTGGGATGCAGGCTTAAAAAATTTGATCTAAATATGAACGAATATCTCATGGTTTCACTTTGCTAGATACACACAGATATGCAGTGTTAAGGATAAGCGCTGACAACTGTCTCTTTGTTTTGTATACATATATGGGCATTTATATTGCCATGCAGCTGGTATCATATATAATATGGGATATACTGAGTTTTCAGTATATCTTGTTTTTTCTCTGGTATATACAATGTTTGATGCCCTTGTTATTCCCAGATAAACATTTACCTCCGAACAGTCAAAGTTAGCGCAGGATCTTTAGAAAGAGTAGTGTTCATTGCTCAAATATAGCTCTTAAATAAGAGATACAGATGGATACACCTGCAGTAATACAGTTTTTACACACAGATTTACAGAAGGTAATCCCTAGTCATTTAACCAGGTTGATTTACTACCTTTGCACGTGAATCGCCCTGCTATTGCTCACATGTTTTATATTGCACTCAGCGAGGTGTGTTTTGTTTTGTTTTTCCCCTGTCCATGCACTGCCAGGGTGAGGGGTGCTCAGCCCCCTCTCCACCCAGATGCCACTAGGTACGGGCTGAGAGATTTATCTTTAAAACTCCCGCCCAACGTATCTATCAGGAGACCTGCCTCAAGGTCAAGTGCCCCCCTCCAAGCTGAAATCTGCTTGAGAGGGATGCTAGGCAGACCCGGGCAGCATGTTGCCATATGCAGTGCTCTGCTGGTGATGCAGTGAAGAGGTCTGAAACTACTATCTCCAGTTCCCATGTGGGGAACCAGGCTGCAGAGGCCCAAAAACACTGCTGGTTCCCTTCTCTTGTAGTAACTCCTGCAGGGATCATGCAAATCTTTCACAGAGCTGCTGTGGGAGCTCCCAGCACTCAGGAGAGAGGAAGGCAGCCCGACGCTGCCGTCAATTATTGGATCCACACTGGTCCACTAAGGGTGGGGTCTAGTGATCATGTCTCGGTAAACCTGAGCAGTGGTATAATGCCGCTGCATGTGCCTCCCCCCCGATTCTATTTTTACACATTAACATGATACTTTACAGAGGGAGCATTGAGCGGACAATCCATTTCTTAATGTAATTTACAGCACTATTTTGCCGGACATTAAACTAAAACAGGTCTCATATCACGTGCAGGGGGCCCTGGCCACAGTAAGTATTGCCTGACCAGGAACTGAATGATGCTATTCCTGGACACCATTCTAGATCTGACAGCAGAGCTAGGTGAACATGAGGATGCAGTTTTTAAAATGACACAAAATGTTTCATGAGGTTATGCAATAAAACCTTTTGTCATCCATAAGTCAACTTTACCTACACTATATGTTGTTTTTGCTAATGCACCAGCCATTGAAAGGTTATCAGTTACAAAATCTGAAGGAAAAAATTCTGTCTGTGTGGAAATGTTTTACAGATTGCAATTACAGTGCTGCCTCTCAAAGAAGTGCTAGTGTGCAGATTTGTTTTATATTCTCAAGGCAATGCTGATAATGAGCTGCTTCCTTGGACCTGTGAACTACAATTACATACTTTGCAGAAGCTGATAACTGTTAGGCTCTGTCTGACGATAAACGTAATTAAAATGTGCTGTGTATTGTACGGCGGTCACTAGAATGGTTTCTGAATTGAATGGTAGTTAGAATGGGCTAGTAGGTGACAATTTTTATATTTTCCATGGCTATAATTCACCATGATACTCACATATTGCCTTTACAGCAAGCTGGTAGAACAGCCTTGGACCACTTGCAACAAGGTCATGGAAGGGTGTGTTATCAGTGTTGTGATTGGGACTAGTAGACATTGTGATGTGATATACATTGGTTGCCTAGGTCATCTGGGAGAATTAAAGGGGGAATCCGTATTCAGGAGCTAGGTTTATCATTTGCCAGAATGACGGGTGCTGTGTGCTTCAGAAACATTATTACTTATGGTTAAAGATGGTCTACTATGACACAGTTCATATTATAGTGTCCTAAAGTTCTATTGTAAGGAATGTTGTTTGGTCTTTGGATGAGAGAGTGGACTGACTCCCTGATAAACATAACATTAGATATTTAAACACTGACAATATTGAAAAGACAAAAAGATGTCAAACTTTGATTTAATATAGAAATTAATCAACTGTAGCTGTCTAAATAAGATAAGTACGTAGACTATCTTAAAGGCAGAAATGAAGATACTCTGGTAGTAGTAATAATGACATTGGTAAAGTGTGAACTGGGATTAGAGGGTAGTTCATCCTAATCCAGGTTTAGCTAACCTGTGGCACTCCAGGTGTTGTGAAACTACAAGTCACAGCATACCCTTTCAGCAATAAACTGATATATATTGGCAAAGCATGCTGGGGATTGTAGTTTCACAACACCTGGAGTGCCATATGTTAGCCAAGCCTGTCCTAATCCCTCTCTCCCGCCCACTTCTGTCAAACCAACGGACCGGTTCAGTTAAGCCGGTGTAATGAATTAAAATGATTTGCAATTGTCTATATGACTTCTCATTCTGCTGGCTGTGGAAACCGGGTCCAGCCACTCTTGTCCTTGTGTCCAGATGTAGTAGGTTTCAAGTAAATCACGGGCTGTACAATGGATGATCATGTACGCACTGCAAAATGAAGGAGAAAAAGGGGAACGTGACGTTCTGCAGAGGTGCAGCATCAAATCCACAAGCAGTGTTCAGGATACATATTGCAGTTTCTTGGTATATAGTAGTTTAGGTGATGCAGAGGACAGAGTTGTGGAATGTAGATTCATGTCGCTATAGAGTTTAAGAGTGTAACCTGAAGGGCTGAGGAGAGGCAGAACCTTGAGATGTGCAGGTGAGTCTGCAAGTCTTTTCCTTCTCTGGAGTCCTTGATTAGGAATGTTTTCCTCCAAGCTCCACAGTGACCTTCAAAGGATATTCCTCATCTGTAGCGAATACCTCTCTTGGAAGGCTTTACTTAGGTCCCTAAGCTTGCATCTCTTTGCAGTGGTCACTGGGAATCAATAAGATTTTAAGCTTGAAGTTATCATACAGAAATGTGCGGCTTGTCATAGGCAGCCTACATGAATGGCGAGTTTGTATATTCTCCCTGTTTTTTGCGTGGGTTTCCTCCGGGTGCTCCGGTTATCCACACTCCAAAAACATACAGGTAGGTTAATTGGCTGCTATCTAAATTGGTGTGTGTGTGTGTGTGTGTGTGTGTGTGTGTGTATGTATGTATGTTAGGGAATTTAGACTGTAAGCCCCAATGAGGCAGGGACTGATGTGAGTGAGTTCTCTGTACAGCGCTGCAGAATTAGTGGCGCTATATAAATAACTGATGATTATGATGTCCCAGGGTGGCTCGTGCTCTCAGTAAGTACTTGTGTGCTCAGGTCGTGAACCAGTCAGGTGAATATGCTTTGTAGGTAAGGCTCAAGGTTCTCTTGAGTGACACTCTGGTAAATTTCTCATTCTGATGTTATTAGAACATTTCCAGTGCTCGATTCTTGTTTCTCAAATTTTCCAGCTGTCTACCAATGTGTCCATATATTTATCGGTATTCTGTTGGAATCTCTCCAATCTTGTTTCTAACTTGGCTGTGCAAGCTGCAAAGGAGGAGATATCTAATTTTATTGGTATAACCGCTATTTGTAACTATGCTTCAAATGATCACTTGCAGAGGAGATTCTGAAATTGAGTTTGAAAAGCCAAAAAGTCACTCTTGTTAGCTGGTGCGGGGCATGGTGAGTCCTTTTGATCACTCCAGGTGGGTGAGTCTTATTGCAAAATCAATCTCTCCTGACTGGTGAAATGATGCAGGATTTCAGCTGAACAGCCTTTCTTGGCTTTGGATGATGCGCTTCATGTTTAGGTTTAGGTTGAGGGAGGGCCAAGTTGCTGGTCAGTGAGTAAATTTGCTTATAAGGCACCCAGGACGCACAGAAAGTTTACTCTAATCAGTCATGCTTTTGGTTTTATTTTGTTCTCTGACAAAGTTAATCTTCGGTTGGCCACAAGGTGGTAGTGAGGAGGCTCGTGAAGTGGGTACAGAGACAGTAGAGCAGGAGCTTGCTGCACACATAAGGTAGTGTGGATTGCACTATGACATGTAGCCACTGTGTGGCAGCAGTTTGTTGTTTGAAGGTTGGCATCCACAGTGTGTTGTGGAAAAGGTGCTGACTGCAGGGGAACTGCTGGAACAATATTCAGTCATCGCACTATAGCAGTTCAGGGACAACCGAAGCTGTTGCCGTTCACATACAGGGTAAATGTCACTGGGAGATTGCACCCCTGTATTGCTTTACTGTAAGACAAAGAACAAAAAGGTACAAACCAAATTCAAATCCCATTTCTGTAACTGTAGCTATACATAGGGGGCCAGAGGCGATGCTTTGCTTTTGGAGGTGGAATGGAGACCTCCAGCTTTTGGCACCCCAGGAGGGACAAACCAACCTGTGGATCAATAAGCTACCTGCCCTAAAGCATAATAACTGCTGCTGTAGCATTCAATGTCTGGCAGCAGAGTGTTCCCCAGAGGAATTTGCTCAGCCTGCAGATCAGCCTTCATCACACAGAATCGGCACATTTCCCTGGCGCTATACATGAAATACAGTAAATTTGTAACAGATGTATTATATGTTAGCAGCAAAATCTGTTTGTGTAAAGATCACTTATAGCAATATATCTCTGTTATTGCTGAATAGTACACAATCCAAGCTTGCTCAATAAACGCTTTAATACGAAATATAAAACATATAAAGCAAATATGTATTTGTGCAAATGTAGCTCAGGTCTTCAGCCCCTGCAATCTAAAATCAGTAGCACCCTAAACAGTTCTCAGTCCTTTCAAATCATTTGTCAGTGATACAGTGCAGATTTAGGGTACTGCAGATGCATAACTTACTCCGTAAGTACTTACAAATTCTGTATTTTCTATTGATTTGCTCCTGACTTAAAAAAGGTTTTTCCGTAGTGTAGCGTATCTCTGTCTCCCATGGGGTTGTCCGCTATGAGTCTTCTTCGTTTGCCTGGCACCAGAGCCCGCTTCTTCGTTGTGCAAGTTTGGCTTCTGGTGTTTTACAATGCAACGTGTGCTCCAAATGCCGAATGTCTTGCTGTCACTATATGGAACGTACACCGATCTGTGTGCTCCAATGTAATAGAGAGCACCCGATATAAGCAATGACTTTAGAATGCAAATAGTTTATAGTTAATGTTTTGCCATCAGCGTTTCACCATTCCTGGCTTCCTCAGGGACGAGAGTGTCACCATATGCTACGTATTTAAATAGCATTTGGATTTTCAATATAGATCACCTTTCAATATAGATGATGATCTATATTGAAAGGCTATAGCGCCACTAATTCTGCAGCGCTGTACAGAGAACTCGCTCACATTAGTCCCTGCCCCATTGGAGCTTACAGTTTAAATTCCCAACATACATTCACACACACACACACAGACAGAGAGAGAGACTAGAGTCAATTTTGATAGCAGCCAATTAACCTACTAGTATGGTTTTTTTGGATTGTGGGAGGAAACCGGAGCACCCAGAGGAAACCCACGCAAACACAGGGAGAACATACAAATTCCTCACAGATAAGGCCATTGTCGGAAATCAAACTCATGACCCCAGTGCTGTGAGGCAGAAGTGCTGACCACTAAGCCACCATGCTGCCCATAGATCTGCACCTTTGTGGAGTCTAACCATTTGCTATAAATATATTCTAATCCAATGGTAGTCTTGCACAAGTGGCCAGATCCTAGTTGTATAAAGCATGTGATTGCATCTTAAAGAAAAAAAAATATATATATAGATCATTATATTATATATTTGGATTGTAGTGTCTTTTCGTTTTATAACAGTATACATCTCTTATTATGATAATATATATCAAATAAAACCAACTGTTCAGAAATGGTTATAATCCTTCTTCTTTATGATTGAAAATAAATAGTTTCTCTTTACATTGCCAATAGGTATTACTCGTAATCAGAAGTTTTAATTTTGTAACATAAAACTTGATTTCTATGAAAGCCTTAACAAAGTGTTTCCTTTAATATATCACAATTATACTGATATATAATGATACTGAATAAAATTGTAAACAAATCGATCATCTCCCTAAAGTGTTTTTGTGAGATGGCACAAAGAATTGTATGTATATCCACACTATAATATGCAACTCCCCTATGTGTGGGTGGCTGTGGTGTCACTGATGCTCTGGATGTAGCAATGGCAGGGCCTGAAATAATATACACTGATCAGCCACAACATTAACCACTGACAAGTGAGGTGAATAACATTATGTGTTTACAATGGCAAAAACATACTGGTAGGTTAATTGGCTGCTAACAAATTGACCCTTGTCTGTCTGTCTGTGTCTGTGTGTGTGTGTTAGGGAATTTAGACTGTAAGCCCCAATGGGGCAGGGAGTGATGTGAGTGAGTTCTCTGTACAGCGCTGCGGAATCACTGGCGCTATATAAATAAATGGTGATGATGATGATGAATGGCACCTGTTAAGGTGTGGGATGTATTAGGCAGCAAGTGAACAGTCAGTGCTTGAAGCTGATGTGTTGGAAGCAGGAACAATGGGCAAGTGTAAGGATCTGAGCGACTTTGACAAGGGCCAAACTGCGATGGCTAGACGACTGGGTCAGAGAATCTCTAAAACAGCAGGGGTGTGGGGTGTACCCAGTATGCAGTGGTTAGTACCTACTAAAACTGGTCCAAGAGAGGACAACCGGTGACAGGATCATGGGTGTCCAAGGCTTATTGATGCGCGTGCGGAGCAAAGACTATTCTGTCTGGTCCAATCTCACAGAAGAGCTACTGTAGCACAAATTGCTGAAAAAGTTAATGCTGGCTATGATATAGGTGTCAAACACACAGTGCCTGGCAGCTTGCTGCGTAGCCTCAGACTGATCAGAGTGCCCATGCTGACCTCTGTCCACCACTGAAAGCACCTACAATGGGCACTACCATATTGTTTAGGTAAAATTAAAGAATCGGTAAACTGTCCTCCACTTCCCTCATCAGAATAGCTGGTCACACACCCCTCCCACTCATCCATTGACGTCACATGTTGTCATATCAAAGGGAGCGAGGTTAGAATTGGTTATTAATAACACATAAGACGCACACAGACTATTGAAAACAATGCTGATGCAAGACATTATTTAAAAATGTAATTGTCTGATAATTAGTTCACTTACTGTATGGGTAAATTAAGCATTACTAATTAACCATCCTATTATCTGTTAAAAATATTAGGCATTTATCCAGATTAACATAGTACATTTATTTAAATATCATTCCATACTTATACATGTTTGATTTAAGTGGGCAGCCATGTACCAATGTTGTTGCAAGTAGATCTCTTGTGAATCTAGTAAAGGATAAGTCCTTGGTAATTGCTATTGGGCATCTATCTTACATTACAACGTCTGTGAGGCATTGGGTGGAGAATGATGGTAGGATTGAGTTCTAATTATATTCAGTAGTGGCCAGTAATTGCTGAGGACCTGTGCACATACATACATACATACATACATACATACATACATACATACATACATACATACATACATACATACATAGAAGGCATTGCATGCTGTTTGATTACACTGACTGCGACTAATATATACAAATATTAAAATTCCATGTAAGATAAATACTTGTGAAAGTGATACATGATTTAGTTCTACAATTAGCTGCCATGATGATCTCTCACAAAGTGGGTAGTATGATGTTCTATACTGAGAGCTAAGGAAATCCTCTATTGCCTGTTTACATGTCCTAAAACATAGGCAATCAGAAGTCTGCTGTAGCATAGATTGCAATTATTGACACAATTTAATTGATGAGCAAAGTGACTTGTCAGAAATGTAATGTAAGCCGCAAACAGATGTTTAATGATTCTGAGCAAAGAGAACCCCTCTATTTGCTCAGAATCACTAAACATCTCTAACAGATAATGACCAGATCACTTCTTTTCCTATAGAACAATTATATCTTTGTGGGCAAGTTTATTTCCACTGCACACTTGGATTTTTAATCAGGAATTTAGGCTGGTATGTTACACTATGCCAGTATGGTGGCAGAACTTGAAGAACGCAGCATTCACTACGCACGGTGACCTAGGAACCAAATCAAAAGCTTTCCAGGCACGACCCTGGGACCATATGCTGTCTATAATAGCCTTGGTCAGCCTCCGTTATGTAATAGACATTTCATCCTGAAGGGCTCCACTGCACTGTAGTATGATGTGTGTATATACAGTATGTACTATGGGTGGCAAGTTACATTTGCAAAAGTGCATAATTAATGATCATGCACTTTTATCTCTTTATTTAGCATCTGATTTATACAGACTCTAATCCTACTTTGTATTTCCTTTTAGTATTTATCTCCTGTAAATATTACGGGATGAATGTGTAAAATATATATATATATTTATTTATTTTTTTATAGTATTTCACCTGTTTCTTTGAAGATTCTAGGAAGTCTGTAGTTATTGGCCTTCTCTTCCCCATCTTCTCTCCAGGCTCTCCTGTAAATCTTACCAATGTATAATAATCTCACAATAAAATATATACATCCCCCCCCCCTCCCACCTGACGACAACAACAGGGTCAAGGGTAATATTTTGCTAATGACACATTTGTGACAATTGGCGTACAGGTTAAACCAAGCGCGTCCAGTTAATTTGTGGATAAAGACTATTTTAACTCAAAATGTAGCTACATAGTTTGTGAGTTGGTTTTCAAGCATTTTCTGTGTGTTTACTAAAAATACTTTGATCCTTTTCAGCTGTTGAATTACTCGTATCGCTTGTATAACTAGAACATTGAGAGACTCTATAATTGAAACTTATAGTCAACTGTCAAATATGGTTTCTGCAAGCAGTATACAATGGGACGATTTGCCCTTGGAGCCTTGCACGAAATCCAAATGTTCTCTTTATATACTATTGCTGCAGAGATGTTTTACAAGATGGTTACATAGTCATTGATGATAACGTATCTGAGCTGATATGTGCCTATCTAATTTATGTATCTCTGTTGTAGAACTCATTGATTCCCTCACGAAAAAAAGCAGCCAGTCTAACAGCA
This sequence comes from Mixophyes fleayi, assembly GCF_038048845.1. Taxonomy (NCBI): domain Eukaryota; kingdom Metazoa; phylum Chordata; class Amphibia; order Anura; family Limnodynastidae; genus Mixophyes; species Mixophyes fleayi. Next base: position 54,635,201 of record NC_134407.1, read on the forward strand.
CAGAGCCTACAAAACCTTGTCACCGGAAGAATGCAGCCGAAACGCCATCTGCAAACGGGGAGGCTGGTGGGGAAACTAGCAAGAGTTACACACCAGACCAGCTAGAAGCAGTGAAGAGGTGATTGAGATGCCATTTCTATGTACTACAGCTAGGACCTCTTAATCATCCAATGTGTGCAAACAATTTGTACTTCTGTAAGATGCATATTTGTTCTGTTATGATCACAATTCTCTTTTCATTAAGGCAGCGTTGAACTATTCACCAAACTCTGTGATAGTGTTATTATCAACAATTTACACATTTCAGTGAAGTACATTGTGTAGGTGGAGGATGCTGCGGTAGTTGTTCCATATGGCTGAGAAAAGAACATTTTGTGGTTAGATACATAAAAACAAGTTTCTAGAACACTATGGGCTTTGTGAAAAGTTTGTCAGTATATTGTTTTTTTTAACTGTAACAGGAAGAGAACTAAGCATTATTAATAGTTAACAAATGCAGAAGTATAAACGAAGACTAGAATTCTGTGTAATGTTCTCAAAAGATTTAAACTCTTAAAGTATATTGATCCTGCATAATAAAGCCATTTATTGATGTCTTAGAAACCAGAGATGACTGGGTCACCTATTTGTTTACATAATGTCTCCATTTCAAGCTGCATTACACCTAGGAAAAACTGGGGAGGGTCTGGAAGACCAATCACAAGGCAAATAATGCTCCCATACTGCTATTTAATGTTGGTTAAAAAAATTAATGTGCCAGTTCTGTATAACAGTAATTTAAGTATTTTCAAGAAGAGCCCCAGGAAAATGGCTGCAAGTAGATGCCCCTAGGGCTTCGGCTAGGGTAAGGGGCCACCATAGGACAATGTTTTCCTAGCTTGTAATGCAGCTTTAATCTGAAAAGACAAATGTTGTTTCCTTGGTTTAAAGCCTTATTTTAAACAGTCAATTCGAACAATGAAATCTGGTCTTGAGATAGATAGATAGATAGATACGGTGAACAGAGAGGAATGTTAGGACATGATTGGAGACGAGACCGCACATTTTACCTTTCTCATATGAATATAGTTTACTTATCCCACTCCTTCGCACTATATTCTAAATGCATACTAATGCAGCCATCACTGAAAATGTTAAAGTATGGTTATGTGCTGACCTGATTGTAGCCTCTTATAATTGGGTGATTTATTATGTAAAGTTTGTATGACCAACATTAATATATCTTCCATACTCTACGTTTTGTCTTTTTCGATAGGATAAAACAATGCAAAGACTACTATGAAATTTTGGGTGTCACCAGGGAAGCCACAGAAGATGACTTGAAGAAATCATACAGAAAGCTAGCATTAAAGTTTCATCCAGATAAAAACCATGCTCCTGGTGCCACTGAAGCATTTAAAGGTACGGGGAAAACTCTGATGAACTAAATAACCTCACGAAAACTTTGCTGGCGCAGCATAGCTAGAATAGGATATAAGTTCTATGAGACTTGTAGTAAGTGAAATACATTTTGAAGAGTGATTGCACCAGGGATGTGTGCTTGGACTGCCCTCTTTTAAATCTCTATTTGTGACCTTACTATTGGTGGTGAAGGGAAATTATGGGGGAGATTCAGCTGTCTGCAATTTGGCGCGCATATTGCCGGCAATTATGCTAGAAATCTCCGCTGATTTGAGCGCAGAAGCAAAATTGAGCGCAGATTTCTAACAAATCTCCACCGTGAAGTGTCTCTCGGTGTGACTCTTCGTGACTAATTGAATTCCCCCACATGACATTTTTCAGAGAACACAAAGTATGTAACAGCAAATTCACCAGATAGGCAGCCAAAATGCTTGACGATCTGGGATGATTAGAGGAATGGCAACTACATTTCTGTGCCAAAAAAATACAAAATCATGCGTCTCAAAAATCCAAAGACTGACCATAGTATTAATGATAGACAGAAAATGTAGCAAAGCAATGAGGAAGGTCAGCCGGATGCTAGGTTGCACAGGAAGGATTAGTAGCAGCGACTATATAGGTCATTAGTGAGATTGCATCTAGAATACGGTGTTCAGTACTGAAGGTCATATACCAGAAGGCGATAAATTGGAGATTGCACACAGAATGGTTACTTAATGACCTCCATATCTACAGCTTAGAGCAGAGAAGGGGTATGATAGAAGCTTTCAAACATATCTAGGTTTGAACAAAGTAGAGGTGGAAAGCATTCTACAGAGGAAAAGATTTAAAGTGCAAACAGACATACCCAAGGACTAGAGGGTTAGGGTAAATAAGGAATAATTAGTAGATAGGTGGAACAGCCTTCCAGCAGAGGTGGTAAAGATCACTACAGTGATGCTTGGTAATAATCCCCTGAATCTTTGTATAATAAAGTAAACTGGCACTAAAATATGGAGAAAAAAAAATCTTATAAAGCTTCTATAAGATAAGAAAACACCAGACATTAATTACGTTTTGCTTTAAGAGGCCTATCAAACACAAACAATAAATAAATCAATATATAATATGTGACCTATCAAATATATGATCTGTTTAACGGAGACAACAGTAATAATAGTTATATAGCGACAGTATACTCGGCAGCATTTTACAATTGGTAACCAATTGTCAAACTGAAAAAGAGGTAAGACGTATAGTTATATAGGTAATGTGACATTGGTTTGGTCACTAATGTGTTAATACCTCCAATCCTTGAGGAATCAACAGACAGTCTCTTGTGACGCGTTTTGCGTTTTACAGACAGAAAGCAGGATATAATACTTGAAAAAGGGCTAATTTTAAAGTTGAAATATTTGTTAAGATATTGTCACTTTAGTGAGTGTGTGGTTTAACAGCTGCACACAGAGCACTGAGGATAGAGCAGGCATCTATATTGTTGTTACAGTCAAACCACACTGTATCATCATCAGCAGCAGCTATTTATATAGCGCCACTAATTTCGCAGCATGTACAGAGAACTCACTCACATCAGTCCCTGCCCCATTGGAGCTTACAGTCTAAATTCCATAACACACACACACACACATACACGTGTCAATTTTATAGCAGCCAATTAACCTACTACTATGTTTTTGGAGTGTGGGAGGAAACCCACGCAAACACGGGGAGAACATACAAACTCCACACTGATAAGGCCATGGTTTGGAATCGAATTCATGACCCCAGCGCTGTGAGGCAGAAGTGCTATCCACTATGCCACTGTGCTACACGCTGCTATTATTTTAACAAGCCCAAAGAGTAGAACTGCACTTATTAAACATCTGGCATACTGCTTCAGAATAGTATAATTTTTACTAATTTTATTTTAGAACTACCAGTCACTTTCAAAGAGAAATAAATCCAGGGGGGTAGATGAATTAAATATTCTAAATAGGAAAAGTAGAGGTGTTGTCCATAGCAACCAGTCAGATTCTAGAATGTACTAGATTCTATTACAATCTATAAAATTATAGGTAGAATCTGATTGGTTGCTATGTAACACCTCTTTTCTTTTTTAGAAGGTTTGATACATCTACCCCCAGGTCTCTTTAATGTACCAGAAATACATCTGGTTTCCGCTGCCTGTCTTAATGTAGCGTTATCCTATGATCCCTAGTCTTGCTGTACAGGATGAGCTCCTGGCAGGTATAAGCATAGGATAAAGTCCAGACTAAAACAGATTACTGGACACTCAGCTGGTAGTACTGCAGATTTAGACACACTTGTATTATAGAATAGTTTGAGGGGGGGGCTGAAAATGTAAACATTTAGGACCAGATTCATTAAGAAAAGTAAAGCAAAAAAAAAAAAAAGAGTAACTTTGCACCTGGCAAATGTTACATTGGAGGGGGGGGGGGTTAAATTTAAAATGTGAAAACAGATTTATAGTAGGGATAGGGCATGTTCTAGATCAACTTTTTAGTTTCAGTGTAAAAAAAAAGTTATCAAGTATTTGTGTGCTGCATAAAAAGAACAGCCAGTATTTAAATTATGTGCACCCCTTGTAACATGAATTGTCCATGAGGAAACTTGCTCCTTTTTTTGCCTTACTTTCCATAATGAATCAGATCAACTTTTTTCTAGACCTGTTTTATTGTGATCCATTTGCTTTTTAATATTTGAGTTTCAAAGTTGCTGCAATATGTTGGAGTATAATATTGTCATTTCATTACACACCTGCACTACGTTTCATGCATCGTATATATACAGGGCTTTACAATTGTGAAAGTCAATGGAGGTGGTGTGGTTTGTGTTAGTGGGGTAAATTGTAGCAAGAACAGATGTAAATACAATGCTCTGATTGGACAGTGCTGTATAATATGTTGGGACTATATTTAAAAAATGAAAGCACAATATTTGTTTATATTCTCTGCCGATTGTGATCGTGCGCATGCAGAGTGAACAGGAATCTGCAGGTGTCGTGTTTTGATGCATAGTTATTATTTATACAACATTAGCTTTTATTTCATGCACGTGTTGCAGACTGTATGCAGGACAGGGATAAGTAAGATGTGGCTCTCCAGCTATAACACCAGACCCTGAATTGTGGAAATTGCTGGAGTTGTTCAACAACAGATGGAGGCCTGCCTTAAAATATGTTACCGGTTAATAATATTTTTTTTAAGTTTTTTTTCAAATTTTATTCTGATGAGTCGCCTATTGTTCACATGGCGTGATCCTAAACTACCCGTCAATACGTGAAAATGGTGCTGTTGTCGTTTTACACTGCTGCCCATATGTGTGCTTTTCTAGTGTCTATGTCCAGTTGAAATGCAATGTGAGAAATGCCTCACAAAACACTCATCATCATCATCATCATTTATTTATATAGCGCCACTAATTCCGCAGCGCTGCACAGAGAACTCATTTACATCAGTCCCTGCCCCATTGGAGCTTACAGTCTAAATTCCCTAATATAGACACACATTCACACACAGAGACAGACAGACAAACAGAGACTAGGATACATTTTTGATAGCAGTCAATTAACCTACCAGTATGTTTTTGGAGTGTGGGAGGAAACCGGAGCACCCGGAGGAAACCCACGCAAACACAGGGAGAACATACAAACTCCACACAGATAAGGCCATGGTCGGGAATTGAACTCATGACCCCAGTGCTGTGAGGCAGAAGTGCTAACCACTAGGCCACTGTGCTGCCCACTCATCTGAACAAGTCCTTTATTCTATTGTGTTCCTTATTAGATGGTAGAAAAATAACTATTACTCAGAGAAACGCAATTTAAATCTGTAATTTACAGGTAAATCCATTCCTACAAATGCTTGTAAATACGCTTCTTTTTGACAAAGGGTGTAAAACCTGTAATTATGAGAAGTGGAGGTGTTACCCATAGCAACCAATCAGATTCTAGTTCTCATTGATCTAGTACATTACAGGATTGGTTGTTATGGGTAACACCCACTTATCCTTTTTAGAAGATTTACCACCCACACCTTTTATTCCAGGATCTCCCCAGATGTCAAACTGCAGCCTTAAATTGTGTTAAAGCCCTCTCTGGTGACCATTACCACAGACCACATATTTTCTCTACTTTGAATCCAAGCAAAACATGCTAATGGTGCTCAGTTCATCAAGTGGATAGGCGGCTCCAGATACTATTTTTCTTACCATCTTCAAAAGTTGCTGCTGGTGTTGGTCTTGTTCTGAATCTCTCCTTAGCAATCCTAGAAAGAACCAAGAAGTGAGAATTCGACTGAAGTCATGACCCTGATAGAGGAATATGATGCTAACCTTTAAATTATCCTAGAACCTGAAACGCTGGTTTCAATTTCTTTAATTGGTTTGAAGAAAGTGTCCTGGTCTAAAAAAATAATTTAATTCAGGTCTCATTCAAAGACACCTCTCTGACTGAGTATCCTGACTATTCCAGCTCTATGTAATATCTGGCAAACAGACCCTTGCAGGTTAGAGACTAGTAGCTATAGGTAATGTTCTTCTTGCATGTATTAAGTCTGTTTGCTGAGGGTTTAAGTGGATTGGTGATGATAAAAAAAAAGTTTAAGCAATATTGTCTAGCTATGCAATTTTTTAAGCTGTTATAAGCACAAATGACATAGGGAAGTGTTTGGAGAGCTTATGGGGGTGTTTATTCTCTGTGATGGATAAACCAATTATAATCCAGAGGTACACAGTGTATATCTCAGATGTCTGCATTTAGGCTGGGTACACACTACAGCAATTTTCTCCTGATGGGTTATCTAACGATTTTACCAAGGATTGATAAAAAATGTAAAAAAAAAGTCCACATCAGCATACTGATTCATGTGTATACAATATACATGTTTTACAAGATTTACCCTCAGATCTGTGCTCTTCATCTGTCATAACCATCGGTTGTAAAGATCAAGGGGGGGAAATCCATTCCCCCCGAATTAGCGCAGCGTTAAAGCTGTTACCGTTATTACGTTAACTTTAACCCGGCTTTCTGCTCGCAGCTTAGGGAGCTGCGAGCAAAAAGCCATTGTTGAAGCTACCATAATAACGGCAATTAAGCGCATTATTACTGTAATAATGTGTAAGCCGCGTTACTTTTACCAGTAACATGGCCAATTGAATCCCCCACCCCATGACTGTCAACTCTGTGGAGAACCTAATCGTCAGTGCATACACACTGCAGAATTGGAACGACAACGTTGAACAAAGTTTTTAGTTCAGTTTACAAATGAAATGATACAATGAGCTTTGGAATGATAATCGCTCATTGTTGCAGTGTACCTACTGGTGCAGTATCGGACGGAAGTCATTTATTGGGTGGTTGATCTGAAAACCGTGTAGTGTGTACCCAGCCTTACCTCTAGCCACCCAGCAGTATGTTCTACTACAGTGTCTAGCTGAAGGTGCTACCACAATTTTTTCTTTTTATTTAAGCTAATTTTCATTCGACAAAGTAGATCCTATTATGTTGTAGTTGGATCCCTGGTTGCCGACATTTATATGACAACTGCAGATACAGATGCCACGTGGTTTTTCATGTTGCATTTGTTTTAGAGCTCATGGACATTGTAACTTTCCCTGCACCCTTGGTATAGTCTGTATGAGCCGTGTTTAATCCTTTATGAATGCTTCACCGACACTGAAAAAAGGAACCTCATTAAGGACAGATCCACAGTCCATAGCGTTCAGGGTCTATGCTTGATTGATGCGCCATATCCTAGTGTCTTCCAGTGCTTGTATGTACTGTTGGCACTGTCTTCATATGGTTCAGTCGACCTTATTTTCAGTTGCAGCAAACTGCCTTCTGTTGGAGGATGTGTCTCAAGCACACACCGCCACACGTGCTGGGAAAGAGTCTGTGTGTACAAGCCCTTACAAGTTATATTCATCTTTAAGGGGTTTTGCACACTACAGTCTCCACTTTACTTACCCAAGTGCACAGGTGGGGTTCATCCTTTAGAGAACAGGCCACAGTGCTGATCTGCAGTGTGCCCCAGCTGGAATCTTGGTGTAATGGTAGAAGTGCTGAAGGAGAGGCAGGAACACATAATAGCCGGCTCCAGATTGGAAGACAGTCAGGAACCATGTGCTTCTTATCCATCCTCCTCTACAGCACTGATACAATAAGACCTGGGGACTGCTGGACCTTACAACCAACAGAGTCCATGTGGAAGAACCCCTACCAATGATAAAGGACTGGAAAACTACTCTTAAACATTTAGTCATGAGTTTGTTTTTATTACAATATTTTTAAGTATTTCTGCAAGTATTGCAGGTATTTCCTCCTTTTTATTCATAAATCCTTGGGATCCATTTACCCTGGTATCATGACACAATGTCTGGTAATCTCAACATAATTGACCCCCTTCCCCTCAAACCTTCCTGGAAATCCTGTTGCTATGTTTGAGAACTTGTGCGTTATGTGGAGTTGGACACCCCAACTACATCACCTGTATAAACACCTACAGGGATAAATTCAGCATGTAATGTCAGTTTGTGGCTATCCAGACAGGCTGATGTAGGTTTCAGTATAAAGAACTTACTGCCTGGGCCAATAGAGTGTTATCTTATAAGATTTTATGTTTGATTGAACAATCATTTTAGGCCCAAACACACACAAAGGTTTTTTTTAACAATATCTGTGTCTCCACCCCCACCACCCACCCTTCAATGAATGAAATCATTCTAGCGGGTACAAGAAGGAAGCAAAGGAAAAATCGAGGAGCCCTGTGCTGTTGTGTGTATTTTGTAATCACTGTCTCTGGGCCTCAGTGCAGTCGCTCTGCCCACACAGTAGAAAGCCCCAATCCCATTGATATTCCTCCAGTAATGGTTTTTGATTCTGTTTTGCACACATACAGCACTTTGTACACCATAATTTGTTGCTTCAGTGAAATTCCTGAGTGATCTACAACTAAACTGCTCCATCTCCTTGATGAAGTCCTGGGCATCGCATGCTGAAACAAGTTTTCTGGGGGGTTACTCTGTATCTGTAGTACTGCATGTGCAGCCGATCAGGGTGGAAACAAATGAACCAATAAGATGCCTGAAGCACAGAACTTGCAGCTTCCTATTGGTCGTCCTGCTCACACCCATCTTCAGTAGCCTTTTTTAGAATGGCAATTAAGCAGCTTTTGATGTTTCTGCACTACAGAAAAGCAGAGTAAACTGTTTTAAGAGTGCAGTTCCTGAGGTTTTAATAAGGGGAAGGAGCAGCTCAGTTAAAGTTTAACACTTAACCGGGAATACAGCTTTAATGGCACATGTAACTATGCTGAGCAGACAAATCAGTTGGTTATGATGCTTGCAGGTTCAGTGCGTTCAAGGTAGAGTGTCAGACATTCTCCACTATGTGTAGAAGAACTATCTGCACTTTATTACTTTGTAGTACAATCCAAGTGTATTTTCCTAGGTGCTGATAAGAAAACATGCTGATAACTCTCCAACAATCTGTGCATCACCATACTATACATTCCAATGTCTTAAAACGTGAATGAATGCTTATCACATCTACTGCATGTTACATTTGCTGGTGTAGGTAAACAATGGAAGCATGATCATCTGAAGCCTAGCAGTGATCTTAGTCTGTCATTAATCGCGCAAACAAAAAGAATGACGCTATTTTTTACGATTAATTGAACAAAGGAGTGTGGGTTAGTACTAGATACAAATACAGGTACCAATTGGACTAGTCCAGTATAAGCTTTGCAAACCTACAGTCCTGTTTGATATGTTTATGTTTTATAAATGTAACATGAAATGTTGTTCCAGGAAGGTAGAGACAGATTAAATCCTTTTGTTTGTGTCCCTGTTCAGCAATCGGGAATGCATATGCAGTGTTAAGCAATGCAGAGAAGAGGAAGCAGTACGATCAGTTTGGAGATCAGAAAGTCAACGCATCACGACATGGACACTCAGACTTCAACAGAGGGTTTGAGGCTGACATCTCCCCTGAAGATCTCTTCAATATGTTCTTTGGAGGGGGATTTCCTTCTAGTAAGCACCTTCACTGCTCACTTTGTCATGTCTAATTTATAAGGACATTTCTTCAGTAATGTTACAGTAAGCTTTGGTAATCTGGGATCCTATTTACAAAGTTGTGACTTCTCAATCCTAGGTAATGTTCATGTATACAGCAATGGGCGAATGCATTATACTTACTCTCAGAGACAAAACCGACGGGAACACCAAGGAGATGTAAGTAAAATACGTCTGCATTTGAACCTGGTCAGCCCTTCTCAGGGAATGGTAAATGGTTGTGTAGTGAATCAAGCGCTCAGCCTCTAGAGGGAGCTCTAAGATTGGCATACAGATCTGTGCGAGGGAACACATTGTATTGTCCAGTACTATTTCAAGTAAACTTAAACTTGCCTGATGAAGGGGCCTCTGTGCTCTGAAAGCTAGCAAATATAAACATTTCTTTTGGTTAGCTAATAAAGGAATCACTCCTATAATATTTTTGTCTTTTTTGACATGAAAGTACTCAACATCACCTTAAGTAAATGTACAAATGTTTGTATTTGTACAGTATATTCTCTAGAAAAACTTATACACACTTCTGGGCCAGGCTAAGTGGTAGCATTCTGTTGCAGTTATCTGGATTCACTCTTGCCCGTCCACATTAAGCGCACATAGTATTCTAATGTTCATTTGTTTACAGTGTACAGTCATGGCCAAAAGTTTTTTGAGAATGACACAAGTATTGGTTTTCACAAAGTTTGCTGCTTCAGTGTTTTTATAACTTTTTGTCAGATGTTGCTATGGTATACTGACGTAAAATTACAATCATTTCATATGGCAGCACAGTGGCCTAGTGGTTAGCACATCTGCCTCACAGCACTGGGGTCATGAGTTCGATTCCCGACCATGGCCTTATCTGTGTGGAGTTTGTATGTTCTCCCTGTGTTTGCGTGGGTTTCCTCCGGGTGCTCCGGTTTCCTCCCACACTCCAAAAACATACTGGTAGGTTAATTGGCTGCAATCAAAAATTGACCCTAGTCTCTGTCTGTCTCCCTCTCTGTCTGTCTTTGTGTGAGTGTGTGTATATATTAGGGAATTTAGACTGTAAGCTCCAATGGGGCAGGGACTGATGTGAATGAGTTCTCTGTACAGCGCTGCGGAATTAGTGGCGCTATATAAATAAATGATGATGATGATGATGATGATGATAAGTGTCAAAGGCTTTTATTGACAATTTACATTAAGTTTATGCAATGTTGACCCTTCTTTTTGAAGGCCTCTGCAATTCGCCCTGGCAGGCTGTCAATAAACTTCTGGGCCACATACTGACTGATGGCCGCCCATTCTTGCCTAATCAATGCTTAGAGTTTGTCAGAATTTGTGGGTTTTTGTTTGTCCACCCGCCTCTTGAGGATTGACCACAAGTTGTCAATGGGATTAAGGTCTGGAGAGTTTCCTGGCCATAGACCCAAAATTTGAATATTTTGATCTCCATGTCACTTAGTTATCACTTTTGCCTTATGGCAAGGTGCTCCATTTTGCTGGAAAAGGCATTGTTCATCACCAAACTGTTCTTGGATGGTTGGGAGAAGTTGCAACCCCACACATGAATGGTCTCGGGATGCTTTACTGTTGGCATGACACAGGACTGATGGTAGTGCTCACCTTTCCTTCTCCGGAGAAGTGTTTTTCCAGATGCCCCAAACAATCTCCAAACTTTTGGCCATGACTGCACATTGCTACAACATGAATGCATTGAATGTATTATATAGACAGTAGTCGTCTATACCAGTGTTTCTTCACGTACAACAAAAGATGTCTTATTCTTGTATAGGGAAGTCTTGGAATGTTTGTCCAGTTGATGCCCATCCTGATCCTGATCATCGTGTCTGCCCTAAGTCAAATGATGGTATCCAATCCGCCTTACAGCCTCAGCCACCGACTGTAAGTAGATGCATTATAAATACAGCGCTGACCATAAGTTCTAGTAAGCTGGTCCAGATGTATTAGAATGAAACTGATATTCTCAGATAGAACGTGTTTCCATTAAATAACCTATATTAAAAGTTAACCAAGAAAAGAACAAAAAACAGCTGCTGGTGATTGAAGGGCAGGACCCAAATAACTTGGCTTGCTGCCCCTTCATAGCGGGCCATTCAGCCATTAAGAGGTCTATAAACACTGTGGCGTACATATATCCCCTTAAATTGATGTCCACCAAACCCTATAACACTATACTTGAACACTTTATTTTTTTTGTTTGCTCATGTTTTGTTTTGTTTTTTACTACTTGAACGTGTTTCACTAATTGAATATAATTGTCATTCCTTAGAAATTCCCTAGTTTTTTGTTAATAAAATGTTATTTTAACACATGCCTATGGAAGGGCTTCTCCACTTACACAGTGCTGTCCAGACTATGTATAGAGGGCCACATCTATCACTCTACACCATGCGCTCCAGCTCTCCACCATTTAAACAGCGCAAGAAACCATGATAACATACCTGTGTGTGGCATGGTGAAACAGGATACACTTAGTATGTGAAGACGTCTATGCATGAGACCAATGATGATCACAGGCCCACTACCAGTATATTCACTTTACCCAACATTTGCCCCATGCACAGCCCTGTGTCCTCCATAACAGCTTAATATCCATCATACTAGTCCCATGCCCAGAACACATTTAGTGTAAAAAAAAAACAATAGAAATAAAGCCCTTCAATCAATAAAAGTGCAGTGCTCTAGTCCAATTAAATTACAGGCTATTTCAGCTACTGTGATTTAATACTGTCAATTAAGGGAACTGTTTTCACTTGTTACCCAAATAACTAAACTGCTTGTTGCTGTGTTAGGGACCAGAGACATCTTACCAGGTTATTGCTATGGGCAGAATAAATTCTGTCACAGCACTGTGAGGAATGTGTTAAGCCATATCAATTAGGGCATTTGTTAAATTTAAATCCTAGCTTTATTACAAGATGTAAGGATCTAGAATTATTCAGTGAGATACTGTTCCTTTACATGGGATTTAATCATGAATCATTTGTCGGTTATCATAAGAAACGATAATACTGTTTGGTAAATACAAATATGGTGATTCATTTATAAAGCTCCTGCTGCAGTGTACAGCATAAATAATACATACAGAGCATTATAAAAATGACACAACAGGAGTGAAACTCCTCTTGTGGCAAGAGCTTATACCAGTGGTTGCCAAACTTTTTCAGTTCGCGGCACCCTTAGAGTCTCCATAATTTTTTCAAGGCACCCCTCCAAAATAATTACCGAGCAGTCCCGTTTTATAAGTAGTTGAAAAAACGTAATAAGTATTTAGGTCAGGACAGAAATACTTTAGTTGTATGCAAAAATAATACACATAAATCCAAGGGAAAAGAATATTTTTATAATTTTTTTTTTCAATTCTATTTCTGTCAAAGAATAATTTACAGCTAACTCACACTGCACCCTCCTTCATCTCCACACTCTCTCTGCGCCCTCTGCATTCCCTCACTCTGCCCGCTCTGCATCCCGGGGGCCAGGAAGAGAAAAAAAAAAACAGCTTACCAATCCGGCGGTGCCCGGGATGCTGGGTCCCAGGCACCGCTGGATTGGTAAGTTGTTGGTTTTTTTCTCTTCCTGGCCGTGGCACCCCTGTGACAGCGCAGCAGCGCACACTTTGGGAACCGCTGGTTTACAGTTTAAAGGATAACATTGAATTAAACGAGAGAGCGCTCCCAGTGGCCAAATTATAAAGAACTGTTGAAAAATGCTTGATTGGATTTATGGGTTTGTAACTTCTGAGCAACAATTAGGGGACTTCAGTAAAATGGCATAATGTGTCTTTACTGTTAAATGGAGATGAATATTTAAATAAATAAGATTATATTGGCATAGAAGCAAACACAGTCTGACAATCACACTCATTAGTATAATTAGGAACACAACACTAATTATCAGAAACCGTAATTAGTGTTGTGTGGCGCATGCGATATCTCGGCTCTTAATGCTGTGTAACAATTATTAAAGAAAACAACAGTATTTAAATGGATGTCACTTTCTGTATACTAATATCACATTCTTATGAACAAGCCTCTGATTATGACTGATAAATGTATCTGCTGGTAGAGTTCTTTTCCAATATCCAGCCTGCTTCTCATACAACTTGGACTAGTATGTACAATAAGCTTGGGGTTTATATACAGCACAAAGACTAGTATGGAAGATGGCAATAAAAAAATGCATTGTAGACTTGCACTGATGGACACTTCTTATTGTGGCTTCTTCTGTGCACAGGTCCGTGGGTCACATACACAAGAGGGTGACTGAGCACCTCAAGGTCCCTTACTTTGTGTCGGAAAGCTTTACCGAGGAGTATACTGGCATGAATCTGAGAAATGTGGAAAGAAGTGTAGAAGAGGACTTTATAGCCAATCTTAGGAATAACTGCTGGAAGGAGAAGCAGCAGAGTAAGTACACCGTGTTGTCCCTGTGTATCTAGGTGTACCCAGTTCCTACTCCTACCAGAGGCAGCTATTTTGTGGGTTGAACTAAAATGAATGACTCTAGTGGTTTGAGGCCTGAAGCACTTTACTCCTAGTTGAGTGATGGGGATAAATATTGGTACAGTCCACAAAATGGCTGTTTGCCCCTATATGTCGGCGATAAGTACACATTGTGGCTTGTCCTCATGAAGTGAATTCATACAGGATGTATTTTTGTTAAATGTATTATTTTTTTTTTACACATTGAAGCACTTGACCAGTGACCACTCAGGAGTACTGAAAGTCTTTTCTTCATAGGGACCCAGGATCTCCACTGTAGAAGCCATTTATGTTGTGTTCATTACAGGATGGACACATTGTGGGACAATGAAAGCTGTCTGAGAGCAGGGATCTGGTTTATATTCGTAATTCTGCATAGTTATACTTTCATCTGTAGTACCTTATATAGCACTAATCAGTGTTACAATAAGGTGAATGAGTTT